>NW_027507785.1:306655817-307308145 GCF_037356315.1 Lithobates pipiens
AAAGTGGATTTGCCTTTCGTAAATAACCCCCTATAGTGTTACTGGGAGGACTTGCAAAAAACAAAACTGCTATGTTAAAGAGGAAGTAAACCCTGATGGGTTTACTTCCTCTTTGATTCCCTGCAAAGGTAAAGCATAATGGACTAATATGCATCGCATAGTAGTCCATTATGTGTCACTTAACTGACACAGGAGCCAGCGATGTCACCGCTGTCCCCTGTAGTTCAGAGCGTCCATCTTCTTGGTGGGTCACCGTGGGTCTCGCTGCTCTGGCGCTGTGATTCGCCGGAGCAGCGATGACGTCACTCCCGCGCATGCGCACGGGAGCCAACGCTCGTGGCATATCGCCGCGATCTGCAGCTTACCCAGTGCGCCTGCGCGCCGCTGTCTACGGCGCATGCGCCGTAGACAGCTGTGGCTGTTTTCATGAAAATATCTCCTAAACCGTATAGGTTTAGGGGATATTTCCTGGACCTACAGGTAAGCCTTAATCTAGGCTTACCTGTAGGTCAAAGTGGTTTGTAAGGGTTTACAACCACTTTAAGTTTAAATATACAATAATGGTGAGCAGTCGTTACTCTTGCACTTGAGTGCAGTAGCCCAAGCTAAAGTGATGACGCACCCCCAAGGTGGCATGTCCATGACATCATGGCAAGCTGGGTTTACAGGAAATGGCTGAATGACACTGGCTGTCATTTAATCCAGAAGACTAGCGACAACTAGTGGCAAAAGAGAATTACTGCGAAGACCAACACAAGAATGAAGATAAGTATTGCAGCAAACATTTTACATTTTTATTTGAAAGGTGCTTGGTTGTGTTTTTTTTTTTTTTTTTTTCGATTTTTCATAAACCCGGGATTTTGCTTGGATTTCCTATCACCCATATCTGAATGATGCAACAAAAGAGTTAAATTTATATTTGCAGCTTGTTTTTTTTTTACTTTTTCATGATGCAGAATTACCATACAGAGTTTTGTGAATTCTTAAGCAACGGATCAGAAGTGACTTTTTTTTTTACAGGAATCATTTGTAACAAAAACATAATTTCAAGTTATCTTGCTATGCATTGTTCCGAAAATGGAAGGGCTTGCTTCAATGCTTCTGGAAGACGAACTTGGCGGAGATTAGGAGGATTTCCTCTCCTTTTTCTCGTTCAATTATTTTGCTGAAGATTTACAAATAAAGATAACACATTATCGCTTGTTGCAAAAAGAGTAGAGCACAGTTTGGACTTAAACGAGTATGGCGCTGTTATTGTATCTGTTTTTAGTGCCTATTATAACTCAAATACATATGTATATAAGGAAATTATCATGTAGACAACAAAAACCAAAGGCAGGTAGCCTTAAAGTGGAGTTCCGCTTAAAAAAAAAATACATACATACACTGCAGCTGCTGACTATTAATAATCGGACACGTACCTGTCCCAGGGTCCAGCGATGCGGGGGATCGAAGCCCTGCTCGTCTCTCCCTCCACTCTGCAGTGCCGGCATTGTAACTGTGGGCACCCGGCTGTGGCTTCATAGCCGAGCACCCACTGCACATGCGCAAGCTGCGGCACACGCCGTGACTGGCCGCGCAATCATCCGGGACCTGTGATGTGTCCCAGAGGATTGCCTAGAGGAAGGGGACAGAGCTGACCTTCCTTCCTGCACCGAGGGAAGTGACATCAGGAGCCCAGGTGCTGAAGGAAGCAGATTACGAGGGACCCCCTAGCAACAGGCATTAAGAGGTGAGTAAAAAACAAAAAAATTCTCCAAATGTTTTTTTTTTTTTTATGCACATTAATTAAATTTTTTTTATGGGTGGAACTCCACTTTAAGGTCATCATCGTTAATGCTAATATACAGGAAACTTTAAGGTCACTAATTCATTCAGGTGTTCCTTTTAAAAAAAAAAAAACTAATACATTTCCTATCTAAAAGCAACTACTGTATGTACCTAGAAATACCCCAATGTAAAGTTCCTGTGATCCCCTTGTCAGGACCTGGGTTTGAGCCTGCAACCTCTGCTGTGCCTGGCAATGTTTCTCCTTGTCGAGTCACTTGGGATGCTGGACAGCTCCCTAGACAATTCCTTGAACAATCGTGCCTTAAATCTTGTTTCTCTTGAACACTTTGCTCCTCCCATAAACTTCCTATTTTAGCCATGCCTTTGCATTCCCTGTTTGCCAGATTATTGTGCTCCCCCCAGCCAATATATTGCTCTTGTCACTCCTGCTGCCGTCTTTATCTTCGCTACCACTCATTACTGACCTTTAATTTGTTCCTTGACTACGCTTTTGCTTGATCTTAACCTGTGACACTTGTTACTGCAATTTGGCTTGTTTACTGATTATACTTCTGCTTGATCCCTACTTGCTGTATCTACTAATGGACCCCGGCTTGCTCACCTCCTGGTGGAGCGTTCTTGAGGCTCGTGCCCTGGTACTAACACGCATCAAAGCCCATCTCCACCATCAGCTCTGATAAATACCATTTAGTGCTTATACCCCGCACCTTGGGTGAGCCTGTGTAATCCGCCAGGGTGACCCGCTGCTGCACTTATCCAGCTGGTTGGTGGGAGCCTCTCTACTGCTACAGCTACTTGTTCCTGACCGTGACACCCCTGAACAGCAACACTGAGGCCTCATTTACACTTCCAAAATGAGCAAAGTGCAGCACATAAACTGGGAATACCCAAGGCAGGAATCCCATGTGTTCCAATCAACAGTGTCTCGTAAGCCTGTACAACTCAATGATAGGCTGAAATCAGCCAGGGGCTGTCCATAGCTATAATCAGGTATCTGTATATATCTGTACATCTGGTGGTAACCTGTGTTTAGAAACAGATGTCCAACCCTGCTTGTGTTCAGGGCTGTCTGGTCACCACTGATCGGAATACCTGATATCCTGGTCACAGATATTCACATTGAATAAAGTGAAAACAGTGCAGCCCTAAGAAACACGCAACTTTATTTCCGGATCAATGGAAAAAGAGATCACCAACAACAACTTAAAAACTGCCTCAAATCAATAGAGGACTGGATGACCACTAACTCCCTCCAGCTGAACGAATCAAAGACAGAGCTTCTTATCTTACACCCAAATCATAAGCCCGCAACCAAAACCTCCTGGTCTCCACCAACCGTCTTTGGGCAGACTATCTCCCCAAAGACCAAAGCGAAGAGTCTCGGGGTTATTTTAGATGCACAAATGTCAATGGATGCACAAATAGGATCTGTAGTCAGTGGATCTCACCATCTGTTGCGCATGCTTCGCAGACTCATCCCTTTTATCCCAAAGAATGACAAAGCAGTGGTAGTTGGAACAATCAGTAATTCACGACTGGACTACGCACACTCGCTTTACATAGGATTACCACAATATCAACTTGCGCGATTACAAATGATCCAAAACACGGCGGCAAGGATGATAACAGGAAAAAAACCCTGGGAATCCATCTCTCCTTCGCTGAAGAGCTTACATTGGCTAACCGTAAAAAATCGGATCAGGTTCAAGACCCTTTGCCTCACCCACAAATGCGTGCATAGAGAAGCTCCACAATACTTAATGGAGAAAATAAATCATTACACACCAAACCGCAGTCTTCGATCAGCCAACAAAAACCTCCTCCTCGTGCCCAAAGCCCGGTATAAATCCAAGGGTGATTGGAGATTCGCTGTCCAAGGGCCTCTGCTATGGAATGCTCTACCAATCAACATCCGCCTGGAAGAAAATCACCTGGCTTTTAGGAAAAAACTCAAGACCTTCCTCTTTTAGCAGATGATCAAAGCTCGCCACAGCGCCTAGAGGCGATTCAGTTCGCATTGTGCGCTATACAAGTATTTCATTCATTCATTCATTCAAGAATCAAATGTTGAGTCAACATACTGTGATATACAAAATAAATTGTGATTTGTATATACAAAAACACCATCATCTGATTGATAGCGTCTCTAAATAGAGTGCACTGTGCAAATTGTAAATCAACATTTGTAGTATAGTCCCATTGGCGATTAAAACATTAATCCATTAGTATATATTGATGGGAAGGAATCCAGGAATGTAGCGCTAAAGGAGTCACCACCATGCATCCACCACCCAGGGGAGAAGTTTAAATACGCTTACCAGAAGGTAGCATCAATCAGCTATGTGATTTCAAAGCTCTGGATAGCGAGTGGTGCACTTCCTCCTCCTCAGCTGTGCCACCTTAGGCAACCTCGAACCGGCATTTGAGAATATGGATCAGGATGGAAATGTCCCAGATGGTAAAAAAAAAACCTTCTTCCACCACAGAACCATTTGGTAGGTTTATGGTTAACAGCATCCATAAAAACAACAGAAAGCCTCAACATAGTGAAAAACAAAATGGTTACAGGTTTATTTGGAATAAAAAGGCTTTTTCATTGATTCCAAGATGTATTGCATCAAGTAAAAAATCTCCTCTGTGATCACAAAAGCATACATTTCAAAAAGGGGCAATGGCATGGAAAGGACTCATAAAGCCAACGTGTTTCGTCTACAAAGACTTCAATTGGGGTATGCTGCTCCCCAACCAGAAGGGGGTATGTTCTTGACAAAGTGTTTCTTAACTTCACAGGAGTTAAGAAACTCTTTGCTCTTTTGCTCTTTTGCGCTTTGCTCTCTAGTATATTTGCCAGGATCACAAGACCAACTGCACAAATTTACCAATCCGTTGCCATATAAACAAGTTTTATGTAGGTATTTAAAATAAGTATTGTGATACTTGTATGTAGGAAATTAACTTTGAAAAATAAACTAATAAATAGCAACATAATTTTAAATAACAAAAAATGTTGGGCGGCGAAGTCATCAAATTTGTATTTTGCGTTTTCGAACTCTCTTGTTCCCTGTCCCTTGTGCTGGTGCTAGCTATAGTTTTTGAAATCTAAATAATGTATTCTCATTAAATGTAAGTACTGTCCCTTGTACTGATTTTTTTTTAAAGTTTTAATTACCTAAGCTTAGGCTTTAAAGATATCCGTGTCGCCACAGTGTGTTAAGAGGGAGAATGAGAGGGAGAGAGAAGGAGAGAGATAAAGTTAGAGAAAGTGAGAGAGATAGAGAGACAGAGAGAAAGCAGGCTGGGTTGCTGTTCATTGCTATAATCTCTTTTGTGCAAAGCATTTAGGAATTTCAGACAGAGGTTCCCTGTACAATTTAGGGAACATGGTCCAGCAAGTCTATCACATTCTTAAAACTTTTAATCATTCATTTATATTTTAGGTGAGAATGCATTTAGGAATGTGAGGCGCTGCAACATTTGGCCAAAGAAAGAATTAAAAAATAGCATTCAACAATATTGTAAACCTAGAAATGAATTAGGCTCATGTGGAACGGCATGTGATTGGCATCATCCCTTAATATACACAAAAATTGAATACCTCCAATATTGGGATTTTAAAGCAATAAACAATGAAATTTTTTTTATATATAAAGCAAATAAATTATTTATCGATACAAAAATTCCTAAAAATAGTGATCATGAAATGAATACCCAAATCATGAAAATAGAATATATACATTCACATAGGTGTGGCATTGGAAAGTAGCAAATTCCAACTACACTTCAAACAAGAGACCTAAATATAACATAGCTCTAAGTCATAGGTAGTTGAGAAGTTGGACGCATTTCGAATTAGGGCATATAAATTCTTCATCAGGGATAAAAAGCAACTTTCTGAAAATACAAAGTACAATATCAGTGCAAAAAATACAAAGATTTTCAATACAATGTATTATTTGGCATGTCCATAACATTGAATAAAAACAAATAGAACATGATGTGGACTTTGGGGTCAACCAACCCCGGGACTTTTAATGGTGTCACAAATAAAGGTAGATGGTTACAATACTGTATCCATAAAAAGATAATTTTATTAGAAAAATTGAAAGAGAAACAGATAAAAATATACATTCATGTGACATTAAAGTGGTTGTATACTTTTTTTTTTTACTTTTACCTACAGGAAAGCCTATAAAAAAGCTTACCTGTAGGTAAAAAAAATATCTCCTAAAACTGTACGGTTTAGGAGATATTCCCCTCGGTATGCGCCGCTGACTGCAGCGGCGCATGCGCACAAGGGGATTCTCGGCTGAAAATCCGGCAGTGGCCGACCGGCCGGGATGAAATCTCCCGCACGCATGCGCGGGAGTGACGATATTGTGTCTCCGGCCACTCACAGCGCCGGAGCCACGATACCCGGAAGAAACGCCGAGGGAGCATGTCAGCTCCCTCGGCGTGGATCAGGCCAGATGTCAGGGCCTCGTTCTAAGGTAAGTATTTCATAATGAGCTAGTATGCGGTGCATACTAGCTCATTATGCCTTTTGCTTTGCAGGTGGTAAAAAAAAAAAACATTAGCGGGTTTACTACCGCTTTAAAAGCATCAAACATGGAAGATTTCCTGAATTGGCTGGTTTATCTAGCAATTCCATAAATACCACTCAACATGTTTCGCTCATTTGATCTTCCTCAGGAGTTTGGGTATATGGTTCGATAAACTAGAAATACATAAAACACATACAATGAGGCTTCAAGACACATGTAAATAAATACAATTTACATAATATGCACACATACATGTAATATTGATAACAATTAAGGAGGTAATAATCAAATATATATGTATAAAAAGTGGAATATATAAATAATCCACAAATTAAATTATATCACTTAAATCCATGATTAACTAGTGGAAGGATTAGCTGCAAAATTGCTGAGTGCCCTCGGTGTCCGTACAGATCCCACAATCAGGGTCAAAGAGACAAGACAGAGCTAGAGTAAAAAATCTACTGGCCACAAAAATGACCCACCCAGAAAATTCTCATTTGTGTATTAAAAAAAATATACCTAAAACACTATTAGACCTTTGGAAGCTGGTAAGCTTGGTAAGCTAATCTACTTGGACATCAACTTAGACAAATGGTCATAGCAAACAAAAATGGAATGGAAAAAAAAAATTTTTTTTATAGAAAACATTTAAAGCTAAATGCATCATTTAAGCCAGGATATTTTAATGCAGACAACTCATGTATCCATTTAGCTTCACGTTGCAAAAGCAACTTATCATAATTGCTACCACGAGGGCCCGGTGCAACGTGTTCCAAAGCAAAGAAATGCATTTTACTGCTGTCAAAATTATGAAATGGTGACTAATGGGGGTTTCCATACGTTTTTTATGTATCAAAGATACATGATCATGGATACAGCAATAAAATGGTCTCTTAGTCTTGCCAATGTAGTATGCATTACACTCACACTGCATAATGTACACTATGCCAATTGATTGGCATGTGACAGAAAATTTCGGGTTTTGACAGATGACCATTGGGAAGAGTAATGGAACGGGCAGCCCAAATGAATTTGCAAAAATTGCAACCATGGCATGGCCTGGTTCCCATTTTAGAGTCACTCAAAATATATGCCTGAGGATTGTAATGGCTCCAAACCAAGCTATCTTTCAAAGATCGCGAATGCCTGTACGTAATTTCCAGATATGGTATAATGTGTTTGGAAATCCTCTCATCACTCATGAGAAGATACCAATACTTGTTAAGGATATTTCTGACTTGTTTATGTTGCCCAGAAAAGGTAGTGATTAAACGTACACCAGATGCTGATTTTGGAGGCCTGGAGTAGTGAATAAGGGATACCCTATCCTGACTCTTGACCTTCGCATAGGCCTTTTTTAGACACGTATTGTTTTATCCAATAAAAACACTTACAATATTGTAAACCTACACTCTTTTTCTACAAATAAAATATTGTGGAATAATAAAAAAGAAAAAAAGAAAATGGCAATATACAGTTCTTAAGAAATGTTTTAAAAGTAAACTAGTAGAGCAGGGTCTAGAAAGCAGTCAGAGTAAGCACCAGGATGGACAAAAGTTGATAGGTAAATATAGAAAGGGTGGGGGGGCTTAAATACCAAGTTTTAACAGGTATTTAGGTAGAGGATACAGAATCAATTGGAAGGTCATTAATTAGAAATGTAGTTTGATACCACTGGATATATTGGAAATGCATCATTATAAACTGTTGGGTACCAACTGGTAAGGTTTGGACAAAGGATCCCCAAACATCAAAATATTTTTTGACCCATGATTCTTTGCTTAAGGGTCGGTTCACACAGGGGCAACACAACTTTCAACACGACTTTTGGAGGCAACTTGGACACGACTTCAACACGACTTGCACACGACTTGGGGCGACTTACAACACAACTTTTTTTTTTTTAAACAGTTTTATTCGCCAAGTGTGCATACATACAAGAAAAAAGGCACCAGTTACAAAGAATATACTCAGCCATATACAACAAAGTGGCGGAAGTATGAACCGTTTACAGAGTTGCACAGTGCGCAGGCAAAAACAAGTGATCACTTATAGCTTTTTTTTCCCGGTCTTTGAAAACTTAACCATTCACCGATATGTATTACAGATCATATCGTTCGGCACCCGTATATATTATAGTAAACAAAGAACAAACCTATAACCAATTTATAAACCAAAACTATGTGGGTTAATTCCCCACCTTTTTTCCGTGCTGTGTGCTGTCATCTCCCCACCCCCCCCCCCGATATGCCCTCACCGATAACATCTCTCACGAAATACTTATTCAACAATGGTATGTAATTGCGTCCCTTAGATATCACATGGCGTGGTTTCCTTAGAGTTTACCCATCTGCCCCATATTTTGTTAAATTTTTTCTTACTACCTCTTGCTTCATAAGTCATCTTGTACAGGGTAACGTTTGCATTGACCAGACCTTTCCATGCAGATAGGGTAAGAACCTCACTTTTAATCCAATTCAACACTATAAGTTTTCTGACATAATAATACAGTAATCGCAAAAATTGCCTGGTATTGTTATTCATCACCTCGTCCTCTATTACACCCAGGAGTCCCAAAAGTGGGCTACAGATATTCGGAAGATCAAAAGTGTCTGCAATAAACTGGGACACCTGTGACCATAGCGGTCGTATCTTACCACACTCCCACACCATGTGAATAAAAGTGCCAGCTGCCACCTGGCACTTGTGGCAAGTAGGGTCATCTCTTCTGCCCATCCTAAATAGTCTGTGTGGAGTATAATACATTTGGTGAAGGTATCGTAACTGTATAAGTTTGTCCCGGGCTGAGATGACTGTGGGCCCGTAGGAGGCTAAAACTTCCTCCCACTGGGCCTCAGTCAGCTCTGGAATCACCTCTGTCCATCTGCTCCTCATCTTATCCTCACCGGGCAGTCTTTTGGTCATAAGGACCGCATAGTAGGTAGAGACACGTTTTGCGTGCTCCGGTTCTGCAAGTAATTTTTCCAGTCTTGTGTTTTCCAAAACTATCGGCCCGGACCCAAACTGAGCATGGGTCGCATGTTTCAGTCTGGCGTACTGGAATGCCCATGAGTCGGGAATGTGCAACTCCCCCCTCAATTGGGCAAAGGTTTTAATGTTCCCGTCATCAAACAGCTGATGTAAATAGACAAGTCCACGTCTCGCCCACCTATGCCCATCGTCCAGGAGATAAAAGTCTTTTAAACAGGGATTAAACCACAGGGCGGCATTGGGGGATAGACAGGAGGGCGCATCCTGTATATGCCTCGTACATGTCTCTAGCACCTGTTTGGCTGGTTTGAGTGCAGTCATGCCGTATTCCGTCGGTACTTCACCACGAAAGAAAAAATTCAAAAGTGTCTCATAGGAGGAGGCCGCAGCTGCCTCCACCGCAGTCGCAGCGTTGCTCAGTTGCGGAAACATTCGCCAATGAGCCTGGACTAATTGCGACGCCAAATAGTACATGCGCAGGTTAGGGATTGCCAACCCCCCTCTCCCCACCGGCAGTTGCAGAATGTGCAGCGAGACCCGCGCTGCCTTGCCGCCCCACAAAAAGGAGATCAGCAAGGAGTCAATATAACCAAAAGTCTTTTTAGGGATAAATCGCGGGGCGTTGGAGATTATGTATAAAAATTTCGGGAGATAAATCATTTTGAATAAGTTAGCTCTCCCCAATAAAGTAAGCGGGAGTTCCTTCCATTTTTGTATTTTGTCTCTAAAGTCTCGAATTACCGGCCATAGATTCACCTCCGTGAATGACTCAACAGATAATTTCACATGTATCCCCAGGTACTTAAATTGGGTTGTAACTGTCAGGGGACAGCGAGGAGGGAGCACCAGATCCGGTTATGGGTCTAGGGCAAACAGCGTTGATTTGGTCCAGTTGATCCGAAATCCAGAAAAATCTCAGAATTCCTCGATCAACCGGAATGCACTAGCTAACGAATGGTGGGGGTCCCCAAGATAAAGCAGCATATCGTCTGCATATAACGAAACGCGTTCCTCCAACTCCCCTACCAAAAGTCCCCTAATGTCATCCCGAGTCCTGAGCTTAATAGCCAGCGGCTCTATAGCCAGAGCAAAAAGGAGAGGGGACAGGGAACATCCCTGCCGCGTTCCTCTCCCAATCTGAAAAGAGTCCGAAATATGTCTGTTCACCCTGATACAAGCCCGGGGATCGGTATACAGTAAGCTAACCCAGTTCACAAATCTTGGTCCAAAACCCATTTTGTCCAGCAGAGAGAACATAAATTTCCACTCAACCGAATCAAAGGCCTTTTTTGTATCCAGGGAGGCTATCACGCGGCTACCAATATTAGTATGGGAAATTTGCATATTGACATAGAGTCTCCTGAGGTTCATTTGGGTACATCGGCCTGGGATAAAACCCGTTTGATCGGAGTTGATCAGTTTGAGAATCACCGACTGCAATCTACCGGCCAAAATTTTGGCCAGTATTTTGGCATCAGTATTGATCAAAGAGATCGGTCTGTACGATTCACATTCTTGTAGGTCCTTGCCGGGCTTTGGGATCAGAACGATCAAAGCTTCACGCATGGATTCCGGCAAGATACCCTCTTTTTCCGCAGCCACAAATACTTTTAAAAGGCGTGGGACTAAACTCTCCGCGTGGAGCTGGTACCATTCCACCGGAAAACCGTCCAGTCCAGGAGACTTCCCCGGTCTGAAGGAGGAAATGGCACCAGTTATTTCCTCAGAGGTGATAGACTGCTCTAATATGTTACTGTCTTCTAGGGGCAGCAAGGGAAGGTCAATACCCTCTAAATACGCAGAGAGGTCTTGGTCCGAACATTTAGATTGGGATTGATAAAGATCACAGTAAAAATTTAAAAAGGTGGTCAGGATATCCTGCGTATCAGTCACTAAGTCACCCGCTGGGCGTTTGATACTTAGTACAGATGTAGGGGCATATAGAGGCCTCGCCAGAAAGGCTAGCAGGCGACCCCCCTTGTCCCCAAACTCAAAAATGGAGCTATTTTGCCTGAGCTGTTTCTTAGTGGTCCGGTCCATCAAAAGCAATCTAAACTGTCTCGTCAGATCCTGCCAAGCTTTATATGCGTCAGGGGATGGGTCCTGTATATATGCTTGTTCTGCAAGAGTAATGTCACATTCTAGTTGTTTCACCTCACTGTCCAGGGCCTTTGCAAAATCTTTCGTCTCTTTAGCAAAAATCCCTCTCATGGTAGCTTTAAAGGCTTCCCATTCAGTGTGTATCGTGGTCACAGCACCATTCTCCCTCCAGTAGTGACCCATAGCCTCCCTGCATTTTAGCGTCACATATTCCTCTAGCAGCCACTGTGTTTGCAGTCGCCATTGTCGTCTCCCAGTGGGAATATTTAGGTCCAACGTGACCTCCAAAGGCGAGTGGTCCGACAGTGCCCTGGGAAGATATCTAACCCTGGATATAATAGGGAGACCATCCAGGGAGGATAGAAGCATATCAATTCTGGTCAGCGTCTTATGGGTCTCCGAGTGGCACGAGTATGCACTGACCCCCGGGTGTTTGTAACGCCACACGTCCGTGAGAGCATAGCTGTCCAGCCATGTAGCTAGAGTATAGCGTGAGCCAGATACACACCCGTGCCTGTCCAGAACCCCATCCGACACCACATTAAAATCTCCCATCAACAACAGTGGGCCTTGCGCTATCATTACTGCTTCATGGAGGATACTGTCCAAGACGTGGAAAGAGAATGGAGGTGGAACATACACACATACCAGAGTCAAGCACACATTAAACATTTGACAAACCAAAATAACATATCTACCACTAGGGTCAGATTTAACCTGCAGAATATGAGCTGCTGCTTTTTTTGTGACTAAAATAGCCACCCCTCTAGAATACGTAGAATATTCTGCATGGATGACTCTCATAATATTGGCTTTTTTCAGAGCCATAACCTTAGAGCCCTGGAGATGTGTTTCTTGAAGCAGGATTATATGGGGTTTATATCGTCGTATAAAGTCAAAGACAAGGGAACGTTTTACCTTTGAGTTCATACCACGAACATTCCATGATAGTATACTTATTTCACGTACCATGTATAAGGCAATTATAATGTAACAAATGCATCGGGAGAGCATTACCTGTCCAGGTCTGGGACATCATTCCCAGCCTAAGGGGGCCCAAACAGAGAGAGACAACAGCACACAGCACCAACCAACATAACAGAACCACCCACCCCATCCCACCCTGCACACAACCCAAACATGTCATGTGCCTATACCCTATAACCATAACCATATCGACCTCAGGGGGTCATAGGTCGAGTCCAACTAAAAGGAGCACAGAATATCAAGAAAATTAAAACAAAAAAGAAGGGAAGAATACGAATAAAAACAAAACAAACAAAAAATAAAAATAAAAAATATAAAAGGGGAGGGGGGGGAGAAAAGCAAAAAAGGGGGGAAAAAGGGAGGGAAGGGGATCCCTAATATAGGAAAAAATAGATCAGAGAGGAAGTGGCAGTAGTACGAATGTTCTCGTGTACAGGATTGAAGGTCCGCCTTCTTCTGCACCGACAGTCCCCGTCCAGTGGAGCCCCACAGATGGATCGGGCCCTAGAGTATATAGGGCAGAGTACAGTCAGAAAGGCGATTCTCGCTTCCTCAAACAAACCACAACAACAAAAAAAAGGGAACAAAAAATATTTGTGGGAGAAAATGTCAGCCAAAGAGGAAACAAAAACCCAGTGAAAAAGGGAACAAAGAAGAAAAAAAAAGAAAAAAGAAAACCGTCCAAATAAGGAGAAAAGTATATGGGGAGAAAAAATTCCCCCAACTGAACGTGGAGGAGCGGTAGAGGCGGTGCGTCTGTACATCAGATAGAACCGCGCAGGACTAGGCACTTAGTAATTGTAGTGTCACAACAGAACAAAAGAAGTAATCTTCAGCCTCCAGGCTCACCTCAGGGAAAGGTGTCATGGTGGAGCAGGTACGGTCAAAGAATGTAAAGCATGTAATCAGCTGCCAGCTTCAGGGTGCGGGCGTCCCCTAACATCCAGCCATCTCGATGCTTCAGTAGGGGAGTTAAAGAAGGACACTTTACCCCCATCTACCACTCTGAGCTTCGCCGGGTAGAGCATACTATAGGCCATTTGTAGATCTCTAAGCCTCTTCTTAACATGAACAAAGCTAGCTCTTTGCTTCTGTGTAGCCGCAGAGAAGTCAGGATAAATAGAAATTCTGTTTCCATTAAATTGCAGGTTCCCCATAGCGCGTGCAGCACGCAGGATGTTTTCACGGTCCCTAAAGTGCAGGATCCGGGCTATCATCGGGCGTGGGTGGGCACCGGGAGGGGGGGGTTTGGATGGTACCCTATGTGCCCTCTCAATGGCGAACAGGCGCGAAAAGGTAGTTTCCGCCATAGTATCCTTAAGCCATAGTTCAAGAAAATCTTCAGGTTGTTTGCCCTCAGCTTTTTCAGGGAACCCCACTAGGCGAATATTGTTCCTCCTCTGCCGGTCTTCCATGTCCCCCAGCTTATCTGTATGAACATGCACTTCATATTGAATATCCTGCACTTTATGTTCCAGTGGGCGCACAACATCTTCCAGGTCACTAATTCGTCTTTCAGCTTCGGTGGCCCTTTCTCTGATGTTCTGAACATCATTCTTCAGGAAAGACATTTCAGCCCTGATACCATCAATATGTTCAGTTAGGGCGGCCTGACACGTGCATATCGCTTCCATAATCTGCTCCAGGGAGGGCTCATCCTCCCCTGCTGCCTGGGCCATCCCTTCTAGTTCTTCCCTCTGTAGTCTGTCTTTGGGGGGGGCCCTGCGTGGACCCTCAGCTCTATGGGGTAGCGGGCTCACCTTGTAAGGATGTGTGGAGGATTCCCCAGCGCCGCTGTGCTGCATGGTACACGGGCCGCTTTCGTCTGCCGCATGGCCGCCGCCATCTTGAGAGCCCCATGCAAACTGAGAGAGGCGCTCCGCAGGAGATTCCCGAGACATGCGCCCGTATTTCACCATACCACCGTGTTCCGCCGGGTCACGGAGGTATACCGGAGGCTGTGTGGAGCAGGATCAGTGTCAGTGACACCCAGGATGGTCGAAGGATACGTTGTCCTGCACGGAGCTCTGACTCGGTGCTGCTTACATGCCGGACGCTAGCTCCGCCCCCCTACAACACAACTTTAAGTCGCCCCAGGCCAGGTGAATTTTGCCGTGGCCAATCAGAGAAAGAGCTCTCAAGGGGGAACTCCACGCCAAATTAAAAAAAACGGCGTGGGTTCCCCCTCCGAGAGCATACCAGGCCCTTAGGTCTGGTATGGATTCTAAGGGGAACCCATTATGCCGAAAAAACGGCGTGGGGCCCCCCAGATCCATACCAGACCCTTATCCGAGCACACTACCCGGCCAGCCAGGAAAGGGGTGGCCGGCTAGTAAAAGAGCTAGCAGAAGATAGCCGAGGAGTCCGGCGAGAAGACCCCCGAAGACGGAAGAAGACCCCCGGAGCTGTGGGGACAAGGTGCTTTGGGATGGGGGGCCGCACGGCCCCCCCTTCCCCAAGGCATCCCCCATGTTGAGGGCACGCGGCCTGGTATGACTCAGGAGGGGGGGGCGCTCGCTCGTCCCCACCCCCTTTCCTGGCCGGCCGGGTAGCGGGCTCGGATAAGGGTCTGGTATGGATCTGGGGGGGACCCCCACGTCAGTTTTTCGGCGTAGGGGGTTCCCCTTAAAATCCATACCAGACCTAAGGGCCTGGTATGCTCTTGGAGGGGGAACCCACGCCAAATTTTTTAATAAATTTGGCGTGGAGTTCCCTCTTGAGAGCTAATAATTCTGTCAGAGTCGCCTTCGTATAGACAGAGATCCGACTTGGAGGCGACCTCCATTGAAATCAATGGGTACCAGTCGCCTACAAGTCGGATTGAAGTAGTACAGGAACCTTTTCTGAAGTCGGAGTGACTTCAGTAGTGTGCATTAAGACGGCTCTCATTCACTTACATTGACTTTTACATGTTGTCCGACCTGAGGCGACCTGAGGCGACTAGGGGCAACCTGAAGTCGGATCTGAGTCGCCCCTGTGTGAACCAGCTCTAAGAAGGCCTCCACCCAGCCCATGCAAAAAAAAAACATAAGACAGTTTAGCTATAAACAAAGAAACAGTGGGAGGTTATTTGCAGCCTCTTGACATCCTAGCATCTGGGATATCAAGTGGACTAAAAAGTGCCCATTCAGGGATTAGGTAAAAGTGTGGTGGTGTAACGCACCACTTAGTGCCAAAAACATTTAACCCTGTGGCATTTCCAGAAAGCATGGAGAAAATCTGCATCTGGATGACCACACTCAGTAGCAGCAAGATAAAGAGCTTAAGCCGATAAGGTGAGAGCAATAGGGAGATATGTAAGAATGATAGATGAGCCTAAGTATCATTTTGTGATACATTGCAGCTTTGATCATGCACCAAGACAAATGCAATGTTTTTTTGAGCAGTGTCAGTAGATAGATGGGGCACATCCTTGGTCCATTTGTTAAGACCAGTTGTTGTCGCAGTGTCGTCCTATCCTTAATAATTTGTCAGTGGACATCTCTCCCCCGCCTGCATTTCTATTTGATCTCAAGTCTTAAATATCTCTTATTCCCTTGAGCCTTTGATGGAAATCCAGTCGTTGGATTGATCAATCTAAAAAAAAAAAAAAAACAAACAAACAAAAGAAAAACTATATAGTACTCTACTTCAGAGTATTTGTGCTCAAAATAACATTAAATGTATGTAACAACACCCTTATGGTTGGCTCACATGGCCCTTTATATATACTCTTACCCTCAAACTCTAAACGTGAGCCTTCTATACACAACTGCTGGAAATCACCACATTGTGAACAGTGCCATGTGAATAATTATAAGAAAATAAATGCAAAACTTAAATATATATGTCCGTGAGAATATTTTATAGCCCACAGTATATATTTAAGAACCTTGAAGATCCTAAAACCACCACGTTGAACTTGAACTTGAAACCACCAGTGTAGCAGCACCACCACTGAAATTGATGTAGGCTTACCAGATAATTTGAACTCAAGCAAACATACGTTCTATGAGTCAACCAAGTTTTTTGTTATCTACCGACAGCTAAGATGTAACCTTTGGAATCTTCAATGACTTGAGACCCAACGTGTCCCAAAACGTATGTAACATCTGTCTCCATGCAGAGGTGGTTGGTGCCAGATTTCCCTGTTTCTCTATTTCTCCTACCTACTGATTGAAATCTGGCACCAACCACCTCTGCATGGAGAAGGACTTTCCATAAGTTTTGGGAAGTGTTGAGTCTCAAGTCATTGAGGATTCCAAAGGTTACATCTGGGCTGTCGGTAGGTAACAAAAAGCTTGGTTGACTCATAGAACGTATGTTCTTTTGAGTTCAAATTATCTGGTAAGCCTACATCTATTTCAGTGGTGGTGCTGCTACACTGGTGGTTTCAAGTTCCATCTTTGTTGTCAACATGGTGGTTTTAGGATCTTCAAGGTTCTTAAATATACACTGTGGACTATAAAATATTCTCACAGACATATATATTTAAGTTTTGCATTTATTTTCTTATAATTATTCACATGGCACTATTCACATGTGAGAATTGGTGTGATATATAATTTTTGTTATAAGTTTTGTCACTATCCACTTGTAATCATTGTGTATAGATTTTATTGCATTAGTCTGGTTTGGGCCATTCATTTAAACCCTTTAGCACTACACTTATGCACTTCTTTGAATATAACAAAATTATCTGTTTGTTGTGTTAGCTGCTACTATCTGTCCAGGCAGCGCGAGATAATTTTTTTACACTACATGCTGAATCTTCTTTCGTCTTCACCAGCCTCTATGTATTGTGTGCTTCTTAAAGAAAATCCTCCTCACTTGCTCTCCAAAGTGGATGTTGAAGGTTCCTCAAAATTATAATGTTTAGTGTTAAACCACAAGAAAAAAATTTCCCTAAAAAGGGGGGTCCTCTACTCACATTGAGTTACCCACAATGTGCATTTCCCTTTAAGCCCAATCTGGATTTCACCACATGTGATGTGTTCCACCCACTTACTCCATGCACCTTACCAAATTTAGAAATGTATGCACGTATCGAATCGATCCCTTCTGAGAAATATTCCCACTCACTCTGTTCTAAGGATATACTGTAAATTGAAAAATCCAAATACTTAAAATTATAAACGCTCCTCTACTGCAGTCTAACTCTTTACATTTTCAATTTATAGAGTTAGGACTGCAGTACACTGGGGTGCCGTGATGTGCAGCTTACTCATTTATTTGCAAACGTGTGCAAACTAAACCCCTCATTTTAACGTGAACTGTTAGCCCCTGTACACACGGTCGGAGATTTCCACAACCAAATCCGTCTGATTTTGCCCGTCGGATTTTGTCCATCGGATTTTGTCCGAAACTGTTGCATACACACGGTCGGACAAAGTTGGCGAAAATCCGATCTTTCAGAACGTGATGACGTAATTTCGTTACGATGGGACTACTTTCAGGCTAGTAGCCAATAGCTTTGATGTAGGAATTTGATCTGAGCATGCGTGGCACTTGGCCCGATCAAAATTCTCTACACATGATCGGAGTATGTCCGATCGGCCCAGTTGGTCAGGAAATATTTCCAACATGTTGGAAAATTGGGTCGGACGGAGATTCAGACGGAATCAGTCCGATGCATACCACACACAGTCGGATTATCTGACGACACGGTCCGATAGGACTCATTCCAACAGATTCTCCGACCGTGTGTACAAGGGCTGAGACAGGATTGATTTGGTTTGTTGCAGACTGGCTGTCACATCCTAGGAAGTCCACAGGACAAAATGCGTCAGAAGTAATCTCAGGCACCGGAAGTAGCACCATCATGCATGCCAGAAGTGCCACAGTAGCCATTTTTGAGTGAGGTTCACATGCTTTTACAAGTGTTTGTAAGTGAATTTACATTTTAATAAAATGATTCATGTTATGGAAATTGCTGCACTAGGGATTTCTTTTATGATATCTTTGCACAGGGGAATCTGAAAATTGGAAGAGCAGAAGATTTTTGACCTTGGTGTGAAGACAAAGGGAGCATTTATAATTATAATTGGACTCGAGGGAATAGGAGACATTTATGATTTGGTTATATGCACTTTATTGGACACAAAAGTTATTGAAGAACTTCCTGAGAGAACACATCATGGACTAACTTGAGGCACATTGGTTTATAACTTTATATTTATATATTCTTAATACAATAATAGTATTTTCTTCTGCTGTGGTGGCAGAGTATTTCCACCTGCTGTGACTATCAAAAGAACTATAGCTCGAATGCACTGATACCTATATTTATTACAATCTGATTGTTATCAACAAGGTTTGTATGTTGCATACTATGGTTTGGGAACACCCAATAAAGCTGGGAATATCCAAAATGCATTGGGCTTCTTTTTTCACTAACCACCAATCTAAGGGGTTACATCTATGCTGACCATTAATTTCAGAGGACACTGTCTGCCAATCTTAATTAACTAGAGTTATTTATTTCAAGAATATCCCTGAAAATTATTTTGTAGAAGGTTGGTAACAAATTATCTGCCTTGGGTTTGAAATTTGCTAGGTACATTACCTAATCACTTATTCAAAACTTTCTTTAACTTATTAATGTACCGTGAGCTGAAGGTGTAATTATTTTTAGCACAGGAAAATTTATTTTAAGGGTTCCTTAGGAGTAAAAGGGTTGAGAGAGGCTGGTCTAGTGAGCAGTAGTGAATTGACCACCCAGCTGGCGACCAATGCAATGAGGTTACTAGGGGTTCCTTGAGTGGTGAGCAGTGGTGGATTGGTCTCTTTTAAGCCCCGTACACACGAGAGGACTTATGTCCGACAGACTTCCGAAGGAGTTCCGTCGGAGTTCTGCCGGAGTTCCGACGGAGTTCTGACGGACTTTTCGGCTGAGCGGACTTGGCCACACACAATCGCACTGGATTTGAACGTGATGACGTACAACTGGATTCGAATAAGGAAGTCCATAGCCAGTAGCCAATAGCTGCACTAGCGTCGGTTTTAGTCCGTCGGAATAGCATACACACGAGCGAATTTTTCGAAGGGACCGGGTCCGGCGGAGTTCCTTCGGAAAAATTTGAAGCATGTTCCATATTGTAAAGTCCTTCGGACTTTGGCGAGTCAAAAGTCCGTTGCAGCCCACACACGATCGAATAGTCTGACGGAATCAGTCCGTCGGACTTTGGATGTTGAAAAGTCCGCTCGTGTGTACGGGGCTTAACACTACTCTAACCACCAATGTCAGAGGTCAGTCTTTATTTCCTACAGTTAATTTTTGTTTTAATATTAAACTATTCCTGGAAATAATTTTTTAGGAGGTTGGTAATAAAATTTCTCCACACTGGATGTCAAATTCGCTAGGTATGCCACATTACTTTTTCTCATATTCAAAACTTTATTTACCTTATCGATCATGCTAATGTACTATGAGCTGTAGGTGTAATTATTTTTAGCATGGGGACATTTATTTCAAGGGTTCCTGGAGCCGCGTATACACGATCGGACTATCCGGCGGACAAACCGCCAGACTTTGCAGCGGAGGTCTGCCGGACTTTCCGAACGAGCGGACCTGCCAACACACAACTGGACTTTTCCGGAGGACTAGGTCCGGCGGACAATCCACCAGACTATGGCGGGAGTCCGCCAGACTTTTGAAATGAACAGACTTGCCCACACACGGTGAAAAGTCCTTTCATTTTGAACGCGGCTCCAGGTAGATGGGACTAGCGAAGGAAGTCAATGTCGCCGCCTCCATCGGCGGGATTGACATGTCGCTAGCCCCGTCACATGGTATGGACTTAAAGGGGAAGCCCTACGCCGAAAAAACTACGTGGGGTCCCCCCAAAGCCCATATCAAACCCTTATCCGAGCACGTAGCCCGGCCAGTCAGGAAAGGGGGTGAGGACGAGCGAGCGCCCCCCCCCAAACCATACCAGGCCGCATGCCCTCAACATAGAGGGGTGCGGCCCCCCCCACCCCAAAGCACCTTGTCCCTATATAAGTCGCCCTACAACGCGTCCCTGCCATTGCGGCCAGAGAGAGCGACATGTCAACATTGCAAGGGAGAAGAAGAGAAGAAGGTGGTGGCGGCGACAGAAGACCGGGCCACCGCTAGTAAAAGAGCTATAAGAAGATAGTGGAGGCCCGGCAAGAAGAACCAAAGAGGGAGACAAGACCCCGGAAGAGCAGGATAAGACCCCAGAAGAGCGGGACAAGACCCTAGAAGAGCGGGACAAGTTTTCCGAAGTCAGAAAAAGACGACTGGACGGAGACGAAAAAAGAAAGCTGGGCTCCTCCGCTAGTAAAAGAGCTAGTAAAAGAGCAGAATATAGCGGAGGAGTCTGGCAAGAAGACCCCCCAAGATGAAAGACCACCGGAGCTGTCTAATAAATTATTTTAAAAGCTTGTGTTGTATTTTTTATTTACACTTTTTTTCCCAAGGTGAATGGGTAGGAGTACATTGTACCCCATACTCATCCGCATAGGGTGGGGGGCTGGGATCTGGGGGCCCCCTTATTAAAGGGGGCTCCTGGATTCCGATAAGCCCCCCGCCCGCAGACCCCGACAACCAACGGCCAGGGTTGTCGGGAAGAGGCCCTTGTCCTCATCAACATGGGGATAAGGTGCTTTGGGGTGGGGGGCCGCAGGGCCCCCTTCCCCAAAGCACCCCCCATGTTGAGGGCACGCGGCCTGGTATGGCTCAGGAGGAGGGGCGCCCGCTCGTCCCCACCCCCTTTCCTGACCGGCCGGGCTGCGTGCTCGGATAAGGGCCTGATATGGACTTTGGGGGGACCCCACACCGTTTTTTTTGGCGTAGGGCTTCCCCTTTAAGTCCATACCAGGTGACGGAGCCAGCGACGTGTCAATCTCGCCGATGAAGGCGGCGACATTGACTTCCTTCGCTAGTCCCGTCTACCTGGAGCTGCTTCCAAAATGAACGGACTTTTCTCTGTGTCCGTTCATTTCAAAAGTCCGGCGGACTAGCATACAGATGGGCGCTGGACTGCCGAGTCCGGCGGACAATTTTGAGTCAAAACTTCTTTCTAAGTCCGCCGGACTTTTGGGGAAAAAAAGTCCGCCGGATAGTCCAATCGTTTGTACGGGGCATGAGGGGTAAAATGTTGAGAAAGGCCAGTCTAATGGGCAATGGTGAATTGATCTCCAAGCTGACCACCAATGCAAGGGGACAATTTTCCACTAACCACCAATCTAAGGGGGGGTCACTTCTACACAAATTTCAAAATTTCTGCCTTTTTGTTCGCTTATATCGCAAAAAAAATAAAATAAAATAGATTTGTGAATAAATACCGCCAAAAGAAAGCTCTATTTGTGTGAACAAAATGATAAAAATTTCATTTGGGTACGGTGTTGCATGACCGCTCAATTCTTATTGAAAGTGCGAGAGCGCCGAAAGCTGAAAATTGACCTGGGAAGGAAAGGGGCCAAAGTGCCCGGTATTGAAGTGATTAAGGGGAGAGAGAGACATCAGAGAGAGACACATCAGAGAGAGAGAGAGAGATCAGAGAGAGACACATCAGAGAGAGAGAGAGAGACATTAGAGAGAATGACATCAGAGAGACAACAGAGAGAGAGACATCAGAGAGAGAGAGAGAGAGAGAGAGAGAGAGAGAGAACAGGGATAGAGACATCAGAGCGAAAGACAACAGAGAGAGACAACAGAGAGAGAGACATCAGAGAGAGTGACATCAGAGAGAGTGACATCAGAGAGAGTGACATCAGAGAGGGAGACAACAGAGAGAGAGACATCAGAGAGAGTGACATCAGAGAGTGAGACAACAGAGAGAGAGACATCAGAGAGAGAGACAACAGAGAGAGATACATCAGAGAGAAAGAAAACAGAGAGAGAGACATCAGAGAGAATGACATCAGAGAGAGAGAGAGACATCAGAGAGACAATAGAGAGAGAGACATCAGAGAGAGAGAGACATCAGAAAGAATGACAACAGAGAGAGAGAGACAACAGAGAGAGAGAGACATCAGAGAGAATAACATCAGAGAGAGAGAGAGAGAGACATCAGAGAGAAAGACAACAAAGAGAGAGAGAGACGTCAGAGAGAGAGATATGAAAGAGAGAGAGAGAGAGACATCAGAGAGGGAGACATCAGAGAGAGAGAGACAACAGAGAGAGAGAGAGAGAGATATGAGAGGAAGACATCAGAGAGAGACATCAGAGTGAGACTTCAGAGAGAGGGAGACATCAGAGGAAGAGACATCAGAGATAGACTTCACAGAGAGACATCAGATAGTGGATGATCAGAGAGAGACATCAGAGAGAGCAAGATCAGAGATGGGGAGATCAGAGAGAAAGACATCAAAGAGAGAGACGTGAGAGAAAGACATAAGCAAGAGAGGGAGAGACATCAGAGAGAGAGACATCAGAGAGAGACATCAGAGAGAGAGAGTGAGATATCAGTAAGAATGGGAGAGACATGAGAGAGTGAGAGAGAGATCAGAGCAAGAGAGACATCAGTGGGAGAGAGAGAAATAAGAGAGAGGGAGAGAGACATAAGAGAGAGAGAGACATGAGAGAGCGAGAGAGAGATCATAGAGAGAGAGAGAGACATGAGAGAGCGAGAGAGAGAGATCATAGAGAGAGAGAGACATGAGAGAGAGATCATAGAGAGAGAGACATGAGAGAGCGAGAGAGAGATCAGAGCAAGAGAGACATCAGTGGGAGAGAGAGAAATAAGAGAGGGAGAGAGACATAAGAGAGAGAGAGACATGAGAGAGATCAGAGAGAGAGAGACATGAGAGAGCGAGAGAGAGATCATAGAGAGAGAGAGACATGAGAGAGAGATCATAGAGAGAGAGACATGAGAGAGCGAGAGAGAGATCATAGAGAGAGAGAGACATGAGAGAGAGATCATAGAGAGAGAGACATGAGAGAGCGAGAGAGAGATCATAGAGAGAGAGAGAGACATGAGAGAGAGAGAGACATGAGAGAGAGAGAGAGATCATAGAGAGAGAGAGACATTAGAGAGGGGGAGAGAGAGACATCAGACAGTGAGACATCAGCGAATACAGAGAGAGAAGGAGAGACATCATAGAACACAGAGAGAGACTCTGTATAGGTTGAAGGGGAATAGTGTGATGTTAGGCCACCCCCAAGCTTTGGTGCTATGCCACACTCACAGATTCGCAGACTTCTGAGGGCTACAACCAAATGAGGATGACTTTTTGAGAGGTACACACATTTTGAATTAGGTTATAACAACATTATCTACTAAAGATAATTGTGCAAAACAATACTGTTTTGAGGTTTTGAGTTTACAACCAATTTACCATATTGATCATGCTACCGTAACATGAGCTGTAGACTGATTTTTAGTATGAGGAAATTTATTTAGAGAGTTCCCTATGCGAATAAAGGATGAGAAAGGTCAGTATAGTGAGTAATGGTGGATCGTCCTCCCACCTGACCACCGATGTAAGGGGACAATTTTCCACTAGCCACGAGTTTAAAAAGTCACTTCTACACCAACCACTAATGTTAGAGGACACCGCAAATTTTATTGTCTGTCATGCCGCGTACACACGATCGGAATTCTCGTCGGAAAAAGCTCTAATGGTTTTCCCGACGGAATTCTGACGGAATTCGGCTCAAGCTGTCTTGCCTACACACGGTCACACCAAATTCCGATTGTTTATAACACAGTGACGTACAACACGTACGACGCAGCTAGAAAAAGGAAGTTCAATAGCCAGTAGCCAATAGCTTCTGTCTCGTAGTTGAATCTGATCATGCGTGATTTTTGGCGTGTTGGAATTGCATACACACGATCGGAATTACCGGTAGAAAGTTTTTCTGTTGGGAAAATTGAGAACATGCTATCAATTTTTGGCTGGCGGGAATTCGGACAGCTAAATTCCGATAGAGCATACACACGTCGCATTTTCCAATGAAAAGCTCTCATCGGTCTTTATCTGGCCGGAAATTCCGATCGTGTGTAGGCGGCATAAGTCTTTATTTCCTGCAGTTATTAGTTATTTTGAGAATATTCCTGGAAATAATTTTGTAGGGGGTTGGTAACGAAATGATCTGCCCTGGATGTCAAATATGCTAAATATGTCACATTACTTATTCTCTAATTCAGAACTTTCTTTAACTTTTTGATCATGCTAATGTACCATGAGCTGTAGGTATAATTATTTTTAGCATGGGGAACGTTGTGTCAAGGGTTCCTTAAGGGTAAATAAGTCAAGAAAGGCCAATCTTGTTAGCTGTTTGCCTGGACTGCAGCTTTATGGACACATGTTTCGGACAATCATGGTGGTCCCTAATTAACCAACGGGCTTGTCTTGGTTTGCATGTTATTACAGGCCTGAAGGTGGCCAGTCAACAGACTGAACGTAAGGGTCTTCAAGGTCACCGGCAGAATTTTGTTTTCAGTTTTTATTAAGATGATATCGCAGAACCCTCAAGACATAGCGGAACTAATTAAAAAAAAAAAACAGTTGCCCACAGCCTCTTATTTTGCTCCATCTCCATAAACTATTATTTTCGTGTCTTGAAGCAGTAGGATTCCATGGGTCAGCTTGTACAGACATTCAGTTGAGATAATTAGTGAGCGTTGACAGCAGCTCAGAGGTAATGATGAAGAAAAGGAACAATGACTCACTTAGCAAAGTGCATTAGAATTGTTTTTTATTTTTTTTATTTTTTTCAGAAATGAAAAATATAATTGGCGCGTTAAGAACTAACTATAAAAAATATATAAAAATCAACATTTATTATTTTGTCCCCAGAACATAAAAATGTAATTGATAATAATTTCGTTTTTCTCTAAATGTAGATATTACCTTTTATATTTCTAAAAAAAAAAAAAAAAATTAAAAAGAAAGAAAAATTAGCATTTCTTAAAAAATATAATTGTTAGAAGATAGACAGGAACCCATTCACGTCATCTTCCTGGCCAACAGCAACTATTATTAAGCTGAAAAGTACTGTACACTTAATTAAAGCTCTTTTCAGATGTCTCCTCTCTTTTCTGAAGAAAAATGCGTCATTAACCTGAGCCTGGTGGAACGGGGGTTGCAAAATGCATAAATACGAAGCTAACTTGACCTCTCAGAAATGCTGGAAAGCATTTTTTTTTTTTTTTGTATTAATAAGGGCCTATTATGTGTATATTGTAAGGATGGGGTATAATTTAGCTATGTATGTAGTAAATGTCTTATCAGATACTTATGCTCAGTCTAACGTGCAATTAGGCCCTATCATGTAATGTGGCTGTTTTTTTGCTACTTCTTATAATATAATTATGATATTGATTGCACAATAATATTCAGAAAATGGAAAGTGTAAGAACGGCATTGAGCGTGATCTGTATTTAGCTGGTTAGGATTTGGGGAAAGGCTTGTGGTTGGCAGGAGCTGAACTTAGTGGATAGTTAAAATTTTCTAGACATGTATACGGGAGTAGCCACACTACGCAATGCGCTAACAAGTCAATTAAAGGCTCATTCCACCTTTTGCCACAAAAAAATAAAAAAATAAAATAACCACTTGCCGACCGTATAACTTAGATATATGGTTGCAAAGTGGCACGGCTGCAGGGGATCCCATACCTACTACGGGATCTGACACTTCCGGGTCTGGGGTGCGCATTTGTGCCCCGCCTGCGACTTGCTCCAGCGGCGGGGACCAAGGACTCGATGTCCAACTGCACACGCCAATTGATCAGTACACAGGCAGATCGCCATTCTGTCAATAGGGAATTCATTAATCTCGTGTTCCTGCAAAGCAAGGACACTGATCTATGCCTTCCCTTATTAAAAGCACCTCCCCCACAGTACACAAGCACTGGCTATGAACACATTTAACCCTTTGATCGTCCCTGATGTTAACACCTTCCCAGCCAGTGCTGTTAGCACATTGGCAGCACAGTGGTGTAGTGGTTAGCACTTTCACCTAGCAGTAACAAGGGTCACTGGTTCAAATCCCAACCATGACGCTACCTGCCTGGAGTTTGCATGTTCTCCCTGTGCCTGCATGTTTTCCTCTGGGTACTCCGGTTTTCTCCCACAATCCAAAGACATGCAGGTAGGTTAATTGGCTTCTGTCCAAAATTGGCCCTAGTATAAGAATGGGGACCTTGGATTGTGGGCTCCTTGAGGGTAGGGACCCATGTGAGTGTGCAATGTACAGGGATAGGGACAATTGTAGACACTCACTCAGGATGGACTGGTGTTGGACTTTATTCAACCTTACTAACTATGAAATGAGTACAGCGACAGTGCATATTTTTTTAGCACTGATCACTGTATTAGTGTCACTGGTCCCCAAAAAAGTGTCAAAAGTGTCAGTTAGTGTCCGATTGTCTGCAGCAATATCGCAGTCCTGCTATAAGTTGCTGATCGCTGCCATTATTAGTAAAATAAATAAATAAATTCCATAGTTTGTAGACGCTATAACTTTTGCGCAAACCAATCAATATACACTTATTGGGAATTGTTTACAACAAATATGTAGCAAAATACATATTGGCCTAATATGATGAAAAAAAACGATTTTTCAATTTTTTTTTATTTGAGATGTGTTATAGTAGAAAGTAAAAAATTGTGGTTTTTTTTGTTTTTTTTTTAATTGTCGGTCTTTTTTTGTTTATAGAGCAGAAAATAAAAACCACAGAGGCGATTAAATACTACCAAAAGAAAGCTCTTCTTATGAAAAGAAAGGGACATCAATTTGATTTGAGCACAGCGTTGCACGGCCGCGCAATTGTCAGTTAAAATAACGCAAATTCATAAGCATTCAAAAGTGATGATCCTGGAGTGAGTAATGGTAGATAGATGAAAGCCGCCACCTACACCGGATCACCCTGACTCTTACCCCAGGGTAAAGATGTATGCGCAGTAGGTAAAACCCAATAGTAGTCTCAGCGATCCTTAAAGTGGATGTAAACATGATTTTTTTTTTTTTTTTTTTATGTCATAATGTAGAGTATATGATTTCCTATAATTTGAGCCCAGTTTTGCCACAAAGAGTTAATTCATCTCTGAGCAATCCTCTTTTATTGTTCAGTGAGATAAATCTTGACAAACAGAGAAAAACTTTGTCAAATCCTCCCCTTTGCTGTGAGTGACAGGTGATTTACATATCTCGTGCACTAGCCTAAGACATGCATTATTTTTTAATTCCCTCCCACTCCTTTCTTCTGCTGCTCTGCCAGAATTTGATGTTCCACACCTCAGCATGATTGGGCATGCTGAAGTCATGTGGTTACTTTCCTGTCTTTTTACTGGATGTTAGTGAGCATAGCAGAAGTTCAGTGTAAGAAATACACAGGAGAAAATGCATGTTGATAAGGTGAGTGTAGAGGTGGGAGGGGAGTCTACTGACACCACGACTCCACCCACCGAGTTTCAGACAACAGACCCACCCACAAAATCTGCAGTTTTTCGGGTCTCATAGCAGACAGAGGGGAGACATTTGACAGGTAAAGATACATGCAGGAGGCATGTATATCCTTATAGATAACCCCTATGGCAGTAGTTTAGAAAGGATGACATTGGGTTTACATCCACTTTAACTACAGGATAATTGCTTCCTCTAGATCAGAGTGTACTGATCCCGCTAGACAGATAATGGATGTCAGTTCAGAAGTGAACTCCACCAACGATCACCACAAAGGCCAATAAATGATTCCACCACAGTAATGGTACTCTTAAAGTGGAAGTAAACCCATCGATTTAAACAGTTCAAAACAAAAGGCATGCCGGGAATGCTAACTGCACATTGGCTGTGCTCTCAGCCAAACTATCAAACCATCCAATGGCTGGTGTCATAACGAATCACATGTGCAGCACCATAGCAGTTGAAGATTAAACAGAGGCAAAGATGGCAGCTTCCTTGGCTGAAAACGATAGGGGAGTTTACTTCCACTTTAAATATGAACAGAAGATTTCTCAAAGCGCAGATATCCGAAAATGCTATTTATTTGAATAAAAGAGTAAAACTCACATGCTTATAGTGAAAAACACGCACAAGGAAACATCCAGTGTTTCCAACCAACAAGATGGCCGCGGCATCCCAGCACGCATTTGCTTCACACGTTCCAGCTCCTCCTTGCATGTTTTGTCATCAGATGATGTCGTCAGATGACAAAACGCATAGGGAGAAGCTGGAACGTGTTATGCAAATGCATGCTGGGATATATTGCCCATCTTGTTGGTTGGAAACTCCAGTCGTTTTCTTATGCGTGTTTTTCACTATGAGCATGTGAGTTTTACTCTTTTATTCAAATAAATTGCATTTTTGGATGTCTGCGCAATGAGATTTGTTCTGTTTGAGAATACCATGCTGTGGTGGAATCCTTTATTGGACTTTGCGGTGGTCTTTGGTGGAGCTCACTTCTGAACTGACATCCATTACCTGTCTATTGGGATCAGTACACTCTGCTCTGGAGGAAGTAATTATCTTGCAGTTAAGGACTGCTGAGATTACTATTGGGTTTTACCTACTGCG
This sequence comes from Lithobates pipiens, assembly GCF_037356315.1. Classification (NCBI taxonomy): domain Eukaryota; kingdom Metazoa; phylum Chordata; class Amphibia; order Anura; family Ranidae; genus Lithobates; species Lithobates pipiens. Next base: position 306,684,698 of record NW_027507785.1, read on the forward strand.
CATACATCTTTACCCTGGAGTAAGAGTCAAGGTGATGGGGTGTTGGTGGCAGCTAGACATGTGCGATTAGTTTCGTATGAATCGAAAATTCGTACGAATTTCTGTAACTTCGTACAATTTGGGAGGATCCGAAATATGAATTGCTATGCTTCCGAATTTTGTATGAAATGCGAAATTTCGTTTACAAATTTCGGATCCAAATTCCGTTACAACGGAAACGTGAGTGAGGGCAGGGAAAATTACCTTTTTTAATATGGGAATGGGAGACTGGTACTGGTAGTCTATTGGAGATTTAGAATTGGACAAAATAAGAATGTTCGTTAATTACGATTATTCGTTATGATGAAGTGCATACACGTACATCCTCTTTAAGATGCGGCATTGTGGACGCGCGTGTGCGCCCGCCACGTGCTCTATGACCGTGACTGCGGGTCTTGCAGACTCGATGTCCACTGGGCAGGCATGTACTGGCCATCGGGACTACCGGGAGATTCCCGGTGGGCCGATGGCTCAGTGGGCCGGTCTGGTGCAGTCCTGGAGCCGCTCCTCTCTGACAGTGAGTGATCGCGATTTCACTCCTGTCAGGAGGAGCAGTTTCTGTGATATGCTGGAGAGAGCATTAGGCTTTCTGCTCCCTCCAGCCTGCAGGGGGAGATAGACACGGTCAGCAGACTTTCCTTCCTCTCTCCCCTATCACTTGTTATCACATGACTGGAGAGAGGAAGAAGAGAGGCTGCCTTTAGAACTGTGAGTACATGTGGGAGGGGGACACTCTGATGTAAGGAGCTGGTGGTGGGACTCTAATGTAAGGAGCTGGTGGTGGGACTCTAATGTAAGGAGCTGGTGGTGGGACTCTAATGTAAGGAGCTGGTGGTGGGACTCTAATGTAAGGGAGCTGGTGGTGGGACTCTGATGTAAGGAGCTGGTGGTGGGACTCTAATGTAAGGAGCTGGTGGTGGGACTCTGATGTAAGGAGCTGGTGGTGGGACTCTGATGTAAGGAGCTGGTGGTGGGACTCTGATGTAAGGAGCTGGTGGTGGGACTCTGATGCAAGGAGCTGGTGGTGGGACTCTGATGTAAGGGAGCTGGTGGTGGGACTCTGATGTAAGGGAGCTGGTGGTGGGACTCTGATGCAAGGAGCTGGTGGTGGGACTCTGATGTAAGGGAGCTGGTGGTGGGACTCTGATGTAAGGGAGCTGGTGGTGGGACTCTGATGCAAGGAGCTGGTGGTGGGACTCTGATGTAAGGGAGCTGGTGGTGGGACTCTGATGTAAGGGAGCTGGTGGTGGGACTCTGATGCAAGGAGCTGGTGGTGGGACTCTGATGCAAGGAGCTGGTGGTGGGACTCTGATGTAAGGGGGCTGCTTATGAGAATCTGATGTAAGGGGGTGCTGATGGGACACTCAAAACGTAAGTGGGCCAGTCTGGATGATGTCTAGGGCCAAATTTCTGTCCCAGTCCAGCCCTGCCCCTGGGTGCCTGTGATCGTGTCACGGAAGAACAGGGAGATGCCTTTGTAAACAAGGCATTTCCCAGTTCAGCCTAGTGACATGACAGAGATCACTTCTCCCTGTCATCGGGATCAGTAATCACTGTCATGTGAGTTGAAGACACACTTAGAATCACTCCCTAGGTCACACTTAACCCCTTGATCGCCCCCTAGTGTTTAACCTCTTCCTCGCCAGTGTCATTTACACAGTAATCACTGCATTTTTATATCACTGATCGCTGTATAGATGACAATGGTCCCAAAATAGTGTCAAAAGTGTCCGATGTGTCCTCCATAGTGTTGCAGTCACGATAAAAAATCACAGATCGCCGTCATTACTAATACAAAAAAAATACCGTAATAAAAATGCCATAAAACTATCCCCTATTTTATAGATACTATAACTTTTGTGCAAACCAATCAATATACGCATATTGCGATTTTTATTACCAAAAATATGTAGAAGAATACAGATCGGCCTAAGCTGAGGAAAAAAATAGTTTTTTATATATTTTTGGGGGATAATTATTATAGCAAAAAGTTAAAAATATTGCTTTTTTTTTTCAAAATTGTTGCTCTTTTTTTGTTTATAGCGCAAAAAATAAAAAACCGCAGAGGTGATCAAATACCACCAAAAGAAAGCTCTATTTATGGGAAAAAAAGGATGTCCATAATGTTTTGGTGCATGACCGCGCAATTGTCAGTTAAAGCGTCGCGGTGCCGAAACGCAAAAAATGCTCTGGTCAGGATGGGGGTAAATCCTTCCCGGGGATGAAGTGGTTAAGACACTTTTCACACTAACGGCGTTTTTCAGGCGCTACAGCGCTAAAAATAGCGCCTGAAAAAAGCAGCTTCACACTGGAGCGTTGCGCTGGCAGGACGTCACAAAAAGTGCTGCAAGCAGCTTCTTTGGAGCGGTGAACTCACTGCTCCTCCACCGCTGCTCCCCATTGAAATCAATGGGGCGGCGCTGTGATACCGCTGGCAAAACACCGCTCCGGCAGCATTTTGCTGGAGGATTTAACTCCTTTTCAGCTGCTAGCAGGAGGTTAAAACTGCCAGATAGTTTCCAAATAGCGCCACTAAAACGACGGTGAAGTGGCGCTCGGTGTGAAAGGGCTCTTAAGGATTTATGTGAATGAATTATGGCAATTAGCACGTCTCTGTTTAGTATCACTTTAATCCCATTTGTATGTAAAATAATTTACGTTTTGGCATGTGTGAGAAAAACGATAAAAAAAAAAAAAACATGGCGGTGGCAGCGAATGAGCTCCACATACAGCCATGAATTGTCTCTGTACTTTTGATGTATCTGTTTTTCTTTTTTCTTTTTGTAAAGCTGCAAATGTGAACTTGTACTTTAGATATAATGTTGCTTTGTCCATATTCTCTTCCTAAACAGACTTCATCCATTTCACGCTTCCATAATGTCCGCTCTTCAACAATTCAAATCATCTTAAGAAAGTTGGCAAAATGAGCTTTAATGGTAGATGTTGGCAGCCTATCTATAATTAACAGCTCCACAATGCGCTCTATTTAGGCCATGGTGATACGGTTATACAATGTACCCGATTTAGAACATAGTGATTTTTTCTTTTCCTTTCTGTAATGCGTACAAAAAGGGCTGTTCTGGGAAAATGTCAGAAAATCATGTTCATCGCTAAACCAGATTGTAAGATGTAAATGAGCGGCGCCCGCACACCACTGTCACCCCGTGTCATTCTTACACTGGGAGCGCGATGAATAGACACAGATGAAAATTGCTGACTCTGCCCATGGTACTTTGACTTTTTCCAATAGATGAAAATCTCCTTTCATGCCACCAGCTCCCATGTTCTCAAATCAGAAGAAAAAAATTTTCATGCTTTTTTTTTTTTTTTTTTTTTGAGACATTCAGACCTAGAGATCCAGGCATGGTTTGCCTACATTTAAAGCAATTCTTTGTCCTGTTTGAAAAATAAAAGTCAGCAGCTACAAATACTGTAGCTGCTGACTTTTACTAAAAGGAAACTTACCATTTCAGGGGTCACCCAAACCGGTTCTTCGTCAGTCTTCAGGTCCATCGGTGCTGGCATGTTTACTGTGGGCAACTAGCTGTGATTCCTTGCCGCTTCAGAGTTGGCATGCGCAAGCCATTTTGCGCCATGCGAATGGTCCCGCAGCCTTCTGGGACTTGTGATGTTCCCCAGAAGGTTGCGGGTGGGGGTGGTGGATCCATCAGAAGCAGTGGGGGCTGGTGTTTTTTTGTTTGGGGGGCAGCAAACAACCGAACCTCCCCACACCCTCCGGCGTCAGGCTTCGGCGGGCATCCTAGGAGCAGCGGTGGGGATCAGGCATTTGAGGAGCGGCAGTGGGGACCGGGCATCCAGGCATCGGCGGCGGGACCGGGCATCCAGGCATTGGCCAGCTGCTCCTCTCCTCCTCGCTTCCACTGTGCGTTTCCTCCCCTCCCCCTATGCGTCCAAGAGGATCGCCTGCCCTTTCAGCCAGTGGGGTGATGGGTATCAGACCCGCTTCCTGATTGGCCGGGGGGATGATCAGTGTTGCAATGGTGAATATTCATTTGCTGTTGCAACACACCTGGGTGGGTTTCCGGATGCATCCTCTGCGACCCAAGCCCACCCTATTCTGAAGCCTATTAGAGTCTCTGGCTCTAATCAGGTGCTTAAAAAAAACTGGCAGCTGTAATTCATGCAACCGATGCCCTGAAAGGGGACGGGCGCATGAATAGGGAGCGGTAGCGACAGCCATGGATAGTTTAATGCTTTGCATGAATCTATTCACTGCATATAGGGGGTGGTCTGGAGAGAGGGGGTGGTGCCCAGGCACCCCTAATGGATGGGCCACCTCTGATCAAAAGTTCTTCTCCCCCCCCCCGCCACCCGCAACCTTCTGGGACATGTCACAGGTGGCAGAAGGTTGCGGGTGGGAGGAGAACTTCGATGAATCGCCACGGTGATCCAAATGGAAGTGGGAGCGAGTACCTGTCAAAACCAGGTACCCACATTCCCCCCCCCCCAAAAAAAGTTCTAAAAACAGATGGGGGGGAGCATAAAGAGGAACTTCCCCTTTACAGTGAAGTTGCACTTTAAATTGTATCTAAACCCATGTAATATATTGTAGACATGTGCAGAACGAAAACATTTGTTTCATTTAGATTCATTATTTACATAAATTTGTTTAGTTAAATTAGTTTCATTCCTTTGCGGAATTCCTTTTGTTTATTCAAATTCAAATCGGTTCAAATTTTTTCAAACTCCATTCAAAACCAAATTTATTCTATAAAAAATTTGAATGTTGGAAGATGGTTTTATTCTTTGCATTTCGTTCTATTCTATTGTTTTTTCTATTTTTATTCTTTAATTTTCTATTGTATTGTTTTCTTCTCATTCTTATTTTATATTATATTCCAATTCAAATTTATTCTATCTGAAAATTAGAATTTCAGAAGAACTGTTATTTTTCTAATCAGAACGAATTCCATTCAAAATCAAATTTGTTCTATTCAAAATTTTAATTTTGGAAGATGGTTATATTTTTTCTATTGTATTCTATTATATTCTATTCTATTCTTTTCTTTCATATTGGTTATTCTAATAAAAAAAATTATATTCCATTATTTTATTTTCTATTGTATTATATTCTATTCTTTTCTATTTAAATTTGAATGTATTCTATTCAAAATTCAAATATCAGAAGATGGTTATATTCTTTCCATTGTATTCTATTGGTTATTCTATTCTATTCCTTTTTTTTCATTCTTTTTTTTTCTATTTTATTTTGTTTTCTATTCAGTTTTACTCTATTATATTCTATTCTTTTATTTTCTATTCTATTATATTTTCTTCAAAAATTCTAATTTGATTTGAAAACATTTTGAATTCAATTACAAAACAAATCAAATTCAGATCAAAAATGCAGAATTCAAATTTCACATTTTGATTTGTTATTTTGGATTCATTACTATTGTAATTTGGATACATCCAAAATTTCTGAATAACTAAAAATGTGTCCGTCTATTTTTGGGTGTTTTTTTCCCTTTTTGAGTTTCGGCACTGCTCGCTTTAACTGACAATTGCGCGGTCGCGCGACGTGGCTCCCAAACAAAATTGATGTCCTTTTTTCCCCACAAATAGAGATTTCTTTTGGTGGTATTTGATCACCTCGGCGCTTTTTATTTTTGTGCTATAAACAAAAAAAGAGCGACAATTTTGAAAAAAACACATTTTTTTTTTACTTTTTCCTATAATAAATATCCCCCAAAAATATATAAAACATTTTTTTCCTCAGTTTAGGCCGATACGTATTCTTCTACATATTTTTGGTAAAACATTTTTTGTGTATATTGATTGGTTTGCGCAAAAGTTATAGTGTTTACAAAATAGGGGATAGTTTTATGGCATTTTTATTAATAATTATTTTTATTTACTAGTAATGGCGGCAATCATCGATTTTTATCGTGACTGCGACATTATGGCGGACACATCGGACATTTTTGACACATTTTTGGGACCACTGGCATTAATACAGCGATCAGTGCTATAAAAATGCATTAATTCCTGTGTAAATGACACTGGCAGTGAGGGGGTTAACCACTGGATGGCAGTGTAGTGGTTAAGTGTGTCCTAGGGAGTGCTTCTAACTGTGGGGGGCGTGGCTGTGTGTGACACGTCACTGATCTCTGCTCCCAATCACAGGGAGCAGTGACACTGTCACTAGGCAGAACGGGGAAATGCTTGTTTACATTAGCATCTCCCAGTTCTTCCTCCCGGTGAGACGATTGCGGGTATCCCCACGGCGATCGAGTCCGCGGGACCCGCGACCGGATTCACGGAGGACCCGGCCGGTGCTCTGCATCCACTATTTACATCTCATTTTCACCCTCTTCAGCTCTGACCTCTGCATGCAACCCCCCTTCCACTGCCATTATCTTCTTCCTCATTAAAAGCTCCACCATCTTCCACTTGTCTTAGTTGTGTCGCTGTATTAAGCTGAAGCACCCAGGGGGCTCTAGTACCTACCTACACACTGTAGGTGTCTCTGCCTCTCTCACTTGCAGGGAGACCGTCTAGTGGGGGTGTCGGCACCTGCACCCCCCTTGTCTCCATCATGCAATCAGTGGGAGCCGCTCAGGAGATCAGATCTATGGGAGCTGTTGGGACACCAAGTTAGTATTTTGCATTTAATTTGTTGGGTGATCGGAGGCCAATGGAGGGATTGACAGAGAGCGGTAGCAGACACGGAATGGTTAGTAAGGTGGATGAGTCTGGCAGCAACATTCATAACGGACTGAAGGGGGGATAATCTATGTAAATGTAATCCAACAAGAAGGGAGTTGCAGTAGTCAAGGCGAGAGATAACCGGGGAGTGAATCTTCCTACAAGTGCCCAGCAAGTCCAGCCTGGGTCACCAGCTGCAAACCTAACCTTCCTTTATTTGTATTACCGTATTTATCGGCGTATAACACGCACTTTTTCCCCCTTAAAATCAGGGGAAAGTCGTGGGTGCATGTTATACGCCGATCCCCACTGTCTGTGAGCTGAAAATACCGAGCGCCGCCAAAACATAGCAAACGCCGCCGAAAAATACCGAGCGCCGCCGAAAAAGACAGAGCCGACTGCTCGGCTTTGCTCGCAGTCCCGCCTCCCTGCTGTTTCTGGAGCGAGCGCTGCCCTAAAAAGACCGAGCCGACTGTACTGTGTACTCGGCTCCGCTCCGCTCGCAGTCCGCCCAGTCTGGTCCTTTTTCGGCAGCGCTCGCTCCAGAAACAGCAGGGGGGCGGGACTGCGAGCGAAGCCGAGTAGTTGGCTCGGTCTTTTTCGGAGGTGCTCGGTATTTTTTGGCGGCGCTCGCTCGGTCTGCCTCGGCGGAGGGAAATTTAAACATAGGCAAGGCTGCAAATGGCGCTGTGCAAGCTGAAAATGACACTGGCAAGCTGCAAATGACACTGGCAAGCTGAAAATGACACTGGGCAAGGCTACAAACCGCACTGGGCAAGGTGCAAATGATGCTGGGCAAGCTGGGCAAGCTGCAAATGACACTGATCATTCTGCAATGATGGACAAGGCTGCAGATGGACACTGATAAGGCTGCATTGATGGGCATTTAAATGTACGTTTTTTTTCCCTTAAACTTCCCTCCTAAAACCTTTTTCCTTAAAATTCCCTCCTAAACTTGGGGTGCGTGTAATACGCCGATAAATATGGTAAATGAGAGAAGAAACGTTCGGCTGGATTTCAGCACCATTGACAGCAGCTTATGAAGTATGTGCAATGACCTGTTTACAACTCCTACACTTTGCTAGGACGTTGACCTGGATTTACTAAAAGAATGGAGTATATTCACATTGCAAGGAAATTTTCACTTAGGTTAATGAATGTGGGAAAGATGTGCTGACGTCCTTCATCCAATCCATCCTCAAGTTTTCCTTTTCCTTGGATGTAATAGGGTATTTTCTATTTGTTTACCACATTTACTAAGCTAAGTGAAAATTCCCTTGCAAAGCTTAGTGATAGTGGTAAGATTTCAGTTTTGCACAGAATACCCACATGCAAGGAAACAAAAAAAAATAAAAAATTAAATGAAGAAAGAAAAGAATATTTGCCTGCAAATGAGTAGAACTATAGGCAAAACTTTTTTTTCTTTTCATTTTGGACAGTGTAAGGGAGGGTTATAACCCCTCACAGTTTATTGTTTACGATCTGTGTCTCAGGGAAATTTCCCTTACTTCCTGTCCCACAACCAAAACAGGAAGAGGTAATCCCTGCAAATTAAGGGAATCTCTTATGCCGCGTACACACGATCGGAATTTCGGCCAGCAAAAGACTGATGAGAGCTTTTCATCTGAAAATGCGACCGTGTGTAGGCTCCATCAGAATATAGCTGGCCAAATTCCTGCCAGCAAAAATTTGAGAGCATATTCTCAAAACTTTCTATCGGAAAATTCCAACCATGTGTGTGGAATTCCGACACGCAAAAACTCACGCATGCTCAGATTCAACTACGAGATGGAAGCTATTGGGTACTGGGTATTGAACTTCCTTTTTCTAGTCCCGTCGTACGTGTTGTATGTCACCGCGTTCTTGCCGGTCGGAATTTGGTGTGACCGTGTGTATGCAAGATAGCTTGAGTGGAATCCCGTCGGAATTCCGTCTGGAAAACCATCAGAGCTTTTTCCGACCAAAATTCTGATCATGTGTACGTGGCATTAGGGAAAATTTCCCCTCTATTACCATATTTATCGGCGTATAACACGTGCCGGAGTATAACACGCACCCCAAGTTTAGGAAGGAATTTTAAGGAAAAAAACTTTTAGGAGGGAAGTTTAAGGAAAAAAACTTACATTTAAATGCCCATCAATGCAGCCTTATCAGTGTCCATCTGCAGCCTTGTCCATCATTGCACCCTTGCCCAGTGTCCATCTGCAGCCTTGCCCAGTCTCTTTGCAGCATTGTCAGTCTCTTTTTAGGGTTGCCCTGATTTAAATTTGGCACCGATCTCCACTGACTGAGTGGAGAGGAGCGAGCGGAGCCGAGATACACAAAGCCGAAGTACACTCGGCTTTACTCGGCTTTACTCAGCTTTACTCGGCTCCTCTCGCAGTCTCGTCCATCTCCACTGATTGCAAGAGGAGCGAGCGCCACTGCCGTACAGAAAGCCGAGTGTACTTCGGCTAGACTCGGCTCTGCTCACAGTCAGGGGCGGGACTGTGAGAGGAGCTGAGTCTAGCTGAAGTACACTCGGCTTTCTGTATGTCAGCAGCGCTCGCTCCTCTTGCAATCAGTGGAGGTGGACGGGACTGCAAGAGGAGCCGAGTAAAGCCGATTGTACTTCGGCTTTGTGTATCTCGGCTCCGATCGCTTTTTTCCCCACAATCAGTGGGGTATCGGTGTTTAACACGCACCCACGATTTTCCCCTGATTTTAAGGGGAAAAAAGTGCATGTTATACGCCGATAAATACGGTACTTTTCTGGGGGACAACCCAAAATGTGGGATTTTCTTTTATTTTGCTTGTTAATGATAATGGTAAACAGGACAAACAAATAGAGTGAATCTCCCTAAAGGGGGCACAGACGGCAATAAAAACTGACAGGTGTTCTAATCCCTCTCCACTCCATCCAAAAAAAAAAAAAAAAACAAGTTTTGCCTGTAGCTATACTTTAATGCTAATTAATAACATTAATTGAAGCAGAACTAACTCCCCCCTCTTCTTCACAATTAAAAATGGTGTTTTTTTTATCCTTTGCTTTTTTATTTTTTCCTCCAGCCCCACCCCCTATCTAGGCCAAAATGTTGTGTCTCTGGTCCTGCAACCTCCTGGGAAACTCAATTTACATCTCCCAGGAGGCTGCAGGACCGGGCACACAGAGTAGCAGGCTCGGCCTGTCAACGGCGGCTGGCTGTCTGAACCCAGAAGAGACAGCCAGACAGCTAACGTTTACCAAGATGGCGGTGCGGAATATGGGCTCTGTCCCCCAAACAGCAGATCGCAGCAGGACAACAGGTAAGTATGTGCTTTGAAGATAACCCAGCAATATATAGAATAAGGGGGGGGGGGGTGGTTCAAGATCCACTTTAAATTTTAAAAGTAGTTATAAGGGCAGTAGTTTTTTTTTTATCGTAATACATTTTATGCATTAAGATAAAAAAACCTTCTGTTGACATGCTTGTGGGTCCATATAACTCAGGCGATCGCCACTAACTGTTAAGCTGTACCCTGCAATGTATTTACCTTGCCTGATATATTTGATATGAACATGTTGATACCAGCTCCTATGTCTGTATTGCGGGGTTCCCTCCCTATGTTTGGAGATTAATAAAATTTATATTTGAAAAAAAAAAAAAACCTTCTGTGTGCAGCTACTACCCTAATACTTAGCTGCACCCCATCCCGATCCAGCAATGTTGTACATGAGACTCAGCTGTCCAGGACTATACCTCATTGGCTGAGGCACAGCAGCGGGCGCCATTGGCTGCTGTCAATCAATGTCCATAGGCCAATGAAGAGAGAGAGGGGGTGGGGCCGAGCCGCGGCTCCGTGCCTGAATGGACACAGAGCAGCAGCTTGGATGGGTTGGGCTGCTCTGTGCAAGAACACTGCACAAAGCAGGTAAGTATAACATGTTTGTTATTTTTAAGCAGAAAAACAAAAACAAAACTTTAATATCACTTTAAGTGAAATTTCAATTTGCAAATTGAACCTGCTTAATTTCTTTAATTTAGGTTTTAATGAAATTTTAGTGTTAGAATTTACATTTTAAATGATAATTACACATTTGTGAAATTTCCAGAATTCAGATTTAAAAGGAAACAGTAAGAAGACAATTAGTGGAAATGAATTCCATTTTTAGAAAAGAGATAATGAATCGATCAAGAGTCAGAAGTCACTTTTAGTATGTATATATTTCTCCTCGTCTTTCTTTTCCAAGTCAGCATGGAGCTTCTTCTTCTAAAGCACCCCGTGTCACCTCTGTCACCGTTTCTGCATCTATCATCATCTGCCACTACATTCTCTGCTCATCTGTCCTCTTCTGTATAATCAACCATCGTGCACACATCAATTATCTGCTGCCCTCTGTACCACCACATTCATCACCAGCACCCGTGTGCGCTACTCTTTCATGTCACCATACACATTCTGTGTCTGTGTGTATATATATATACAGTATATATATTTATAACCCATCCATCTGTACATGGTTTTGTACCAGTTCTTTTAACAGAAAGCAATAAAATTGTGCTGCTATACACACACACACACACACATATATATATATAGTATCTCACAAAAGTGAGTACACCCCTCACATTTTTGTAAATATTTTATTATGTTTTTTCATGTGACAACACTGAAGAAATGACACTTGTCTACAATGTAAAGTAGTGAGTGTACAGCTTGTATAACAGTGTAAATTTGCTGTCCCCTCAAAATAACTCAACACACAGCCATTAATGTCTAAACCGCTGGCAGCAAAAATGAGTACACCCCTAAGTGAAAATGTTCAAATTGGGCCCAATTAGCCATTTTTCCTCCCCGGTGTCATTATGACTCTTTCGTTTTCCATGGTCTCAGGTGTGAATGGGGAGCAGGTGTGTTAAATTTGGTGTTATCGCTCTCACTCTCTCATACTGGTTGCTGGAAGTTCAACATGGCACCACATGGCAAAGAACTCTCTGAGGATCTGAAAAAAAGAATTATTGCTCTACATAAAGATGGCCTAGGCTATAAGAAGATTGCCAAGACCCTGAAACTGAGCTGCAGCACGGTGGCCAAGACCATACAGCGGTTTAACAGGACAGGATCAGGCCTCGCCATGTTTGTGTGCACATATCCAGAGGTTGTCTTTGGGAAATAGACGTAAGAGTGCTGCCAGCAAGTGTATCTTGCCTACAGTCAAGCATGGTGGTGGCAGTGTCATGGTCTGGGGCTGCATGAGTGCTGCCAGCACTGGGGAGCTACAGTTCATTGAGGGACTGTGTCAGTAATCTTTACATTAGTGTATAGCTAGAGTAGGGACAGTTCAGAGTAGTGTAGTGACGGCTGAACATGTCTTTCTGATTGCGTTTAACGCCATTTACTTCTGTGTGCGTTACTGCCAGTTTAACGTCATTTACTTCTGTGTGCGTTACTGCCAGTTTAACGCCATATAGTTTTGCGTGCGTTACTGCCAGTTTAATGTCATATAGTTCTGTGTGCGTTACTGCCAGTTTAACGCCATATACTGTAGTTCTCTGCTTTACTGCCAGTTTAACGCTGTTTACTTCTGTGTGCGTTACTGCCAGTTTAACACTACATGGTTTTGTGTGCGTTACTGCCAGTTTAACACACATATTGTTTTGTGCGTTACTGCCAGTTTAATGCCATTTACTTTTGTGTGCGTTACTGCCAGTTTAACACCATATAGTTTTGCGTTACTGCCAGTTTAACGCCATATAGTTGTGCATGTGTTACTGCCAGTTTAACTCCATATAGTTCTGTGTGTCACTGTACGTTTGGCACATTATATTGCAGTATATTATAGTGTATCCATAGAGTGTGTCAAAGTAGTGTGTGTACTCAAATTAAAGTGCACCAAACGCCATTTTACATAGATTAAAGTGCATCTACAATACATACAGATTTCCACTTCTTCTTTACATTTGCTTATAAGCACCGCCCCCTCCCTCCCAATAATGTCTGGGAGGACAATAAGGAGAGGTAGATGTTCCCTTGGCACTGTAAGGGAGCCAGCAACAAATGTGTCCACAGGCAAAGGTGGACGTGGTGGTCAGTCCTTAGGCATAATTTCCTCTGTTTAGTTAGTTTGCCCGTGCTATCCAGCCACAGCATGCAGAGGAGGTGCTGGACTGGCTTACTAAATCTTCCTCATCCTCCTCACCCTCTGTCACGCAAACAGAGACACGTGTGCAGTCCCCTACAGTTGCCAGAGTGGATAAACCTGTCCACAAAGAGTATTTTTCTGCACCTCTTTGACAGGTGCATATCATTGCAATTTTTTGCAGCAAGGCCAATTCTTGCTTTCATCAAGAGTACCTCTATAGGGTTACGGTGCAATTTTTACGCACCCGTTACTTCTATCCAAAGTCAAAGTGACACCAGAATGTATCCAAACAAATCTCTAATCTTGTTCCCAGTGCACTACATTCTGGCCTTATCATACACACTGGCTCCCCAGCTTTTGCTGAGCAAAATAAAGGCAGCTTGCAGGGAAAATGTCTTTTTTTTGGGCTTTATAAATGTAATTATTGCTGCAGCAGATTCTAGACTTGGTACAGATCTTCCATGTTACAGGTAGACTAAGGGGACCTCCCAGGCACTATATTGGAAGGAAATTTTCATTTTTATGCTTTCACTTTAAGACCCCTTTAACACCAGGGCGTTTTGCAGGCGCTATAGCGTTAGAAATAGCGCCTGCAAAACGCCCTAAAGAAGCTGCACCAACCCCGAGGGCTTTCACACTACAGCGGTGCGCTGGCAGGACGTCAAAAAAAAGTCCTGCCAGCAGCTTCTTTGGAGCGGTGAAGGAGCGGTGTGTTTACCGCTCCTCCACCGCTGCTGCCCATTGAAATCAATGGGGCAGCGCTGTAATGCCGCCGGCAAAACGCCACTATTGCGGCGTATTGCGGCGTTTTACCGCCGACGCAAGGTGTGGTGTGAAAGGGGTCTAAAAATAAAAAAATCACCGCTGATTTAAAAATTATGTTCTTCATAAACCCTTTTTTTTATTGATACATGTCCCCCAGGGCAGGACCTGCACCCCTATAACCATTGTATGCCCAATTACTTGCATATAAGCCTTCAAAATGGGCACTTTTGATTTTTAACATTCGGGTCCCATTGACTTTAATGGGGTTCGTTATTCGTGTCCAAACTTTCGTAGTGTTTGAAAGTTCTGGTGCGAACTGAACAGGGGTCCGTTCGGCCCATCCCTATTATTGACAGCACACTGGTCCAATGCTGGGAAACTGAATCAATGGGCTGTCTGTCATAGTCCAGTAGGTAGGGCTCCGTTTGATAGCAGCCGGTGTTTCAGATCCAAGCTGTGTCACAGCAGGAAATGCTCTCTCTGTGTGATCCAGCCGACTCTCTTCCCGATTCCTCCCAGTGATCCCCATGCAGTGATATACTGCACTGATGGGCACTGATAGGTTGCATTAATGGGCATCAACTCGAAATTCTTTAGGATGAATTAGAGCGCGACTGCGAGCCAGGCCTTCTCATCCAAAATCAATGCCTGACCTCACAAATGCGCTTCTGGAAGAATGGTCACACATTCCCATAGACACACTCCTAAACCTTGTGGACAGCCTTCCCAGAAGAGTTGAAGCTAGTATAGCTGCAAAGGGTGGGCCAATTACTACGCACGCTCAGAAACAATTTGACGCATGCTCGGAAGCATTGAACTTCATTTTCTCATCTCGTCGTAGTGTTGTACATCACCGCGTTCATGGCGGTCGAAAGTTCAGCGGACTTTTGTGTTACCGTGTGTATGCAAGCCAAGCTTGAATGGATTTCTATCTGAAAATCCACACGTGTGTACGGGACATTAGATGACATTAATGACAAAGTGTTTTTTTTTTGTAGAAATACTCACCTTCAGTCCAGGGTTGTACTCTTGCAGTTAATTATTTCCACCACTAGATGTCACTAGTCTTCTGGTTTGATTGATGGCCATTGAGGACTAGGGGTGAAAGTTGTGTACTGCTGGAAATCCACTATAAAAAAATTAAAAATAAAAACATGTCACAAACTGGACTACCCCTTTAATTCCCGCGTTCCTCTGAAGTGCCACTAAATAAATCTGAAAAAAACATCATTGCAGTCGTCTCCTTATGAAATATATTCAGTGATATTTTTTCCGCTGCCTCTGTGCAGGCAGTAAATGACAAAACAGCGGCAAACAATTGCTTACAAGACAAAATGTTTATTAGGACATTTGGTATTTCACTTCCTAAATGTCTGCAGTTTGTCTCCTAAACTGATAATATGACAGGATGAAAATGTTTTGCTTATCAACAAATGGCTGGAATTTATATTTAAACAGATCGCGATTCAGCGAGCGCCGGCCGGCCTACGCAACTCAATTCTCAGTTCACGCCAGCCTTGATTTTCACAGCTTTGGAGCCTGGGTGTCAGGAGAGGCACACAACCACAGGACAGCGCTAAATGCTATGACAATGCCTCTTTAGATCTGCGGCTTGGTAAATTCACAAAGAAAAAGTAATAAGAAAACAAAATCTTCTGATAGGGAGTCGGGTTCTTAGCTGCTAACCAATACTGAGAGGGCTCAGAAAGGGGAAATAACTCATCATTGGGGCAATGAGGCGGTCGTGGGAAAAAGTCATCGGCATAAGAAGGTTGAAGAAAGGCGCAATTCCATCAAGTTCGACCAATAGAAAAAAAGAATCAAAAAAGAGAAACTTCATATACAGAACCTTATATGTATACAGTGGGGAAAATAATTGTTTGATTCCCTGCAGATTTTGTAAGTTTGCCCCCTTGCAAAGAAACGAAGGGTCCGTTTTTATCACAGGGGTATTTTGAATGATAGGGACAGAATATCAACCAAATATCCAGAAAAATCACATGATACAAATGCTATAAATTGAGTTGCAGTTCAGTGAGTAAAATAAGTATTTGATCCCCAAGCATGACTTAGTACTTGGTGGAGAAACCGTTGTTGGCAAGCACAGAGATAAGATGTTTCTTGTAGTTAGTGACCAGGTTTGCACACATCTCAGGAGGGATTTTGATCCACTCTCCTTTAGGCTGCTTTCACACTGGGGCGGGAGCAGCGTCGGCGGTAAAGCGCCGCTATTTTTAGCGGCGCTTTATTGTCGTTTTAGCGGCGGTGTGCGGGCGCTAGCGGGGTGGTTTTAACCCCCGCTGTCGGCCGAAAAGGGGTTAAACCCGCCCGCAAAGCGCCGCTGCAGCGGCGCTTTGCCGGCGGTATTGCCGCGGTGTCCCATTGATTTCAATGGGTAGGAGCGGTGAATACACCGCTCCTTCACCGCTGCAAAGATGCGGCTAGCAGGACTTTTTTCACCGTCCTGCCAGCGCATCGCTCCAGTGTGAAAGCCCTCCGGCTTTCACACTGGAGTTAAAGGGGCCGGTTTTTTTCAGGCGTTACACAGGCGCTATTTTTAGCGCTGTAACGCCTGAATACCGCCCCAGTGTGAAAGCAGCCTTACAGATTTTCTCTAAATCCTTAAGGTTTCTTGGCTGTCTCTTGGGGACTTGAAGTTTCAGCTTCCTCCATACATTTTCTATAGGATTAAGGTCTGGAGACTGGCTAGCCCACTCCAGGACCTTTATGTGCTTCTTCTTGAGCCACTCTTTTGTTGCCTTGGTGGTATGTTTTGGGTCATTGTCATGCTGGAAGACCTATCCATGACCCATCTTCAGTGTTCTGGCTTAGGGAAGAAGGTTTCCATCAAATATTTTACAAATCATGGCCCCGTCTAGTTGTCCCTCAATGCCGAAAGGTCGGCCTGTACCTTTAGCAGAGAAACAACCCCAAAGCATCATGTATCCACCTCTGTGCTTGACTGACTTGGCACCATCCACAAGCAGCCTAAAGTCGTTGTAAACCCCAGTCATGGAATTTGAGTAAAGCCCTTTTTACACCTGTATGATCTGACTTTGTGACTTTGACAAGACTTTGACGTGACTTTGACGTGACTTGAAGCAATGCCTGTGTAATCTTGAGGTCCATGGACCTCAGGTCACATTAAAGTCGGATCAAAGTATTGCAGGAACTACTTTGAAGTCACTTCTACTAGAAGTTGCACAGGTATGAATGGTACTCATTGGAAATCATGGAGTACGACTTGTCTTGAGACTTTTCACAAGTGTGAAAGGGGCCTTAAGCACATATATCTGTAGTGTCTGCTTATCCAAAGCTCTAAGTTTCATTTCTCTCTGGTGCTTCCTTCCTCTGTTATCAGCATGAGTCACTTCTGAGTTTTCCTGATACATGGGATAAATTTGTGTCGGGAGGGAGGGGGGAGATCTCAGTATAGAGCTTGTATATTCTTCTGCTGTGTGGAGGGGGGTGTGTCCCTTTCCTCCAATCAGCTTTCACACAGTGTAACTGCAACCTTTCCACCCAATCCCCTGTGCTGCTGACAGATGTACCTGTCAGCCTTGCAATGCCTCATGAGACTTATAGTTCTGCACCAGCTGGAGGGCTACAGGTTGAGCACCTGTCCCCTAAGGCTTCCGTAGGTCTCATCACGGAAGCAGCTGTTTCAATAGATGGTGCTGCCCTGATTGACCTGGCAGCAATCTTTAAGATGGGCAGTGCTTATGTCTCTTTCGGGTTAGCGCACATCCCTGGGTAGGACAGGGATAGATATCCCACTGGCTAAGGACAGTTGGATTAGTGTAGGGTCAGGTTCCTGTGGAGGAGGGACAGAGCAGGGACTGTCGCTGTGTACTATCAGTAGCCCTCTTGTTTTGGGGCCCGGTTGCTGGTTGTCTTTCAGCCAGCTCCTTTGCTGGATGCTGTCATACTTCAGGTCTGGTTCATTGTAAGTTTTCCTGTCCAGTGTGCAGAGTTTATTTGTTCTCTCTCAACCAGTGGCAGTCCATCCATATGGGGTGCATGGGCTCCACCGCCCTAATCCATGCAGGGCACCAGACGCATGGATTCCAATGTTTTTTTTTTTTTTATTAGGAGCACATGATTAGACCCTGAGGCTCCATTGGGCTTCAAAAAAGGGTGGGCTTGAGGCGCAGAGCAGTAAGCAGGTCCTGAGACCCGATTGGCTGGGAGAAGTGATCCTATTGGCCACAAAGGAGGAGGAGGAGACACAGGGCTAGCCCATGTGAGGCTGAGGAGGAGGAGATGCAGGCTGAAGCCGCTGCCCGCGACCTAGATGGGGTAAGTGTGGGTGATCCAACCGGGTGGGGTGGGGGCGGGTGGATTGTTTGCCGCCCAACCCCCAAAAAAATATATAACACCAGCTGCCTATGCTCTCAACACTAATACATCAATACATTTTGCTGCATCAACCAGTCTCCATGTATGTTCTCTTCCCCTGGGCCCCATATGCACACAGACTGAGGGAAAATAGAAGAAACAGGGTGGCCTAGCTAGGGTTGAATTAGCAGACACTTAACAGGAGGGGAGGACAAAGGGAGATACCAAATCACATAAGTAAACAAGAATTGGTGGTTCAACACCACCACTAGATGTCAGTATACTGCCAAACAATAATTAACCTGATGCAGTTCAATACATATAACTGGGACAGAACAGAATCCAATCCAAATCGATTCTAAATCGTTCAGAACAGAAATGATGAAATTTGTTTGCCAATTTGATCATTTTGATCTAATTGCACATCGATCAGGTGATGAAATTGAAGCACGCATGGCCACCATTACTCAATTCAGCGGCGGCGCTGTCATCCCTTCCTCTGTATCCTCTCTGAAGCATATATATCGGAAATCTCCTGCAGCCATTCTGTAGTAGATGGACTATCCGGGGACTTCCAGTGTACGAATATAATCATTTTTGCCACATTAATAATAAATATAACATCGTGTTTGTAAAAAAAAATAATTCCATCAGTAATTACACAAGATGATTGTTCTAGAGAAGACCGTACATTAACTTTATTAATTTCATTAATCTTCTTTGTAATTCTTTGTCATCTCTTCCTGCTGAGCTGGACTGCAGGCAGGTGTGTCAGAGCGCGGAGCGCCGCACGTTTCACCGCAGCCACTGCACAAAAACTATGCGATTCAGTTGATGCCGAGTGGCGCACACCGCCACAGGAAGTTCCCATAAAGATTCTACAAAATGTGCAGGGAGAGAAAATGTGAACAAAAGAAGCAGAAAACTATTTTTTAAATATAAAATGAGATCTTGTTTTACTTACAGACAATGTTCTAAGGGCACGCTCTTACATGCGATCCAAACGCAGATCGCTCTTCAGAGAGCATATGACAGGCAGTGAGGAGGCTTGTATCACCTCCTCACTGCCTGCTTTAACCCCTTGAATCCCGCCCTAGTGCGACACAACCCCATGCATTCCACGCAGTTATGGGGCGCTTGCAGAGTGGCCCCATTAAGTTGAATGGGTCAGGCTCAACGGCCGCTGTGCTTGCCAAAAGCAGCAAAGGGCATACATCTTGCTGCGGCCATCAAGCAAAGCATCGCAGATTTGGCATTTGTACACCCCCATCCCCCCCACTGCCTCTGCACCTAAAGGGGGAGTTGTTGGGGGGGGGGTAAAAATGCTGCTCAACTGCCGAGTTTTTTCACCACCACCTCCAAACGCTAATGTTAAGAAGCCCTAAAGCTCAAATTATTCTTTTGTGGACATCAACGGTTGAAGCGGAAATAAGAGGCACAAATTAATGAAGATCTGTAGTCATTATTAAATGTTTTTTTATATGTGTGCAGCGGAAGTAACTGAATTTCTTCTGGTATTAGTCTCCCGCAATCCATACTGGAGCTTGAAAGGAAGAAGCAGAAGGAGGAGGCAATCAGTTCATGTGGTGACAAGAAGCGTGCTGATAGGAGGAGAGAGCAGAGTGACATAGGGAAGAGCTCATCATGCTTCTCCTTTCATTGTGCATCCACAGGCTGGCTTAGGTCCAGGACGACCTGGGCTCAGAGGAAGTGGGCTGAATGATGCTGGCCATCAGGTTGTGGATATCTAGCAGTAGGAATAAAATACTGGGTGCGGAATTCCTGGATTGAAGGTGAATGTTTCAGCAAAAGCTGGTTAGGGAGAAAGTAGGAGCAGTGTTAGGGAGAGGTAGCTGACGAGGAGGGAAAGAGTGGTTGGTTTCCATTACAGGTGGTCTCCCTGTCAGCTTCCTGGAACTGTTTGCCACCAGCAGCTGTATAACTGCAAGGAAATTGGGGTTTGCAGGGTGTCCCAGTGTTCTTATACCACCTCCAGGAGAAGTGCGCCCCAGGCTTGCTCTGTAAGGGAAATGCTTCTCAGACATGCTTTGGTCTGTAATGCCGCGTACACACGATCGGAATTTCGGCCAGCAAAAGACTGATGAGAGCCTTTCATCAAAAAATGTGACCGTGTGTATGCTCCATCAGAATTTATCTGGCCGAATTGCTGCCAGCAAAAATTTGAGAGCAAAATTTGAGAGAAAAACTTTCTATAGGAAATTCCGATCGTGTGTATGCAATTCCGAAACGCCAAAAATCACGCATGCTCAGATTCAACTACGAGACAGAAGCTATTGGCTACTGGGTATCAAACTTCCTTTTTCTAGTCTTGTCGTACGTTTTGTACGTCACCGCGTTCTTGACGGTCGGCATTTGGTGTGATCATGTGTAGGCAAGACAGCTTGAGCGAAATGCCGTCGGAATTCCGTCGGGAAAACCATCAGAGCTTTTTCCGACCAAAATTCCGATCGTGTGTACGCGGCATAACGGAAATGCTTTTCAGGCATTCTGTGGTCTGTAAGGGAAGTGCTTCTCATGCCCTGTACACACGGTCAGACTTTTCGACGGAAAATGTGCGATCGGATCGCGTTGTCGGAAAAAATCCGATCATATGTGGGCTCCATCTGACTTTTTCCGGTCTGAATTTCCGACACACAAAGATTGAGAGCAGAATCTAAAATTTTCCGACAACAAAATCGGATTGTTCAAATTCTGATCGTGTGTAGACAGTTTCGATGGACAAAGTGCCGCGCATGCTCAGAATAAATTACGAGACGAAAGCTATTGGCTACTGGCCTCTTTATAGTCCCGTTGTGCGTCACCTTGTTCTGAACGTTCAGATTTTCCGACAACGTCGAGCGACTGCGTGTATGCAAGACAAGTTTGGTCCATAATCCGTCGGAAAAAATCTGACAGATTTTGTCATCGGAATGTCCGACTGTGTGTGCAGGGAATCAGGCATAATGTGGTCTGTAAGGGAAATGCTAATCAGGCATTCTGTGGTCCGTAAAAGGAGGTGCTCCTCAGGCATTTTGTGGTCTATAAGGGAGGTCCTCCTCAGGCATTTTGTGGTCTGTAAAGGAAATGCTTCTCAAGCATTGTGTGGTCTGTAAGGGAAGTGCTCCTCATGCATTCTGTAGTCTGTAAGGGAAGTGCTCCTCATGCATTCTGTGGCCTGTAAGGGAAGTGCTTCTCATACATTCTGTGATCTGTAAGGGAAGTGCTCCTCATGCATTCTGTGGTCTGTAAGGGAAGTGCTCCTCATGCATTCTGTAGTCTGTAAGGGAAGTGCTCCTCATGCATTCTGTGGTCTGTAAGAGAAGTGCTCCTCATGCATTCTGTGGTCTGTAAGGGAAGTGCTCCTCATGCATTCTGTAGTCTGTAAGGGAAGTGCTCCTCAGGCATTGTGTGGTCTGTAAGGGAAGTGCTCCTCATGCATTCTGTGGTCTGTAAGGGAAGTGCTCCTCAGGCATTGTGTGGTCTGTAAGGGAAGTGCTCCTCATGCATTCTGTGGTCTGTACGGGAAGTGCTCCTCATGCATTCTGTAGTCTGTAAGGGAAGTGCTCCTCAGACATTTTGTGGTCTGTAAAAAAATGCTCCTCAGGCATTCTGTGTTATGTAAGGGAAGGGCTCCTCAGGCATTCTGTGTTATGTAAGGGAAGGGCTCCTCAGGCATTCTGTGGTCTGTTATATCACTATTGAAAAGGTGCCTTGCTGGTAACCATTACCCTTTCTGTCTGAAGCAATGTATGACCTGCAACACATATAGTGATATTGCTGTAAACTGTCTTATTTCTGTGATCAATCAATTCCTACAATAGCAGAGGCTTATGAAATGGTGCTTGGGGGGACCTCAGTTGTCACACTGCCTTGGTTTACTTGGAGGACATCCTCATCTTCTCTAAGACCTGGTTTACACTGGTCTGATTTCAGATGCAACAGAATCACATAGCAATGGAAATCACATTGATTTCAATGGTTCATGTTCACATCAAAGAAACACAACTCCAATGCAACTTTGTGGCAGGTACCTGTGCTACTTTGGTGCGATATTTTGTCCCATAAACAGAAATGGATCAAAATTGCATATATATATGCCTTTTTAATGCAATCCCCAACTATTCATCTCCTCCTATTATCAGCAAAATTCTCCTTCATCCCCCCCCCCCAAACAATCAAGCACTAATCTGCATGCTTACCCCCTAAGCATACATTTCCCTCCCTGGCAGGACAGATCTACCCCGCTGTTGAAATTGCAGAAATTGCCCCATCCAGCACAAATACTTTCCCCATGCCCCCCAGCACAAATCCTCTCCTTTCACATATGCTCCCAGCACAATTCCCCCCCCCCCCTAAAAAAAACTTCCCGCTCCCTAGCACAGATCCTCTACCCCTTAAATTTACCCTCTGGACACAAATTTTCTCCCCCCACTCCAAATCCCCCATCCCAGCACAAATCCCCCTGTCCAATCCTCCATCTTACCACAAATCCCTCCCCTCAACAAAAATTTCCCTTCCTAGAACAAATGTCCTTCAAACATCCCTATTAGCACAAATACCCCCCACCATATTACATTTTCTAGCACAAACCCTCCAAATCCCCCCTCCTAGAACAAATCCCTCCCAAATCATCACTCTAAGGACATTTCCCCAAATTCCCCCTCCTAGAGCAATTTTTACCTCCTGCTTCCCCCAAATTCCCCATCGCAACACAAATCCCCTCCCCCTAATCTCCTTGTGGTACTCACGCACCTGATATGATACTGCAGTGCCCAGGGCAGCCGCCCCTCCTGCACACCCCTTGCCCCTTGTCCCAGCTCTGCTGGAACCCATGGCGTTGGCAGCAACTCTGGACGCTGTAGGGACTGTCTCTCACAAAACCAGTGCCACCTCTCTCCTCCAGCTCGCTGGGTCCCTCTAACAGCAGCATCCAGGCGAGTACAGCAGCACAGTCCCACTCCAACACAGTGGTGAACTCTGGTAAATAGCGGCATCTCAGGCTCAGCAGCACTCCAATCATTTCCTCTTATGCTGCGTACACACGACCGGACTTTTCAATGGACCAGGTCCGACAGTCTTCCCGACTTTTGGCAGAGTTCCAATGGACTTTCCAAATGAACGGACTTGGCCACACACAATCACACCAAAGTCCAATGGATTTGAACGTGATGACGTACGACCAGACTAGAATAAGGAAGTTCATAGCCAGTAGCCAATAGTTGCCCTAGCATCGGTTTTTGTCCGTCAGACTAGCATACAGACGAGCGGATTTTCGATAGGAACTGGTTCTGGCAGAGTTCCGGTGAAAAAATGTGAAACATGTTCTATTTCTAAAGTCCGTCAGATTTTTGGACAGCAAAGGAGCCCACACACGATGGAACTGTCCGATGGATTTGTTCCGTCGAACCTTTGCTGTCAAAAAGTCCGGTCCTGTGTACGCCGCATAACTCTCCACGTGAGACTCCCCCAGTTTATGCTTCTTCTTCTCTTGGGACTTGTAGTCCCATACGGTGCTTTCGCTTAATAGAGACCGTCTCCTGGGAACTACAGCCGCCATAGTGGGATATAGGCCACTCCGACCAGTCCAATCAGTGTCTGTATCCTGGGTGGTGGACGGGGTCTCCTCTGGTCATGGCTACTTTAAGAACCGATAGCCCAATCCTGAATACTACCAACTGCACTCTCCTACTATAAGGTACAGTGCCTTGCGAAAGTATTCGGCCCCCTTGAACTTTTCAACCTTTTGCCACATTTCAGGCTTCAATCATAAAGATATAAAATTTAAATTTTTTGTGAAGAATCACCAACAAGTGGGGCACAATTGTGAAGTGGAACGAAATCTATTGGATATTTTAAACTTTTCTAGCAAATAAAAAACTGAAAAGTGATGCATGCAAAATTATTCGGCCCCTTTACTTTCAGTGCAGCAAACTCACTCCAGAAGTTCATCGAGGATCTCTGAATGATCCAATGTTGTCCTAAATGACTGATGGTGATAAATAGAGTCCACCTGTGTGTAATCAAGTCTCTGTATAAATGCCCCTGCTCTGTGATAGTCTCAGGGTTCTGTTGAAAGTGCAGAGAGCATCATGAAGACCAAGGAACACACCAGGCAGGTCCGTAATACTGTTGTGGAGAAGTTTAAAGCCGGATTTGGATACAAAAAGATCTCCCAAGCTTTAAACATCCCAAGGAGCACTGTGCAAGCGATCATTTTGAAATGGAATGAGTATCAGACCACTGCAAATCTACATAGACCTGGCCGTCCCTCTAAACTTTCAGCTCAGACAAGGAGAAGACTGATCAGAGATTCAGCCAAGAGGCCCATGATCACTCTGGATGAACTGCAGAGAACTACAGCTGAGGTATGAGAGTCTGTCCATAGGACAACAATCAGTCGTACACTGCACAAATCTGGCCTTTATGGAAGAGTGGCAAGAAGAAAGCCATTTCTCAAAGATATCCATAAAA
This sequence comes from Lithobates pipiens, assembly GCF_037356315.1. Lineage (NCBI taxonomy): Eukaryota > Metazoa > Chordata > Amphibia > Anura > Ranidae > Lithobates > Lithobates pipiens. Next base: position 306,709,083 of record NW_027507785.1, read on the forward strand.
AGTCTCATCTAAAGTTTGCCACAAGCCACCTGGGAGACACACCAAACATGTGGAAGAAGGTGCTCTGGTCAGATGAAACCAAAATCCAACTTTTTGCCCACAATGCAAAACGATATGTTTGGCGTAAAAGCAACACAGCTCATCACCCTCAACACACCATCCCCACTGCCAAACATGGTGGTGGCAGCATCATGGTTTGGGCCTGCCTTTCTTCAGCAGGGACAGGGAAGATGGTTAAAATTGAGGGGAAGATGGATGCAGCCAAATACAGGACCATTCTGGATGAAAACCTGTTGGAGTCTGCAAAACACCTGAAACTGGGACGGAGATTTATCTTCCAACAAGACAATGATCCCAAACATACAGCAAAATCTACAAAGGAATGGTTCACAAATAAACATATCCAGGTGTTAGAATGGCCAAGTCAAAGTCCAGACCTGAATCCAATCGAGAATCTGTGGAAAGAGCTGAAAACTGCTGTTCACAAACGCTCTCCATCCAGCCTCACTGAGCTCGAGCTGTTTTGCAAGGAAGAATGGGCAAGAATTTCAGTCTCTCGATGTGCAAAACTGATAGAGACATACCCCAAGCGACTTGCAGCTGTAATCGCAGCAAAAGGTGGCTCTACAAAGTATTAACGCAAGGGGGCCGAATAATTTTGCACGCCCCACTTTTCATTTTTTTATTAGTTAAAAAAGTTTCAAAAATCCAATAGATTTCATTCCACTTCACAATTGTGTCCCACTTGTTGGTGATTCTTCACAAAAAATTAAAATGTTATATCTTTATGTTTGAAGCCTGAAATGTGGCAAAAGGTTGAAAAGTTCAAGGGGGCCGAATACTTTCGCAAGGCACTGTAATATGTAATACGCAGACAGGTTGTAAGTTGTATGGCCTCCATAAATGAAAGCTATTAGTATTAAGCACGTATCTTGAACAAATGGTGTCCTCAACCCCCCCCCCCCCCCCCCCCACACACACACAAGTAAGCTAACATTAAAAGAAGAGGCCAAAACTGATAAATATTCTTTGTAAAATTGATGATTTTACTGGTCCGTGTCTTTTAATGTAGTTTTTATTATCTAAAGTGTTTGCCTGACTCATCGCAATCTCCTTTGTAAACTCTTTGTCATGGGTTTCAGACGCAGAGCATTAATTACATGGAGTGATCTTCAGTTTATATAGCACATCGCAAGTGACACCATTCTTAACTGTGATACAGAAAATAAAGATCAACTGCATTTATTATCCACAAGAAGGGTAGAGCCCGGGGCAATGTCACTTATTAGAGGTAATTAAGCAGAGCCCTAAACTCCTGGAAATAAACAGCACAATAAAAGACAGCGCCTTTCCTTCCACACTCAATAAATCTGCGCACTTTTTTTTTTCTGATTAAAAGAAACCCAACCAGAGGGAAAAATGGGAGCTGATATTTAGGTCTTTTGTCTTAACTTCAGTCAAAACTATTCTGTATTAGAGATGAGCTTCACGTTTGAGTGAATGTAAGTTCGACTCGAACATCGAGTGTTTTTGACGTTCGCGGAATAGTGAATTTTATGGGGCGTTTGCGGCAAATTCGAGCGCCCCATAATGCACTGCAAGACCGCAGTGCATTGCTGTATGATGATTGACCAGCATGCTTTGGCCAATCACAGCACGCTCCTCAGGGAGAGCCATAATTGGCCAATCAGTCAGTACAGGCAGTATATTTTATATACCGTATTTATCAACGTATAACACGCACTTTTTTCCCTTTAAAATCAGGGGAAAATCGTGGGTGCGTGTTATACGGCGATCCCCCACCAATTGTGAGGCTGTGGGTGGCTTTCGGCCGCCTTCGGACGCTCTCAGTGGCTTTTGGTCGCCGTCGGCCATTCTCAGCCGCTTTCGGACATTCTCTGCGGCTTTTGCCCGCCTTCGGCCATTCTCGCCCGCTTTCGGCCGTTCTCGGCGGCTTTTCGGCCGTTCTCAGCAGTTGGGTGCGGCCGAAAGCTGCCGAAAGACGGTGATGATAACGGCCGAGAGCGGACAAAAGCTGCCAAGAACGGCTGAGAGCGCCATTTTTAAACGGCAAAGCTGAAAATGAAACTGACAAGGCTGCAAATTACACTGACAAGGGTGCAATGATGGACAAGGCTTCAGATGGACACTGACAAGGCTACATTGATGGACATTTAAATGTAAGTTTTTTTTCCTTAAAATTCCCTCCTAAACTTGGGGTGCGTGTTATATGCCAGCGCATGTTATGCGCCGATAAATACGGTGTGTATATATATATATATATATATATATATATATATATATATATATATATATATATATATATATATATATATATGTATATATACATACATGCATACATACAGTCTACTTGTATATATATATACTCTGCATTCAGCATAGCCAGAGCCGATCCAACCTATACGCTCACTACGCAATCTGTGTAGGGCCCCGCCGCTGTGGGGGGGGTCCCCAAGGGCGGATCGGCTCTGGTCCCGGAGCTCCAATCTCCTCCTCCCCCTCCTCCTCTTGTCACAGAGCGGGAGTCGGAAGACCGCTGTGTCTCAGAGCTGACTCAAACTTTTGGCTGCACAATGACAAAGATCCCGCCCTCCTCCTAGACCAGCTTGTGTGATAGATGCAGTGTTCTGCCTATCACACGAGCTGGTCTAGGAGGAGGGTGGGACTTTTGTCATAGCGCAGCATAACATTTCACATTGAGTTCCATAACACAGCGGGAGATGCCTGCTGTACGTAATCCACTGGCACTGACTGGTGAGGCTACATTGATTGCCACAGTAGGACTGCAATGATGGGCACCATTAGGCTGCAATGATGATGGGCACAGTAAGGCTGCAATGATTGGCATGGTGAGGCGGCAATGATGGGCATGGTGAGGTGGCAATTATTAACACGGTGAGGCTACAATAGTAAGCATGGAAAGGCTGCAATGATAAGCATGGTAAGGCTGCAATTATTGGCATGGCGAGGTGGCAGTGATGGGCACAGTGAGGTGGCAATGATGGACATGGTAAGGTGGCAATTATTAACACAGTGAGGCTGCAATGATTGGCATGGTAAGGCTGCAATGATTGGCACGGTGAGGCGGCAGTGATGGGCACAGTAAGGCTGCAATGATGGGCACAGTGAGGTGGCAATTCTTGTTTTTTTTCTCTGTTTGAATGGAGAAAAAGATACATTGTATTACATACAAGATACATTATATAATACATTGGGGGTTATTTACGAAAGGCGACTCCACTTTGCACTGCAAGTGCACTTGGAAGTGCAGTCGCTCTAAATCTAAGGGGTAGATCTGAAATGAGGGGAAGCTCTGCTGATTTTATCATCCAATCATGTACAAGCTAAAATGCTGTTTTTTATTTTCCTTGCATGTCCCCCTCGGATCTACAGCGACTTTACTTCCAAGTGCACTTGCAGTGCAAAGTGGATTTTCCTTTAGTAAATAACGCCCATTGTCTACATACAAGATACATTATATAATACATTGTATTACATACAAGATACATTATCTAATACATGGTATACATACAAGCTTAGAGAATTATGGGCTACATGGGTACCTTGTCCTATAAGATACTTAGAAATTTGGAAAAGAACAGCTGACAGACTTTATATACAGTAACATGTCAATTAATACTCTTATACGACTCTATAGCAGTAATAGAGTCACATAAGAGTATTAATTGACATCTTATATATGTATTGAGCTAATGGTTTTCTTTTAGAAAAAGTATGTTAAACAATTTAAACTTTTGTAATAAAGACAATATTTTATTTATTGGATTTTCATTGTCCTCTTCTGGTACCGCTAAAGTCAGCTGTTCTTTTCCAAATTTCATTGTATACATACAAGATACATTATATAATACATTGTATACATACATACAGGATACATTATATAATACATTGTATACATACATACAGGATACATTATAATACATTGTATACATACATACATACAAGATACATTATATAATACATTGTATACATACATACAGGATACATTATATAATACATTGAATTTTTTTCTCCTTGCTAGCGGAGAAAATTGTAAGCAAAAAAGTGTGCAAAAAATAAACCAGGGTTTGCTCTAGGTCAGCGTTAGGGTCAAGGTTAGGGTCAAAGGTAATGTTCAGAGTTAAAGTCTGGGTCAAAGGTCAACATCAATGTATTTTTAGGTATGATTTTGTTTATTTATTTATTTTTATTTAGTGTCAGTGTCGGTGTGCTTTAGGGCCGGTTCACACAGCGAGGCGATGCGAGGCGACACGGCTCGCCTCGCCTCGCTCCCGCAAGTCGCCCCCGTTCTGTACAATGGAACCGTTCTGAGAGGAGCGACTCGAGTCGCTCCGACTCAGAAAAAAGGTTCCTGTACTACTTCGGGGCGACTTCGGGGGCGACTTGCATTGACTTCTATACAGAAGTCCTCTGCAAGTCGCCGCTGAGGTCCCCGCAGGTCGCGGCGAGGCAAGTCGGAGACGCCTCGCCGCGCCTCGCTGTGTGAACCGGCCCTTAGGTAAGATAAAAAAAATAAAAAATCAAGAGACATCGCCACCACCCCTTACACTTCCTTGAGCCGGATCTCGATCCATTGATGTGCACAAGAACAGCTGCTCTTCCTGCTCTCTCCCTCCTCATTGGCTCAGACACAGCAGTCATTTGCTCCCACTGCTGTCAATCGCAGGCAGTGAGGAGAGAGCAAGGGGCGGGGCCGAGCCGTGCTCCGTACATTAATGGACACGCAGAGTGCAGCGAATCTGCATGAGTGCCCCCATAGCAAGGGGCTTGCTATGGTGGGCACTCAGCGGGAGAGGAGAATCAGAGCTGTGCAAAACCATTGGACTTAGCAGGTAAATATGACACTTTTGCTTGCTATTAAAAAAAAAAAAAGAAAAGGTTCACAATCACTTTAAGATTTGTTTTACTTTTCATCGTGAAGGGGTTAAATGTATAATCACTTTCATTTATATCTTTTATATCTGCAAAAAAAGGGGGAAGAAGGAGAGAACGGACTATACCGGTACCTGAACAAGATATAACAAACAATAAATTTTACATTTTATTGATATAAAGTCCACACTATACATACTGTATTTATCGGCGTAAGGCTGGATTCACACTGCTGCGGCTAGGAGACCCGGATGTGATTCGCACCGCACTGCAGTGCAAATCAAATCCGATCTCTGTTCGATGCGAGTTCAGCCATACAGATAGTATGGCTGAATTCGCATCGCACCCGCCCCAAACTCGCACAGGACCCTTTTTTTGGTCCGCAGCAGAATCGGATCGCATGGGTGTTCACAGCATGCGATCCGATTCCTGTCCGAGTTTGCAGATCGCACTGCGATATGCAAACTGATCTGGGGGTCTCATTAACATTTCACTGACACTCCCAGCAGTTTGCATAGGGCAGTCTGAACTGCCGCCGGGAGGCATGCAATGCGGGAACCCGCCGCGGATTCGCGGCGTTCCCGCATCGCTTCAGTGTGAACCCAGCCTATAACACGCACTTTTTTCCCCTTAAAATCAGGGGAAAATCATGGGTGCGTGTTATACACTGACCCCCCCCCCCCCGCCAATGTGACGCTCTGCTCTGTCTGTGGAGCGCCGCCGACATTTACCGAGCCAAGTGTACTCGGCTCCGCTCTCAGTCATGCCCAGTCCCGCCTCCTAGCCTTTACGTCCCGCCATTGGCCCGGTGTTGTGTCCATCACAGGAGCCAGGACAAGGGGCGGGACGGGGGCGTTACTACGAGCAGAGCCGAGTACCCTCGGCTCGGCTCGGTCTATGTCGGTGGCGGGAGGAGCTGAAGATCTCAGCGGTGGCGACGGGAGGAGCCGAAGATCTCAGCGGCGGCGACGGGAGGAGTCGAAGATCTCGGCGGGGGTAGGAGCCGAAGATCTCGGAGGCGGCGAGAGGAGCCGAAGATCTCGGCGGCGGCGGCAGGAGGAGCCGAAGATCTCGGCGGCGGCTGCGGTAAATTTAAAACTAAACCATGCTGCAATTTTAGGGAAGGCTGCAGGGGGGCAGTGGAAGGCTGCAGGGGGACAGTGGAGGGCTGCAAGAGGACAGTGGAAGGCTGCAGGGGGACAGTGGAAGGCTACATTGATGGGCATTTAAAATGTAAGGTTTTTTTCCTTAAACTTGCCTCCTAAAAGTTTTTTTCCTTAAACTTTCCTCCTAAACTTGGGGTGCGTGTCATACGCCGATAAATACGGTATATAAAATTCATTAAAAAAAAAAATTATATTCTAATATACTTTTGTAGTCAAAATCATAGATACTGGTTGACGCGTTTCGCCGATGGCTTCCTCAGAACCAGGTAAATATGACTATAGAACCTAGAAGGACCAAAAATGGGAGAGCAGAGGTATATAAGTCAAATCCTTCAAGTATAGATTCTAAATATTACACTATATGTACATTATCAATAAATATTCCATCATAATTTTACTAAGAATCAGACTCACCTAAATACGTATAGCCTAAGTCAGGCCAGCCTAGAAAGGAGGCCCGTACTCTGGAAGAGGTGTATCACCCTTAGATAGAATTTGCTCCGACATTTATGTACCCATTATTGCTAATTTGGTGCTTTTTCTGGAACTTTCAGGTTGCTGCCTGAGCCTTCTCTTCTTATGCGTATTTATATTTAACTTGAGGGTACTTCTTGGCCCGGCAGCTGTAAGTATCTCTAGTCTATGATGTTTGGGGGGGGGGGTTTGATTATTGTTTAGGAGATTGAATACCATAACGGATATTTTAATTAGATAATCATTTTGACAGATATATCTTGTTGAATGCTACTCCCGGATTTTGGGGCTGTGCAGGCACCATCCACTTGTCCCCTAAATTCTATCTAAGGGTGATACACCTCCTCCAGAGTACGGGCCTCCTTTCTAGGCTGGCCTGACTTAGGCTATACGTATGTAGGTGAGTCTGATTCTTAGTAAAATTATGATGGAATATTTATTGATAATGTACATATAGTGTAATATTTAGAATCTATACTTGAAGGATTTGACTTATATACCTCTGCTCTCCCATTTTTGGTCCTTCTGAGGAAGCCATCGGCGAAACGCGTCAACCAGTATCTATGATTTTGACTACAAAAGTATATTAGAACATACGTTTTTTTTTTGTTTTTTTTTTATGAATTTATATATGTATAGTGTGGACTTTGTATCAATAAAATGTAAAATGTATTACAAATTGTTTGTTATATCTTGTTCAGGTACCGGTATAGTCTGTTCTCTCTTCTTCCCCCTTTTTTTGCTTATGCTATTTATGATGAGGGATCCCCTTAGCTTTTTTCATATATTTTGGATATCTTTTCTATCTGTTTAGAATTTACATTAAAAAGATGGACATGTTTATGTATATCTGTAATGTACTGCACTTACTCATGTCATAAAGTGTATAAAAATAAAAACTGTTATTTGGAAATTAAAAAGATGGATATTAACCACTTCAGCCCCGGAAGAATTTACCCCCTTCATGATCAGAGTACTTTTTGCAATTCGGCACTGCGCCGCTTTAACTGACAATTGCGCGGTCGTGCGACATTGCACCCAAACAAAATTGACATCCTTTTATAAATATAAATACAAATAGAGCTTTCTTTTGGTGGTATTTGAACACCTCTGCGTTTTTTATTTTTTGCGCTATAAACAAACAAATAGCAAACATTTTGAAAAAAACACATTATTTTTTTACTTTTTGCTATAATAAATATCCCCAAAAAATATATAAAAAACATTTTTTTCCCCAGTTTAGGTCGATATGTATTCTTCTACATATTTCTGGTAAAGAAAAATCTCAATAAGCGTTTATTGATTGGTTTGCGCAAAAGTTATAGCGTTTACAAAATAGGGGATAGTTTTTTTTTTTTACTAGTAATGGTGGTGATCAGCGATATTTATCATGACTGTGACATTATGGAGGACACATTGGACACTTTTGGCGTGATTGGGACCATTCACATTTATACAGAGATCAGTGCAATTAAAAATTGCATTGATTACTGTGTAAATGTGACTGCCAGTAAAGGGGTTAACCACTAGGTGGCGCTGTAGGGGTTAAGTGTGGCCTAGGGAGTGATTCTAACGGTGGGGGGAGGGGCTGTGTGTGACACGTCCCTGATCACCGCTCCCGATTATAGGGAGTGCTTATCAGTGTCATTAGGCAGGACGGGGAGATGCTTGTTTACATTAGCACCCCCCTGTTCTTCCTCTCCGTGAGATGATTGCGGGTATCCCTGAGGACATCGAGTCCACGGGACCCACGATCACGGAGCTCCTGGCGGGAGCTGCCTCTTAAAGGGCAACGTACAGGTACGTTAATCTGCCTGTACATGCCCTTCTGCCGCAGTATATCTGCGTGAGGCGGTCGGGAGGCGGTTAAGTGCCGCTTCACACCGGAGCGACCTGTCAAGCGACTTAGCCTCCGTACAAGTTGCGTCCATGAATTGCAATGGAACCGTTCTAATAGGAGCGACATAAGTCGCTCCGACTTAGAAAAAGGTTCCTGTACTACTTTGGGGCGACTTCAGAGCGGCTTGCATTGACTTCTATAGAGAAATCATTTTGCGGGGCGGCTTCAGAGTCGGACGACTTTGAAGCCACCCCTGTATGTAATGAGAACCTCATCCTTTTGTTTCAATAAAGTTTCCTTTAAAAAAAAAAAAAAACTCTACAGTATCCCTTTCCATCCTGATGTGACGGGAGCCGTCGTTGGTATAACTCACCCGCAAAAAATACCTGGCGGTCCGCACTTCAAACCAGAGTCCTCTCTCTGATTCCACACACAAACCCATTTCTGCAGCTAAATCTGGGGGCAGATGGAAATGATACACGATCGGCACTTGCAGATACCTTCCCAGCGAAGGAAGAGCAATTCACCGGCGTCTGAAGATGTAAAAGCGTTTTATTCTCCTCTACTTCAATGAATCTCCAGTCATCATGGCGCTGACCTCTCACCGTGACCGAGAAGTGAGGTTTTGTGGGGGGCGCGTCACCGGATTCCGAGCCCAGGAGGGCCCCCTTTTATAGATAATGCCCTGAAATTCTTGCGACATCAATCTTCAGTTTCGCTCAGTGAGTGAAATCGCTCCAGTTTGTATCAAAGGGTGTTATTGCAATATTTTCTCAGTACAATATAAACCCAGATAGCGAGCGTGATATTGTATTGAAGGAATAAGGTAATAATATCTTCTTTGTGTGATGGTTGTCAGGTAGACCGGGACGGATCTCTCATGCCTCCTCGCTTTGGAGGGACAGATTTGTAGACCTATATCCTTCTGTACTCCAGGATTGTCCCTTTTTTTAGATCCCTTTTTTTTTTAATTACTACTTACCCACCAGATTGTTGATACTCCTGCTTAACCACTTGCTTACTGGGCACTTAAACCCCCTCCTATCCAGACCAATTTTCAGCTTTCAGCACTGATGCACTTTGAATGACAATTGCGTGGCCATACAACACTGTACCCAAATTAATTTTTTATCATTTTTTTACCCCCAAATAGAGCTTTCTTTTGGTGGTATTTGATCCCCTGTGCGATTTTAATTTTTTGTTAAAAAAAAATGTAAAAAGACGGAATTTTAAAAAAAAATACATTTTTTTATTTTATTTTGTTATAAAATTTTAAAATGGGTAATTTTTGTCTGTCGTTGATGTACGCTGATGAGGCAGCAGTGATGGGCACCGATAGGTGTCAGTAATGACAGTAATGGGCACTGATGGGTGGCAGTGATGGGCACTGTTCGGTTACACTGATAGGCAGCACTTCTATGTGACACTCATTGGCACCACTGGTGGGCATTAATAGGTGGCACTTGTGGGCATAGATAGGTGGCACTTGTGGGCATAGAAATGAGTACATTGCATGTCATGCCTTGCATGCCCCAAACAGGTCCAAAAGTCCCCCCATATCTATGCATGTGAATGCTACATACCATAATTGAGCCACTCCTAAGTGGGAGGTAGAAATGTTAATTAGTATAAAAGCAGCCAGACCACCATGTCAGATCCCTAGTGATGATCCTGGATGTTAGCGCATCCCTCCGCCAGAAGTGCACGCTGAGGTGGGCACTGAAAATTGGGTATCCACTGGCTCTGTTGGTAACAAATAGTAGGTGTGAGTGATGGGCACTGATGGGTGGCAGTGATGGGTACTGATCGGTTACACTGATAGGCAGCACTTCTGTGTGGCACTCATTGGCACCACTGGTGGCCATTGATAGGTGGCACTTGTGGCCACTGATAGGTGGCACTTGTGGGCATAGGTGGCACTTGTGGGCATTGTTCGAACAAAAAAGTACACCCTAAGTGGGACTTTGACAGACCACCAACACATGCAAGGAAAGTATAAAATTTAATATTTATTAATACACAAAGTAATAAAAACAAGGACAGGTGGCTAGCATCTGAAGAATAAGAATATGCAATACAATACAAAATAGAAAAGACAATAAACCATATAGCAGCACTTATGCTCTCACAGGGATTACATGACCCAAGACCCGACGTGTTTCCAGTTTTGCTTGAAATCTTTCATCAGGGGTGGAGAGTAAAGGAAAATACAATATGGTAATAACTCTAAAAATGAGAAAAAGAGACATATTAAAAAAAGCAAACACCACCCAGAAATGAGTACATTGCATGTCATGCCCTGCATGCCCCAAACAGGTCCAAAAGTCTCCCCATATCTATGCATGTGAATGCTACATACCATAATTGAGCCACTCCTAAGTGGGAGGTAGAAATGTTAATTAGTATAAAAGCAGCCAGACCACCATGTCAGATCCCTAGTGATGACCCTGGATGTTAGCGCATCCCTCCGCCAGATGAGGTGGGCACTGACAATTGCGTATCCACTGGCTCTGTTGGTAACAAATAGCAGAAATAGTGTAGCGCTTCAATAATAAGTGTAATCAACACAAATTATATAAAAATAGTAATAACAAAACAGAAATCGCACAGAACCAAATGCCTAGAAATAAAAGTCCAACATAAGGCACTCATTCAACTATGTTGATGGCGTAGGGGTGACCAAACCGTCACATAGAAGGAAAATGGTGTACTGGACAAATGTGTTCATGCGGGTAAACTTGATTGTAAGCATCAAAATGAAAAGTGGATAAATACTTCTGTACATGCCCCAGTTGAAGACACATATGTCGAAACGCGTCGGGCGAGCTGTTGGTACCCCACATTGCTTTTAGTTCATTTTGTTTTTTATGTGATCACCAAGTCATTTATTACCTTTTGACTTTAATAAACCAACGTTTTTATATTGTTTGACCCGCACCATGTGGAGCCTTTTTTTCTTTTTTCTTCTCTCCATTGCTTTGGTGTAAAACTTCACAAACACCCCCCTCCCCATTCGGGGGAGGCTGGAGTATTGGTACAACGGGCTGCGTCTGAGCTTGATTACCTTGACCTTTGATGTTTCATCTCAAAGGATCCACCATTGAGCCTACAACAGCCTGGAGCTCCTCCACCAGCTCAACTGACCTCTCTCCTTACAGTCTTTGGTCCCAGAGTGTGACCCCAAGCCTTCTAGACTCAACCGTCATATGACTGTGTGAGTCCAACTGCTCCGGTAAGAAGTATTTATCCACTTTTCATTTTGATGCTTACAATCAAGTTTACCCGCATGAACACATTTGTCCAGTACACCATTTTCCTTCTATGTGACGGTTTGGTCACCCCTACGCCATCAACATAGTTGAATGAGTGCCTTATGTTGGACTTTTATTTCTAGGCATTTGGTTCTGTGCGATTTCTGTTTTGTTATTACTATTTTTATATAATTTGTGTTGATTACACTTATTATTGAAGCGCTACACTATTTTTATTATTTTTATCTGTTGAACTTTGTTTGTTTTTGGTGTTGGCTGCTGTTGTGGCCGTTGTGGCCATCTTTTTACAAACTATAGCGCAGTGTTTTCCCTCTTTAAACAAATAGCAGAAAGCTACCTAAGGGTAAATAGTACCGATTTTTAAATAGCCAAAAAAAAAAAAAGGGGGAGAAACAGAGTCCAGAAAACATCTAAGCCCTTGTACACACGGTCGGAGAATCTGTCGGAATGTGTCTTATCGGACCGTGTCGTCAGATAATCCGACTGTGTGTGGTATGCAACGGACTGATTCCGTCCGAATCTCCGTCCGAACCCAATTTTCCAACATTTTGAAAATATTTCCCGACCAACTGGGCCGGACGGACCTAATCCGATCATGTGTAGAGCATTTTCATCGGACCAAGTGCCACGCATGCTCAGATCAAATTCCTACATCAAAGCTATTGGCTACTAGCCTGAATGTAGTCCCATCGTAACGAAATTACGTCATCACGTTCTGAAAGATCGGATTTTTCACCAACTTGGCCCGACCGTGTGTATGCAACATTTTCGGACACAATCCGTCGGACTAAATCCGACGGGCAAAATCCGACGGATTTGGTTGGCAAAATCTCCGACCGTGTGTACAGGGGCTTAGAGAGGTGGTCATGTGTATAACACCAAACCAGAAAGGATAATGCAGTTAAGATGACCCCACTGCCATTTTTTCCAATTTTACCATAAGCCTTCAATGACAGATTCGACCTTAATTATTTCTGATTTTCGGATGAATGCATTTTTTAACGAAACAAAATAAATAAAAACGAATTTCGGGAGTAATAAAATAAATTCATTTTTTTTCGGACGCAAATGAAATTCTGAAACGAAATATTTCAGTGTGCAAATGTCTATAGTAATAAGAAGAAGAATAGCAGTACCGTAGTAGAAATAATAATAATAATAATAATAATTATATTAAAAATAATCATATGATATTATTATTATTATTACTAATAGCAAACAAGATTTATATAGCAAATATTTATGTAAATAAAATAAAAAAATCCTGACACCGTTCCCCATTATATCATAATAGCCAAAAAGGAAAAAGTGAACCCCAAGACCCCAATCAAGGAGCCTGGAGTAGGGGGGTGATTGGTGTGTCATATAATACACAAAAAAAGTAAATATATAAAATGTTACAAAATCTCTATCAGTGTATATGATATACAATTCTACAAAAATTGGAGAGGAGAATAAAAAATAAAAAATAAAGATAATTTTTTTTTTATTTAAATTATTTTTTTCTTCTTCTTTTCTTTTCTCCACTTTGGGCTCAAAGTATCTCCACAAGTGTAAGTTGCAGGTATACATGCAATCTATAATAATGTATTGTACAACTTTGTAATTATTGTGTTTTTTATTGTAGTCATTGTACCCATATTTTTGATATAGAGAGCTTGAGGTTCCTAAAGAAACACTTGATTTATGCAAAACGCATTGGCCCACTAGGTTGTGCCGCTACTGTAATTTACAAACCGATATCATAGAGAGAGTGAGAGAGATATTTTTTTTTATCAGAATTGTATATGTTATACACAAATAAAGATTTTTTTTAACATTTTATATATTTATGTTTTGTGTATTATATGACACACCAAACATCCTCCTACTCCAGGCCCCTTGAATGGGGACTTGGGGTTCTCTTTTTCCCTTTTGGCTATTAGGATTTATATAGTGCCAATTGCTCTTTACAAAATAAAGGGAGACACTACAGTTACAATACAATTGAAGACAGGATAGAAGGGCAAAGCTTACTATCTATGGGCTCTTTTACAGAAGCAATCCGAGGGCTTTAAAAACAGGTGGCTGAGCCACAATTTTATAGCCCCTCCCTGCCACCTGTCTAAGTTCTAGTATTACAGCCAGCGGGGCTGAACACATGCTATGGCCACAATGCTTTGCTTTAAAGCCGAGGGGATTTTAACTAAAGCCTCATACACACGATAGGACTTTGTACAAACTTTCCCTTGGATTTTTGTACATCGGGCCTGAACTTGTATTGCATACACACAGCAGGACTTTTTCAGCCAACTTTCACCAAATCATGCGGTTTTTCTGCTCTTTACCGCCACCTTTGGTCAACTTCTGTATTGTTGTCTGATCTTTTGCATTGGTTCTGAGCATGCCTGTTTGTACTTTGTACAAAAGTCCTATGGTTTTCTGTACACACGATCAGACTTTGCTCCATCGGACTTTTGTTGCCAGAAAGTTCGTCCGTTTGCACAGCCAACAAAAGTCCGATGAAAACCAAAACAGTTTGTCTGATGGAGTGTACACACGGTCGGATGTTGCTCCAAAACAGCTAATTTGCATGTTTGTTGTCAAAAAGTCTGATTGTGTGTATGGGCCTTTACACCGCTTGTCTAACTAGCCCATGGAGATCAATGGGAGCATGCCGCAATTGCATGCCAAATGCTTGGCTTGTAGATGTGGTTCAATATTTTAACCTCCCTGGCAGTACGATTATTTCAGATTTTAGGTGCTGAAAGCGATACAATTATTTTGCATGGAAATTTGGCGTTTTATATTGTAGTCCTGTAATTCTTTGGAATAACTCACTTAAATCTGTCCAAACCAGAGTCTAGTAGACATCCCGGGTATGATAAAGTTTGAAAAATGAAATCATAAATTATAATATAATAAATGACTATAAATAATTATACCAAATAATAATATAACAATAATAAAAATTATTAAATAATGTAATCAAAAACACTGAAATTTGCTCAGTTGCAGAATTGTCACTGTCATTATTTTTCAGTATTTGATGACGGATCTCCCCACAAATCGCTATCGCTCAATTCTGTGAGTGATTCCAATTTATTATCGCTGTTTTCTAGCTGGTGTAAAATCATTTTTGAAGTAAAGGGACAGTTTTGGTTGCTATGGACAATCTCCAGTTTTCAGGCATAAAGAACAGTTTTTATATTATAAAACTGCATGCAGGACACTGGGCAGACCACTAGGGACAAAGAGGATGTGAAATTATTACAGTACATACAGCAATGTAATCTGTAAGATTACATTATACTGTATGTAATGTGTTTGTTTCACTTTTTGAATTTGGCGCCGTTCTCTGTCCCCGTGCGTCGCAATGCTCGCAGGGAACGGAGATCGGCTCCATAATACATCGAGCGGAGGACGAGTCCAGCATGGGCACCATTCAGAGACAGTTTTGCATCTTCACAATTATTGGAAATCGTTAGCCCTTTGGCTAAGATCAAGTGCAGTATCTGTTCTTATCAGTGTCTAGAATGTGGGCTCCACCATCATTCTGGTCTTTATTAGGAATGGCTAGCTGTATGGTATCCCTGCTGGTATGATGGGGGCTTTGAAGGCTAGTCCCCTGGGAAGACTGGAAGGGCCCAATGCCTCCTAATTTGAATGGGTCTACATTGTCTGGCCATGGGCTGGGAAGGCAGAGAATATGCAGTGTCTGTGCCCCCTGGGAGTTGGTCGCCTGAGGGGTGCTCTTAGTAGTACTTGGGTTTAAAAAATCCAAAGGGTGAAAAGGCACATGGCCGCATCACTTTCTTTTTTTCTGCAATGGGGCAATTTTTGCTACCAGGCCACAAGGCCTAGCCAGTGCACCAGCACCGGCACTATTTATTTTATTTATTTTTCTCCACCACTTTGTCACTTTGCACTTTTGTTTGTGTTTCTTTCACTTGGATAGAGGGGAGGGGTCCTCAGGCCTACTCTGAAGTCAAGGGGGATGCCATGAAGCCATTAGGTTCCTTCCTCCCTTGAACCAGGGGGGGTCTCTCTTTGGGAGAGCCCCTTACCTAATACTCAGTGTTCAGCTTCCGCTGAGCAGAGGGGTCTGCCAGGCCTTTTGGCAAGGGGGACCATGTCCGAGCCTTGATCCTGTCAGGAGCCTTGCACCCCGGGGGTCAGGGTAAGGCCCTACTCCTTTGGGGGGGTGGACAAGAGACACGCTCTTAAATGCACTTTATTTGGGTATATTTGCACCTACACTTTTTTTTTTAAACTGCGGATTAAAGAAAAAAATGTATGTAAAGCGTTCCCCAATTGGACAAAGTGAGGACAATGACATCAACACCACACCGCCACACTTCATCCAATCAGAGAACGTTTTGCATTTATTGAGAAGTAATTTTCTGTTGATGAATTAAATATGGTGAATATACCTGGACTTACTGGATTTTCATAACTCTGTCTCCTTGTCCTATTCCTGTTGAGAAAATACTACTGTTTATGAAGCAAAGTTTTCCTACATGTACGTTTGAGAAACAGCGGTTTCCGGCACTGGGAACGAGATGTTGGCTCCTAACTGACCCAATAACTGCAAGTGATGTTTGTATCAGTCCCATCATTTGTGAGTGTCAGGCTATGAATAGTTTTATTAATGGCCAAGGGACCACCGCTGGGTGAGCACACCTCGCATGTAATGGCTAGTCTGCTGCCCAGAGCCCAACGTAGCGAGACTTTGTCTGCAGGAAATTGCAAGGACTACATTTAGCTGCCTTTCTTCTCCTGACTGACACAAAATCTCCAGTGCCCAGATTTAAAATTACATACCATTTATTTTAATCTCAAAGGCTGAGTCTCTTTCCTGAATTGCTCAACCTCTGGAAGAGAAGAGCGCTTGGGAAATGTAGGTCTAGCAGTCTTCTCACGTGACCCACAAATGATTTCCAATTCATAGGAGAACACCAGGAGGCCTGTACAAGGCTCAGTACACTTCTCACCATTGATCATAGACATTGTGAAGTGTAAACCTCATTTCTGGCTGATGGTCATTTCCTGATTCTGTAGCTTGGAGGTTAAAAGAAAAAAAATCAGGTAAGAGTAATCTTAGCTGTTTCTTGAAATGACACACAGACTGAAGCAGACTTCTAAGGCCTCAGACACAATGGTCCTGGTGCATGATATGCCCACATTTTGACTGGGATTGAATGGCCTGTAAAACTTTACTAGAAGCTAAAACCTGCTGCAGCTGGATGGATGAAGCACCAAGTGGTACCAACATTTAGGGCAGTGTGCGCCCCAAGGGCTCCATCCCTGCCCATGGCCTCCACATACTGAATAGTGCTACATCTGTACTGGTGTGGGGTGATTGGCTGCCATGCCCCAACTGCACTAGGGCTCCCCCTGACCTGGCTTATATCAGGGTCCTGACTCACCTATTAAAGTACTATAGGATAGACATGTGCATTTGTTTTCGTCCGAATGCATTTTCATCCAAATTTCGGGTATTTTCATTATCGTTTTAACAAACGATAACAAATGTGCAGAATCCGAAAACCGAAAGATCCAACATAAAAAAATGCTTTATTTTCCTTTTTGTTGCAACAGTTCGATATAGATAGGAGATTCGACATGACGCTGACAATAGCGATCTGTGTCCATCGAACCTGTGGTCGAATGTGCCTAACCTTAGCTCTATTAGTCCAAGATTATTCTACATAGAGAGAAAAGATTCGACATAGAGAGAAAAGATTCGACATTATAGGGACAATAGCAAAAAAGGTTGAATGTGCCTAATCTAACTCTATTAGTCCAAGATTATTCTACATAGAGAGAAAAGATTCCACATAGAGAGAAAAGATTCCACATAGAGAGAAAAGATTCCACATTATAGAGACAATAGCAAAAAAGGTCGAATGTGCCTAATCTAACTCTATTAGTCCAAGATTATTCGACATAGAGAGAAAAGATTCAACATGAAGATTCAACTAAGCAGTCGCCACGAGCTGACATTTATGGTCAAATGCTCCGCCCATTGGATATAGAAGAATTCTAATGGTTGACTAGTAATATTTAATTAATAAATATAATTATTACTAGTGTCATACAACATTATAATTCTACTATAGCTTGTAGGTGGAACATTCAACCGGAAATGTACGATTGCAGTGTCGTACAGTTTAGCTGCTCCATCAAATCTTCTTAGAACATTCGACAGACACCATAAGCCTTCAATGACAGATTCGACCTTAATTATTTCAGTTTTCGGGCTAATGCATTTTTTAACGAAACAAAATAAATAAAAACTAATTTTGGGAGTAAACTAAATACATTTATTTTTCGGATGAAAACTAAATTCCGAAACAAAATATTTCAGTTTGCACATGTCTACTACAGGAGGGCTCTATCTAAAAAGGGGTCTAACTCCTGATGGAGCTACCTTTCATAACCAGGCATTGTCCTGGAGCAGAGCCGCCTAGTGGCAGATTGGCTAACTGCATCTGCCTACACAGATCCAGGCTGTGTCCCTGGAATAGCACTGAGCTCCACGCTTGAAGTTCTTATCAGCTGGTTCTAGATTAACCACTTGACCTCTGGAACCGGAAGATTTACCCCCCTAATTTATCCAATAGCTCTTACCATTTCAGTGCCCCCTTCTAGCCCCCTGCACTTTCTCGTTAAAGTGGAATTTCACTCTCTCAATCAACGCTGACTATTTTTAATCATTATGCTCCCAACATTAGTAAATAGATAGTAAAGTAGATCATATTTACTTGTTTTAAACGTTTTTTATTTTTTTATTTCTTAAGCTACTTCCTGGTTTCCAGGCGTGGCAAATGATGTCATACATCCCAGGAGTCTTCAGGAGGTGGGGAGGGGTTTTCTCAGCTAAGTACTCCTTCCTGCCTGCATGCCTAAGCTAAGGGCAGATGGATTCCAGAAAGTAAATGCTGCATTAATTAACTACCCTTACTCGGGATGGCAACAGACAGAAATGCTGTACCCAAATAAAATTGATGTCCTTTTTTTCCCCACAAATAGAGCTTTCTTTTGGTGGTATTTGATCACTTCTGCGTTTTTAATTTTTTGTGCTATAATTTAAAGTGACAATTAAAAAAAAAAAAAATCATTTTTTACTTTCTGCTATAAAACATCCAATAAAAAAATTAAAAAAATCAAATTTCTTCATAAATTTAGGTCAATATGTATTTTGCTACATATTTTTGGTAAAAAAAATATTCCAATAAGTGTATATTGATTGGTTTGCGCAAAAGTTATAGTGTCTACAAACTGTGGGATATTTTTATTTATTTATTTATTTTTACTAGTAGTGGCGAGTGACTTATAGTGGGACTGCGACATTATGGCAGACAGTCAGGACACTAACTGACACTTTGGACACTTTTTGGGGGACAAGTGACACTAATACAGTGATCAGTGCTAAAAATATGCACAGTTACTGTACTAATGAAACTGGCTGGAAAGGGTTTAACATCAGGGACAATGAAAGGGTTAAACGTGTTCCTAGCCAGTGTTTGTTTACCGTGTGGGAGGTGGATTTACTAAAGGAAGGCATGGATCCATGTCCCTGCTTTGCAGGAACACAGGATCCATGCCTTCCCTTCTGATAGAACGGCAATCTGCCTTGTTTACAGTACATTGTTTGCATAACAATCGGTTGGTGCCGGCGGACATTAAGACCACTGTACCCGTCGCTGGGCTCCCGCTGTGTGTGATCGGCAGGGGTATGTGATCCTGCACAGCTGTGTCACTTTGCCATCGTATATCTAAGTTATATGGTCGGCAAGGGGCTAAAAATAAATTAAAGTGGAGCTTAACCCAAAAGGGAAAGCTGTGCTTCTCTGGACCCCCCTCACCGCAGGTGAAAGGGAGAGAAAGCCACAGGGATTTCAAATCCCTGGACTGGTAAAGCGGCTATACGATCTGTCAGAACAGTGATCACTGGACTCCAGGTTAGCGGGCCCAGGTGCGATGGGAAGGAGGTCCAATGTACGTTCACCTTACAGATTTTATATATAAGGACCAGGCCTATTTCTGATATTTATTGCTTACAAGTTCAAATCTGTATTTTTTGCTAGAAAATTACTTAGAATCCAAACATTATATATATAATAACAAATTTTTTATTATTATTATAATTTTCATACTAGGAAAAAAAAATATATATATATATATATATATTTTTTTTTTTTGTTTGATTATTGAACCTTGGGATTTTTTTGGGACTTTGATCACTATTGCTCACACCGATATTAGATCACTATTAGAGGATATTATTCATCTTTTGTATTCATTTTTTGTTACATATATTTTTTTACATTTTATTATCCATATGTAATTGCTTAGTATTATTTTTGGATATTTAATCACAATTTACTTCAACGTTTATTGTACTTTATTTATGCACATGTGTTTATAATTTTCACGTGGTTTATTTTTGAACACTTTAGTACACTGTTATTCTAGCAGTTTTTTTCTTTAAGCGCCACAAGGTGATTGTTGTAATTTTATTGTCAGTTTTCTTCTTTTTTTCACCTTCTGTGATATATATTATATATATATATATATATATATATATATATATATATATATATATATATATATATATATTTTTTTTTTTTTATTAGCAGAGACCCTAGAGCATAAAATGGAGAAAATGGATAAAATGGAGATTGTTGCAATACTTTATGTCACACCAGATTTGGGGGTTTTACAAACATAATTTTTTTGGAAAAAATAATTTTTTTAGGGCTGTGGAAATTAAAGATTAATTCCTTTATTAATCGATAAAAAAATTTAATCGAACAAAATTCTTTTGATCGGTACTCACCTCTCGGCCAGCGTCCAGGTCTTCAGAAAGTTCAGTCGGAGATCCGGTGACATCACGGACATTGACGTCACTGGACTCCTCCCCCCTTCCCCAAGTGCCTCCGTCTGCTAACAAAGGGAAGGGGGAAGGAGTCCGGTGACATTGAAGTTCTGATTGAATGTAACGCGTACGGGGGAGGAGCTACGCATGACGTCACCCGCTGCTGACCTACGGATCTAACACGATTGTCGGCTTTACATGCTGTGTTTTTTATCATCTTTACATGAGTAGTTTGTGTTTGAACACAAAAAATAAATCTTATACTTAAGTGGTGAGCACTTAGATCTTTTCTTTCTACCCATGACCTGGCATCCTTGCTGAGATCTAAGGAGACCTGAGAGAAGTTTATGGTCCTTGTTAACCCTTTTGATCCCCGCTTGCATGACCACCTGTTTGCACAGGGGTCCATGCCATAAGGTGAGAGTGATTAGTTAGACCGGAGGTGGAGGGATTGTCACTCTACTGTGGAAAAAAACATGACTTACGTCAGTGCTACAGTTTGAATTTAAAATGTATTTGTGTGAACTGTGAAGTTAAGTCATGGATTGTAGAAATGAACTACTGTCGGGTGATTGTATATACTGTAGTGTATACCACATTTACCACTGACTAATGCAGAGTTGCAATGCAAGGAGATCAGCTAAAAGTAGTTGGATCTGTATGTGTGTTATAATTAATCGAAATTAGTTGATTAAAAAAAATTGATTAATCAGTAATAGCCCTAAATTTTTTGTAATTAAAAAATAAAGTAAAGTAAAGTTAGCCCAATTCTTTTGTACAATGTGAAAGATGATGTTACGCCGAGTAAATTGATACCCAACAAGTGTAATGACAATGTTTGTACCTCACTTAAATGATTAATGATACATAAAATAAGTGATTAAAACCTTTTGTCTATATAAGAATCAACCAATGTGCTGGCAGCTATAACCAATAAAAATCAGTAACGAATGATACCATATTTATCGGCGTATAACATGCACGCGCCGGCGTATAACATGCACCCGAAGTTTAGGAGGAAATTTTTAGTAAAAAAATTTTTAGGAGGGAAGTTTAAGGAAAAAACTTACATTTAAATGCCCATCAATGCAGCCTTATCAGTGTCTATCTGCAGCCTTGTCCATCATTGTAGCCTTGCCCAGTGTCCATCTGCAGCCTTGTGTCATTGCAGCATTGCCCGGTGTCCATCTGCAGCCTTGCCCAGTGCCTTTGCAGCCTTGCCAGTCTCTTTGCAGCATTGCTCAGCATATTTAAAATTGGCGCCGATCTCCGCTGACTGTGGAGAGGAGCGAGCACCACCGAAATACAGAAACCCAAGTGTACTCGGCTAGGCTCGGCTCCTCTCGCAGTCCCGCCCATCTCCACTGATTGCGAGAGGAGAGGAGCGAGCAGCACCGACATACAGAAAGCTGAGTGTACTCGGCTCTGCTCACAGTCAGGGGCGGGACTGCGAGAGGAGCCGAGTCTAGTCGAGTACGCTCGGCTTTCTGTATGTCGCCAGCGCTCGCTCCTCTCCTCACAATCAGCAGAGATCGGCGGGGATTGGCGTATAACACGCACCCACAATTTTCCAGATTTTAAGGGGAAAAAAGTGTCTGTTATACGCTGATAAATATGTAACTTGCGGGGCGTGGCTTAAGCATGTCGGAGTAGAGCACTCTGCTGGATGAGCTCCCGGCTTCGTGGCCCCACTCGGCTATCGCGCTTGTTTTCTGTTGCTATCTGACTACGGTATGCTACCTAAAAGGCACCGAACCCGTATCGCTGCCCGGGGGACTGCAATTCCTAAGAATTCGTCGGAGATCCGACGCTTCCTCAGACAGGTACCGCCCGACACGGAAGAAGCTCCAGCTCCAGCGTCACGTAACGAAGGGCTGGAACCGCCCGGCACGATGGATCCCGCGGGCTCCTCTTCTTCTCCTCCTCCCCCCCTTGGACCTCCCCTTGGACCTCCGGACTCCCTCGATCCGCCTCGTAACCCTCGTAACCCTCCTATCCTTCCTATCCCTCTCAACCCTGACAGCTCTACTCTGCAGCTTCTGCAGCCTGGTAACAGCGGTAATAGAGGGGAGAGCAGGGCACCTTTACAGGAGATGGCGCCCAGAGACCTGGGAGAATCTGTAGT
Source organism: Lithobates pipiens (assembly GCF_037356315.1). Lineage (NCBI taxonomy): Eukaryota > Metazoa > Chordata > Amphibia > Anura > Ranidae > Lithobates > Lithobates pipiens. The sequence continues at coordinate 306,731,737 of NW_027507785.1, forward strand.
AATGAATCAAGACACCCGGACCCTTCTCCAGGCACTCCAGGCACTACCAACACGGGCGGATATGGAGGCTATGATTCAACGACTTGAGGAGACTCACCGCCGGGATCTACTAGAGGTACGGGGGGAGGTTGGTAGCCTAGCGGAACGGATGGCTACAGGAGAAGCTGCAGTCATCTCATTAGAAAATAGGGTGCTGGTATTGGAGCAGGAGAGATCCCAGCAACGAGAGGCGACCGCTGCTATGCAGTTGCAAGTGGAGGAAGTTGAGGATCGCAGTCGCCGATCTAACGTGCGATTCAGAGGCGTTCCTGAATCCATAGGGACGGGAGACCTAGGTGAGGTGGTACTGGGGGTGCTCCGTACAGTAGTCGCTGACTTAAACATGACCTTTGAATTAGACCGGGTTCATAGAATACCGGGACCTACCTCAACTGATCCGTCGAGACCAAGGGATGTGATCTGCCGGTTCCATAGCTATATTCAGAAGGAGCTAGTGCTACGCTGCGCATGGGAACATGGAGCAGTAGAACTGGAAGGAGCCCAGGTGATCTTGTTGCCAGATCTTTCTAGGGCCACGTTGAAACGCAGAGCCCTGCTTCGCCCCTTACTAGAGCTTGCTAAACAGCGTGGTTATTCTTATCGCTGGGGATACCCCTTGGCGGTGACCTTTAGAAAGGAGTCGTCCACATTTACACTCCGGGCCCCAACTGATCTCCCGGCCCTGTTTAGCTTCTTAGGCGAGGAACCAATCCCGATACCTGATTGGCAACAACTAATCCCTCGCAGTTTAAGTGGACAGGGGGCTCCCCCACAACATGGGTTAGCATCTAGTCGCCACCAGCAATCAGGAAGACGACGACGTTCTGTACCAGGTGAACCAGGCGAACCACCAACACCCCCACCACCACATGAATAAACTAGAGACAGGACATGGAAGGTCCCTTATGTGGACCCTTAAGTGGACCCTCCTTTTATGATGGCCCACTTTTCCATGATGGTTACTTGTATGGGACACTAGAGAGGTAGATATCCCCGATGGAAGATAGATAGGCATCTTAGTATTGGGGTAAGGGTTATTCTTCACTAGCTTGGGGGAGATGATTTCGGGGAGAGCGTGGGGGAGATGCGGGGTAGGCTGTGGGGCTAAGGGGTAAGATGTACAGGGGTAAGATGCATAGGAGAGACTACGGGAGACTATGGGAGAGACTGTGAGAGACTTGCTTTTTTGGTACCTGGCCTCACCTGCTTACCCTGCTTACCCCGCTTGGACTTCTACTGTTCCCCCTCGTGGGGCCTATTGATCATATGTTTTTGCACGTGGGGACGGGGGTTCGGGGGACGGGGGTTCACGAGAAGGAATAAGACGTACCCATGAATGTATTTAAACCTTCTATAGCATTCTTTGGAGGAACACAATTTCTATTAAGCTTAAATGCTTCCATTTCCTTTTTGATTTTTTGATTTCTGATTGCCCCTGAGGACTTAGTGGGATGATGTGCTGGGGGTACGAGAAAGGGGACTTAGTAATAAGGATATATATGGGGGTTTTCCTTTTTTTTTTTGAATGGGCTTGGAAACGGGATATTGGATATTGGATTGAAGGGTAGAAGGGATGGGTAGAGGTGATGCGGTAATTAGAGGAGACTGGGAGGTGAGGGAAGGTAGAGATATTTTTGGGTATGTGATATGTATATGTATATGTATATGTATATGTATATGTATATGCTCTCTCCCCCCTTTCCCCCTTTTTATTTTCCTTTTTTTTTTTTTCTCTCTGCTATGTCCCCATCATGACCCCTCTCCCCTGCCCTGTGACCTCCCCTCCGCCCCCGCCCATGCCCAAACCCTTTTTCTCCTTTCCTTCTCTTTTTTCCCTCCCCTTTTCTTTTTTTTTTCTCTCCCTCCCCCCCCCCCCCCCCGTTCTACTTCGCTGCTTGTTGTTTAAATTTTTTTGGTCTCTGGGAGCAATTATAAGACTTAGGGGTTAAATTAGGGGTAGATAATATATAAATAACCAAGGAAAATGATGTTTCCCCTCAGACCTATATGTATGCTATATGCGCGTATGTGGCCCTAAGAGGGGGGGAAGGGAATGGGGGGGGGGGTTTTCTTTTCCTCCCCTTTTTTTTTTTTTTTTTTTTTGTTCGTCTCCCCTGCCAGGACTAGTGTGTATCTGCTGGGTTCCCCTGTGCGTTCCCGACTATTGGGTGCGTCCGAGGACCCCCTCGAGGTCTTATTAAGTAGAGAGAAGGATAGTGTTAAGCTATAAAGTTTCCTGATAGGAGGTACAAAATACGTTGTCTAAAGTTTGTTTATATACGCAGATTGTTTATCGATATATTATATTTTTTGTTTCATTATGCCGAGTTGCGGGGCTCGAGATCCGGGGGCTCTCTCTCCGGAATGCTTACCCTCTTACCCATTTAGGACGGCGCTTTAAATCCAGCATAAGGCTGGTAAGTGCCTTAAGCATAATTTTGCTATTCTAGTATATTATTTCTGGATTAGTAAATCCAGGATAGGTTCTTGTTTCTTTTTCCTTTTTTTCATTTGATTTTCTGTTTTCTTTTTATTTATTATTTTTTTCTCGTCCCCCTCTTCCTTTTTTTTTTTTTTTTTTCTGGTACTGCACTCCTGGTCTTTGCCAGGGACGCGATGGCAGGTTCTTTTAAAGTTATCTCCTGGAATGTTAAGGGTCTGAATTCCCCTGAAAAAAGGCGCGTGCTCCAGCGGGAGTTGAAGACATCCCATATAGATGTAGCATTCCTCCAAGAAACCCACTTCAAAACTACCAACCTCCCGATATTACACTCGCGAGCTTTCACCCGTGTTTACCACTCTACCAATTTAACGTCTAAAACTAAAGGGGTCTCCATTATGATTTCTAGTGGCCTCCCTTGGGTCATGCAGGATTTACTGGACGACCCTGAGGGGCGCTTTCTGTTTGTTAAAGGTAAAATGGGAGAACTTGTTTTTACCTTTGCTACAGTGTATGCCCCTAATGAACGCCAGGACGTGTTTCTCAATACGACTTTACATAAACTACGGGACTTTCGTGATGGCCAGATGATACTGGGAGGGGACTTTAATGTCCCCCTCTCGCCATCATTTGATACTTCCACCTCCTGTTCCTCGATCCCCGTGGCGGTAAGGAAACGGATATCTAAATGTTTATTGGCCGATCAAGTAATGGACGTTTGGCGCTTACAGCATTCAGGGGAACGGGACTACTCTTTCTATTCTCCCCCCCATAGATCATACTCGAGGATAGATTTTTTCTTGATACCGCATGATCAGCTGCATTTAGTGAATGCCTCTTCCATTGGTCATATTACATGGTCTGATCACGCCCCGGTAAGTATTACATACGTGCTTTCTAGGCAGTTCTCGCCTAGATCTACTTTTTGGCGCCTAAATGAGAGCCTTCTACAGACACCAGAAGTTATGGCGGATGTAACAAAAGAACTGGGCCTCTACTTTCAGGAAAATGATACAAAGGATTGTGACCAAGGGATAATTTGGGAGGCCCACAAAGCGGTGCTTCGGGGAATACTTATTAAACACGGGGCACGTATTAAGAGATTACGTAACGAACAACTGACCAAACTCTATTATGACCTGGCTCACGCAGAGGCACAACATAAACATGCCCCGTCACGAGGATCGGAGATTGAACTGGGGATACTCCGCACCCAGATTATAGACCTGCTTCACTACAAAGCAAAGGCAGCACTCCAATTTTGCCACAAACTGATCTATGAGTCAGGAGATAAGTGCGGGAAATTGTTGGCAAAATCTGTCAAGGAACTGAAATCGGCTTCTTTTATACCACAGATGATGACGGACAAGGGCCAAAGGGTTTCAACCCCGACACAAATAGCGGAAGTTTTCGGGAAATTCTATACTAATCTTTACAATATACCAGACTCAGATATAAGGCAAACCGATATAGATAGCTATGTAGCTAGTGCTGGCTTAAAGACCCTTTCATCAGAGTCAAATGAATCTTTGGAAAACCCGATCACATTAGAAGAAGTCCAAACCGTAGTGAGTTCACTGAAGCTGGGGAAAGCGCCGGGCCCAGATGGATATACGGCGCAATATTATAAGACCTTCCTTCCTATCCTTGGCCCGCAATTAGTGAATTTATTTAATGCCCTGAGCTCGAACGTGGATTTCCCACTAGATACCCTTAGAGCCCATATCGCATTGATCCCAAAGGAAGAAAAAGATCCAGGGCTCTGTGGGAGCTATAGGCCTATCTCCCTACTTAATTTAGATCTGAAATTATTCTCTAAAATCCTGGCAACCCGAATGGCTCGACATATGCAATCCCTTATCCATGCTGACCAGGTGGGGTTTATCCCCACCAGAGAAGCTAGGGATAATACTATTAAGGTGCTTGACTTGGTACACAAAGCAAAATCTACAAAGACCTCATGTGTCCTTGTAAATACGGATGCTGAGAAAGCCTTCGATAGAGTTAATTGGAATTTTATGTTTTCAGTCCTTCAGTATATAGGACTGGGAGACCGGATGTTGACATGGATTAGGAAGATATACTCACGACCCTCAGCCCAAGCTAAGGTGAATGGGGTGCTTACATCTCCGATATACATAAGGAACGGGACTAGACAAGGTTGCCCGTTGTCCCCCCTCTTATTTGTACTGTCCCTGGAACCTTTACTAGCTTCTATTTGTCGGAATTCGGACATTATGGGGCTCCATATGGGCACCACTGAATGTAAAATATCGGCTTTTGCAGATGATATGCTGTTTTCACTCACAAACCCCAGAGTCTCCTTGCCAAACTTATTCCGAGAATTTAAGTTGTACGGGAAGCTCTCACACTTGAAAATAAATTTTTTAAAATCTGAGGCTATGGGGATAGCTATTTCTCCGAATGTACTACAGGACCTGCAATCAGGTTTCCATCTTAAGTGGACTGACTCAGCGCTTAAATACTTAGGTACTCACATCCCAGCAGATATTGGGCATACATTTAAGTTGAATTTCCCCAGTCTTTTGGTTAAAACTCACAGCCTGTTGCATAAGTGGCACTCGGGCCTTCACTCCTGGTTCGGGAGATGCAACTTAATTAAAATGAGTATACTTCCTAAGTTTATATACCTTTTCCGAGCTCTTCCGATTCGGATCCCGGTTTCCTTCTTCAAACAAATTCAAACTTTGATCACTCAATTTATATGGGCACATAAAAAACCCAGACTTAAGTGCTCCCGATTAACTCTATCCAAACAGCAGGGGGGGTTGGCCTTACCTGACTTACGACGCTATTATTTGGCTTCCCACTTAGAGCGCATTTTAGACTGGAATCGTAACAGTCATATTAAGCTTTGGGTTCGACTAGAGCAATCTCAATCAGGGTTCCCCTTGAGAAGTGCCATTTGGTGCTATCAAGCACTACCGGTAGAGATAAAATGACACCCTACTATTGGGGCGACACTGAAAATTGGTCACTTAATTGCATCCCAGAATAAGCTTACATCCCTGACATCTCCTCTGTACCCTATATTAGGACATCCACATTTTGAGCCGGGGAATTATCCCCAAGAGTACAAAGGCCTCAGGGATTCAGCACTAGATCATGCATCGAAATTCGTTATCAATGGGCGGTGGCCATCTATGCCCTCCCTAATGGACCCGTTGGGGTTATATCGCTTAACATTTTGGAGGGCGGTGCAATTACACCACTTCTTAATCCCCCAGCCTTCACTAGACCCCAACAAGATTTGAGATATTATGTAGGAGTGAAAGTCCCTTGGCTCATAGCCTCTCCCAGATTTATGCTCTCTTGAATAAGCCAGAGGACCACCTCCACCTGTCTTGTTTAGCGAGATGGGAGAGAGATCTTGGGTGTGTTTTCTCCCCAATACAGAAACAACGTATTATCACTTTGACCTTTAAAACCTCGTTGTGTACTAAGATACAAGAGATGAACTTTAAAATCCTCACTAGGTGGTACTTAACTCCGTCGAAAATACGTAAATGCTTTCCATCCGCTTCAGACAGGTGCTGGAGATGTGGCGAAAACGAGGGCACGTTGCTCCACATTTTTTGGTCATGCCCTAGATTGTTGGATTTCTGGAAGGAAATCCGCCTTATAACCCAAATGTTTACAGATTTCTCCATTCCAGAAGAGGCTGTTTTTTTTCTTCTACATCATTCCCAGATTCCCATTAAGCAGTATAAAAAATCTATTATGCGACATCTATTGAATGCAGCGAAGTCCTGCATCCCCTTTTACTGGAAACAGAGTTCCCCTCCCTCTATTGCACAGTGGATCAGGAAAATAGAGGATATAAAGAAAATGGAAGATCTGATCCAGACAGCTCAGAATAAACAAGAAACTTTCAAACAGACATGGGATCCTTGGAATGTTTTCTTACTCTCGCTGGAAGGACGTAGCCTTCAGGTGTCTTAAGGATTGGTAGTCCTTTTGGTCAGGTCTATGCGCTATCACTTGCCATTGCGCCCTGTTCGGCTCTGCCAAGTTCCACTTTGCCGCATGGGACTCTAAGAGTGCGGCAGGAGGAACACAAGTAAAAGCAGTTACTTTGTTTTTAGTACACGTTTCGATCTAGTGCACTTATACCCCCTTTTTTTTTTTTTTTATCCCTGTAGAAAAGAGTGAAAATGGGAGAGATGGTTCCCCCCCCCACCCCCGGAGAGGGGTTGGGCTAGGGGGGTTCGGTACTAGGGAGACCCTGGATCTTGGCTTTGTTTTTTTTTCCTTACTTTTTTCCTTTTTTTTCTGGATATTTCTTGAAGGGGGAAAACCTGATGGGTATCTTCTGTATAGTCTTGATAAGACTTATGTATTTGTCTGATGTTCTGTATCTACCTGCTTGTATTGTACCCTGGGGACTGTCTTCCCTTGTTTGGAGTTTAATAAAATTATATTTACAATATGTAACTTGCAAAAAGGATAACAAACTAATTTATTTAAACTTACTATTGTACAGAAAATAAACTTTTTTCCATAACCAAGTTTATTATGTCAAAGAAAAAATAAAACAAGAAAAAAGTGCATACATATTATTACATACAGCCAAGGTGTCACTGATATCAGAAGGGTGTACAGTAAGGCTGCTTTCACACTGGGGCGGTATTCAGGCGTTACAGCGCTAAAAATAGCGCCTGTGTAGCGCCTGAAAAAAACCGGCCTCTTTCACTCCAGTGTGAAAGCCGGAGGGCTTTCACACTGGAGCGGTGCGCTGGCAGGACAGTAAAAAAAGTCCTGCTAGCCGCATCTGTGGAGCGGTGAAGGAGCGGTGTATTCACCGCTCCTAAACCGCTCCTACCCATTGAAATCAATGGGACAGCGCGGCAATACCGCCGGCAAAGCGCCGCTGCAGCAACGCTTTGCGGGCGGTTTTAACCCTTTTTCGGCCGCTAGCGGGGGTTAAAACCACCCCGCTAGCGCCCGCAGACTGCCGCTAAAATGACGGTAAAGCGCCGCTAAAAATAGCGGCGCTTTACCGCCGACGCCCGCACCGCCCCAGTGTGAAAGGGGCCTAAGTAGAGTACAGCCGGTTCAAAACCGGTGTCATGAATAACAAACATTTGTAAGAGGGATCAAAAACCAGGGAGAGAGCAGTAGCTGGTCCCGACCATGTGGGTCAGCCAGACCCAAACCAAAACACACAGTTAGGGGCAAACCATCTAACTGGCAACATAGATTCAAAGTGCCTTACGTACAAGTATCAGAGTCTTGTAACCAACGATCCCATATTTTGTCGTATTTGGCCGGGCATCCCCTGTTAATATACACAACCTTTTTATATGGTAAATTATTATTGACCTCCGCCTTCCACTCCGCCAGCCCAGGGGGTGCGGGCCGCATGACCTTCCGCACCAAAAACAAGGTCTCATGCAGGAACGTCTTAGCGTATTTGTCTATAGTATCTGGAAGTACCCCGAGTAGGCATTGTTTCGGGTCTAATGTGACCGGAGAGCCCATGTGATCGTGCAGGAATGTTATAACTTGCGCCCACAGGCCTTGTATTTTAGGACATGACCAGATTAAGTGAAAGAACGTACCCACCTCACTCCCACACATCTGACAAAGGGTAGATTGAGTGCTTCTGTATCTGGCAAACCGAAGGGGGGTGAGATACACCCGGTGGATAATATAAATTTGGGTCAGTCTGTCGGCAAGTTTGGGTGAGACAACCTTGCAGGATTCCAAAGCCTCCTCCCATTCCCCATCTTCCAAAGGGCCTATCTCTCTCTCCCACCGGGGCCTGAGATTATGTGCCAGTTTGGTGGAAGCAGGGGTAGTGAGCATGTCATAGAAGGACGAAGTTAATCTGCGGGGGTCAGTACTCTTGATTATGGCCATTAGTGCATTGGTGGCTGACTGTGGGATGGATTCTGAAAACTGAGCCCGGGCCGCGTGTCTCACCTGTAAAAATCGGAAGAGCATGTATCTGGGGAGTGAAAATTCTTCTCTGAGCGTGGCAAAGGTTTTAAGGGTTCCCTCAACAAACAATTGATGCATATAGAGAATACCATGAGTAGACCAGAGGTCTGCATCGGGAAGTTGTAAAAATTCTGACAGAGTTTTATTATGCCATAATGGAGTGTAATCATTATAGAGTGGTATCCCTAGCTTGACAGAAGCTAAGTCCCATATGCGTCTGTAATGGTATAACAAAGTCTGTCTGTTGTCCCCCAGGCCCGCCCCACTAAGGCCCATCGCCAGCGGGTAAATTGAATCTTCGGTGCGTCGAGCCCACCTCGGGCATAGCAGTTGGAGAAACCGCCCTCTGTCCGTTTTGTCTATATGGTACAGTTGGGATAATTGTGCCGCAATGTAATAAAGATTAAAATTGGGAAGGGCCATGCCCCCCAGGTCCGTGGGGTTTTTAAGCACCTGCCAAGCTAATTTGTGTCTGTTGTTACCCCATACAAAGGGTTTAAGAAGGGCCTTCAAGGGTAAGTAAGTCGAGAACATAGAGGATCTTGGGTAGCAGAACCATTTTTATGAGGTTTACCCGGCCCCAAACCCCCAGTGGTAGACGGGCCCAGGCCCATAGTTTGGATTTAACGTGGGAAATTAGAGAGCTTAAATTTAAATGTATATAATCCGTTGGTGATCTGGATGCAGGGGTAGTGAGCATGTCATAGAAGGACGAAGTTAATCTGCGGGGGTCAGTACTCTTGATTATGGCCATTAGTGCATTGGTGGCTGACTGTGGGATGGATTCTGAAAACTGAGCCCGGTCCCTAGGTACTTGATAATGCTGACTCGTTGTAATGGCAAACTGCCCTGAAATTCGGTCGGTGGGAAGCTGTCAAGTGGAAGAATTTGGGATTTCCCCCAGTTGATCTTTAGCCTGGAGAAAGTCCCGAACCGTTCAATTGTTTGGAGAGCCGCATGTAGAGAGGGGCCCGGGTCTGCCAGGTATAACAGTGTGTCATCAGCATACATGCTGATCTTTTCAGTTAGGGCGCCATGGCTCAATCCCCTGATCTCTGGGTCAGCTCGGATGGACACGGCCAAGGGTTCCGCGGCCAAGGCATATAATAGTGGAGATAGAGGGCAGCCTTGTCTCGTGCCTCTACTGAGGTCGAACATTCGAGATGGCCAGCCATTAGCCACCACCTTGGCCGTGGGCGCCTGGTACAACAGTTGCACCCATTTAATGAACCGTGGTCCAAAGCCATATCCCTCCAAGCAGCTCCAGAGATAGCCCCACTCCACTGAATCGAACGCCTTTGCTGTATCTAATGTCACCATCACCCGTGACCCAACTTCTGCGTGTGTAGCCTGTAGGTTAATGTAAAGTTTGCGTAGATTAAAGGAAGTGTTACGGCCTGGCATGAATCCTGCTTGATCTACATGTATGAGGGACAGAATAACTTGATTCAATCTAAGGGACAGTACCTTGGCCAGTATTTTTATATCCACCTGTAGTAGGGAAATAGGACGATAGGATTCGGGGTAGCCCGGGTCCTTCCCCGGTTTGGGGATAAGGACTATCGTCCCTTCCCGCATAGAGGGGGGCAGGGTGAAGTTTTCAAATAGGTGATTAAATAATGCAAGCAGTTTAGAAATTAGTAGTTCTCTAAATTGGGAGTAAAATTCAACAGGGAGACCATCAGATCCAGGGGATTTGGATCTGGCGAAACTTGCGATCGCAGTATCTATTTCTTCTGTGGTAAGGGGTGCCTCAAGTGACTCTACTTGATCCTTCGTCAACTGAGGGAGGGTGATGCTGTGAAGGAAATTGGTCTGCATGTCCGTCGGGTCTGTCACTGTTGTTTTGTACAGATCCGCAAAAAATTCCCTGAACTTGGAGGTGACACTGCGGGGGTCTGTAATCCATCCACCCCCTGGGCCATGAAGGGTGATGACAACTGGGGGCCTGTCTTCGCTATGCACTAGATATGAGAGGAGCCTGCCTGCCTTTTCCCCATACTCAAAGAGTTTCTGTTTAGTAAAGAAAAGCTTTTGACAAGCCTTCGTATACTGGAGTTGATTAACCACTCTACTCTGCATTTTAAGTTGAGTCGACGTTGCTATGGTGGGATTAGCAGCATATTCACGTTCAGTGGAGACTAGCTCCGTCACTGCCCTGTCAAACGCCCCAGCGGAGTCTGTTTTGATTTTATTTATGTGTGTGATCAGGGTTGTACGCGCGTATATTTTTAATGATTCCCATTGCGGCAACAGATGCAGTGTGATCATTTTCCAAGAAGTACTGCTTCCATTGGGCGATGAGTTCATCATCCCCCGGGAGCAGTGAGAGCCAAAACGGGTTTAGACGCCATGGTCTCGGTGGTTTATCAAAAGGGATACTGAGGGTAATCCAATATGGGCTGTGGTCCGACAGTAATCTGGGGCAGAATGCAGTTTTGAGAATCCGCGGTGCCAGGGTGTGGGACACAAGTATAAAATCTATGCGGGACATAGAGTTGTGGGTAGAGGAGAAACAGGAGTAGGCACGAGTGTGCGGGAAGTTGTGCCTCCATGTGTCTATAAGATGAAAGGTGGAGATGAGTTTAGAGAATTTAGTTGTGTCGGCACTAGCGCCTGTCGCCTGTGTCATCTGGAGTTTATCAAGTGCCGGACATAGTGTAGTGTTAAAGTCACCTAACCATATCGCCGGTACTGTGGGGTTACGAGACATAAAAGTAAAGCCTTCCAGGATCACTGTTACACTAAAGGGAGGCGGTATGTAGAAAGCCATAAGGAGGAACGATTCACCGTATAGCTTGGCATGGAGAAATGCATACTGGCCGCTGGGGTCAGTTACAAGCTCACAGAGTTCAAAATGTACAGATTTGGCGATCAATACTGAGACACCCCTAGCGTGAGTCGTGTGGGTGGAGTGGTAATGCCCATCCAACCCAAGGGCGGCGAAGGGCCATTTGGAGTCTGCCCTCGACATGTGTCTCGACCAGCACCACAACGTCTGCTCGTTGCTTTTTGAGGAATGTAAGGGCGGCCGAGCGCTTCATTTTCTCACGCAGGCCCCTCACATTCCAAGTTATAAATTTTATAGTTGCCATGGTGCTGTACAGGGGACACCACCTCGCCTCAGTGAGACATACATCCTGAGGTCTAGCGAGCAATATAATATACCAAACAGGTGACGGAAGCAGACACGTGGAGACGCTCACTGACGGAGAAGTACTTAAATCTTCCTGACTACACTACTACTGCTCTATTGAACAGATTAGCACAGAGAAATTTCTCGTGTTCAAAAACATATTCTGTTCAAATTTCATCTGACAATATATGGGGTTCGCTGGTACCGGGCACGTCCAACTGGTTCTAGTTTAGTCACCCTCTTGGTATCACCAGATTCATGGGGGGAGGAATGGGGGATCCCTAATGGTGCTCTCGCCGCGATCCGCCTGTTTGATGGTAAAGGAGGAGAAGATAATTTATCCTCGCCTAAGCACAAATTGATGTGTATAATATTTGGAAACAACGATAAACATTTATATAAATTCATCAGCTATATGGGTTTTCTATTGATTGCTGTATGCTGCAATTGTCCTGAGGAAGCTCAGAAGAGCGAAACATGTAGGAAAGAAACAATGCAGTTTAAATCGTATATGAATGTGGTAATCTGTGGAGTCTTGTAGGCTTATATACCAACTTTTGTATACCCGCATTTTCTACTCTGTATGTAAATGGATGAAGTTGTCTTCTTTGTCTGAAAAATGTTCTCTGTACACTAAATAAAACTTTATCGATTTACTTACCGTTTAAATATATTTGGTGCCGTCATAAAAGTCCCGGGGGTTGGTTACCCTCCAGTCCCTTTTCTCAATTTCCCCTTATCTCTAAATAATCTTTAACTGGGATGTGGCACCCTTTTATCATCCATACGAATGTGACCATTAGCCTTTTTCTATATATATCCTTTGTCCATAGCGAGGAATATAGTTTGTAATAGAACTGAGGAACTCTAAACACCGTATAAGGCCCCCTTGCAGCATATATACATGTTCCCATAATCGGTTTCTGATAGCTTGTATGCACACTTGAAAATTGTAAATATAACAGTTTAACAATCCCCTCCCCCCTCCCCGCCTTACACCCACCCCAACTTGTGTAGGCATGATCCCTTAACAATTCTGAACTACCATCTGGGACAAACAGTAACTTCACATGTAAGGAGAAAATGAGGAACAGTTTCAGCCACTGGGTCAAGTAGTGGCTCCGAGCCAGCCACCACCGAGAAGGATAGGGATGGGGCCTAGTTATGTGCCCCTGTAGGTTAGTGTAAAAAAAAGTTAGTAAGACCCAGTTCCTCCGTTCATCTGCATAGTCATGATTCCCAGTGGATAGCGGGGCGTAAATTCGCTGCACTATGCATGCGACCTGTAGGACCAGCACGCCTCCGCAGCTCCGTGTGGCAGATAAGTTCAGGGGTATGAAAAAGACCCCCATGAGGGGGGCAATGAGATGTAGTGAGTCCACTCCAAATATCCAGGATAAAAAAGTGAGGAAGAAAAGAAAAAAAAAAAAAAAAAAACAAGGGGGAACTTAATAAAATAAGGGGGGTGATTTTTAATCCAGTACCCTTGATGTTGCAGATAGTATTGTATAACAGCAGATGTGATGGTAAGGGTCTGCGGAAGTATAGAGTTCCACCTGCCTCCCCCGCCCGGAATATCAACATGGGACTGACAGTCTTTGTGGTGTGGGTCCGGGTGGTAACCCAGCAAGGGTAGCTAAGATAGGCCAAGTAGTGGTGAAGACATGAGACAAGAACATCACGCCACATGGCTCACCTGGTGCGCAGTCAGTCTCCCCTGCCATGTGCAGATCTGCGATCCAGCCAGGAGATGACCTCTCCGGGATCCTCAAAGAATGAGACGCGGCCATCATGTTCCACCCTCAGACGTGCAGGGAAAAGCATTGAGTACTTCAGATGACAGTCGCGCAGTCTGCGTTTGGCCTCCATGAAGCTCTGCCGGCGTTTCTGTATCTCGGCCGAGAAGTCAGGAAATATTGCCACTTTGATGTTTCCTACTGGAATGTTACCCTTCTCTCTTGCCAGCCTCAGTGCAGCATCCCGATCTTTATAGTTTAAAAGTTTTGCAATAAAGGTACAGGGGGGAGCCCCCTGTGGAGGAGGTTTAGCCGGCATCCTATGAGCCCTCTCCACCACCAGCATGGGGGAGAAGGACTCCCGACCGTATGTGGTTATCAGTAGTTGTTCCAAGAATGCTGTCGGGTCTTTACCTTCCGCTCACTCCGGGAGACCGATGAAGCGGAGGTTGCACCTTCTCAGGCGATTTTCCATGTCGTCTTGCTTGGCGAGCAACTGGTTAATCTGCCTCTGCATGTGTTCAGATCTAGCTTGTAGTGGCGGCAGGATGTCCTCCATCGTGCTGATGCGGGTTTCTGTCTCTGTGACCCGTTTGCGGATTTTCTGGAAATCCTGCCTAATCAAAGATATGTCCATCTTGACCTCCTCCATCTGGGCAGTGAGGGATGTCCTGCAAAGTGTGATCACTTCTAGTAGTTTAGCCGTGTCTCCCTGCCTGCGCTCTCCCCCCGTCTTCTCAGTGCCGCCACCCCCCTCAGCCTCCTCTCCCTCATTCCGGCGGTACTGTGCGAGCTTTGCCGTGGCAGATTTTTGGCTCTTTGGAGGGGACATAATATTGGACATAAAGATAGCAAGCTGAGACAGTCAGGATAGGCCAGACAAAACTGGAAAAGGATGACAGGACCAGGGCCCAGTGCTGGTTTGAGAAACGGGTGTACCAAAATGGCCGCAGACCTCCGTGTGCAGGCCGAATCCACGGACCTGTCTAAGTGCGGCTGCCGTGTGGGAGGCCCACCACTTTGCATAGGCTGCTGGGCGACTGGGGGTCAGGCAGGATTGGAGGAATGTATCAGGCACCGGGCCCAGCAATGAATTGGAGGCAGGGTGTCCCAAGATGGCCACAGACCTCCTTGCATAGACCGAAGCCAGGGACTTGCCCAAATTCGGCCTCCGTGCGGGAGAATCACCGCTCCGCCCGGGCCGCTGGGTGACTGCAGGCTATGCTGTGCGCTATATGGGTCCAGGCCGGCTGGGAGCAGGGCAGCATGCACAGGACCCAGCGCCGTTTCGGACGAGGGGTGTACTAAGATGCCGCGGACCTCCGTGCATAGGCCGAAGCCGGGGACTTGCCTGAGTGAGTGCAGCCGCCGGACACAAGAATCGCCGCTCCAATCGGCCCGCCTGACGGCCGAAACAAAGCAGCGTGTGGAGAGGGTCCCCAGGCAGGCAGCCAGCTGGAATGGGAGGATTATTGGAGTGGAGGATAATATTAATCCAGGATTAATGAACGGAGCTCCTGGCCTGCAGGTCCTACTCCATGCTGCGTCAGGCCACGCCCCAGAAAATAAACTTTTAATACAATATTACCAAATATAACGTAGAGGATACAACCTTAAAACAAAGATGTTACCAATGATACAAAATAATGGACCTACAAATGCTATCAATGTGTTAATTAAGACAAAGCATAGGACAGGAAAAGTTACAGAAAAGAAAAGAGAAATAAAATAATACAGTAATGAAAAGAGGATACACAGATCTTACTTTACCATGCTTTTTTTGTCTTCCTCGAGTCTAATGCCCCATACACACGGTCGGACATTCCGACCACAAAATCCATCAGATTTTTTCCGATGGATTTTGGGCGAAACTTGTGTTGCATTCACACAGTTGCACAAAGAAAATCCAATAGTTCTGAACGAGGTGACGTCAAACACATACGGTGGGACTATAAACGGGCCAGTAGCCAATAGCTTTCGTCTCTTAGTTTGTTCTGAGCATTCGTGGCACTTTGTCCGTCAGAATTGTCTACATGCGACCGGAATTTATGCGATCGGATTTTGTTGTTGGAAAATGTTAGATCCTGCTCTCAAACTTTGTGTGTCGGAAAATCAGACGGAAAAAGGTTTGATGGAGCCCACACACGATCGGATTTTCCGACATTTTCCGTCGTAAAATCCAACCGTGTGTATGGGGCATTAGAGAGAGGCCACATCCATGGGCACTTTGATTTTTATGTTCCCTCTCTACCCATCCCTACCAATCACACCCCTCGACTACTTTCATTGATTCAGAAGTGGCATTGAATTCCAACTGGCTAAAATTCACTCCTAGTTGGCCATCATGCTTCTCACTTAAGCATTAGACTCTCTTTGGTGCCACTCTGTCTACTATGTTTATGGTTGTTAGCTTAGCAACCCTCTTTGATCCTAGCATAACCAGTTCTGACATTAGCATGTCAAGGATCCCTGACCAGGTAGTGACACAAAGTCTGATATGGCTCTCTACAAACCAAAGGGCAACTTAGTTATCACCTGCCTATTGAAGACACCAAACAGCTTTTAAAAACAGGAAAATAAAAGAAGGCTTGTAAGCTGGGCTCATATCTCATCATGATATCACTAAATAAATTATGTACATCATCCTCCTGTACAAACATATACAGATATAGATATATGTTTATGTATATACGCACACATTGAAATGGTGCATGGTAATTAGAAATTATTTAGAAAGTCCTCACAATGGTTCCCTTGAAACCCCTTGATATAAATATGAAGCTTAATATTTCCACATCAGTTCCCCCTGAAGTTCATTCTTGAACTTATGCCCTCCCTCAATGATTTTGTACCCACTCACAACAGCCCAGAAGCCCCGACCCTTCCCCACCACCACTAAGGCCTCCTTTTTCATTCCCTGAACACGCCGGAACCCATCAAGGTGGACTTGAGAGAGCAAGAAAATCCTGGTCCCTTTGAGACTCCACATCCGGACCATGAGTGCCTGTGCTGCAAATTTTCCATGCTCCTCTGCCCTGGCAGAGCGGAACTCCAACATTGATGGCGGGATCCTGGCATATCTCGTCCTGTAACTTGGGAATATAGTGTAATGATTGTAACAATTGGATCGGACCGTGAGACAGTACTTTTCAGCATGGTGAAGGAAAGTTCAGGAGAGTCTTATTCGTTGCACATTTGTTTCAAGAAATGACTTGTTTGTCTTTGCTTCTTCAGGTGGTGGTCGGGCAGGCCTCCGGACAGTCTTGCATGACTACAAAAAAAAAAAAAGAAGGAGAATGTCAGTGTACGGTTATTGAAGGAATGCCGGACAGGAGCAGTAGGTTGCCCATTAAGACTATAAGGGTGTAATGTGGAAGAGTAAAGTGGAAACCCCACAGGATACAGAGTCCGAGCAACAGCCAGTATCATCCATGGCCCTTGATGGTAGGGATAGTTAACACTGCTTTCTATTGCCGGGTTCCTGGGTTCACCACACCTGCTCACGGGGCTCAGATTAAAGCAGTAGACACACTAGGGGAGGTAAAATTACACATGGGGAGGTAGAATTACATTAAGATATAAGACCTGGATGTCCATGGATACTTTGTGAAATATGGTACTTGTATGTTTCAGGAAACCAATCTATAGGACCCACTGGACTCTTAAAAACTGAGTCAGGCAGAAATGGTAAAGCCTTACAATTCTCATCTCTGATATTCAAACAAAAGTTCCAGAAGATTAATACATTTACTTTTAAAGATATAGAAGAACATTATCAGTTCAGTCTTAAAGTAATTAAAGATAAGAGTACGAAACAAAGAAAGTAGGAAAGAGAAAGAAGAGAAAATATAAACTAAGCAAAAAATTAAAAAAAATTCAGGTTTAATGCTGTTTCAACCCAGACCGTTTATCACACACATTTCACTTTATGTCAAAGAGCATTGAATCTGCATTCATAAAAAGGAACGAGCAATATATAACTGTCCTGAAAGATTATTATAACTTGAAAAATAATACATTGCAGCTGTTACAGCAGCAACTTAGCAAAAAAATAATAAAGAGGAACAAAAAAAATAAAAATAGGTAACTCCTCTCCCATATTAGTGATCAACAGGTGAACAGGATCACTGTCACAAAAAATTTACAAGTCGGGTACAACAAAAATATTAAAAAGGAGAGAATAAAACAACGGTTGCCAAAAACTTTTATGTCGCGTACACACAGTCGGACTTTACGGCAGAAAAAGTTTGACGGAATCATTTCATTGGATATTTTTTTGAAAATTCTGATGGACCTAGAACATGTTTTAAATTTTTCCAACAGAAAAGGTCTCTAGCCCAACACAGCCTTGCCTAATGAGCCGCAATTAGATCCGATATCCTGCCCGCTCCTCCAAACCCGCCAAACCCCTGTACCGGATTCATTCCAGCGGGCCAGAGCCTCGCTCCCCACTGTGAAGGCACTGAAGGATGGAGGGCAAGACAAGCAGCTGTTTCTTTTCCTTTTTTTTGTGTACCGTCAAAGGAATACCCTGGTCTCTGCGGAGGTGCTGCCGATACCGCTCCCTCCTCCTGCCCCCTCCCTCTTGCTGGAAACCACAGGACATCGCTCCGGGAGGACAGCAGAATGTGGGAGAGGAGAGAGAGGGGAGATAGAAGATCTGATGTGTTTGGGAGAAATTCCTATCTTCCCAACCAGACTTTGGGAGGATGGAGCGGAGACATCCCATAGGGAGAGGAGACAGGTAAGAGAGAGGAGGCGCTCGGGTGCCTGGAAATCGGCGAACGGACACACAGGGGAAGCGTGAGGAGGACGCAGAAGCTCTGACGCTCATGGAAGGTCCCTGAGGAGAGAGGAAGTAAGCTGATAAAAGGCAGCAACTCGGGAGAGAGCCAGCGGAGGAGGCTAAGGAACAGAGCACCCCCCCAGATAAGTAAAAAGTACTAATCTACAAATGTGAAAAGGTATATATATATATATATATATATAGACTTTAAAGTGGGAGTGGAAATGGAAGAAGCTGTTATAGATACTGTTGCAGGTACCGGTATGTGTAATTCGCAACGAGGACTGCGGCTATATATACTGTTATATTGTTACTGGTACATATACGGTTATACACTGTCACTGGTGGGATGGATTGTCTATGGTCAGGAAAAACAAGAGATTGATGAGAACGTGACACTAAAAGTGAATTATAGATAACCTATCTGGACAATTTAACCAGAGTGGACCTTGCATTATACCTATGAGCCTATCTGCATGGCTTTTTGGAATTTAGGAAAAACGGACAGGGGAAAAAATATTAACTGGGTGACTGTTACACTTGCTATCCTTTTTTTTTCTTGTAAGGGGGGAAAATGAGGGGTAACTCTGGAAGAGGAGGTGGAGTAGTGTCTAAGTCCCCACGCTCTAGTTTAAACCCCAATTCTGGCCCTGTGAACAAGTACATGACCCAAGGAGAAAATGGAGAAGGAGAAGAAAGGGCAGCAACAGAAAAACAACAAAATACAAAAGGGCGACAAACAGAGAATAAGGAAAAGAAAGATAAAAAGGGCCAGGACAAAACACTGTTAGACAGTAGTACATTATTAGAACATAGAACAGGATCCTGAATCAGAGATATGTAATAGAACAAGTGGGGGAACAACAACAACAAATTGCCCAATTGCCAACAAAGATAGACATGTATAAAATATTTGCTGCCCTGGAAAATTCTTTAAAAACAGAAATGGTTGTAATACATAAAGATATGGGACACATGCTTGCTAGGGTAGAGGAAGCGTAAAAAACATTAGAGACGCATTTAAAAATTATAAGAGAGCTAGGTGAAATTAAAACACTGAAACAAGAGCAACAGGAACAGGCATACAGATTAGAAGATTGGGAAAACAGGGAAAGGAGGAAGAATCTGAGGACTCCCTGAACCCACCCATACAGAAAATGTAGTGTTTAATCCAATTATAAATAAAGAAAACAAATAAAATCCAGATAGAAAGAGACCATAGGATAAGAAACCGCAGGGTCTGCCAATGGAAAGCCCAAGGGATATAATAGTCAGATTTGAGAGCTGGGAAGAAAAAAAATCAAATTTGGAGAAATCTGAAGGGAAAACCAAAGGTAATACAAATTTTCGACGACCTTTCACAGGAAACCCTGAAAAGGAGAAGGACATTAAAACCTTTATCAGAAATTTTGCAGGAGCAAGAGATTCAATATAACTGGGGCCATAGGCGTTGTTAAGGTGGGGCTATTGAGGCTGGAGCCTGAATGTGGGGCCAATAGCCCTGAGTGTCTAAGTGCCGGGTCCTGCAGTGAAGAAAAAAGGAGAGAAAATAGGTCAGACAGCAGCGGCAGCAGCTGCAGTTTACCTGTGTGATTCAGCTGTTGCGGTGCCGCCCGCTGCACTGACTGACAGGCGGAATGATATGCCGCCCAGCCTGAGGAAAGCAGCAGGAGATCAGGAGAATGTCGGCATGGCGACGCCCCCTTCTCCCTCAATCTCCAAAGTCATGCTGAATAACGGCCATGGTGGCTGTGACTGGGAGTGGGACAGAACAAATATTAAAGAAAAAAAAGGTGTAACTCTCTCTCTCTGTCTCTGTGCTTCTCTCTCTCTTCTCTCCTCTCTCTTCTCTCCTCTTTCTCTCTCTCCTCTCCCCTCTCTCTCTTCTCTCCTCTCACTCCTCTCTCTCCCCCCCCCCTCTCTCTCTCTCTCTCTCCTCTCTTTTGACGGGAATAGTGGCTTCATTTGACTGCCCCTTGGCTAATTTTAAATAAATAAATGTAGGCTTTAAGGGGGCAAGGGCAAGTAGGTCAGTGCATGTCAGGTAGGTCAGTGTGTGTCAGCCAGATAGGTCAGTGTATGTCAGATAGGTAGGTCAGTGTGTATCAGGTAGGTCAGTACATGTCAGGTATGTCAGACAGGTCAGTGCATGTCAGGTCAGTGCGTGTCAGGTAGGTCAGTGTGGGTCAGGTAGGCCAGTATATGTCAAGTAGGTCAGTGTATGTCAGCCAGGTAGGTCAGTGTATGTCAGCCAGGTAGGTCAGTGTGTGTCAGGTAGGTCAGTGTGTGTCAGGTAGGTAACACTCCACTCCATACAACCCCCTCCCCCAGTGCCGGGCTCTGATTCGGGCTGAAGCCCCTGGTCTTTTTGCCACCTAACAACGCCCCTGACTGGGGCTTTCCTTCATGCTTGATTGTAAAGAGAAATGGAAGAACTATCAAACTGAGATTTATAGAAGAAATCCCTGACTTCTGTAAAATATTAGAAATCCCAAGGCCAGAAAATACCAATCAGAAGACAGGACAGACAGACGCATGAAGATGCACAATGTCAACTGATCCCCAGGAAATAGAACAGGAGACCAGCCAAAAAATTTTAGGGGAAGGGAGAGAAAGGAGGGATGGGGCAGGAGAATAGACAGAGCGCAAAGAAGTAGAAGTGGAAGGGTAGAGGGGGCAGAGACCCGGATACGAGGTGTGCTCAGAAGCTGCCACCCCAAGTATACGGGAGAGGTAGATCTGAAGTGCCCACCAGAACTCCACCTTAATATAAAGGGGATGGGTAAGAGATCGCCTAAAAAGATAGGATACCTGCTAAAGACTATGAGGTCAAACTTCCAAGGGAATGGGAGTGGGGAGAAGGGGGGGATTGGGGAGGGGGGGAGGGAATGGGAAGGATAAGGTTTGATTGTACAGAAGGACCCGCTGACCTTTCTGCCTGTAGAAGAAATTAATTCCCCCTACGTGACATCCCATCTGTGGGGGGGCCCCTCTTATGGTCCTTTTATTGGACTGGGGGAGGGGACGGCCCCGGGGGGGGGGGGGGACACGTGGGAGTTAGATAGATAGAGAGTGGCATGGAGGACATGAATAAAGTAAAAATTTTGACTTATAACGTCCGAGGACTAAACTCACCGGAGAAGAGACGTGCAATATTGCGAGAATTAGAAATATGGCCGGAATTATATTCCTCCAGGAGACACACATCGCACAAGACTGAAATACCAAACTATATTAAAAAAATATGCCTATGTGGTTTTATGGAGATTCGCCACTTAGAAGGGCAAAAGGACTTGCAATTGGATTTTTGGAAAAATATTTATTTTGAAATAGAAAAGAGAAAAGTGCACCCAGGACGTTTCCTCTACCTCATAGGATCCATAGAGGGTATGAAATATACATTGGCCAATGTATATTGCCCCAATAAAAATCCCAAAAAGTAGCTGATGGGAATATTAAAAGATCTGATGGAATTTAAACAAGGTACCGTATTTATCGGCGTATAACACGCACCAAGTTTAGGAGGGAATTTTAAGGAAAAAAACTTTTAGGAGGGAAGTTTAAGGAAAAAAAACTTACATTTAAATGCTCATCAATGCAGCCTTATCAGTGTCCATCTGAAGCCTTATCAGTGTCCATCTGAAGCCTTGTAATGCAGCCTGTCCATCATTGCACCCTTGTCAGTGTCATATGCAGCTTTGTCATGCAGCTTTGTCCACTATTGCAGCCTTGTCCACTATTACAGCCTTGTCCATCAATGCAGCCTTGTCCCCTTGTCTGTGTCATTTTCAGCCTTGTCTGTTTTATTTTTAGCTTTTCTTTTTAAAAATGGCGCCGCTGAGATGTCCTGTGTATCTCAGCGGTGCTCGGTAGTTCTCGGCCATTCCCATTGGCTTTCAGCCGCCTTCGGCCCTTCCCGTCGGCTTTCGGCCACCTTCACCCCTTCTCGGCGGCTTTCGGCCACCTTCGGCTCTTCTCGACGGCTTTCGGCCGCCTTCGGCCCTTCTCGGTGGCTTACGGCCGCCGGAAAAGGCCGAAGGAGGCTGAAAGCCGACGAGAAGAGCCGAAGGTGGCAGAAAGCCGCCGAGAAGGGCTGAAGGCGGCCGAAAGCCGCCGAGAACGGCCAAAGGCGGCTAAAAGCCGCCCAGAGGCTGCAGAATGGTGGGGGATCAGCGTATAACACGCACCCACGATTTTCCCCTGATTTTAAGGGGAAAAAAGTGCGTGTTGTACGCCGATAAATACGGTAAATTAATACTGACGGGCGATTAAAATTTTTCCATGGACCACAGATTAGATAGCACGTCAGCTGCAGCAGATAGAAAAATAAAGCAATTAAGGAACATTAAAAAAAAAAATGATGAACATCAATTAGTAGATGCATGGCAAATTCAATATGCGATTACAAAAGATTATACATTCTATTCATCTGTGCATGGATCATATTCCAGGTTGGACTATATTATGGTGGAACATTTGGAATAACAACAGTCTCAGACCACGCCCCAGTGATGTTGAAGATGAAATTCCACGGGGTGCCACTAGGGAAAGGTACATGGAGAGTAAACAAAGACTTAATAGAAGAAAGTGAAACTGAAAAAAAACATAATCGAAAAGATCGAAAAATATTTCATGGAAAATTAAACACCAGAACTGTAAAAAGCAACTATATGGGAGGCGCACAAGACTGTTATCTGGGGAAAAGTTATATCTATTGGGGCAGGAAAAAAGAAGGAAAAAGTAAAAAATATGACAAAAATGATAAAAGAAATCCTTGAAATGGAACAAAGGAATGAAAAGCAGGTTGAAAAGGAAATTCACAGGACCCTAATTCTAAAAAGAGACCAACTAAAAGATCTGATGGAACAGGAAGATAGGAGGGTGTATAACAGGGTATCACAGGAGAGATTTAAGTGGGGTAATAAGCCAGGGAAACATCTTGCAAATGTGTTAAGAAAAAAGAGGACTTTAAATTACATACATTACGAGAAGATAAAAAACGAGAAAGGAGAAATAAAAAATAAGACATCAGATATTGCACTAGCCTTTCAACAATATTATAGTTCATTATATGCAATAAAAAAGCACAAGACACATCAAGAAAAAAAAAGAAAAAAGAAGATAAAAATGTATCTAAAAAAGGCTAATTTACCAAGAATACAACCTGAACAAATGAAAGAGATGGAAAAAAAGATAACACAAGATGAAATTAAAATGGCTTTGAAAGAAAACCCCTTAGGAAAAAGTCCAGGTCCAGACGGGTTCACGATCAAATATTATAAAAAATTTCAAGAACAAAAGTTATGTGAATACCTGAATAAAATAGGGGAAGGTGAAGAAGTAGGACGGGAGTCACTATTAGCATAAATCACAATAATACCTAAAGAGGGAAAAGACAAATCCAACTGCTCAAGCTATAGACCCATTGCTTTACTAAGTGCCGATACAAAAATCTTGCAAAAATGTTATCCACTAGATTAAAAAAATGAATACCACTCGGGATAAATCCTGATCAGACTGGGTTTGTTACGGGTAGAGAGGGAAGGGACAATAGTATTAAAACAATATTGATGTTACGAAAGAGGAAACCCAGCGGATCCCCAGTACTACTCCTGTCTATTGATGCAGAGAAAGCATTTGACAGGGTAGACTGGGGATTCATGATGGATACGTTGCAGCATTTGGGACTGGGACCAAAAAGTATGAAGTGGATTAAAAATCTTTACAATGGGTCTACAGCACAGGTGAAAGTAAATGGGAGACTGTCGCCGGTGACTGAGATGTTCAACGGAACAAGACAAGGTTGCCCACTCTCGCCACTCCTATACGTATTGTCTATGGAACCTTTACTGGCAACACTTCGAAATAACCGAGATGTGGGTAGGGCGAGAGTGGGGGATAAAGAACATAAAATAGCGGTGTACGCCGATGACATCTTAATGTACGTGACTAACCCAAGGGTGACACTGCCAAATATAATTAAAGAAGTAAAAGATTACGGGGAACTCTCAAATTTGAAAATAAACCCTATAAAAACAGAAGTACTGATTATCGGACTCAAAAAAAGTGAAGCGCTTGCTCTTCAAAGAAAATTCCCATTTATATGGGTAAAACAAGAATTAACATACTTGGGAATCAAATTGACACCAACGGTCGAAAAAATATACCTGGCAAATAATATACCATTAATAAATGAGATCAAGGCAGAAATAAAGAAGACGATCGGACAACCAATATCATGGATCGGAAGAATAAATATGTTTAGAATGGTAATACTACCAAAAATAATGTACAAATTCCAGATGTTGCCAATAGGGATTCCGCAGAGTTTTTTCAAGATAATAAAAACTATTTTGACAAAATATATATGCCAAAATAAAAAGCCGAGAATAAAATACGCACTAATTACCAGAAAAAGAAAACACGGAGGGCTAGCAGCACCGGACATAGCTAGCTATTATAAAGCGGTAATTATTGCATGTATGGTAGAGTGGACAAATGAAAATAGTGAAAAAAAAGTGGGTGGAGATATAAAACACAATAAGCAGAACCACATTGCACAAAAATATATGGATACCATGTAAAGTTCTGAGCACTCGATTTGGAATCACATGATTTGACCAAAAATGTATTTAAAATATGGGACGCAGTACACCGGAAAAAAGAATGGGAATATAATTCACCTTTAATGGCCTTCACTGGAACAAACTTTTTTATACCAGGAAAAGAGATATTTCATGGACTAGAAATAAGAAATCCACAAATTAAAGATTTCACCACAAAGGGGAAGATGACAACACTGCAAGAATTAGAGGAAATGAATGGGGGGAAGATGAGTGAATGGGAATTTTTTCAGTTAAAACACGTAGTAAACACATTACCACACCCAATTAGACACGGAGGAGAATTAAATCTCTTGGAAAAACTCTGTGTAGCACAAACGCCTCTGAAAAACTGAATATTGAAAATTTATGGGATATTGACAGACCTAGACGGGCACGTAAGACCTTCCTATATAGAACAATGGGAAAAAATGGATATAGAATTAGAAGATCAACAAGTAGAGAAGATGATAGAAATGGGATATAATCAAGCCTCGGGTATGAATACTATTGAAATGAATTATACATTTTTGGCAAAATGGTACCTGACCCCAGAGAGAACCCATATCAACCTGATGGATCCCCATTGTGTTGGAGAAACTGCAATCAAAGGTCTTCGATGGCACACATATGGTGGGACTGACCGAAAATAAAGGAATACTGGCAGGAAATAGTGGGTCAAATAAAGGAGATAACTGGTGAGAAGATAGATAACAACATGCAGATATGTATATTTCACGATTCCAAAATCCCAAAGAAACAATATATGAAAACAAAAATCTCAAAACTCCTGAATGCAGCAAAGAGAATGATTCCAAAAAAATGGTTAAACAGCGAAAAAACAGATATCAGAGAGTGGTATGAACAAATAGATTACCGGTACTATTGCAAATTGGAACTCCTATGCAGTAGGGATAAAGGACAATTAGGGAAATATAACAGTATTTGGGGGGGGGGGGATGGAAAAATTTTAAAACCTCAGATAAATATCTGGAAAAAATGATGGAAGGCGAAGGGTGCTAAGTTAGAAATAGAAGGTTCCTAGAATTAAGCAAACCAAACCAAGGGGAGCGGGTGGGGTGGGTATTGGGAAGGGAGAGGTAATGGGAAGACTAGAGGCTTTGCACATTAAAAGAAATACAATTTTTATATAAACAACTCACAAAAGTAATGGACAAATGCCACAATGATGTGAAAACGAGAAGGGACAAAAATGAACTGTTAAGTTTAAATAAGTCTCCTCCCATGCTCAGCCTCAGGCCAGCGCAAGAACCTCTAATACTCCCCACCCCAATAGGTCCAGCCAGCTCCTACCCTGTCCACCACTAGGTGATCCCTAAAAACCCTCTTATTCTGGGAAGCCTACCCCGCCTCCACCTAAAATGTTACCTCACCCAATTAGAGACGGAGGAAATTAAATCGCTTGGAAAAACTCTGTGTAGCACAAACGCCTCTGAAAAACTGAATATCGAAAATGTAGGGGATATTGGCAGACGTAGACGGGCACGTAAGACCTTCCTATATAGAACAATGAGAAAAAACTGGATATAGAATTAGAAGATCAACAAGTAGAGAAGATGATAGAAATGGGATATAATCAAGCCTGGGGTATGAATACTATTGAAATGAATTATACATTTTTGGCAAAATGGTACCTGACCCCAGAGAGAACCCATAAATATCAGCCTGATGGATCCCCATTGTGTTGGAGAAACTGCAATCAAAGGTCTTCGATGGCACACATATGGTGGGACTGCCTGAAAATAAAGGAATACTGGCAGGAAATAGTGAGCCAAATAAAGGAGATAACCGGTGAGAAGATAGATAACAACATGCAGATATGTATATTTCACGATTCAAAAATCCCAAAGAAACAATATATGAAAACAATAATCTCAAAACTCCTGAATGCAGCAAAGGGAATGATTCCAAAAAAATGGTTAAACAGCGGAAAACCAGATATCAGAGAGTGGTATGAATAGATTACTAATGCAAATTGGAACTCCTATGCAGTAGGGATACAGGACAATTAGGGAAATATAACAGTATTTGGGGGATGGAAAAATTTTAAAACCTCAGATAAATATCTGGAAAAAATGATGGAAGGCGAAGGGTGCTTGAGTTAGAAATAGAAGGTTCCTAGAATGAAGCAAACCAAACCAAGGGGAGGGGGTGGGGTGGGTATTGGGAAGAGGAAGGGAGAGGTAATGGGAAGAATAGAGGCTTTGCACATTAAAAGAAATACAATTTTTATATAAACAACTCACAAAAGTAATGGACAAATGCCACAATGATGTGAAAACGAGAAGGGACAAAAATGAACTGTTAAATTGAAATAAGTCTCCTCCCATGCTCAGCCTCAGGCCGGCGCAAGAACCTCTAATACTCCGTACCCCAATAGGTCCAGCCAGCTCCTACCCTGTCCACTACTAGGTGATCCCTAAAAAACCCTTTATTCTGGGAAGCCTCCACCTAAAATGTTACCTCAGCCAGCTCCATATCAGATAATTCCCAGCAGCTATTATTTTTGTACCACCCTCCTAAACCACTTGAGCAGGGCCCTTCTATTCACATCTTGCACAAACAGTTGGCACTATCTAAATACTGTTGCCCAAACTACCCAACTATCCAACTTTTAACTCCTCCCCGAATCTCAATGGAAGTTTCAGTAGGTGTAAGGGGATGTCAGGTTCGCTATAAAACCTTTCTTCGGGGGTGATCGGGGTACAACCCAATGTTCCTGCTATATCCATGCCAAGGGCAAGAGGAGATGTACAATAGACTCCCCGAGGTAGTGTACCCTGCTGAGTACAATTTAACCTGATGCTAAAAACAGTGCATCATTAGACATGTTATACCAGCACCAGTACCCTGGTCTTGGGTATCAAGTATTTTTACCTTTGTTCCAAAGGCAGTCTCCATTAAGCCTCTGTTTATCCTAAGTATGGGAAATAGTCTGAATACCCGGATTGAAAACCACCTGCCAACAGGTAAACTCAATTCTTTATAGAGGCTGCACCCTTTTCTCTCCTTTATCAATTTGGTAATCAGACAAGGCTATCCTTCACCCATACAAAATAAATTACCTACACTCTTCAGACAGGACTCACATGAATGACATAGTGCAATACTTGGGCATTGGTCTTCCTGGCATACAGGACACAGACAACTAGTTAAGGTACACAAGGAGTCTAGGGCAGGAAGGACACCTATGGGTATTAACTGAGGAGAATACAGCATGTCCACACATATAACAAAAGTGAGGGCCCTTGGAACAGTCAAGAGCTAGTAACACCCCACACAATCTTCCTGCACAAATCTTCTCCAGACTCGCCCAAAACCATACAATAGGATGCCAGACCTATACACTCTCAACTTGTATGCAATAAGCCCCTTGTACTGCACATCTGAAGGTAAATCTAAAGGAAACTGAACAACATAAATTGCATAATGTATATACAGCTTGAGGAACTGCTGCTACCAGACAAAACTGGCCAATAGGCAAAGAAAAATCCCTTGAAGCACTGAGGCCTGGATCACTGAACAGTAGGGGGGTACAAATCGAGCTGACCGGTGTGCCTTGAAACACACAGATATTAGTGACAGATACGCCAAAGACACGTTAGACGATTGGTAACAAATGGCCACGTAAAAACAGACAAACTCTAGGAGCAAATAGGGTTGCATGGTGACACTGGGCAGGAAACAGGCTTGAAATACACTTGGGGACACACAAATAGACTGCTATGGACATTAACATACCTTAGCCTAAGGCAATAAGCGGAGCTTGAACAGCCAGGCATTACAATAACAGCAGGGGGAGGCAGTCTAAAGCATTGTACACACGATTGGATTTTCCGCAGACAGAACCTCTGACTTTTGTCGGAAGGAGTGTCCCTGGATTTTGTCGTGCATACAAACAGCAAGGAATTCTCGGCCAACAAACAAGAACGTACTGACGTACTACGTGGTTTTCAGCTCTTTAGCACCAACCTTTTGGCTCCTTCTGCTAATTTCATGTTAGTAGAAGTTTGGTGAGTGTTGATTCATGCTTTTCATTTCACACTTTTCATTTTGTGCTTTTCAGTTTGTTTCTGAACGGCCGTTCGTCAACCAGACATGTTGCGGAATCGGAGGAGATAACATGTTATTTGTTATTGGCCTTGGAGTTAATGCTTTGTCCCAAGTCCAGTACAGGAACAGGAGAGAGAGAAGTTCTTGGAGCAAAAATTGGTTGCTTTAATAATCATGACCAATTATGACACATGCCTTTGCTGTGGTAGCTCCAGGAGAATAACCCAGATGTTTTCGGAATTATTTCCAGATGACGGACCCCTGCTTTCACCAGCTCTTGGCATTGTTGAAGCCCTATATTAAGAAGCAGGACACATGAATGAGACTTTTATTTTATTTTTTGGTTGAATAATGATTTGATTTGGTATATTGTCTATATTTTTGGATGCACTTTTTTTGGTTAAGTTCTATTGGGAGATAGCATGTCTAATTGTATTTGTTTTTTCTTTTTTTTAATGCAGAATAGAAAAAAATTGTGGAGAATAATACTTGACTATGTGTTTTACTTCAAATCACATTTTGGGAGTAGACAGTTACATTTAAAAAAAATATACAAAGTAAAATTGACAAGGGACACCAACATAGTTGTATCTTTGATCTTAAAAACTACGGGATAATGGTGTTGTGGTAACTTGCCCAAAAAAAAACATAATAATATTATTCTTGATATCACTAGAAAAATAAAAGCCTTTGAAAATTAGTTTGCAATAACTCCATCAGTATCACCAGCAAAGCAGCTTCATTAATATCCCATTAAAGAAGAAGAGAATTGTGCGCTGTATTTTGAGATTTCATAATTTGCAGCGTCATGAATGTTAATTTTCCATTACGAACGCTAGTTTACAAGACCGACAGCTTCTGGCCGTCTTTGCTTCTGAGCATGTGTGTTTGTACTTTGAACTTGTGTCCGATGGACTTGTGTACACACGCTCGGAAAATCCAACAACAGACATTTATCCGCGGAAAATTTTAAAACCTGCCATCCAACATTTGTCCGCAGAAAATCCGACAACAATTGTCCGATGGAGCGTACAAATGGTCGGATTTTCCGCCAACAGCCTGACACCACACATTTCCCATCGGAAAATCCAATCGTGTGTATGTGGCTTTAAACACAAGTCTACACAAAGTAACATCAGACATTTACTCTTTAAAGCCTTGGAACTGCAAGTATCAGCATAGCCACTGATCTTTGGGAATAAGAAGCAGATATGTAACAGATCTATGACAGATCCAATTCAAACTCTGGATAATATCAAAACACTCTTAACACTAAATACAGTAACACTGACAGAGATGTATAACACTTCATGTGGTAGATTGACAATTATCCCCTACAGTCTTGCTAAACTTTTCATTAAAAAAAAAAACTAAGTGAGAACTGGAGATGCAGACTTGAGTTAGATGGTTCTGCTAATCAGTCTCATTCAATGAGACACGTTCACATCAGAGCTTCATATATGTCGGATCAGAACATACAACACACACTAGGTAGTCCAAAACACAGCCAAATGGACTGACAGATATAAGCACCAGCTAGATAATGGTGATGAAAACCTAAAACATTCACATGTGAAACCCGACAGAGGAAAAACTATTTTAGTTGTCTATGGAGGCTGTGATTTCCTTTTGTTCTGAAAGCCATGAAACCCAATTATCGAATCTGAGGGATAAAACACCAATAAAATTTAGTAATAAATATTCAATTTTTTACCTAGAATCAAAATAAACCAATGGTTATATACCTGTAACAAGAAATTAGCATATGAAACACAATATATACATTACGTTCCATAAAGAAAGTCTTTCTTATTTGTTCTGGAACAGTGCACTTTTTAAAATACCAAAGATTGTTGGGCTCAAATTTCATTACTATCACATGGATTTTTGTTTTATGGTATACCATTAATTCCCCCCCGAAAAAACGTATTCACTATGGTGAATACTGGTTTCCTGGTGGATTAGGAAGCCCAAAAACCATTTTGGCGCTGGTGGTGGCTGTGCATAGAAATGAGTGAAGAAAAAATTGCCTCTGCTCATCTCTATGCCCTAGGAGGACCATGGTGATGTCACGATGATGTCACACTGCCCCATGTGAACAAGGTCTTTTTTTTTTTTAAAGCAAAAGATCAAAGCTTTTTTTTTTTCTTTTTATCTTTTGCTTTTAAGGGTAGAAGAGAGATTTGGGGTCTTTTTGGGGTCTCTCCATAAAGAGGACCTGTCATGGTGTATTGTTATCCCAAGGGTTGATAGCAATAAAAATCATACAAAAAAAGAAAATTTGTAAAAATATTATAAAATAAATGTCTTTTTTTTTTTTAAAGCCCCCCCTGTCCCGTATGCTCATGCGCAGTGGTAAACACATATGTAGGTCACGCCCACGTACAACACATATGAGGTATCACCACTAACGTCAGAGCGAGAGCAATAATTTTAGCACCATAGCTTCGCTGTAACTCTAAAGCGGTGACCTATAGAAATGTTTAAAGCATCGCCTATGGAGAGTCATAACTACCATAGCTTGGCACCATGGTACCATAGCTTGGCACCATTCCACGAGCCTTGCAACTTTAAATCGTGACATGTTAGGTACCTATTTATTCGGCATAACATCATCTTTCATATTACACAAAAAATTTGGGGAACATATTAAGTGTATTTTTTTTGCCAAAGAGCCGAGAGCTCCGTGACAGTGGTCATGGGTCCCAGGGGATCGCCGAGGGGATACCCGCGATCGTGTCACAGAGCTCAAGAATGGGGAGATGCCGATGTAAACAGCATCTCCCCATTCTGCCTAGTGACAGCACACTGATCGTCTGCTCCCTGTCATCGGGAGCAGCGATCAGTGTGGTGTCACACAGCCACGCCCCCATATAGTTAGAAACACACCCCTAGGAACACTTAACCCCTACACTGCCACCTCGTGGTTAACCCCTTCGCTGCCAGTGACATTTTTACAGTAATCAATGCAATTGTATGGCATTCATCGCTGTATTAATGCCAATGGTCCCAAAAATGTCTGATGTGTCCGCCATAATGCCGCAGTCACGATAAAAATTGCTGATCGCTGCCATTACTAGTTAAAAAAAAAACAATTAATAAAAATGCCATAAAAATATCTCCTATTTTGTAGACGCTATAACTTTTGCACAAACCAATCAATAAATGCTTATTGCGATTTTTTTACCAAAAATATGTAGAATAATATGTATCAGCCTAAACTGAGAAAAAAAATGTTTTTTTTTTATATATTTATATTAATAGCAAAAAGTAAAAAATAATGCATTTTTTTCAAAATTGTTGCTCTTTTTTTGTTTATACCGCAGAGGTGATCCAATACCACCAAAAGAAAGTTCTATTTGTGGGGAAAAAAAAGCAAGCAATTTTGTTTGGGAGCCACGTCACACGACCGCGCAATTGTCAGTTAAAGCGACGCAGTGCCGAATCGCAAAAAAACACTCTGGTCAGGAAGGGGGTAAATCCTTCTGGGGCTGAAGTGGTTAAAGCTAGAGGCTGAGCAAAAAAAAACAAAAACAAAAAAACAACATCAAGTATATGGTCCTTGCACGCAGTAAAAAAAAAAAAAAGTTAATTTCTTTTCTCTACTTAAAATCTGTCTTTATATTAGCTTCCCCTAATGCCCTACACACCAGAAAGTAAAATGAAGGAAAATTAGTAAAATAAGGAAAGGACAGAACTGAAAGCCAGTAAATTTCTGTTGCATTCCACATGTGAGGCACTGGGAGCTTGCTGACAGCATGGGAAAATATAGGGAAGATCTTAGCTGACGGATAATATCCCTTCATTGTCCAACCAAAAGCAATTTTTACATTTTAAAGATTTCATTATGATAATATCTGGCGATACATGTTCAGACACTTCCTGTTAGGTGGTGACAACGCTCTGTCCCTTTGTAGTTTATGTGCGGGGTTGGGTTAGACCTTCGTAGTGGGTAAGTCTGTGGCGGCTCGACTAGTGGAGGCTTCTCGGATGACAATGCTCTTTCCCTGTCTCCGACTTACATTCCTGCATTGTTACTCTTCAAGGCATGTAATGCCAACACGCCACGAATCTCAAGAATAACATCCAAAATGATATTAAAATGATCACATTACAGCAGAAAATTGCAATGTTTTGGGGCACGCAGGACCCCTTCATCAGGCATGTGATAGCCAGATATGTACATACCTCCCAACTGTCCCTGATTTCGAGGGACTGTCCCTGATTTGGAGCAATGTCCCTCTGTCCCTCTTCCCCCCCTCATTTGTTCCTCATTTTGGTCTGATCTATATAGTTGTGTAGCGGATGACATTTGGGATCAAATGTCACACGCATTGTAAATTTAGTTTTTGCCTCAGGACCTTACAGTACTGAGGGTTAATTGTGTAGGTAAACTTAACACCAGTCTGGCCAGTCCATGATTGATGTTCTGCCTGGGCATGTGAGCAGTGAGGTGCACATGACAGGCTAGAACCAGGCCTGGTTGGATGTTTGGTATGGCCCTCAGCGGGAGTGCCGGGCCCTCTGAGGAGTCTCGGAGGGGATACTTAAGCGGGTGTGGGTCACGTGTTCGGGGTTCCGGAGTTGTTTGAAAGACCCGTGTGGTCTGTTCTGGTTCCAGGACCGGGGTAGCCCCGTGAGGGGTCCCGGTCACAGGGTGTTTGACATCCCGCAACATGTTCCCGTCAGTGGCCCCTGATAGACCCGACTGGTCTGGGGTAGGGATCCATCTGTTCCTGAGTCTCGGAACCTGCTGGTCCGAGGCGCCATAACTGCTTGTGCAAGTGATCGCAGGAGGACTCTTCGGAGGAGGGCCGACAAGTGGCATCCTGAGAAGTGCCTGGTTACTGAGTTGGGAAGGACATTGGCGAGTCCACACTTTTCCAGTACCTCAAAGGAAGCGGGAAACATTCCAGGTACGGTTGGAAAAAGGTTCCTGTTCATCTTCAGTTGATTGTTCAAGTTTTGAGTCAACGTGCTGACTGTATGACCTCTGGCTAGATGTCTGTTCAGCCTTGAAGTACCCAGCTGCGAGTGGCTACTCTCTGGGTGGAAGTAGAGACTTTGTTAAACCTGCAGTTCAAGGTACCTGAGATCTTCACCCGTGCCCTCTGTTCCCAAAGAGACTGTGTTTTGTGAAAGTTCCACTGCAAAATAAAACCTTTTGAAAGGACTTAATTCGTGTCAGTGTACAAGTCGTTGGGTATCAACCCTGGGAACAGCTAGACGTGGAGGAGCAGGCCAGGAGAAGGTAACCGGTAAGCCCATAAAGTCAAGTCCGCCCTAAAAATGGGTTATGGCCGCTACAGTTGTATATAAAATGCACTTTTTATCTTTTAAAAAAAGTGTTTCCACGTGCTAAACCTTTGATTAAATTTCTAAATTGCTGCATTTGTAAATTTCAAAAGTCAATATAAAGGAATAATAGTGGTAAAATAACTAACTAATCTTATTTTTTTTTGGTTAATTCTCCTTTAAGGGGGCATGACAAGGGGTGTGTCCTATGCCTACATACTTTTGCTAATAGGTGTCCCTCATTCCTATGTCAGAAATTTGGGAGGTATGTATGTGATGTGTTGTCACTCTGTCCCACACTCCATCTAGTGGTCATTTCCCTGAAATACTGCAATTAGAAAAATACTGCAGTAAACATATTACACAAATTACAGGAATCATTTGTATTGGTTGGGCAAACGCTTGAGATATTTTTTTTATAAATAGACCCCTAAGTGGTAATTTTAACATATATTAGGAAGACATGCTCCAGTATTGTCATCGTCAGTAACTCCCCCATGGGAAATGCCATACAGTCAACACTGGAGTGTATATAGAGGCTGCAGGAGATCTGCAGCACTGAGATGCAAAAAGGAATGATAAACAAGTAAAAACAGTATATATATATATTAGAAAAACATTTTTATGACTGTGTTTTAGCAAACATAGAAATATAGAAACAGAAAAGTGATGGCAGAAAAAGAACCAAGTGGTTCATCGAGTCTACTAGCTTTTTTTTAATAGATATATATATACACTCATCATCCACTTTATTAGGTTCACCTATCTAGTACCGGGTTGGACTCCCTTTTGCCTTCAGAACTGCCTTCATTATTCATGGCTTCAACAAGGTGTTAGAAAAATTCCTCAGAGATTTTGGTCCATATTGATATGATAACATCACGCAGTTGCTGCAGATTTGTCAGCTGCACATCCATGATGCGAATCTCCAGTTCGGTCACATCCCAGAGGTGCTCTAGTGGATTGAGATCTGGTGAGTGTGGACACCATTGGAGTACAGTGACCTCATTGTCATGTTCAAGAAACCAGTGGTGAGATGATTGGAGCTTTGTGACATGGTGCATCATCCTGTTGAAAGGTGCCATCAGAATATGGGACACTGTAGCCATAAAGGGACGGATATGGTCAGTAACGATACTCAGGCAGGCTGCGGTGTTGATGCTTAATTGGTACTAAGGGGCCCAAAGTGTGCCAAGAAAATATCCCCCACACCATTAGACCACCACCACTCTGAACCGTTGATACAAGGTGGGATGTATCCATGCTTTCATGTTGTTTATGCCAAATTCTCACCCGACCATCTGAATGTCGCAGCTGAAATCGAGACTCATCAGACCAAGCAACGTTTCTCCGAACTTCTATTGTCCAATTTTGGTGATCCTGTGTGAATTGTAGCCTCAGTTTCCTGTTCTTAGCTGACAGGAGTGGTACCCTATGTGGTCTTCTGCTGCTGTCGCCCGTCTGCTTCAAGGTTCGATGTGTTGTGCATTCAGAGATGGCATTCTACATACCTTGGGTGTAACGAGTGGTTATTTGAGTTACTGTTGCCTTTCTATCATCTGGAACCAGTCTGCCCATTCTCCTCTGACCTCTGACATCAACAAGACATTTACCTTTACACAACTGCCGTTTACTGTAAATGTTCCCTTTTTCAGATCAATCTCTGTAAACCCGAGAGATGGTTGTGTGTGAGAATCCAAGTAGATCAGCAATTTTTGAAATACTCAGACCAGCCCGCCTGGCACCAACAACCATGCCTCAAAGTCACATAAACCCCCTTTCTTCCTCATTCTGATGCTCGGTTTGAACCTCAGCAAGTCATCTTCACCACATCCAGATGCCTAAATGTATTGAGTTGCTGCCATGTGATTGGCTGATTAGCAATTTGTGCTACCAAGCAATTGAACAGGTGTACCTAATAAAGTCAATGGTGAGTGTACTGTGTCTATATATATATATATATATATATATATATACTTTATATGTGTTTTGTTTATTTATTTATTTTTACTTTTTTGTTTGTTTTTTATTTTTGTTAACTTTTTTGTTCGAGTATAGATCTATTGGATTGAGATCTGGTGAGTGTGAGAGGATCCCTGGGGACCCTGAGTTATGTGTGTAGTTCGCATTTACGTCTCCTCCTACATCTGTGGTTTCATAGTGGATTTACACTAAGATGCCTATTAATTATTTTCCAACAGTAAAACCCGCAGCGCCGTTAGATGCAGAGCCACACAAAACATATTTAATTGAGGAAAAGGGGTCAGATATTCGTAATAAATATTCCTTCCAAGGCAAGAGGAAACCTGGTGATATCTATTGACTGGCAGGATATTCCATTTCTGAGCTCTCTATTCTTCCCTAGAAATGTCATTTCTGAGATTTCTGTATATTTTATTCTTTCAAGATAATCATGTTTCTTGTTTACTGAGAATACACCAGGTGCTGTTTACACGGATTTGATAATGTCAGTCAGTGCGTGTACCTGAGCCCAGATAATGGAGCCGGGAAGACTCCTAGGGGGTCTCTTCAATAACCGAGTGGAAGGGTAAGACGCTTCATAACCGCTGAACATACAACCAGAACAATCAGAGCGGCGGCTCAACATGAGGATGTGAGAGGAGAAGAATTCTGGATATAAGATCAGAGATGAATATTATTTAGTAGAGTACAAAAATGGATAACACCCCAATATTAATTGCCGGGGGGGGGGGGTGCTTGTAAGATCACAATCCATACAAATGTCTCCCTCCTGTGGCTAGTTCTGTGCCAGACAGTACAGTTGGCATCTGTACTGGACACCCGCTGTCCCCAAGAACTACCTATTATAGGGTGACAACATTCTACTCCTGTCTCCCAACTGTGCATGTAAAGTGTTACTAAACCCAGGACCCGGCATTCACAATATCTGGTCTCCCACAGTACAGGAAAATGTGATTATTTTACTAAATATAAACTGCTAAAGAACTTTTCTCATCAGCAGTATATAGCAGTCTTGTGACCAGTGGCATCGCTAGGGGGTGGCTTTTGGGACTATACCCCCGAATATGGAGCCCATAGTCTTGAGTCTCTGCAGGGGTCCCCAAGGGGGGGAGGCTTTCTGGGGACCCTGATGTAGATGGGGGGGCTCTCTGGGCACCCTGATGCAAGGGGGAGGCTCTCTGGGGACCCTGATGTAGATTGGGGGGCTCTCTGGGAACCCTGATTTTAAGGGAGAGGCTCTCTGGGGACTCTAATGTAAGGAGGCCTCTCTGGGGACCCTAATGTAAGGAGGGCTCTCTGGGAACCCTGATGTAAGTGGGAGGGGTTTTCTGGGTACCCTGATGCAAGAGAAAGGCTCTCTGGGGACTCTGATGTAAGGAGGAGGCTCTCTGGGGATCCTGATTTTTAGGGGAGAGGCTCTCTGGGGACCTTGATTTGAAGAGAGAGGCTCTCTGAGGACCCTAATTTAAGGGGAAGGCTCTCTGGGGACCCTATTGTAAGGGGGGCTCTCTGGGAACCCTGATGTAAGTGGGGGGGGGCTCTCTGGGTACCCTGATGTAAGAGGAGCTCTCTGGGGACTCTGATGTAAGGGGGAAGCTCTCTGTGGACCCTAATGTAAGGGGGGGCTCTCTGGGGACCCTAATGTAAGTAGGGGGCTCTCTGGGGATATACACACACACACACACGTGTATATTACTGTATATACCCAAGAGTATAACTTTCTTTACTACGCTGCTATGGGCTCTAGCATCAGATCTTTTGTAAACCTAGCTATGCCCCTGCTTGTGACTTCTATTAGTGTCTGGTTAAAGCTTGTAGAAGGAGGTTTTCATTCTCATTGACTGTCCTATGAGGCTGCAGGACCCCTGACCCTCTGTCTATACCGAGAAAGGGGAGACACAGGAAGCGCCACCTGAGTGTAGTATGTTAGATGCAATTTATTAGCAAGGGAATTAATACACTTACAAGAAACAGGTTAAAACAGG
The DNA here is from genome assembly GCF_037356315.1 of Lithobates pipiens. NCBI lineage: Eukaryota > Metazoa > Chordata > Amphibia > Anura > Ranidae > Lithobates > Lithobates pipiens. The sequence goes on from NW_027507785.1 coordinate 306,769,777, forward strand.
CTCATCTGTATGGGGAGGTGTTGTAGTCCGGCATCAAAAACGAGCGACCACGAGTATGGCAGATGTGTAGAGAAGCCACAATCCATTCTGTAGCCACCAGGAAGTCGGCCTGGGCTGCCGTGGAACGCAAGGAGATGACGTCATGGGAAGCAGAGAAACACCAAGGGAAGAACGACTTGGTGGAGCATTAGCTCCTTCTGACACCAGTGAAGGGGCACAATTTCTCCCAATGACATCAAAAATGGAGCCAAATGACACCAATAACAGGGAACACAATTCCTCCCAAAGACATCAAAGATGGGACATTGTTTTTTTTCCCCACTGATGTCAGGACATTTTCTACTCCCATTGGCCGCAGTCCCCCCTCCCCCCTCAAAGTCTGAAGGACAGTAAACTGGCCCTTGGTTCAGAAAGTTTGGAGACCCCTGGTCTAGACCATGGGTGCTCAACCTGTTGCCCACCAGCTTTTGCAGAACTACAAGTCCCATGAGGCATTGCGAGGCTGACAGGTACAAGCATGACTCCCACAGGCAGAGGCATGATGGGACTTGTATTTCCCCAACAGCTGGAGGGCCACAGGTTGAGTACTCATGGTCTAGAGAGTGCTGATTTGCCCTGTGCTGATCACATAACCCCTCCCAAGAAAAAGGAAAAACTCTCTAACAATACACACCAAACTGAGCATGTGCAGAGCGACTCCAAGGCTCTATTCTAGCAGGAGATAGATAGGGGACTGTGGAAGAAGGAGGGGAGCAGAGAAGACAGGATCAAAAAGCCTTTATGCACAATGTGGAGGATTAACCCCATTGCACAATGAGTAACACTTTAACTCACTTCCTGTTATAGGGTGACAACTGAGCAGTGCACTGGTTAAAGCTTGTAGGAAGAGTTTTCATTCTCACCTGACTGTCCTATGAGGCTGCATGACCTCTGACTTTCTGTCTGGACAGTGTTGATTGGCCCTGTGCCCCCCCCCCCAAAACAAAAACAACAACTCACTAGCAATGCACACCAAGCTGAGCATGTGCTTCTTAGGGCAGATGGATTGGGGACTGTGGAAGAAGGGGAGGATTCGAGAAGACAGGATCAAAGAGCCTTTTTACACAATGTGGAGGATTAACCCTCTTAGGTTCTACAGTGAGTATAACAAGCACGCTTTACTACTTATACAGACTGATTTTACTGTTGTGGGTTTAGTAACACTTTAAGTAGTTACCCTGTAACACGGGCTTCAGTTTGAGACTAAAAGTGGCCATTTCAGGGTCATTGTTGTCACCAGAAGGGTTCTTTCAGACAGACAGTAAGCTTACTGCCCTTTGAAAAGCGATCTGCAACAGATTGCTTTTCAAAGGACAGTGTAGGAGCAGCTGACAAGCCTCTGTATAGCTCCTCCTGATACTTGTTTTTTTTTTTTTACTTGTTTTTTTAATATGGAATGGCAACTTTACATTATGGGATCGCACAACAATTGTGAGCCAAGCTTTTGGCTCATGATTGTGGTGCGGCCTCATTGATCTCAATGGCAGTGCCGCCTGTCAAAATCTGCAGACAGAGTTTTTATTACTGCAGATGAGAAGCAAAGCATCCCCTGTTAAGTCTGTAATGTTAGAAATTGAGTGGGCAGCCAGGGGGCAGAAAAACCACCCCAATCCCCACCCCCCCAGGGGTGAAGGAACCCTTAGAGTATATACTATATTACCAAAAGTATTGTGACGCCTGCCTTTACACACACATGAACTTTAATGGCATCCCAGTATTAGTCCGTAGGGTTTAATTCATTTGTGGAACTTGCTGTTTTTCCCCTCATTTGGTGGAGGGGGGATTATGGTGTGGGGTTGTTTTTCAGGGGTTGGGTTTGGCCCCTTAGTTCCAGTGAAGGGAACTCTTAAGGCATCAGAATATCAAGAAATTTTGGACAATTTCATGCTCCCAACTTTGTGGGAACAGTTTGGTGATGGCCCCTTCCCGTGCCAACATGACTGCCCACTAGTGCACAAAGCAAGGTCCATAAAGATATAAAAAGAGCGAGTTTGGGGTGGAGGAACTTGACTGGTCTGCATAGAGCCCTGACCTCAACCCGATAGAACACCTTTGGGATGAATTAGAGCGGAGACTGCGAGCCAGGCCTTCTCATCCAACATCAGTGCCTGACCTCGCAAATACGCTTCTGGAAGAATGGTCAAACATTCCCATAGACACACTCCTAAACCTTGTGGACAGCCTTCCCAGAAGAGTTGAAGCTGTTATAGCTGCAAAGGGTGGGCCAACTCAATATTGAACCTTATGGACTAAGACTGGGATGCCATTAAAGTTTATGTGTGTGTAAAGGCAGACGTCCCAATACTTTTGGTAATATAATGTATTTAGAAGTGCAACAAGATTGAACCATCTCTGAAAAGCGATTTGTATTTGGAACACTTCTCATGGTCATTTGACAAGCGGTGAGGGGGTGATATCTTGTCTCCTTACCGCCTGGTTTAACCCCATAAGTGCTGCACCAATGTTTGCACTGTGGCCTCATGCAATTAAATGGGTTGTGATCAACAGAGTTACTGCCCACCGAACGTGACAGGTGTGACAGTTTTTTTCCGCGGGCACAAAGCATCGCACATGGGGCATGTGAACACTCCGGTCCACTGTCTTTGTAGTATAACTGCTTCAATACCAGACACATATTACAATAGGTTGGGTGGGAAGAGGTTAAAGCGGAGTTCCACCCAAAAATTTAACCTGCCCTTATCCGATTCCCCCCCCCCCTCCAGTGTCACATTTGGCAGCTTTCAGGGTGGAGGGGGCAGCAGATACCTGTCTAATCCAGGTACTTGCTCCTACTTGCAACGATAGATCGGATGCAGAATCCGCGACGATCTATGCCATGTCCGGCCCCTCCTCCGTTCTTCCTCTCCCCCCCCCCCCCCCCCCCGCTGTCTTCTGGTAAGACACACAGGTCCCAGAAGACAGCAGGGACCAGTCAGGACACTCAGTGCGACTCACGCATGCGCAGTAGGGAATCAGGCTGTGTGAAGCCACAAGGCCTGATTCCCTTACTGAAGATGGCAGCGCCTCCACCCGGGAGCCAAGGGATGTGTCGGCTTTTTGCTCTAAATGGGTGTTTTTGGAAGAGCAGAATACACCCACAGTATGTACAGGGTGTATGTCACAGCAACATATGCAGTGCTGGTGCACTGAGCTTGCAGATAAAAGTTACATTTTCTCTGGCACTGAGCTCATGGCAGTGTAAAAAGACTGTGCACTGCAACCCAACCAGGTAAATCTATGTAGATCGCTGAGTTATTAGAATAGATTTCTGAATCTGGACTCCTAGATAATTCTCTCCCTCAAAGCAGCAACAGGAACCTTGCCCTACACTGTCTATCTTTTCTCTCAGTGCCCTTGCCCTACACTGTCTATCTTTTCTCTCAGTGCCCTTGCCCTACACTGTCTATCTTTTCTCTCAATGCCCTTGCCCTACACTGTCTATCTTTTCTCTCAGTGCAGTGTAAAAAGCTTGTGCACGGCACCCACACAACGAAATCAATGTAGATCGCTGACTAATTAGAATAGATTTCAGAATCAGGACTCCTATCATGTAATTCTCTCCCTCACAGCAGCAGCAGCCAGGAACCTTTCCCTACACTGTCTAAAGCAGAGTGACGTGCTGTGCTGTGCGCCTCTAGCTTAAATAGAGGCTGGGTCACATGCTGCACTGGCCAATCACAGCCATGCCATTAATAGGCATGGCTGTGATGGCTTCTAAAGACACACCAGTTAAACGAATGTTGATTGGCTGCTGCAGGGCTTTTTAAAATGCGCCATTACGTTGCCAAACATCGGACAAGAACCCAAACATACAGTCAATTGTTCGGGTTCGGGACCCAAAAAGCCAAAAGTTAAACGAATGTTGATTGGCTGCTGCAGGGCTTTTTAAAATGCGCCATTACGTTGCCGAACATCGGACAAGAACCCAAACATACAGTCAATTGTTCGGGTTCGGGTTCGGGACCCAAAAAGCCAAAAGTTCAGTACGACCCCGAACTTTACAGTTCGGGTTCGCTCAACCCTAATTAAGTATGACAATATAATCTAGAGGTCATGATGACTATATGTGATGTAGAAATAATTAGTTAAAGATGACTTGTGCTTTGGTATCATGCCATATATAGACAACCATTTTGACATATCTGTATAAAAGCTGATGTTATATTTTTACGGACCACCACACCCCATTGAGCTGGTGGTCCGGCGTACCCTGTAACTCTTTATCCGTATGTATGATTGTTATTCTGAAGTAAACTAGTATCAAGCGAGAATGCTTCTGGATCATGGTGTCTTTAATTCCAAAGGCCAATCAAGGGCTAGCTTAACAACAGGATCCAAACACGTGCAGCCTTCTTTTCCTAAACAGGGACTACTATTTCAATTTAGTAGCTCAGACTGATTGTATAGTTTTGCACTTGGTTTTCCTCTAAACTTATGTTGGCTTGTGATTTCTCACAGTGGCCAGTAGATGTCAATGGTAGCACTGGTATGAAATTATGAATATTTATGAGGTGTATACCACTGGTGCGTGTTGGGGAAGGATATAAATATCCAGCACAGGTTATGCGCTCGCTCTCTTCTCCTGGGCTGAGGCCTAGGGAGGTGCTGCTGGACTGAGCTCTGCTGTTAGGCCCAATAGAATGTTTTGGAACCTAAAATGTGTTGAAGTGATCCTGAAGCTGTCCTTCTTGGTTTGGAGGAAACTGTGCCAAGGAGGAGACCCAGGGGAGGGTCAGGCTCCTATTGGACGCCTAGAAGGAAGAAAGAAGAGGCGCATGGAGCACACAGCTCACCGCTGCCCATCTCACAGCTCACCACCGTCACCTGCTGCCTGACCCACCACCAAGATGGGGTAAGTGCTGGCCAGACAGTGGGCTGGGGGGTCACAGGGGCTGAAATTGATGGGCGCAGTGGTTACATTTGATGGGCACAGTGGCTGCATTTAATGGGCACAGTGGCTGCATTTGATGGCACAGTGGCTGCATTTAATGGGCACAGTGGCTGCAATAGATGGGCACAGTGTCTGCAATTAATGGCACAGTGGCTGCAATAGATGGCACAGTGGCTGCAATAGATGGCACAGTGGCTGCATTTGATGGGCACAGAGGCTGCATTTTATGGGCACAGTGGCTGCATTTGATGGGCCCAGTGGCTGCAATTAATGGCACAGTGGCTGCAATAGATGGCACAGTGGCTGCAATAGATGGCACAGTGGCTGCATTTGATGGGCACAGAGGCTGCATTTATGGGCACAGTGGCTGCATTTGATGGGCCCAGTGGCTGCATTTGATGGGCAAAGTGGCTGCATTTGTTGGCACAGTGGCTGCATTTGATGGGCACAGTGAGCCTGCAATTGATGTATTTTTTTTAAGCATTTTTCAGAATTTTTCAGTTGGTTTTGTAGTGCTTTTAAGGACATTTTCCCGCACAATATTTCCTAAGTAATTTTTAACGAAGATATTTTTAAGATACCGAATCAGTCTATATGACACAGTCTATATATGTGAAACTGATTCACGGAGACGAGTGATCATACAAAATAGCTACATTTATTGGTTGACAGAAAACAAATAATTACATGAAATATTAAAATACAGATTGCATTACTTTATCATTTTGACAATTACTGGAAACACCCTCCAACTGGGCGTAGTAGTACCTTGGACACAATTATCACCATTATCATTTCTCGGTAGAATCAATAACCTTTTGATAATTGACAATTAAACAGAATGTCTGTATTTCACACATCCAACCGTTACTATACTGCAGGTAAGTAAGTGGTTAACAATGTGAAATAAATTAGACATTTGTTTGTCAATAAAATTGGCATCTATGCAAAAAGAAATGTATGAAAAATTTAATTTAGAGAAAAATCTAAAAGGCGGTTATTGATTCGGGAGAAGTATTTCAATAATAGAATATTCAAAAACATCAATATTTAAGAGAACATAAAATAGATGATAAACATATATTTACCCATTTCCAATATGGCTATTAGTGTGGAGTATTAGTTACCAGGAATTTTAAGATGGCTGCCGTGGCTTCAACATTCCAAGGAGCAGGGATCTTCATGAATGTAAAATGTGTATTCAGGCATGTCTTCCAGTGTCCCTTCTCAGGGGGGGTCCCTAAGCTTCCCCCTGACTCTCTCCCCCCAGCTCTCCTCCGAGCTTCCTCTTTTCCTTCATCTTTCTAGTTTCTTAAATATCCTCTTAAACAAAAGGATTATAAAATTATACTAAGTTCTGCCCAGAGGGTATGTGTTCCCCCCTCATTGGCCGGCAGACTTAATGGTTAGCTTTCCCGGGAGTCTCGTGATTTTAAGGTAATAGCACCTTCCACCACCAGGTGTCTCACCCATGTTTGGTGTTTTATTTCTTTAAGTTAATATTTTTCTATTTCTGTAATATGTGTTCGTTATTTATATGTTCTAACGAATATATTCGAGTGTTCAAGAATTAGGGCATAATGTAAAATACTCTTTAACATAAAGTTCAATAATCACTTGCATAAATTGTTGATATATATGTATATCAATGTATATCTGTTAAACTTTAGTCCGTTTAGAAAGGACACAGGTTAGATATATCACAAACAATATCACATACAATTATTATCTATATGGATCCATGTATAATTTGGGTATCCAATCAATATTGGTTTATCTAAACATAGGTTAAATTCTTATACAATTATAATCATGATTATATGTTTTTCATAATACTAATTTGTTGCTAAAACACTTCTACTTATAATCACACTTTCATATATAATTTCTTTATGACAAAGTTCTTTAGATCATTAGATACTAAATTTATAATCTCAGTTGTGACCTATATATATAATTTGAATGGCTTAGAAAACTATTGATGATACTGGTATATGAATCTTACAGCAGGTTTTGAGATGAACTCTATAATAAGATATCATATCCCGGCTTCTAATATACGTATATTATGATGTAAAAAAAAAATACACAATTTTCAATGTTTCCTCGTCGTGTCTTCAATCGAACAGTGAACATTCATGCATACAGTCCCATTGTTTACTTTTCTAATAGAGGTGTCTTATTGCCCTGTGGGGGAGATCTCCATTTCATATCTTAGCCATTGTCTCATGAGAAGCTAGGACAACACTGACTACTTGGCTTATTGATCTTTCACTTTCTGAGACAATGGGATATTTGTTCTGGTCATTCAGGTTTAATGGCTGTTGGTCACAGGCACTCCAAAGTATAACCCAAACCTTGTCCTATCTATTTGCGTGGTTGTGTACTACCCAAACAGTCTTTTACTTACGTACCATGGGGTTCTCTAGTTAAGGGTTATTTCCATGTGATAAATACTTATGCAAGTTTGGCCTTCTCACTCGAACCAACAAAATAAGTAAACAGCTTTTTGTTTGGTGACAGAAGATACCATTGTTTCAGCGAGTTTCTGTCCCAATGCATGCTTGTAAAAGTTTTCAATAGTTAATGTAGTGATCATGTATTTTGTGTTCTTCAAGAGGGTAATAGTTCAATGATAGCAAAATTGTAGATCATCTGTTCCTACGGCCTAAACAATCTCACCTCTTTGACAGAAATATGAATGTATTATTATTATTTTTTTCTTAATGAATTCACAACAAAGCCCCCCTTGTGAAGTGTTCAAATGCCGGAAGTCGTTTGAAAGACTTCACCAATGCAACAGTTTGAAGAAATATGGCTTCGCTCGGGCCTTGTAAGTTGAGTTGTGACGATGGCTCCGGATTATGGATATATATAATTAAGAGGTATAGACACTTGCAGATGAGTGTAACTCTTTGAAAAACAAAATGGGTTTGTGATCGATGTGTGCATCTCAGGACCGTCATCTGTTGATTGGCAGGAAATGGACCATTCCGGGCACCTTTAGTCCTGGCCGTCCTGGTGGGTTCCGTCCATGTAGACTGGCCATCAGTGGTATCCCTGGATCCCCATACGGTTCCTTCTCTGGATGTTCACACATGTTGGACTCTCGGTTCTGTTGACCGGCTCATGGACATCTTAGTCCTGTAAATGAAAATGGATTCCATGAGAAAAGATATATGAGTTTTTTTTTTTAACATGATCTGTGTTTGAGATCTCAGTGTCAAGTTGGTATCCTGGGCTTCCTCAGAGCCCTCCTCTTTCCCATTATGTTATCAGTCCTTTAACTAAACACTCTGGAAATCAAGACAATGTATGACACATTGGCTATGGGAGACCAAGCTCCAGGGCTCATTATCATGAGGCCATTTATTAATATCTGTAGATACCAGACAATTCTGACTGACTTATGTTCTTCAGAACCATTTTTTTTTTTTTAGCTTAATTGTAGCGGTTCTGGAATAATAACAATTAAAAACATTTCAGTTTGACATGTGACACTTACTGTCAGTATCAAAATATTTGACATCATAGTCAACCTTCTACTTGGGAGGAATAAAACAGATAAAATCTTCCCCCTTTGGGGTGTCAATACAACTCATTTGAGGCAATCAAACTACCTTATACGGGTGACTCCTCATCTTTTACCAAAATATCAAACCATTTAGGCCTCCTGATATTTATGTCTTTAGGATTCGGTCTTCCTCTGGAATTACCGTCTTCGGGACTTCTTGAAATTTGGCTGTTTGGAGCGACCTGTTTATGTCAGAGGAATGAAGTGACCACGGAAAAATAGGAGAATAGTTAATATCTAACAACCACAATCCCTCGGTAGGGATTTCAGGATCCTCATTACTGTAACCTGGGGAAAAACATGGTGTTAGAACCTCTGCTTCCTATATCTTTATTCAGTGCATTCCTCTGATTTATTTTAACATAGGCGCTTAAAAGGCTCTGTGGCCCTTGGGCTGGCCACAGGATTTGCCCCTTGAAGAAGTGTTCTTCACGTTCCGTATAGCAATGAAATCATGTAACATATCCATAATTTTGTCTATTTTGGTTTCCGTATTGCTTACAGGCTGATCAGAATTGGGTCGTGGGACCCAATTTCTGTGCTTTCTGGGGACTACTGGCTCAATTTTATCAGACATATCCCCATCAGAAACATTGTCTTGATTCTGGGATAGTTGTCTGGGCCTTAGTTGTTCCCTATTGTTCTGGGGATTTTGGGGTGTCTTACCCTGTAATTTCTCCCTATTTACCTGTGTAGGCCCCCGAAGTCCATTACACCGGTAAAGGTGAGGGTGTCTACCCTTAGTTTTAAATCTGACCCTTTGGAGATATACCCTATAGTTTCTCCTAAACCTTGGGTCTGGATCCTTTGGATGAGACTCCTGAGGTGTTCTTTTAACTCCCCCTCTAAAGGGTGGTCTTTGCTCCCCCCTTCTGATGGGTGGGGACATTGGTTTCCCGCTGGGGAAACTCGGTAGCATCTTTCCTCTGACTATATCAGCGTATCTCTTTTTCTTGGTTTTGGACTGTAATGATTGAGGAGATACATAAAATTCATCCACAAATTTCATTATAGGGCTTTCAGGTCTTCCATTGTTTTCACCAGTTTGTTGGATAGAGTACAAATTGTTACTCTCTTTTACCAAAGACTCCAGTGAACACCCCCCTTTGTAGTCTTTCGCCAAATTCACTTTTATGTGGGTAGGCGGGGCCTCGAAGAACATGGGTTCAAACCCAAGTTGATTATAACTTGGCTCCTTTTCTGCTAAGTGGACAGCACCCTTGAGCACAGCCATAACTTCGGTGGGGCTTTGATCACTGGTACATGTGATATTGTGTATATCCACTCTAGCTGCGTTAACATTTTTATGTGGGACAAATCCTAGATGACAAATGTTATTAATTATTTGCCAGGCAGTACCCCACAGACTTATTACATCTTTGCAGAATGAACGGAGTTCGGGTTCAAATACCCACGGTAAGAAATGAATCTTAGATTGGTCATCATTTAGGCCTAAAGCATTTTCATAGATTTCAATGTGGTCAATAATGTGCCTGGATCCCTCTTCCTTAAACACCGGGACAGCATCTTTTAAAAATTTTATTATTTCTGAGGCGTCCTGTTTAGGGGTGCCTGTATTTTTCTCTGATCCCAAAGAAAACTGATTAGGCATACCTTCATGTGGTGGTTCAATTTTTACCCCCCTTTGCTCTACAGATGGCTTGGGGTAGAATATAGTTTCTTTTTCTAACTCTTTTTCATTATGTAACTCCCAAATTTTAGGTTGAGAGTCAGATTTTGGAGTATTGTCAGACTCTATACTTTCAGGTTTAAGCATCTGAGCATTATCCTGAGGCATAAACTCCCCTTGTTCTTTTAATTCTTCTGGTTGCTTAATTAGGGATTCCTGTCCTGACCTAAGCTGATTTGTTTCTTCTTTTAAATTTCCACTGCATATTACTCGGCAACTTTCTTCAGGAGACTCGTTTTCCTGCAGAAAATTTTCCTTCTCCTCTCTTGTATTGTTTATTATTTCTTTATTTAATTGATAACATTTGTACAGCATTATTATTGTATTATTGTGCATCTGTTCTGCTTTAATTAAGAACCTCTCCTTCTCTTTTGATTGTTTATACTTTTTATTTAATTGGTGAAATTCGTCCAGCATTATTACATCATTTTGTAACTGTTCTGTTTCATATTTCACCATTTTCGCTATAGCCTCATCAAAATAATCTGCCTTGTCTTTAATCTCCTTTAGCTTTTTTGTGAGCTCACATTCCCCTCCTATTAACTGGGACTGGGATTCTAAGATATCACTCTCTAGTTGGGTATATTGACGTTTAAACTCACTATAAAGATACATCAGGTTAGTGCTTGGTTCAAAATGCATGTGATCAGGCCTTTCTATTTCCTTTGTCTCAGATGAGCTGTCTGTGAGTTCAACGCTTTGACCTTCCACGTTCCCTACGTCTTTTATTGATTGACGGGTGTGGTTTATAAGGTCTTCAATGAGTGCTTCTAGACCATTCTCATTAGACAAACTTTTTTCGGCATGATTTATCATGTTACTTTTTGACATTATATCCCACATTTCCTGTTCTTGTATCCATTTTGTCTGAGTACTCATATTACCACTAAGGGCTAACTCTTGATAATCCCCATCAAAATAAAATTCACTTTGACCAGACATTTTTCTTGGCAACATTTTTTTTTTTTTTAAAAGTTAATAATTAATAATTTCATGCGAAATATTATTTCTGTCACCACCGTAACTATGACTGATCCTGTACAAAATATCGACGTGATCTCAGCAGTGCCTCCATTTATATATGTAGTGCTTTTAAGGACATTTTCCCGCACAATATTTCCTAAGTAATTTTTAACGAAGATATTTTTAAGATACCGAATCAGTCTATATGACACAGTCTATATATGTGAAACTGATTCACGGAGACGAGTGATCATACAAAATAGCTACATTTATTGGTTGACAGAAAACAAATAATTACATGAAATATTAAAATACAGATTGCATTACTTTATCATTTTGACAATTACTGGAAACACCCTCCAACTGGGCGTAGTAGTACCTTGGACACAATTATCACCATTATCATTTCTCGGTAGAATCAATAACCTTTTGATAATTGACAATTAAACAGAATGTCTGTATTTCACACATCCAACCGTTACTATACTGCAGGTAAGTAAGTGGTTAACAATGTGAAATAAATTAGACATTTGTTTGTCAATAAAATTGGCATCTATGCAAAAAGAAATGTATGAAAAATTTAATTTAGAGAAAAATCTAAAAGGCGGTTATTGATTCGGGAGAAGTATTTCAATAATAGAATATTCAAAAACATCAATATTTAAGAGAACATAAAATAGATGATAAACATATATTTACCCATTTCCAATATGGCTATTAGTGTGGAGTATTAGTTACCAGGAATTTTAAGATGGCTGCCGTGGCTTCAACATTCCAAGGAGCAGGGATCTTCATGAATGTAAAATGTGTATTCAGGCATGTCTTCCAGTGTCCCTTCTCAGGGGGGGTCCCTAAGCTTCCCCCTGACTCTCTCCCCCCAGCTCTCCTCCGAGCTTCCTCTTTTCCTTCATCTTTCTAGTTTCTTAAATATCCTCTTAAACAAAAGGATTATAAAATTATACTAAGTTCTGCCCAGAGGGTATGTGTTCCCCCCTCATTGGCCGGCAGACTTAATGGTTAGCTTTCCCGGGAGTCTCGTGATTTTAAGGTAATAGCACCTTCCACCACCAGGTGTCTCACCCATGTTTGGTGTTTTATTTCTTTAAGTTAATATTTTTCTATTTCTGTAATATGTGTTCGTTATTTATATGTTCTAACGAATATATTCGAGTGTTCAAGAATTAGGGCATAATGTAAAATACTCTTTAACATAAAGTTCAATAATCACTTGCATAAATTGTTGATATATATGTATATCAATGTATATCTGTTAAACTTTAGTCCGTTTAGAAAGGACACAGGTTAGATATATCACAAACAATATCACATACAATTATTATCTATATGGATCCATGTATAATTTGGGTATCCAATCAATATTTGTTTATCTAAACATAGGTTAAATTCTTATACAATTATAATCATGATTATATGTTTTTCATAATACTAATTTGTTGCTAAAACACTTCTTGTTTCACACATTGTTTCAGCGAGTTTCTGTCCCAATGCATGCTTGTAAAAGTTTTCAATAGTTAATGTAGTGATCATGTATTTTGTGTTCTTCAAGAGGGTAATAGTTCAATGATAGCAAAATTGTAGATCATCTGTTCCTACGGCCTAAACAATCTCACCTCTTTGACAGAAATATGAATGTATTATTATTATTTTTTTCTTAATGAATTCACAACAGTTTGATCTCCCCCCAAAAAATTTTGAGCACTAGCCGCCACTGCTTTGGCATATAAAACAGCTCTCATGTATGTATTTTGTCTGTTTATTTAGAAGTAAAAAGTATATATTTTTTTTAACCTAAGCAGTTAAAGGAGCTGTATGTTTGAATTTATTTTTTAAATAACAAACATGTTATACTTACCTTCTCTGTACAAGAGTTTTGCACAGAGCAGCCCCAATCCTCCTCTTCTGGGATGCCCCGCCAGTGCTCCTCACCTTCATCGGGTGCCCCCACAGAGAGACGCTTTCCATGCTTCCATTGACTTAGACAGCAGGACTTGGCCTCGTCCCCCGACTGCTGTGTCACTGGATTTGATTGACAGCAGCGGTAGCCAATGGCACTGGCTGCTATCAATCTATCCAATGAGCACAGTGACAGCGGCTGGAGACTCTGGGCTCATGCACAGCGCTGGAACGGGCTACGGTAAGAAAAAGGAGGTGCTCTGGGGGGCAGCTGCAGCACAGAAGGTTTTTCGACTTAATGCATAGAACGCATTAAAGTGAAAAACCTTGAGACTTTTCAACCCCTTTATTAAACCCAAAAGCAAAAATGTAATCCATTAAAGCTTACCAACCATTAGATGTGATGGTTGCATTTGTTTTCTCTTTGTTGGCTTTTTTCCTCTGTTTTCACCTGGTGATCGGGCCAATAACACACTACCTGTATTAGAGTGCCACAACTCTGGAGACAAAGGAGCACCTTTGGACAGCAGCATTGTCAGTCCGGGGGTTGGGAGTGTTAAATGTATTAGCAAATTTAAATATACTAACAAACTGAATCCAAACTCCATCTCACACTTTATAATCGGTTACATCAAACAATTTTTTTCCCTTTAGGGATAAAGATGTAGCACCCTCTACCAATAGGTAGGTGCTAGTAAGGGTTATTTTACTAGTGACAGTCAGCACAGGAAAATTTAGGCAGGCCTATGCTGCAAGCTAGGCCTGTCTGTTTTGATCTAGAGGCTGGGAGTGGGTGTGGCCACCTGTGCTCCAGTTCTGAGCAGCCTCTCCTGCTTCCAGAGAGAATATTCTGGAAGAGGGGCTGGGCCTAGAACTGGAGTGGTAGGCAACTCATGTGGGAGCCCTGACCAATCCCCAATTGGTATTGGCCTCCTATATAAGCTGAGGTTATATTCCACTGGGGGGAGAAGTTGGATGAGTGAAGTGAAGAATGGAATGCTAGGCAGCAACAGGAGGGCAACCCCATTTGGGGGGGGGGGGGGGTGTACTGATCGCAGGAGGAAGCCCAGGGAGAGCTGTGAGGGAACTTTACCTCTGCACGGTCATTGGCAATGTCTCTACCACCACACAGTTGGAGGTAGAGAACTCCTGGAGCAGAGGGGCAGGTGAAGCTGTCAGAACGCATGGTCCGGTCAAGTTCCTCATCAAGGACTCAGGGCTGTGGAAGGTCGGTGAGTGTTACCACAGTGGAGGGCTGGATGTGCCAGGAAGTCTGTGAGGGAACTTTGCTTCTACATGGTTATTAGCAGAGTCTCCATCATACACACGGTAAGTCCTGGATCAGAGAAGAGACTGTGAGGATTTTTGTCAAGTCGATGTGGATTTTCAAGTTGGGCTGGCTGGGAACAGTAGTCCACCACCGAAATACATGCTTTTAAAGTCGAGGTTCACACAAAAATTGAGCCTCCGCTTTTTGGAACCCTCCCCCCCTCCGGTGTCCCATTTGCCACCTTTCAGGGGGAAGGGGGGTGCAGATACCTGTCTAAGACAGGTATTTGCACCCACTTCCGGGCATAGAAGGGACCATTTACATTGTGCTGCACGACTCTCGCATGCGCAGTAGGGAACCGGGAAGTGAAGCCGCAAAGGCTTAATTTCCTGATTCCCATAGAGAAGATGGCGGCGGCAGCATACGAGGACCGAGGGACAGTTCGGTCTCGGGTGCCGACGTCGCTGGATCCTGGGACAGGTAAGCGTTTTTATTTTATAAGTCAGCAGCTGCAGTATTTGTAGCTGCTGACTTAAAAAAAAAAAATAATAATTGTGGGTCTCCCACTCTAAACTACTAAGCCTCTGGGGAGAGGTTCTGCAGGCCTCTGGTCTAGTAGCAGCGAGCAACCAGAGCCTGATTAGGGACTTGTTCAGAGTGGGTCCTTATTCCTTAAAAAGAAGAAGCTGTGGCATTCTTTAATTCAGTGACTGTAATGCCGCGTACACACGAGCGGACTTTTCAACATCCAAAGTCCGACGGACTGATTCCGTCAGACTATTCGATCGTGTGTGGGCTGCAACGGACTTTTGATTCGCAAAAGTCTGACGGACTTTAGAAAATGGAAGATGCTTCAAATTTTTCCAACGGAACTCTGCCGGACCCGGTCCCTCCGAAAAATTCGCTCGTGTGTATGCTATTCCGACGGACTAAAACCGACGCTAGGGCAGCTATTGGCTACTGGCTATGAACTTCCTTATTCTAGTCCAGTCGTACGTCATCACGTTCGAATCCGTCAGAGTTTGGTGTGATTGTGTGTGGCCAAGTCCGCTCAGTCGAAAAGTCCGTCAGAACTCTGTCGGAACTCCGGCAGAACTCCGGCAGAACTCCTTCGGATGTCTGTCGGACATAAGTCCTCTCGTGTGTACGGGGCTTAAGTTTGCACAGGAGGAAATCAGTGTGCGAGGAGGAAACAAGTTTGTGCAGGAGGAGAATTCTGAAAAGAGATAGTCTGCGGTAATTAAGCAGAGGAGGAGTTAAGCTGGCCATACACCTATAGATTATCTGCAGATTTTCTATGGTTAGATGGAAAAAGTGCAACAGATTTCTCTATGTTCACTAAACTGTGTGGATGGAGGAATCTCCCACTTTTTCCATCTAACCATAGAAAATCTGCAGATAATCCATAGGTGTATGGCCAGTTTAACAGACTGCATGGAGATGCAGGAGGAGATTGATGTTGTGTAAATGCATATCCAACCTTCTGGCTCTAACTTTGTACCTAAATCTGTAAATATGATGGCAATGATAGATCCTATGGGCATCCCATATTCCTAATCCCTATCCAAGTTGTACCCCCCCTCCCCCCCCCCCCCCCCAATACAACGACAAAAACACAACCAGCAAAACACTGTTCATTGTCTCTGGAAGTGATGTAGTGAAGTCTGGCAGTGGGGTGAATTGGTGGATTGTTTGTTACTAGCGGCAACTACATCGCTACATTTGGAGGTCCCACCGAGATCCAGCTTCATGGTTAACCTGCTGGCTGTCGCCCCCAGCAACCGCTAAAAGCCAAGGAAGACTTTGCCTGTTTTGCCAAGTTTGTTGTACAACTAGGGAAAGACTATGTTTGCTCTAAAATTGTCTTTTGCCACATGCCGTTGCCCATAGCAACCAAATTCAAACTTGTCGCTAAGTGTTGGCGTCCATAGCAATTCGTCCAGGATCAGCGCTGCCATCACGCCCCTGCACTCAGTTTGTCTCGCCCATGTAAACTGATACATTCTGCTGGAGAGCTTGTGCTTTTGAAAAACAGCAGACTTGCTGACTGAATGGCCAGATGAAAAAGAAAGAAAGCCTAAAAAAAAAAAAAATGAATGCAGCCATCACATCTAAGAATTCGTAAGCGGCAATATAATAAATGTTTGCTTTTTTGTTTAATATGCTTTAATTGTAATCACAATTACATCGCTCTTTAACAAGTTGGGCTTGTATGTAGTAAATCTATTAGTGTAAATCAAATGTCTGCTCTGTTTACAGGCTGGATTTCTCTTGGGGCCAGATGTCGCTTTGATGTTGTATTAATTTACAAGTTTTCACATTTCTCCTTGTGACACTGTATGACATTGTTTATCCATAACATTGTTTATTACCCCGAAATAATAGCAGCTGGGTTGATGGTCAGTGTCCTCATATTACATCTGTTACAGTTCAGTGCTCATATCTTCCTCATGTTTATAATTAAAATCTTGTGCCAGTCCTATATTATATTTAAAGCTGAACTCCAAGACAAGCAAATATTGTTTAAATGCACGAGTCCTGTGTATTCTTCCTTGAATCTTGGTGATCTTTGTGTATTTATTCCGGATCTGTGCAGTAATCCAGTGTGAGACTTTCCCTCTGTGCAGGAGCTTCCTGTAATAAAGACCGCTCACTGCTGCTCTCTCTCCTTGTACAGGGTGGCTGGTCTTGTCTCCGCCCCCTCCTGTAGTTTTCTACAGGCAGCCTGTAGTGGGCGGAGTCTACTGGGTCCCTCCCACCAGTCACTGCGGCTCTCTCTCCTTGTGCAGGGTGACTGGTCTTGTCTCCACCTCCTCCTGTAGTTTTCTACAGGCAGCCTGCAGTGGGCGGAGTCTACTGGGTCCCTCCCACCAGTCACTGCTGCTCTCTCTCCTTGTGCAGGGTGACTGCTCTTGTCTCCGATCCCTCCTGTAATTTTCTACAGGCAGCCTGTAGTGGGCGGAGTCTACTAGGTCCCTCCTACAGCTGTGCTCTCTGTGCAGACTATGTGCAGCACAGTGATGATGCCATACACTGCACTGCATATAGCAAATTACCTCATTTGTATTTGGGTGGTGGGTTTTTACTATGTTGAAGATCCTCACCCCTGCTCAGGGATGGTTGTTCCACTTGAATGTAGATGGCCTTTTCACGCCTCTTGCAAACCAGTGGGCCTCTCTGTTTAAAATGCCCACCTCGCTGTCCCCAAGGCACAGGCTGGCTTGTAGCCTCACATCACAGGTTGCTACTATTCACACATATGCACAAGTACATGCGCCTGTTGCTAATGCTGGCCCCAAACAGGCTATTTAACCCCTTCCCAACCACGCTATAGCCAAAGGACAGCTACTACGCAGCTGTCCAGTTCTGGCAGGGTGTCAATGGGCGTCCTTCCAGAACCACCACCCCCCTGGCATCCGGCGCACTCTGTGATTGCTGTTTCCTTGGGACACAGCTGATCACAGATGGGGGGTAAAGGGCCAATCACAGGTGGCCTTTACCATGTGATCAGCTGTGTCTAATCACAGCTGATCACATGTAAACAAACTTGCTGCTTATCGGCATTCCTTTCCTCACATGCTGTCACAGGGTGAGAAGAGGAGAGCCAGTAACCGGCAAGTATGACAGTGGATATTTACACTGATAATCAGGGCACTGATGATCAGTGTCCCGATGATCAGTGCAGCCCCAAAAGGGCCAATCTGTGCTGCCTATCAGTGCCGCCTATCAGTGTTCATCAGTGCCACCTATCAGTGCTGCCTATCGGTAGACACGGGCTCCGTCAATAAATTCATTTAGTTCCGTTCCGGTTCGTATTAGAATTAATTCGTACTTCGTATTTCGAAATACGAATTGCCGTTAGGTTCGTTAACTTGTATGAACGTTCTTTACGATGATTTTAAAGGCAAAAATATACCTCAATATGACAGTCGATGCTGATGGAAGTTTGGTTTTTATCCGAAATACGAAATTCCGTTGAAGAATTTCCTATCCGAAACATGAATTTTTGTTAGATGAGGGGCTCCCACCATCCCCGTGCTGTGCTGACTTCCTCCTGGGGATTCGTAAACAAAAGTTTGTATTTCGTACAAAATTTGGACGCATGGCAATTCGTATTTCGGATCCTCCCGAACGTACGAATTTAGGGAAATTTGTACGAATTTGAGATTCGTACGAAACTAATCGCACATGTCTACCTATCGGTGCTTCCTTTAGTTCTGTCTATTAGTGCCTCCTCACCAGTGCCCATCAGTGCTGCCTATAAGTGTTCATCAGGGATCAAAAATCGGCAGAAGTTCTGGACAGTCAGACTCCAAAGAAATCTTTTCCTTTTATTCAAAAAACATCATCAAGGATACATGCCACAGTATAACAGACAAAAGCGCTTACGCGTTTCACACTGCAAACAGAGCTATGATTAAGCACTGTTTGTAGTGTGAAACGCGTAAGTCCTTTGTCAGTTCTGCTGTGGCATGTATCCTTGATGAAGTTTTTTGAATAAAAGGCAAAGATTTTTTTGGAGTGCGACTGTCCAGAACTGGAGGAGAGGTTTTCCACCTTTGTCTGACCTACCTGGAGCGGTGATGTCCATCTCCCTACAGTGTTCATCAGTGCCGCCTATCAGTGCTGTCTTCAGTGTTGCCTATCAGTGTCGCCTATCAGTGCCTCCTCATCAGTGCCCATCAGCGCAGCCTCATCAGCACACATCAGTGAAGGATAAAAATTACTTATTTGCAAAATTTTAAAAGACGAAAAAAACAATATGAAATGTTGGTCTTTTTTCGCTTGTTTAGCAAAAAAAATGGTAAAAACTCCACTGATAAATAAATATCACCAAAAGAAAGCTCTATCTAAAAAAAATGCAAAAATAATTCAATGGGTACAGCGTTGCATGACCGTTCAATTTTCATTCAAAGTGCGACAGCACTGGAAGCTAAAAATTGGCCTGGACAGGAACAGAGGTGAAAGTGCCCAGTACTGAACTGGTTAAACTGATCAGCTGCACATAGCCAGTGCTGCCAGCCTGACAGTGTTACCTGTGAAACCGTGATCTGCGACTTTGTGCCTGACTACCTGTTACCAACCTGGCTTGCCTTGACTTGCTCCTGGCATTGTACTATACCAATCCTGGTTTGCACCTAGACTACTCCATAGCTCCCATTTGTCCCTGACTGGGAACAAATTCCCTCTGTCCCTCTTTCCTCCTTATTTGTCCCGCATTTCGGTGTGATCAATATAGTTATATATAAAATGCACTTTTTATCTTTCATAAAGTGTTTCCCAGTGCTAAACATTTCATCTCATTTCTAAATTGCTGTATTTGTAAATATCTAAATCTAGTATAAGGGCCGGTTCACACAGCGAGGCGCGGCGAGGCGTCTCCGACTTACCTCGCCGCGACCTGCGGGGAGCTCAGCGGCGACTTGCAGAGGACTTCTGTATAGAAGTCAATGCAAGTCGCCCCCGAAGTCGCCCCGAAGTAGTACAGGAACCTTTTTTCTGAGTCGGAGCGACTCAAGTCGCTCCTCTCAGAACGGTTCCATTGTACAGAACGGGGGCGACTTGCGGGAGCGAGGCGAGGCGAGCCGTGTCGCCTCGCCTCGCCTCGCTGTGTGAACCGGCCCTAAGGAATAATAGTGGTTAAAGAAGCACTTGTGGGTTTAAATATTTTTTTTTTGTATATTTCACTTATAAGGGGGGCGTGGCAGGGGGTGTCCCTCATTCCCATCACAAAAAGTTGGGAGGTGTGCTACTCTTCTGCTCGTCCATTTCTGACTTCAAGCTGAACCTCAGCCTGGCTTCTGCTAAAGCCGCGTACACACGTAGCCGTCTGTCCGACGGACTTAGTCTGGCGGACTTCCCGCCAGACTGTCCGTTGGACTTTCCAAACGGGCTACTTGCCCACACACGGCACTTTTTCAGCAGACTAATACGGCGACTAAGTCCGCCGTACTATCCGCCCTACTTTTGAAATGAACGGACTCGCCCACACACACGGAAGAAAGTCTGCTCATTTCGAGCGCATCTCCAGGTAGGCAGGGCCCGCGAAGGATACGTCGCTGGCCCCGCCGCCTTGTATGGACTTAAAGGGGAACCCCAACGCCGAAAAATATCGGCGTGGGGGTCCCCCCAGGTCCACATCAGACCTTTGTCCGAGCACGCTACCCGGCCGGCCAGGAAAGGGGGGGATGAGCGAGCGCCCCCCCCCCCCTGAGCCGTACCAGGCCGCGTGCCCTCAACATGTGGGGTGCCTTGGGGAAGGGGGGGCCGCGCAGCCCCCCCACCCCAAAGCACCTTGTCCCCATGTTGATGAGGACAAGGGCCTCTTCCCGACAACCCTGGCCGTTGGTTGTCGGGGTCTGCGGGCGGGGGGCTTATCGGAATCCGGGAGCCCCCTTTAATAATACCGGCCCCCCACCCTATGTGAATGAGTATGGGGTACAATGTACCCCTACCCATTCACCTGTAAAATAAAGTACAAAAAAAACACAACACACAAGATAAAATAGTTTATTGCACAGCTCCGGGGGTCTTCCGTCTTCAGGGGTCTTCTCGCCGGACTCCTCCGCTATCTTCTTGTAGCTCTTTTTCTAGCGGAGGAGCCCGGCTTTCTTCCTCGCCGCCGGCCTCTTCTTCCGACTTCGGGGGTCTTGTCCGCCTCTTCGGTTCTTCTGCCGGGCCACCGCGCCTTCTTCTAGCTCTTTTAAAGGCGGTGGCCCGGTCTTCTGTCGCCGCTCTTTTACAGGCGGTGGACCGGTCTTCTGTCGCAGCTGCCGCCTTCTGTTCTTCTGTTTTCTTCTTCTTCAGATGTTGACTCGCCGAGTCCTCCGCTCACAATGACGGGGACCGGGCACGCGGCGACTTATATAGGGACAAGGGGCGGGGTCTTCGGTTGATGTCACATGGGTTGATGTCACATGGGTTCATGTCACATGGCGACAGTCCCAGCATCCTCCGGGACTGTGACAGCGTAAGGGGGCGGGGTCACCATGTGACATCAACCTATGTGACATCAACCGAAGACCCCCGCCCCTTGTCCCTATATAAGTCGCCGCGTGCCCGGTCCCCGTCATTGTGAGCGGAGGACTCGGCGAGGCAACATCTGAAGAAGAAGAAAACAGAAGAACAGAAGGCAGCGGCGGCGACAGAAGACCGGTCCACCGCCTGTAAAAGAGCTGGAAAAGGCGCGGTGGCCCGGCAGAAGAACCGAAGAGGGGGACAAGACCCCCGAAGTCGGAAGAAGAGGCCGGCAGCGAGGAAGAAATCCGGGCTCCTCTGCTAGCAAAAGAGCTACAAGAAGATAGCGGAGGAGTCCGGCGAGAAGACCCCGAAGATGGAAGACCCCTGGAGCTGTGCAATAAACTATTTTATCTTGTGTGTTGTGTTTTTTTTGTACTTTATTTTACAGGTGAATGGGTAGGGGGTACATTGTATCCCATACTCATTCACATAGGGTGGGGGGCCAGTGTCCGGGGCCCCCTTATTAAAGGGGGCTCCCGGATTCCAATAAGCCCCCCGCCCGAGGACCCCCGACAACCAACGGCCAGGGTTGTCGGGAAGAGGCCCTTGTCCTCATCAACATGGGGCCACCGCCTGTAAAAGAGCTATAAGAAGGCGCGGTGGCCCGGCAGAAGAACCGAAGAGGGGGACAAGACCCCCGAAGTCGGGAGAAGAGGCCGGCGGCGAGGAAGAAAGCCGGACTCCTCCGCTAGCAAAAGAGCTACAAGAAGATAGCGGAGCAGTCCGGCGAGAAGACCCCCGAAGATGGAAGACCCCCGGAGCTGTGCAATAAAGTATTTTATCTCGTGTGTTGTGTTTTTTTTGGTACTTTTATTTTACAGGTGAATGGGTAGGGGTACATTGTACCCCATACTCATTCACATAGGGTGGGGGGCCGGTATCCGGGGGCTCCCTTATTAAAGGGGGCTCCCGGATTCCGATAAGCCCCCCGCCCGCAGACCCCGACAACCAACGGCCAGGGTTGTCGGGAAGAGGCCCTTGTCCTCATCAACATGGGGACAAGGTGCTTTGGGGTGGGGGGGCCGAGCGGGCCCCCCTTCCCCAAGGCACCCCCCATGTTGAGGGCACACGGCCTGGTACGGCTCAGGAGGGGGGGGGGGCGCTCGCTCGTCCCCCCCCTTTCCTGGCCGGCCGGGTAGCGTGCTCGGACAAGGGTCTGATGTGGACCTGAGGGGACCCCACGCCGATTTTTTTTGGCGTCGGGGTTCCCCTTTCAGTCCATACCAGGCGGCGGGGCCAGCAACGTCTCCTTCGCAGCCCCGCCTACCTGGAGACCCGCTCGAAATGAGCTGACTTTTCTCCGGGCGGGAAAAGTCTGCTCATTTCAAAAGTACGGCGGACTGGCATACACACGGCCGGATTGTCCGCCGAAATGCGAGTCCGGCGGGAAGATTGGAGTGTAAAACTACTTTCTAAGTCCGCCGTACTTTCGGGTCAAACAAGTATGCCGGAGGGGACACACAGGGGGATTGTTTGGGGGACTTCAGTTTGCCGGACTTTTCCACCCGCTTGTTTGATCGTGTGCATAAAGGCTATTGTACCTGATCTGTTCACCAGCTGCTGACCAGGCAAATTGGGTTTGCAGCAATCCCTGAGTTTCTGTGCCACAATTACCATCGGCTTGCAATCTCCTGCCTACACACCTGCCTAAGGCCACAGCCAACACATCTGTTGACCACCAGTCCAGTGTTCCTGCTTAATATTCCTGTATCCAGTCTCTTGTCCATCATCTTCTGAGGGGAAGCTACACAGTGTTGACTGGTCCAGATACACCTACCTTCCTGTACCAGCATCCAGCAAGAACTATGAGGCACACAAGCTACTCCATGCCCTTACGGCACCTCCATGCCCTTACAGGCTGCGCCACCAGGTAGGTGACAGTCCTGTTCTATTGAAAATGAAAAAAAGGGGGGGGGGGGGGAAGGGGTCAGATGGGACTTGCAGGATGTTTTTTCTGGAGGGGTAGTCCTTTATGTTGTTCTTCTGCCGGCTATCAATGGGGCCCTTTATGAATCAGTGGTATGCTGAATAATCGTTTTAGTAATTCAGCATGCAGGAAAGGTGCGGTAAAGATGCAGTATAAGTGTGGTACAGGTGAAGTGTAAATGTGGGTTAAATGCAGTGACAATTTGGTATACCTGCAATATAGGGTTTGTACGGGTGCAGTATAGGTGTAAGAGCACTAGTAGTTCCCGTCCGTTGCGCACTTGCACCCGCAGATGCTTGTGAGCATCAATGCACATGTGCACGTGCGGCGGGCTGCGTGCACCCATGCCGCCAATATGGCGCCAGACGGCCTATTTAAAGAAGTTCTCTGACCCCAGATGGTTGCTGACTGATCTTCAACTTATCCTGATACCTTGCATCCATTATTCTCCTGCCTAATACCTCCTGAAGAACCTGGCTTGCCCTGACCCTGCTCTTGCTCTGATTCCTAGTTCCTGATCCTGGCTATTCACTGGACTCCGTTTCTGCCTGCTGCACTGCCCACCTGTTACCCAACTTGGCTATCCTTGTGACCCCGCTTCTGCCTGATGCCTTGTACCTCACTGCCTGCCTGTTACCGAACCTGGCTTCCTTCAAAACCCTGCTCTCGCTTCTGACCATTCTGTAAGTGCCTGCTACCTTGGTCCTGTGACCCACTGCGATCTCCTGCTGCAAGCCTTTCAAGGACTTAATTACACCTCACGTTCCAGTGCCATGGTTCCAGCAGAGTTCCCCTTTAAGCCCAGCTGATCTTTGGTGCAAGACGACCCATCCTGTCCTGATGGTTCTCCTGCCTGTCCAAGATTGCTTCCTCTGCTGCAAGGCTCCGGGTCCACAGTTGCGGGAAATCGTGTTCCTCCTGGCCCCTGGTTCCCTCTGTTCCACTTTTAGAAGTGCAGTATAAGGCTGGTATAGCTGCGGTATGGGTTGGATGCACTTGGTGTCCTGCTCTCACATGCTCAGTCTCTGATAGCAATGACAATAAAGGGCAGATAGCCCTCTCACCAGTTCCCAGGTTGCTGCTGTGGACACTCGCTGTAGAAGGGGGCCCTCTCAGTCTTTCCCTGAAAGCCTGTGGTGATCAGCCATGCCGGATCTGTGATGTGGTCTCTCCACTCTCAGCCGCAGGTTTTTGGCCTAGCAGCATAGACAGTCCTGCAGCAACTCCTCAGGCCTGAGTCTGAGGCAAAAGAGCAAGCACATGGTCCTCCCAAATATTTATACAGTTGTGCTCAATAGTTTACATACCCTGGCAGAATTTATGATTTCTTGGCCATTTCTCAGAGAATGTGAATAGCACAAAAACTTTTCTTTCACACATGGTTAGTGTTTGGCTGAAGCCATTTATTATCATTCAACTGTGTTTACTCTTTTAAATCATAATGGCAACAGAAACTACCCAAATGACCCTGATCAAAAGTTTACATAAACGTTTAAGAACCCCAGTTCTTAATACCGTGCAGGGGCGTTTCTAGGTCTACAAAAGATCTCGGGCTAGAGGCCATAGCAGCGCAGTAAAGAAAGTCATATGTTTGGGCGGGCATACACATGTATATACAGTAATATACGTGTGTGTGTGTGTGTGTGTATCCCCAGAGAGCCCCCCACTTACATCAGGGTCTCCAGAGAGCCCCCCTTACATTAGGGTCAACAGAGAGCCTCCCCCTTAAAGCAGGGTCTCCAGAGAGCCTCCCCCTTAAATCAGGGTCTCCAGAGAGCCTCCCCCTTAAAATCAGGGTCCCCAGAGAGCCTCCCCCTTGCATCAGGGTCCCCAAAGAGCCCCCCACTTACATCAGGGTCCCCAGAGAGCCTCTCCTCCCCTTGGGGACCCCTGCAGAGACTCGGCGCTATGGGCCCCAGATTTGGGGCTATAGCCCCAAAAGCCACCCCCTAGCGACGCCACTGATACTGTGTATTGCCCCCATTAAAATCAATGACAGCTTGAAGTCTTTTGTGATATTTGTGGATGAGGCTCTTTATCTTCTCAGATGGTAAAGCTGACCATTCCTCTTGGCAAAAAGCCTCCAGTTCCTGTAAATTCTTGGGCTGTCTTGCAGGAACTGCATGTTTGAGATCTCCCCAGAGTGGCTCAATGATATTGAAGTCAGGAGACTGAGATGACCACTCCAGAACCTTCACTTTATTCTGCTGTAGCCAATGACAGGTCAACTTTGCATTGTATTTTGGATCATTGTCATGTTGGAATGCCCAAGTACATCCCATGTGCAGCTTCCTGGCTGATGAATGCAAATGTTCCTCCAGTCCAGTATTTTTTGATAATATGCTGCATTCATCTTGCCATCGGTTTTGACCAAATTTCCTGTGTCTTTGTAGCTGACACATCCCCAAAACATCAGTGATCCACCTCCGTGTTTCACAGTAGGAATGGTGAACCTTTCATCATAGGCCTTGTTGACTCCTCTCCAAATGTAGTGCTTATGGTTGTTTCTAAAAGCTCAATTTTGGTCTCATCACTCCAAATGACTTTGTGACAGAAGGTTTGAGGTTTGTCTCTGTGATGTTTGGTGTACTGTAAGTGGGATAATTTGTGGCATTTGCATAGTAATGGCTTTGTTCTGGTGACTTGACCATGAAGCCCAACTTTCTTCAAGTACCTCCTTATTGTGTATCTTGAAACAGCCACACCACATGTTTTCAGAGAGTCTTGTATTTCACCTGAAGTTATTTGTGGGTATTTCTTTGCATCCCAAACAATTTTCCTGGCAGTTGTGGCTGAAATTTTAGTTGGTCTACCTGACCCTGGTTTGGATTCAACAGAACCCCTCATTTTCCACTTCTTGATTAGAGTTTAAACACTGCTGATTGGCATTCTCAATTCCTTGGATATTTTTGTATATCCCTTTCCTGTTTTATACAGTTCAACTACCTTTTCCTGCAGATCCTTTGGACAATTATTTTGCTTTCCCCATGACTCAGAATCCAGAAACATCAGTGTAGCACTGGATGAAAGATGCAAGGGTCTGTCAGGAGTCCAGAAACTCAATGACCTTTTATACGCACACACTAATTACAAGCAAATAGATCACAGGTGAGGGTGGCTACCTTGAATAGCCATTCAAACCCCTTTGTGTCAACTTGTGTGCATGTTATCAGGCCAAAATCACATGGGTGTGTAAACTTTTGATCAGGGTCATTTGGGTAGTTTCTGTTGTGATTATGATTTAAAAAGAGTAAACACAGTTGCTTGATAATAAATGGCTTCAGCTAAACACTAACCATGAATGAAAGAAAAGTTTTTGTGTTTATCATTCATATTCTCTGAAGTCATAAATTCGGCCAGGGTATGTAAACTTATGAGCACAACTGTACTCTCCCCCATCATGGTCCTAGGTTGGTCTAATGGAAACCTGCCAAGGCAGCAACAACCAGGCTGGTGTTCTGAACACCTCTTTAAAAAATGTGATTTGCCTGATTGCCATGCTATTCCTCTGACCCTTTGTAAGTAAGCAGACCAGGAGATCCACTCTTTCCATTCTATTCTTGGGTATATGACATTAAAAATGTTGAAAAAAGGTAGCCAGGCAACTGGAAATTTCAAAATCAGGTCAGAAACAATGGTCTGTATGCCTCAGGCTGCAGAACAATGATGACATCACCGCTTTTTAAATAATGGGCGTGACCCTTACCCCCTCCATGCCTCCTGGGCTCTGCTGTCTAACCGGGGAACGGGCCCATCATAGCAAGTGTCCTTGGGTAGAGGGGCGTGAGACCGGCGGACATCCATTCACCAGCTAGAATGAATCCGGAAGCGGTGTGTAAAACATCACTTTCCCTGATCCTTGTGGCCAGGGAAGAAGCTAAAGGAACGCAATCTGAACTCTATTAGCTTCAATGGAAGGCAGGTGAGACATCAGGGGGCCTTTGTCCCCTATGTGACATAAATAAAGTTTTAATGAAACTAAACAAAAGGTGAAAAAATAAAGTTACACCCAAGCACTTAAACCCCACGACCCCCAAAAATTTTAGGCCACCCCGCCCCATGTACATTCACACACGTACCTAAATGCACCTGTGGGGGGGCGCCTATGTACGAAAAGGTCAGTTTATCTTCATTTTGTAGGCACACATAAATTTAGAACTTGATATGTTGGGTATCTATTTGCTCGGGACAACCTAATTTTTCAGATTTTACCAAAAATTGAGTAATATATTGAGTTTTTGTGACCTAAAATGAAAGTGGTTGTAAAGGAGGCTGAATGTTTTTAACCTTCGTGCATTCTATGCATAAGGGTAAAAAAACCTTCTGTGTGCAGCAGCACCCCCAGCCCCAATCCTTACCTGAGCCCCATCTTGATCCAGTAATGTGCATGAGAGCCTCGGCTGTCCCGGGACTCCCTCTACTCAGACAGCTGCTGTTAATTACAGTCATAGAGTCAATGACGAGAGACCAAGCCACAACTCAGTGTCTGAATGTACAGAGCGCGCCTGCTTGGGTGCCCCCAGAGCAAGCTACTTTCTCTGGGGGAATTTGAAAGAAGGGAGGGTCCAGGAGTGATGGGGACACGAAAAGAGGAGGATCGGGGGCTGCTCTGCTCTGTGCAAAGCCGCTGTGCAGAGCAGGTAAGTATGACATGTTTGTTATTATTTTTTTTTTTTTTTGCCTTTAACCACTTGCCGACGGCCGCACGCCGATGTACGTCCCTACTTTGGGGACGGATATCATTGTTATGGCAGCAGCTAGCTGCCATAACCCTGGTATCCCCGTGTTCGGCCGGCGGTCGGCTACATGAGGTCTCTGTGGCAGATTCTCTGCAAACTCACTTTTATCTGTGGCGGGAGAGGCCCGCCCTTCCTGCCGCGATCTGGTGCCCTCCGCCGCTTACCAGAGCCGTCGGCAGCGGCAGAGGCGATCGCGTCTGTCTCCTTGCTAGGTATGGAGATGAGTGAGGGGAAGAAGACCCCCACCCGTCTCCATACCATAGCAGGGCAGAAGCGATGTCAAAACGTCATTTCCGCCCATACGTCTTAAAGCGAGAGTCCGCCGGGAGTTCCGCCGTTTTTTTTTTTTTAAAAGCCAGCAGCTACAAATACTGCAGCTGCTGACTTTTAAAATCATGACACTTACCCGCCCAGCGCGCCCGCGATGTCGGCACCCGAAGCCGATCTCTCGATCGTCTCTCGGGTGCTGCCGCCGCCATCTTGGGTATGGGAATCAGGAAGTGGAGCCTTTCGGCTTAATTTCCCGGTTCCCTACTGCGCTGTCTCTGGGATCCGTGTGTTTCCCAGCAGGCAGCGGGGGACTTTCGGAAAGGGGCGTAGATTCTGCGGAAAGGGGCGTACCTTCTGCAGAATCTACGCCGGAAGTGGGTGCAGATACCTGTACTGTACAGGTACCTGCACCCCCCTCCCCCCTGAAAGGTGCCAATTGTGGCGCCGGAGGGGGGGAGGATTCCAATGAGCAGAAGGTCCACTTTAGGGTGGACCTCCGCTTTAAAGGCACATTTTTTTGTTGTCATTTTTTCAAAAGAATAAAAATTGGGGGGTTTTTTTGTTTTTTTTGTTTGCTTTTTTTGCATTTAAGTCCAAATATGAGATGTGAGGTCTGTTTGACCCCAGATTTCATATTAAAGAGGACCTGTCATGTTTTTTTCTATTACAATGGATGTTTACATTCCTTGTAATAGGAATAAAAGTGACACAATTTTTTTTTTAAAACAGTTTAAAAATAAAAAATAAAACGCAAAATAAATAAGATTTTTTTTTTTTAAATGCGTCCCGTCCCACCGAGCTTGCATGCAGAAGTGAACGCATACGTGAGTAGCACCCGCATATGAAAACGGTGTTCAAACCACACATGTGAGGTATCGCCGCGATCAGTAGAGTGAGAGCAATAATTTTAGCCCCAGACCTCCTCTGTAACGCAAAAAATGCAACCTGTAGAATTTTTTAAATGTTGCCTATGGAGATTTTTAAGGGTAAAAGTTTGTCGCCATTCCACAAGTGGGCGCAACTTTGAAGCGTTTTTATATATATATATATATATATATATATATATATATATATATATATATATATATATATATATATATATATATATTAGTGTATAGCCTTTAAATAAACATTTTGCATTATTTAGAGGAGAGGGACAGACAACAGCATGTGGCCAGTGAAGTCCTACCCTGTACATTTCAAGGTCATTAACTCACTTGATGACAACCTGGAGGCAACACCCAGACAATGACACCCACCATGTTTCTATCATGTTTTGGATGGAGTTTGATTCTTCAAGATGTGTGTCCCTCCATTCACAATGACTTATTCCCCAGATGTGCCCTTTAAATCCTCCATTCAGCACAGCTCAGGCGGCTGTTCCTTGTATGAAATAATGCAGATTACAGAAATGCCCAGATAACAGTTTTTAGAATCAGTTTTTTTTTTTCGGTATTGTAGAGGTAAATAACCGGAGCCGGCTGTTATTATTAGCTAGAATCTCTCCAACCCGGACCCCAGGAGGAAACAATAGTTCTACGGATTAATTCCAAGCAATCGTTCCACTAATCTCTGCATAAACCTGCGTAGAAGATATGGCAGAGGGAAAGCGCTTGACAGGCAAAAGAACGATAATAGGAAGAGTGCAGGAAGGAATAACAGGATAATAGATTGTTTGACAGGGAGAGAACGTGAAGACTGACAGCAATGCAGCAGGGACTGAGCCAGACACACATAGACTGGGGAAGGATGGAAGGGAGGATGGAGGGATGATAAGAAGAATGGAGAGGAAGGAAAGAAAGGGGGAAATATGGGGGGGGGGGGGTGGAGGGTAGGGGAGGGATGGATGGAAGAGAGGATGGAATGAAAGTAAGGATCGGAAGAAGAATGGAGAGGAAGGAAAAAAAAGGAGGAAAGATAGGGGGATGGACGGATGGAGGAGAGGATGGAATAGAAAGAAGGATGGGAAGAAGAAAGGAAGAAAAGGTGTAAAGATGGGGGGATGGATGGAATGGAGGGAAGGACAGGAGGAATAATCGTAGAAGAATGGAGAGGAAACAAAGGAGGAAAAACGAGGGTTAAGCTATGGATGGATGGAAGAGTGTATCAAATGAAGGGAAAGATAGGAAGAAGAATGGAAGAAGAAGGGAGAGGATGGAAGGGAGAAAAGGCAGGGGGAGGGAGGGAGGAAAGGATGGATGGATGGATGGATGGATGGATGGATGGATGGATGGAGTGAAGATAGGATGGAAGGCAAGGAAGGATGGGAGGAATAATGAAAAAAGAACAGAGGAAGGGAAAAAAAGAACAGACGTGGGGAGGGGGAGGAATGGACAGATTGATGGAAGAAAGGATGGAAGGGAAGGAAGGATTAATGGAAGAAGATTGAAGAGGAAGGAAAGGGGGAAAGACAGGTGGAGTGAGGAAAAGAATGGATGGATGGAAGAGAGGATGGAAAAGCAGTAGGGATGAAAGGAAGAATTTTTTGGAGGAAGGATGGGAGAAATAATGGAAGAAAACATGAGAAGGAAAGAAGAAGGAAATATAGGAAAGGGATAGGGAGAGGAAGGAAAGGGAAGGGAAACAAGGGAGTAAAGTGAAGGGAAAGACAGTGGGGAAGGGGGGGGGGGGGTGAAAGGAATGGAAGGTAGGTAAATGGAAAGAAGAAAGGCAAGAGGAATGTAAAGAAGGAATAGAGGAAGGAAGCAAAAGATGTAGGTATAGGGGTGGAAAGAAGGAAGAATGGTGTTGGGTGATGATGGAAGAAAAGTTGAAAGAAAATGAGGAAAGAATGAAGGCATT
The DNA here is from genome assembly GCF_037356315.1 of Lithobates pipiens. NCBI lineage: Eukaryota > Metazoa > Chordata > Amphibia > Anura > Ranidae > Lithobates > Lithobates pipiens. Next base: position 306,800,876 of record NW_027507785.1, read on the forward strand.
GGAAAGAAAGGGGGAAGAAAAGAAATAAGAGAGGTAAGTATTATAAAGGGAAAAAAGGAAATGGGCGATAATAGGAAAAAAAAAGGATAATGACGATGTGTATAGTAAGGTGGGAAAAAAGGAAGAGGAAAGAAGGAAGGAACGATGGTGGGCAATGATGGGCACAGTAAGATGGGTACAGAAAGGAGGAAAGGAGGGGAGGAGGAAGGAAGGAAGATGGAAGAAAAGTGAGGGAGGGAGGGGGGAGGAAATGGAGGAAGGGAAGGAAGGGTGGTGAGGATAGTCAAAGTAAGATAATTGCAATGCTATAATTGATCTGTAGGTATGTGGCAGCACCTTGACCGCCAAAGATAAATGGGGAACCTTAAAGTCAGGGTGTGCTAACATTTTAACCCAGGGTCAAGTCCTTGACAAGTAGTAGAGCAATGTGAATAGGTGGGCACCAGTCACTTTTTAGCCCTTGTACACACGGTCGGAGATTCCGTCGGAATGTGTCCGATCGGACCGTTTTGTCGGATATTTCGACTGTATGTGGTCTCCATCGGACTGTTTCCGTCAGAGTATCCGATGGACCATGTTTTCCAACTTGTTGGTAAAATTTTCCGTCAAAATGCTCCGATCGGACATACTCCGATCATGTGTGGAGAATTCCGATCGGACAAAGTGCCACGCATGCTCAGATCAAATTCCTACACCAAAGCTATTGGCTACTAGCATGAACGTAGTCCTGTTGTAACGAAATAACGTCATCATGTCGGATTTTCCGACAACTTTGTCCGACCGTGTGTATGCAACAGTTTCGGACAAAATCCGACGGATTTGTTTGTCGGAATCTCCGACCGTGTGTACAAGGGCTTAGAGCAAAGGATGAGTTTATTGAATCCCATCCAAACTCAAGTATAACATGTTTGTTATTAAAAAAAATAAAAAATAATGAAGCTTTACAATCACTTTAAGTGTAGTCAGTACACTGCTAAGAACCAAGTTGTCTATTGAAGTTGCCATCAAAAAAAGGGACAGGAGCGCATGGAGAAACCTTTGAAGCATTTCTAAACCTTGAAACAAAAAATGTTAGTATTGCAGCTTGCTTGTCCTTGGATGTGATGGCTGCATTTGTTTTATTTTCCATACATTTTCCTCTATTTTAACCGGTCACATTAACTAATTTCCTGTCCTAAGACGTTCCTCAGTCATCACCCCAGGACAGGGAAAGTGTTGGGACTACATACCACTTCCCTTTTTTCTCCATAACAGGGGAGGTGGATTATAGCCCACAGTTAGCAGGGAACAATGCCAAATGGTAACAGTACAATGTTTTACAATATACAACCTTGGATTGCAAGCATAATTAGTTCCAGAAACATGCTTGTAATCCAAAGCACTTGTATATGAAAGCAAATTTCCCCATAAGAAATAATGGAAACCTAAAGGATTCGTTCCACAACCATTTATTAATTAGTCCTTCAGTTTATAGTCCATATAAAAAGATTATAGCAATGTGATCAGGTTGTGTAACCATAAAATGTCCATCCAAATGGAAGCCTCCACAAGGGGATTAGAAGCAAAATCCATCAGGAGCTCCAGAGTATTAACAACTTCAGCCCTTGAAGGATTTACCCACTTCCTGACCAGGCCATTTTTGTGATACGGCACTGTGTCGCTTTAACTGACAATTGCACGGTCCTGCGACGTTGTACCCAAATAAAATTTACATTTTTTTTCCTACATATAGAGCTTTCTTTTGGTGGTATTTGATCACCTATGCAATATTTATTTTTTGCGCTATAAACAAAAAAAGACCGACAATTTTGAAATAAAAAAAACAATATTTTTTACTTTTTGCTATAATAAATATCAAAATTTTAAAAAATTAAATAAATTTCTTCATCAGTTTAGGCTCATATGTATTCTTCTTCATATTTTTGGTTAAAAAAACGGCAAAATGCATAGTTAGATTGTTAGTAAGGTTGAATAAAGACACCAGTCCATCCAGTTCAACCTGAGTGAGTGTCTACAATTGTCCCTATCCCTGTACATTGCACACTCACATTGGTCCCTACTCTCAAGGAGCCCACAATCCAAGGTCCCTATTCATATACTAGGGCCAATTTGGGACAGAAGCCAATTAGCCTACCTGCATGTCTTTGGAGTGTAGGAGGAAACCGCAGTACCCAGAGGAAACCCACGCAGGCACAGGGAGAACATGCAAACTCCAGACAGGTAGTGCTGTGGTTAGGATTCAAACCAGTGACCCTTTTTACTGCTAGGTGAGAGTGATAACCACTACACCACTGTGCTACCCTCAGTAATGTATGGAAAAAGAAAACAAAAGTTAAATTTTTGTGTGGACCTTTAACCTGTTCAAAATGGAATTTGCACTTCTCAAATTTACTATATTGAATGGTTTGCACAAAAGTTATAGTCTACAAAATAGGGAATAGATTTATGGCATTTTTATTATTATTATTATTTTTTTTACTAGTAATGGCAGCGATCAGCGATTTTTATTGGGACTGCGACATTGAGGCGGACAAATATGATACTTTTGGCACTTTTTTGGGACCATTGATATTTATACAGCGATCAGTGCTATAAAAATGCACTGATTACTGTGTAAATGTCACTGGCAGTGAAGGGATTAACACTAGGGGGTGATCAAGGGGTTATATGTGAAGGAAAAGTGGTGGAAAATTGCTGTAACCCTTACATTCTTAGTACCTGGTAAGAATGAGACAATTTAATTGAAACTTGACAAGAAAAGAGCCCATCGCGCCCTTCTGGGAGAGAGACGTTTAGCCTCAGACAAGAATGTGAGATTCTTATGGTCAGTAAGAATGAGAACGGGCACAGTGCTACCTTTGCGGAGATTTCTCCATTCTTTCAGGGCTAAATGATCGCTAACAGCTCTCAGTCACCAATCTCGTAATTGCACTTCGCAGGTGACAATTTCTTGGAAAAGTAGCCACAAGGATGCAAAGTGCTCTCAGAGGTAGGACATTGAGACAGAAGGGCGCCAACTCCAGTCTCAGAAGCATCAACCTCAAGGATAAAAGGTAACGTAGGATCAGGATGTGTCAACACAGGAGCAGAAATAAAAGCAGCCTTGAGACTCTCAAAGGCCTTAAAGCGGGAGTCCGCCGGGACTCCGCATTTTTTTTTTTTTTTTTAAAGTCAGCAGCTACAAATACTGCAGCTGCTGACTTTTAAAATAGTGACACTTACCTGTCCAGCGCGCCCGCGATGTCGGCACCCGAAGCCGATCTCTAGATCGACACTCGAGTGCTGCCGCCGCCATCTTGGGTGTGGGAATCAGGAAATGGAGCCTTTCGGCTTCATTTCCCGGTTCCCTACTGCGCATGCGCGAGCCGTGCTGCGCAATGAGGACGGTCCCCGCTGCCTCTGGGATCTGTGTGTTTCCCAGCAGGCAGCGGGGCACTTGCGGAAGGGGGCGGGCACTTGCGGAAAGGGGCGTAATGTACGCCCCTTTCCGCAGAGAGCTAGCCCGGAAGTGGGTGCAGTTACCTGGATTATCCAGGTAACTGCACCCCCCTCCCCCCTGAAAGGTGCCAATTGTGGCGCCGGAGGGGGGGAGGAATCCGATGAGCGGAAGGTCCATTTTAGGGTGGACCTCCGCTTTAATGGACTCCGGAGATCAACTCTGTGGGTTACCTTCCTTTCTGGTCATTTCAGTCAGGGGCTTGACCAGAAGTTACGAATAAACTTCTGATAATAGTTGGCAAAGCCAAGAAAACGCTGCAGAGGATGTAAACCCACAGGTTTGGGGCCACTGTAGGACTGCTGAAAGTTTCTCAGGGTTCATCGCTAAAAAAAATAAAAAAAATAAATAAAAACAGCAGTGGAAATTACATAACCCAGGAATTTAAAGTGGAGGTCTGCCAGTTTTTTTTTTTGAAGTCAGCAGATACAAATACTGCAGCAGCTGACTTTTAAAATAAGGACATTTACCTGTCCAGGGTGCCCACAATGTTGGCACCCGAGGCCGAACCCTCCCTCGGTCCTCGGATGCTGCCGCCTCCATCTTCGGTAAGTGAATCAAGAAGTGAAGCCTTGCCTCAAGGGCGTCCAGGGAATGCCTCAAGGTTCGGGCGTTCCCTGGACGGGTAAGACAAGACTTCAAAAAGTGTCCTGCCCGGCCACAATAAAGGTAAAATCTCTCCCTCCTCCTAATAGGCAGGACTGACGAGCAGGATATAATCAACAGATGAGTCACTGTGGAGAGATAGGAGCTGGCAATTAGCCGACAGCTGAGCGCCCAGCTCAGAGGAAGGAAGGGCTGAGCCCAGGCCTGACATTTACACGCACAAATCCTCATTACGGCTCTCGTGCCCGAGATCCTGGGTGGCCATCGGCAATCACGCCCGCTGATCATGCACGGCGGGTCCCCTGCTGTACAGTTCTTGAAGGAGTACAGGTACAGCGGTTTGCCCAGCAGTGGCTTTCTGCCGACGGATATCGGCAAGCTGCTAAAGAGAAGAGAGGCGCTTCTAAGTGTAGCAATATGTTGCTAATTGTTGTACCTTAATTAAATGTAACCATATTGCTACACTTAGAGGCGCCTCTCTTCTCTTTTATACTCAGTTGTGATGTGATGCTACTTGTATATCAAGACATCACTTGTATATCATTTCTAAAATGTATTTAAAAAAATTGCTTGTCTTGCAAAATGCTCTCAAACCAAGTTACTCTCAAACCAAGGTTTTACTGTAGTTACAATATATCCTGGCTGCCTGAACACTTTCAATGCTATACTGCATGTAACAGACCAAAGGAGAGCAAATAAGAGAAATGTATTAATTTATTGTTAAATGCTTTACCATCCTTTTCCAGATAAATGCTCTGTCTGCGGTAGCTAATCTGTCTTTTTTTCCTTCTCTTGTGATGTTTTTAGTAGTAAAAGATTTTAGGGCTTTGGTGTGAAATCTAAGCCCTTCCACCACTTCTATCATCTTTGGAATCCTATAGTATTTACTTAAAAAAAAAAAAAAGACTAAAAAATAACAACCATAATGATAAAGTGAGGGAGAGCTGGCTAGCAACGACCCTGAAGATGCCACCCATGCTTCTAATCGCTCTTCTCTGAGATTTCACAGGGGGGTGAGGGACAGCTTCAACTGCATCCTGTCCAAAGCCTAATGATACAGTATGGGGTCAGTGCTATCGTCATATTTTCTATGTTTATAGCAGAACGCCGATCACAAAAACTTTTATTTCTATATATTCCTCAGTAACCGCAAAGCATATAAATCAACTTTGTGCCCACGAATAGCTTTGCAAACCAAGACATTACATTGGACATCATCACAACATAGTCTGTGCAGAGAGCAGAGCTGTGGCAAACCCAGACAAGAGCAGTTACACTGCACAAGGAGGAAGACAAGGGGTGACTGGTGGGAGGGACTTAGCTGGCTCCACCCAGAACATACAACAAGAGGGGGCGGAGATAAGACTAGTCATGCTGCACAAGGAAAGATATCAGCAGTGACCAATAGGAGGAACTGAGCAGGCTCCACCCCCTATATACAACTACAGGAGGGGGCGGAGACAACACCAGTTACCCTGCACAAGGAGAGAGAGCAGCAGTGACTGGTGGGAATGACTGAGCAAGCTCCACCCACTACAGAAAATTACAAGAGGGGGGCGGAGATAAGTCCAGTTACCCTGCACAAGGAGAGAGCACATTAGTGACTGGTGGGAGGGACCCAGCAGGCCCCACCCACTATATAAAACAAAGAAGGGGCTGACAGTCAACCTGCATAAGGAGGAAGAGCAGCAGTGACTGGTGGGAGGGACCCAGCAGGCTCCACCCACTACAGAAAACTACAGGAGGGGGCGGAGATAAGACCACTATAAACAACTAAGGGATGGGGGGGAGACAAAACCAGGCACCCTGCACAAGGAGAAAGAGCAGCAGTGACTGGTGGGAGTGACTGAGCAGGCTCCACCCACTACAGAAAACTACAGGAGGGGGCAGAGATAAGACCAGTTACCCTGCACAAGGAGAGAGCACATCAGTGACTGGTGGGAGGGACCCAGCAGGCTCCACCCACTATATAAAACAAAGGAGGGGCGAAGACAAGACCAGTCACCCTGCACAAGGAGAAAGAGCAGCAATGACTGGTGGGAGCGAGTGAGCAGGCTCCACCCACTAATAAAACAACAGGAGGGGGCGCCAATAAGTCCAGTCACCCTGCATAAGGAGAGAGCACATCAGTGACTGGTGGGAGGAACCCAGCAGGCTCCACCCACTATATATAACAACGGAGGGGTGGAAATAAAACCAGTTACCCTGCACAAGGAGTGAGAGCAGCAGTGACTGGTGGGAGGGACCCAGTAGACTCCACCCAGAACATAAAACAACATAAGGGGGCAGAGACAAGACCAGTCACCTGCACAAGGAGAGAGAGCATCAGTGACTTGTGGGAGGGACCCAGCAGGCTCCACCCACTACAGGCTGCCTGCAGAAAACTACAGGAGGGGGCGGAGACAAGACCAGTCACCCTGCACAAGGAGAGAGAGCAGTAGTGACTGGTCTTTATTACAGTATTTAAGTCTCACACTGGATTACTGCACAGATCTGGAAGAAATACACAAAGCTCACCAAGAATCAAGGAAGTCACATGACAAATGTATTTAGACAGAATTTTCTTATCCAGGAGTTCAGCTCCCAGCTGGGGGCATCATTCTCACCTCCCATATTGTACCCATAACAGCCACATAGGTATAGTTAAAGCGGAGGTCCGTCCAAAAAAAATAAAAATAAAAACCAGCAGCTACACATACTGCAACTGCTGGCTTTTAATAATCGCACACTTACCTGTCCTGGAGTCCAGCGATGTCGGCACCGCAGCTGATGTTTCCATCAGCTGTCGGGTGCTGCCGCCACCATTGCGGGTAAGTGAGCTTAGCATTGTAGCCTTACCCGCAATGGAACCCTACTGCGCATGCGCGAGGCCCACTCCTCTCTCCTACTGACCCGGCGACAGAGGAAGGAGGAGGGAGGAGGAGGGAGCCCCAGTCATGACTTCAATACCCATGGCTGAGGCTCCCGGTTGTGGGAAGGGATACCTGTCAAAGACAGATATCACCCCCCTCCCTCATGAAAGGTGGCAATTGTGGCACCGGGGGGGGGGGGGGGAATCAGGTGAGCTGAAGTTCCATTTTTGGGTGGAACTCCGCTTTAAGCCACTGCCTTTGCTGCTAGAAAGAAGACCTTGTAGATGGGATTGGGCCACAGGGGGGCAGCAGACAATATACATGCAATTAACTGGGCCATTAATGAGTAATGATCGTGTAGAAGTGATTTTAAAGTGGTCTTCTATTATTTATGGCTTAGCAGCAATGTACAGTTTTAAGAAATAAATGGTCTGTATATACATTTCATAATATTCAACCACTTCAGCTCCAGAAGGTTTTACCCCCTTCATGACCAGGCCATCCTTTGCTATTTAGCACTGCGCTACTTTAACAGTTAATTGCTCCCGCAACACTGTACCCAAATTAAATGTTTTTTTTTTTTTTTTCACACAAATAGAGCTTTCTTTTGGTGGTATTCAATCACCGCTGTTTTTATTTTGCAATATAAACTTAAAAAAAAAAAAAATTGTAGTCTGCTACATGTCTTTAGTAAAATAAATCAATAAATAAATAAGTGTATATTGATTGGTTTGCATGAAAGTTTTATAGCGTCTACAAACTATGGAATGTTTACTTTTTTATTTATACTACTAATGACGACTATCAGTGACTTATAATGAGACAGTGATAGTGGGGAGGGAAATCTGACACGAGGAGTTGGGGGGGACTGATTAACTGCCAGTGACACTAATACAGTGATCAGTGATAATATTATGCACTGTCACTGTACTAATGACACTGGCTGGGAAGGGGTTAACATCTAGGGCGACCAAAGGGTTAAAGTGTGCCTAACAATGTTTACTTATTGCAAAATGGATTCAATTCGTTATTTTCCTCAAAATTAATTTAGATGTGGCATTCGTTGTTTCGGATAATTTGTAACTTGAGATGAATTCGTATTCGTTACGTTCACTAACAGACAAATTTGAAAGGAAATTCCAATACCTATAATTTAATAGTTAGTTATTATTAGTTAGTTATTCTTTAGAATTTTCAGATTTTCGTTCTTTTCAACTTCCGGATTTTTTTCTTTCAGAATTTTTTAAATTGACCAATTTACGAATTTTTACGAATGACCTGAAAAAAAAAAAAAAGAAACAAAAACGACCACATATTTCGGCAGTGCACATGTCTAATGAGGTCATCTCTCTGTCACTTCTCTTCCTATTAACATGCTCCCAGCACTGCAGCAAAACTGATTGGCTCCATAGTACTCCTTCTCCCTCTCTCAGTCTTAACTCTGCTGCACAGAGGATTTCAAGATTCCGATGCCAAGACAAAGTCGGGTTTGTGTCCCCACTGGAGAGAGTCGCCATCTCTATTTCTCCTGGTGATCATTGCTGTCTAGACTGAAAGAAAGGGAAAATCCAAAGTTTGAGTTGTCACCATAACATGAATATAGCGGAAATCCTCCAATCAGGACCTTTTTTTTTTTACGGACAACTTTTTAAGAGGAGAATTTGCCTTACTTTTGGGAGATTTCTGTCTTTCAAACAGGAAGTAATGGAAATTCTACCCAGCGGGTCACAGAAAGCAAAAACCATTCCTTTGGCCTATCTAGGAATGTAAAGCGTAGCTCCAGGAATTATTTACATTGCATACTTACATTGGTCCTCCAGCTTGTCACAATGTAAGTATTCAGATGTCATACCCAGTGGGCCCCTGGAGTAGATGAAAATCAATGTAGTAGTTGGTGCTACTACAGTGATTGCCATATCTTCTAGGTTTTGTGCCAGCAGCTTCTTCTCTGCACACTGACCTCAGGGGGTCCCTTGATGGGCACTGCCTCCATTCATAGGAAACCTTGTATATATTTTCAATAAATACAAGGCATGCTCTGAATGGATAAGGTGGAGAGGAGGGTCAGTGCCATCACAAACTACACCTTGTCCAATCAGAGAATGCCTTGTATTTACTGAAAAAAAAAAACAATACAAAAAAAAAAAAAAAAAAAAGGTGTTCTGTGAATGGTGGCAGTGCTAAGGGATCACCCACCTGTAGTCACTGCCACTTTCTACTCAGCAATCACCGTAGTAGCACTGACTACTACAGACAGGGGAGGGCTGGCAGCCTAAGGCCTGGGGGGCAAGTCTAGTCAAGTGGCCCATTAAACCACGAATCAGCTCACCATCACCAGTGCCCATCAATGCAGCCTCACCAATGCCCATCGATGCAGCCTCACTAGTGTCTATCAATGCCGCCTCATCAGTGCCCATCAATGCAGCCTCACTAGTGCCCATCAGCTCAGCCTTGTCAGTACCCATCAATGCAGCCTCACCATAGCCCATCAATACAGTCTGTTCAGTGCATGGGGATTAGAGAGAGAAGAGCCGCTGGATTACACAGAGCGGAGATCTACCGTTGACCCGGTGTGGCTGCTGTCATACGAAGTCCTGCCTCCTGGACCAGGTTCTATGATAGATGTCACCAGTGTGCTGTTTATCATAGGACAAAGAGGATGTGTTCCTAGTATAAAGGATCGGTCTCCTCCCTAGTCAGTCCCATCTCCCCCACAGTTAGAATCACTCCCTAGGTAACACATTGAACCCCTTGATTGCCCCCTAGTGTTAACCCCTTCCCTGCCAGTGACATTTATACAGTAATCAGTGCATTTTTATAGCACTGATCGCTGTATAAATGTCACTGGTCCCAAAATAGTGTCAAAAGAGTCCGATCTGTCCACCATAATGTCACAGTCACAATAAAAATTGCAGCATTACTAGTAAAAAGAAAAAAATAATAAAAATGCCATAAATCAATAACCTATTTTGTAGACGCTATAACTTTTGTGCAAACCAATCAATGTAGGCTTATCGCTTATTGCAATTTTTTTACCAAAAATATGTAGAAAAATACATATCGGCCTAAACTGAGGAAACTTTTTTTTGCCTGTCTCTGTCTGGCCCTGTACATGCACTCTCCGTCATTGTCTGTAAAATTCCATACAATATAGCAATCTGGAGGCATTCTGTATACAGACGGTGTGCAGAACAACCCAGGTATGTCGTTTCTTGCTTGTGTGATTGGCTTACTCATTTTCCCAGAAGTCTACACTAATTTACAAGTCAGATTTTGGGCATCCCCTGCAACAATTTTTTTTTTTAATTTTTGCTGAGACGCTCTCAAGAAATCACGTCTAAAGGGATGCAGCCCATGCTACTTTCCTCATTAGAACAGTGCTAGTTCAGCAGCTTATAATTTAAAAATGACTCCCATTAGACCCACTGTGCCCATGGACACAGATAAACAAACAGGGATTTCTTCCGAGTAACAAAAGGTAGGAATCTGCTAGAATCCTTGCAATAGATACACAGATCACACAGAGGGGAATGTTTTCTTCTCAACAAAAGTGGAGTTACTCTTTAAGTATAAATGTAAAAAAGTCAATAAATTAAAATCTTAAAATAAATATAAATGTAAAAAAAGAAAGAGTTAGCTTTAACCACTTCACACCTGTGCTAAAGATGGGCACAGCGCAGGCTTAGATTGCCGGGAGGGTGTCTATGTAAGTCATGCCATGCCCGCGTTTCCCCTGTGCCCCCTGTTGGCTGCAGGTGGCAAGTTCTGTGACCAACGAGACCTTGGCCAATGACAGCTGATTACGTGATGTAAACAGAAGATTGGTAATGAGCTTTTTTTCCCCTCACGCTGACAGCATGAGGAGAAAAAAATAAACAGATTACCGACTTGTGAAAACAGGACATCAGTCCCACACAGTGACAGTGTGCCCACCAGTGCCCATCAGTACTGCTAATCTGTGCCCACCAGTGTGCCTACCAGTGCCAATCAGTTCTACTACGCAGTGCCAACTAGTGCCACCTACCAGTTCCCATCAGTACTGCTAAGCAGCGCCCACCAGTGCAACCAATCAGTGCCCATCAGTGCTTCCAATCAGTGCCCATCGGTGCCTCATCATCAGTGGCACTTATCAGTGCTGCCTATCAGTGCCACCTACCAGTGCCCCCTATCTGTGTAATTACCGGCTTGTGTTAACGGACATCAGTCCCACACAGTGACAGTCACTGCTGTTAAGCAGTGCCCACCATTGGCCATCAGTACTGCTAAGCAGTACCCACCAGTGCCACCTACCAGTGCTGCCTACCAGTGCCCATCAGTTCTCCTACACAGTGCCCACTAGTGCCACCTACCAGTGCCCATCAGCACTGCTAAGCAGTGCCCACAGTGCCACCTATCAATGCTCACCAGTGCCACATATCAGTGCCAATCAGTGCTGCCAGTCAGTGCCCATCGGTGCCTCATCACCAGGGCCATCTATCAGTGATGCCTATCAGTGGCCATCAGTGCCACCTATCAGTGTCAATCAGCACCACCTATCAGTGCAGCCTCAACAGTGCCTCTTGATCAGTGCCCACCAGTGACGCCTCATCAGTGCCCATTAGTTCCGCCTATCAGTGCCCATCAGAGCCACCTATCAGTGTCAATCAGCGCTACCTATCAGTGCAGCCTCATTGGTGCCTCCTGATCAGTGCCCACCAGGTAGGTCTAATCAGTGCCCATCAGTGTCACCTATCAATGCCTATCAGTGCAACATCATCAGCGTACAACAAACTATTAAAACTGGAGTTTTTTTTTCAAAATTTTCGGTCTTTTTTGTTTGTCTGGCAAAAAAAAAACCCAGTGGTGAGTAAATACCACCACAAGAAAGCTCAATTCGTGTGGAGAACAAATGATAACGATGTCATATGGGTACAGCGTTGTATGACCGCACAATTGTCATTTAAATTGTGACAGCGCTGAAAGCTGAAAACTGGCCTGGGCAGGAAGGGGGTATAACTGTCCAGTAAGCAAAGGATTAAAAAAAAAAAAAAAAAGTAGCGCACAGCGATGGGACAGGGAATCGCAGGAAATGAAAGCATTTTGGAGATGTGTTATTCCAAGAGGAAAGATATATACCGTCTGCCCCCCTCCCCCAATATTCCTGAAATAAACAGCTAGGGAAGCGTCGGGGAAGGGTGCGGGAATTGCGTTCACTCCTTGTCAAATATCTGTGACGGGGGGTGGGAGCTGCAGGCGACCTTGTTAGCATTGCCCAAATGTTGCTCACTGGCACTTCGCTTCACATATGGGAAAATCATTTAAAAAAAAAAAAAATCCAGAGAGAAGACACACTTGTGCCTTGAGCAATGCGGTTAATGAGTGTGTAAGAAGGTGGTAAATAATAGAAAGCATTGCCTGGTAAGCACTCACACACAGCGTGCGGAGGGGTGTTGGCGAACGGCGGCGGCGGTGCGGATGATGGATAGTGACAGCGAGAGGTGACAGAATTAGAAAGGCAGCAATTGGTGAGCGGGGAGAGTGAGAGGGAGACACTGAACCAGGCAAGACCAAAGTGACAGCTGGATGGGGAAGTGACAGCTGGATGGGGAAGAAGAGAGACATAGGAAGAAACTGGAGTGAAGAGAGAGCAAGAGAAAAAGAAAAGCAATCCTAGAGACTCAACAAGACTTCTGACCCGTACACACGATCCGAAAATCATACGAAAAATACCACTTTCCAAGCGATCGTGCGATAATCTGATTGTTAGTACACAGCTTTCGATAGTCGATCGCGACAGTTCGTGCGATAACCATAAATGATACTCCTGTGTTACCTCTGTGCAAAAAAACAAACAAAAAAACTTAAAATGGGAACCAAACAATTACAGTGGTGTGAAAAAGTGTTTGCCCCCTTCCTCATTTCCTGTTCCTTTGCATGTTTGTCACACTTAAGTGTTTCGGAACATCAAACCAATTTAAACAATAGTCAAGGACAACACAAGTAAACACAAAATGCAATTTGTAAATGAAGGTGTTTATTATTAAAGGTGAAAAAAAATCCAAACCATCATGGCCCTGTGTGAAAAAGTGATTGCCCCCTAAACCTAATAACTGGTTGGGCCACCCTTAGCAGCAACAACTGCAACCAAGCGTTTGGGATAACGTGCAATGAGGCTTTTACAGCATCCTGGAGGAATTTTGGCCCACTCATCTTTGCAGAATTGTCCTAATTCAGTTACATTAGAGGGTTTTCGAGCATGAACGGCCTTTTTAAGGTCATACCACAACATCTCAATAGGATTCAGGTCAGGACTTTGGCTAGGCCACTCCAAAGTCTTCATTTTGTTTTTCTTCAGCCATTCGGTGGTGGACTTGCTGGTGTGTTTAGGATCATTGTCCTGCTGCAGAACCCAAGTTCGTTTCAGCTTGAGTACACGAACAGATGGTCGGACATTCTCCTTCAGGATCTCTTGGTAGACAGCAGAATTCATAGTTCCTTTTATCACGGCAAGTCTTCCAGGTCCTGAAGCAGCAAAACAGCCCCAGACCATCACACTACCACCACCATATTTTACTGTTGGTATAATGTTCTTTTTATGAAATGCAGTGTTCCTTCTACGCCAGATATACTTGGACACACACCTTCCAAAGAGTTCCACTTTTGTCTCATCGGTCCACAGAATGTTGTCCCAAAAGTCTTGGGGATCATCAAGATGTGTTGTGGAGAAATTGAGACGAGTTTTGATGTTCTTTTTGCTCAGCAGTGGTTTTCTCCTTGGAACTCTGCCATGCAGGCCATTTTTGCCCAGTCTTTTCCTGATGGTGGAGGCATGAACGCTGACCTTAACAGAGGCAAGTGAGGCCTGCAGTTCCTTGGACGTTGTTGTGGGGTCTTTTGTGACCTCTTGGATGAGTCGTCGCTGCGCTCTTGGGGTAATTTTGGGCGGCCGGCCACTCCTGGGAAGGTTCACCACTGTACCATGTCTTCGCCATTTGTGGATAATGGCTCTCACTGTGGTTCGCTGGATTCCCAAAGCTTTGGAAATGGCTTTATAACCCTTTCCAGACTGATAGATCTCAATTACTTTCTTTCTCAATTGTTCCTGAATTTCTTTGGGTCTCGGCATGATGTGTAGCTTTTAAGGATCTTCTGGTGGACCTTACTGTGTCAAGCAGCTCCTATTTAAGTGATGCCTTGATTGTGAACAGGTGTGGCAATAATCAGGCCTGGGTGTGGCTAGAGAAATTGAACTCAGGTGTGGACAACCACAGTTATAGTATGTTTTAACAAGGGGGGCAATCACTTTTTCACACAGGAACCATGATGGTTTGGATTTTTTTTCACCTTTAATAATAAACACCTTCATTTACAAATTGCATTTTGTGTTTACTTGTGTTGTCCTTGACTATTGTTTAAATTGGTTTGATGTTCCGAAACACTTAAGTGTGACAAAAATGCAAAGGAACAGGAAATGAGGAAGGGAGCAAACACTTTTTCACACCACTGTAAATGATAGGTGCTCAAAATGAATACCCCGGTGTGGTTGCCACAAACACCACACTGTGTTCCAGGGGCGGACTGACCATTGGGGCACTCGGGCACTGCCGAGGGCCCCATGCCACTAAGGGGCCCCATCAGGGTTGCCAGCCTCAATAAAACCAGGGACAGTATGTAAAAATCTGTGTTTTTAAAAAAATCCCCAGATTATAGCTGCCCACCTTTCCAGTACCTTTTCAGTGTGTGTATGTGTATTCTGTGTGTGTGTATACTGTGTGGCCCCATAATCTATTACCCAGGGGCCCCATAATCTCCTATTGCCCGGGAGCCCCATGAGTTGTCAGTCCACCCCTGCTGTGTTCCCACCAGTAATAAAGGGTATCAGACCCGTATTTCCTGATTGGCAGAGAGGCGATTCAGTGTTAGAAAAGTGAATATTCATTTGCTTTTCTAACGCACCTGGGTGGGCTCCAAGCACAATGCTCTGTGCCACGAGCCCACCATATTGGGCCTCTGGCTCTAATCAGGTGCTTCAAAAAAACACCCCCACTGCTGTAATTCATGCGCCTAGCGTCCTGAAAGGAGCCGGACACATGAATAGGGGGTGACAGCGGCGTTGGCATTGGAAAGGGTAGGGGTGGCACCCCACGCACTCTTAGTGGATGGGCCGCCCCTGCCTTAGGGTCTGGGCCTCCTTTTTATAGCACATAGGACCGGGGGGATGGACCCAAGAAAACCCACCAAGAAAGACCCAGGAAAGACATCGAACCCTCACCTTCCCAACCAGGGCGGCGTTAACCTCTACCTGCCTACACGGGGGGGGGGGGGGGGGGGGGGACTGATTTAGGTTCTAATAAACTTAGAACCCTTTATTATCCAAGATGGGCCGTCCTCTCGCTACATCTATGTAACAACAATGTAAAAATTCTGTATTTCCATATATGCTAGATTTTTTGTCACGGGCAATATTTTATTCTATAAATTATGGATAAATGTGTAGGGATGCTTGTGGGGCAGGATCATGCTGGAGGCAATTTGTTATTTTTACCTGAATATTGATGACTACTCGATCATTGGTATTTTTTATTATATGATTTTTAACATGATGTGTAATAAAAATAAACATTTTCAACAGTACATTTGGGTTGATACTTTTGCTGTACCATAAAACATTCCTTTAGGGCCGGTTTACACCAGATGCAGTCCAGTGCATCTAAAAACGCATGGACAGTGTTTAACATGGATTCCAATGGCCCTCGTTCAGACCAGTGCAGTGTGTTCCAGTGCAGTCAACAAAAGTAGAGCATGTAGCATTTACTTTCTGTATGGAACATATATGGAAGGTGGAAAAACACATAAAAAACACTGTGATGTCCTTAATTTAGATTAAAGCGGAGGTCCACCCTAAAGTGGACCTTCCGCTCATCGGAACCCTCCCCCCCTCCGGCGCCACAATTGGCCCCTTTTTTAGGGGGGAGGGGTGCAGATACCTGTACAGTACAGGTATCTGCACCCACTTCCGGGATAGCTTACGCCCCTTTCCGAAAGTCCCCCGCTGCCTGCTAGGAAACACCCAGCTCCCAGAGGCAGCGGGTCCATCCTTATTGCGTAGCGCGACTCGCGCATGCGCAGTAGGGAACCGGGAAATGAAGCCGAAAGGCTCCACTTCCTGATTCCCATACCCAAGATGGCGGCGGCAGCACCCGAGAGCCGATCGAGAGATCGGCTTTGGGTGCCGACATCGCGGGCGCACTGGACAGGTAAGTGTCACTATTTTAAAAGTCAGCAGCTGCAGTATTTGTAGCTGCTGGCTTTTAAAAAAAAAAAAAAAACGCGGAGTCCCGGCGGACTCCCACTTTAAGAGAAAAATAAGGGGGGGGGGGGGCGCACAAAAATGCACCAAAAACGCGCATGCAGAATGACATCCGGAACCCAAACATTGTTGTGTGAACTGGCCTTTACAGCAATTCATTGGCTTATATATCAATCAATTTTGGATATACAGTAAGTACTGTGACTTTTAGTGGCATCTACACCCAGTTGCTTAAAATCTAAACCACTTACAGTAGAATAATTGATTTCAAACCATTTGGCGATCTTTTTAGATCCCTTGCCAGAACCTTCTGGCCCATACACAGGTACCCCTTCATGCACCCTCACCCAGGTCAGGACAAGTGGGGGGGGGGGCAGGAGGGTCACCTGCCCCGAGCACAGTTTTTGTTATGTGGAGGGGATCTTGTCATCACTCCATTTTCCATTTTCTAAATGACAAGAATGATGTTGTTAAAGAAAAAAATGTCTGTGGGGGTTATCTACGAAAGGCAAATCCACTTTGCACTGCAAGTGCACTTGGAAGTGCAGTCGCTCTAAATCTAAGGGGTAGATATGAAATGAGGGGAAGCTCTGCTGATTTTATCATCCAATCATGTGCAAGCTAAAATGCTGTTTTTTTATTTTCTTTGCAGGTCCCCCTCAGATCTACAGCGACTTTACTTCTAAGTGCACTTGTAGTGCAAAGTGGATTTGACTTTTGGAAATAACCCCCCATTGTGTTCCCACGACTACAAAACCACAAAGTAATAAAAAATTGCTGCGGCTGCCCCTAATATTCAAAAAAAAATAAAAAAATCCTCATGTACTACCCATATCTGTGCTAATTACAATAAAAATCAATCATAACAATATCTATGTGCATGAAAATCAACATAACACATAGGGGTTAATTTACTAAAGGCAAACAGACTGTGCACTTTGCAAAGTGCCATTGCCCTCAGCAAGTGTAGTTGCTACAGAGTTTAGGAAATTAGGTAAAGCTTCACTTTGCCCAATCACATGCAAGAAAAAAAACCAAAAAAAAAAAACCAGCCTCTTTGTTTGCATATGATTGGATGATGGAATTCGGCAGAGTTTTTCCTCATTTGCTAAGCTATGGAGCAACTGCTTTCGCAGAGTGCAACTGCACTTTGCAAAGTGCACAGTCTATTTTCCTTTAGTAAATCAACCCCACAATATCAAATAAGCTGGTGAATCTTATTTCCATGCAATAATTTGTGTTCTTCTACACTAGCGTTTAAAAGTTCATATATTATAGTCCACCCCTACGTACCAATCCTTATTCCATGCACAGTGACTCCTACCACCATTCACATATGCACTCACCTCCAGCTGTGACCTGTATATACCAGGTCATACCATGCTTTCCTCTACTGGGGTACACAATCAGACTCCTCTCCAATGCTCCTCCTTCTTCCCTCTTTTTCTCTTTGTGATATACAGTTTCACCAATTGTTCGGTGTATGGCTCTTTAAATTCGTGGGTAGATCTCTGCAGACAAGCTCAAACATAGAGTGCTCTCATGGTGTAGTAAGTGAAAAATTCTTATTTATTTAAAACTTTTGCACTTACATAATGTAAAAAAAGTCATCACTTTGGTAAACAACAGCGGGGCTGCAGCCCCCGCATCAGTTCCAGTACACAGCACAGCATCACTCGACTCCACCCAACGTGTGTCGTCACGGTCACGTGACTTCCCTTAGGGGTTTGGCCCACACTATTATTTCAGTTCCTCCGTTGATATTTTATTTGATGCATGTGCACGTGCAGTTCAACCCAATGGACTTCTAAGGGGCTGTTGGAAGATCTACAAAAAGGGAACATTGTGGGAAAATTTCCTTACACTTAAAGGTACTGTAGATGTAAGGGCACACTTTTTTTTTTCTTTTTACAAAAAATTTGTAAGCAATTTTAGTACAGGAGAGGAGCCTGTACAACTGTGCAAAGACTGATGGGAAGGCTAAATACTAAAACAAATATGGAGGGACAAGCATTAAAAATTGAAAGCCTGTTTTATTTTAAAGTGGTTCTAAAGGCTGAAGGTTACTTACTTTAATCCATTCTCTGCATTAGTGCAGCTCTCCCCTAGCCCCCCCCTCCCCTTATACTTACCTGAGCCAGATCTCAATCCAGCGCTGTGCATGAGAGCAGTAGCTCTCTCCCTCCTCGCAGGCTCAGATATAACAGCAGGAGCCATTGGCTCCTACTGCTGTCAATCACAACCAGTGAGGAGGGAGTGGGGCTGAGCTGTTCTCTGTTTGTCTATGGACACACAGACTCCACATGGGAGCGACAATGCGCAAGTGCCACCATAGCAAGCGGTCTGCTGTGGCAGGCACTCATGGGCGGGGCAAGAGTGCCGGCAGGGGACACGAGAAGAGGAGGATCGGGGTTACTCTTTGCAAAACCATTGCATAGAGCAGGTAAGTATGCCATGCTTGTTATTTTGGAAAAATAAAACGTAAACCTACAGTATAATATCACTTAAAGAATCCAATAATCATTGCTTGCTGTGGGGGCACTCGGCACGGGGGAGAGGCCGGCAAGGGACCAAAGAAGAGGAGGATCGGGGCTACTCTGTGCAAAAGCATTACACAGAGCAAGTAAGTGTAACATGTTTGTTATTTTCAGAAAATAAAAATTGTATTGTTTATAATCACTTTAAGGTGAAGGCTGCAATAGTAATTCATAATATGTGCCTACTAGAAATGCATTATAATTTCCCTTTAAAGTTCTGTGTGCTCTAAAAGTGATATTTCAAATACAAATAAAGCCTGGGTGAATGATTCACCAATGCTCCCTCACCAAAGAAGAAGTTGTTCTGCTGCAGGGGGTCACCCTGAGCAAGCTTTGGTGACAGAGTTTATCTGGGTGTATGATGTCATTGTCTTACCACATGTGACATGTTGGAGCCTGGTGATTGGCCGGACAGCTAGGTAAGTCATATGCTCCATTATACCTAGAAGCCACACTTCATTCACAGAGCAACAACAGAGCAAAGGCATTAGAGTATGGAGTTGGTGAAGGAGTATGGAACAGTAAATAAACCTTGTTGGGAGGAAGGGGAGGTGGGCTTTGCACGACAAATTTGCACTGAATGCCCTGTCTCTTTAGGATCCTAGTGGGAGCTTATTTCTGTTTTGTGGTACCTTTTGTGTAAATATTTTTTATTTTTTTTTACTTATCATTAAACGATATTTGAAAATGGTCTGGCTGAAATTTTGAATGCTCTACTCTTGCCTTCTTATTGTGTAAACTCTGTTACATTCCTGTCTGGGTGTGGCAGTGAATGATCCAGACTTCGTTTAAGGCTGGGTTCCCACTATCTTCGCATGCGGCTCACAGCAGGGGTCTGGTGCGTTCCCATTCACCGTTTCAGGTTCAATTTCAGCCAGAATTTTTGGCTGAATTCGGACCTTAAACGTACCAAAAGACGCACAGGACTCCTGTGCAAATTCGCACAAAGAATTTTCTTTCGAAAATCGTATCTAAGAATTTTCGTACGAATTTCGCACCATTAGTGGGCTGCAGCATTGGCCGATTTTTGTGCAGCAATCAAATTAGAGGGATTCTGAAAAACAAACGATTTTCTAATCAATGATGGGAGAATGGAGCGAGAAATGTAATAAGAAAAAAAAATGTGCATGTGCAAGAAAAGAAAATTTACGGAGAGAAAAGAAGATTCCTGGCCACGAAAATTCTTTTCTGCAGCAACATGAGGTGAAATTGAAGGCTTGGTCGGCCGAATTTCGAAAAATCAACGGTGGCGCCATCGGATCACAAAAAAACAAACTTTCTGATTTTGAAAAGAAAATTGTTCGAAATTCGATCATGTATGGCCTGCATAAATCTAAGGGGTAGATCTGAAATGAGTGGAAGCTCTGCTGATTTTATCATCCAATCATGTACAAGCTTAAATGCAGTTTTTTTATTTTCCTTGCATGTCCCCCTCAGATCTACAGTGACTTTACTTCCAAGTGCACTTGCAGTGCAAAGTGGATTTTCCTTTAGTAAATAACCCCCTTAGTGCTTATGAGACAAGTACACACTATAGAGGGATATGATTTGTTCGTATTTCATGCCTGAGGTTTACAACCACTTTAACCACTTACCGACCGCCGCGCGACAATGTACGTCCCTTTTTAGAAGAGGGATATCTCGGTAACAGCAGCAACTGCTGCCACAACCGAGGTATCCATTTCTTCAGGAGGCGGTTAGGTAAACAATAATGGTGGTCTCTGCAGCGGATACGCTGCAAGATCCCCATTATCGACGGCGGGATAGGTGCCACTCCCCCCTCCCACCGCTCTCCCATGCTCTCCTCCACTTACCGGAGCCGGCGATAGCGGCGGAGGCAATCGGGTCCTGTCACTTCCTTTGAGACGAGTGAGTCTAAGATGGCCTCCACCCGTCTCCATACCATAGCAGGGCGGAAGCGACGTCAAAACGTCACTTCCGCCCATACCTCTTAAAGGCACATTTTTTCAAATGACAATTTTTAATTTTTTTTTTTCATTGCATTTAAGTACAAATATGAGATGTGAGGTCTTTTTGATCCCAGATCTCATATTTAAGAGGACCTGTCATGCTTTTTTCTATTACCAGAGATGTTTACATTCCTTGGAATAGGAATAAAAGTGACCCAAATTCTTTTTTTTTTTTTAACTGTATAAAAAAAATAAAAAAAATAAAAATATTTTTTTTTAAAGCGCCCCGACGACCTCACGCGCAGAAGCGAACGCATAGGTGAGTAGCGCCTGCATATGAAAACAATGGTCAAACTACACATGTGAGGTATTGCCGCAATTGTTAGAGCGAGAGCAATAATTCTAGTCCTAGACCTCCTCTGTAACTCAAAACATGCAACCTGTAGAATTTTTTAAACATCGCCTATGGAGATTTTTAAGGGTAAAAGTTTGACGCCATTCCACAAGCGGGCGCAATTTTGAAGCGCGACATGTTAGGTATCAATTTACTCGGCGTAACATTATCTTTCACAAATTAAAAAAAAATTGGGCTAACTTTACTGTTGTCTTATTTTTTTATGCAAAAAAGTTTTTTTTTTTTTTTTTTTAAAGTGCGCTTGTAAGACCGCTGCGCAAATACAGTGTAACAAAAAGTATTGCAACGACCGCCATTTTATTCTCTAGGGTGTTAGAAAAAAATGTATAATGTTTGGGGGTTCTATGTAATTTTCTAGCAAAAATAAAAAACGTGTTTTTAACTTGTAAACACGAGTCTGAAAAAGAGCCCCGGTCCTTAAGTGGTTAAGAAGCAAATATACTATTTAGAAATATATACTTTGTATTTCACTTACTAAGCTTGCTTGAGAAGAAGTGCGGTGCACACAATAACACACAAATCCTGTAGCCTTGAGCCTTCTGTGAGTGACAGCGGACGGTATACTGCAATGAGTGACAGGTGATAGACTCAGTCTCCTGCACTAGGCATGGGGTATACAAAGGTACATTAGAAGTGTCAGCTGGGGACACTGTGTGACTCGGAGACATGAGATGATTGACAGCAACATTTATTGAAACAAAGTGACAATGAAGAGAAGGAAGAGAGAAAAAGGGAATCGAGGACAGAGAAGGAAAGAAAGAAGCAAACGAGAAAAGAGAAGAACAAGTTGAGGTAGAGATGAGCGGACAGAGCAAGAAGAAGGGCAGAAGAGAGGAGAGGAGATGAGGAGAGAAGAGAGGAGAGGGCATAGGTGGGCACAGCCTATTGCATTAGGGTGTGCACCCTAAAGCTCAAAAACATGTGTATCTATATATATATAGACCATTGATTTCCTTGCCAGCACAGTGAAAGAGAAGTGCATAAGCTGGCAGAGCCAATAAGAGGCTCCTCTGCCTGCTGGCACACAGTGATTATGCTAATGCGCATAGAGTGATTAGGGTGTGCCCAGGCACATCTGGCACACCCTGTGCGCACGCCTATGGGAGAGAGGCATACAAATAAGAGACAATAAAAGAAGGGAGAAGAAAAAAAAAAAAGTAGAAAGAGTACATGGGAGATGAGCAGAGAGATGAGAGAAAAAGAAGGAGATAATCCGGGAGATGGGAGAGAAAGAATAGGAGAAAAAAGGGAGGGATAGAGGATATAGCAGAGAGAATAGATAAGAGAGAATAAGCCTAGGTTCACACTGGTGCATGGAAAACACTGCATGCGATTTGCACAGGAATCGCACCGCATTCCTGTGCACATTCCATCGATGTCTCTGTGGTGCGATTTGAGCAATGGGGAATTGGGGGAAAGAGAAGATAAAAAAGAAGCAAACAAGAAAAGAGAGAATACCATATATACTCGAGAATAAGCCGAGTTTTTCAGCACATTTTTTATGTTGAAACCCCCCCCCCCCCCCCCCCTCCTTGGCTTATACAGGGATGGCAGGGATACCGGGCATTAGGCTGCTTGAACTGTGGCTGCAGTGCTCCCCTCTCTCCCTCCCTTACAGAGCAAGAGACTGCTGTGTCTCGGAGATGACTCTGAAATTTTCGGCCACGCTGTGACAAAAGTCCCGTCTTCCTCCTAGACCAGCTTGTGTGATAGATGGAGCACTGCGTCTATCACAAGAACTGGTCTAGGAGGAGGTTGGGACTTTTGTCCCAACGCGACCACACTTTTCCAGACTGAGCTCTGAGACACAGAGGGAGATGCCCGCTGTGCAATCCAGGTACTGACTGCTGCTGAGACTGCATGAATGGGCACAGTCACTACTAGTGAGGCTGCAATGATGGGCACAATGAGGCGGCAATGATGGGCATGGTAAGGCTGCAGTGATGGGCACAGTGAGGCTACAATGATGGGCACAGTAAGACTTCGGTGATGAGCATGGTGAGGCTGCGGTGATGGGCACAGTGAGGCTACAATTATGGGCATGGTAAGGCTGCAATGATGGGCATGGTGAGGCTGCGGTGATGGGCACAGTGAGGCTACAATGATGGGCAGGGTAAGGCTGCAATGATGGGCATGGTGAGGCTGCAGTGATGGGCACAGTGAGGCTACAATGATGGGCATGGTAAGGCTACTATGATGGGCATGGTGAGGCTGCAGTGATGGGCACAGTGAGGCTACAATGATATGCACGGTAAGGTTGCAATGATGGGCATGGTGAGGCTGCAGTGATGGGCACAGTGAGGCTACAATGATATGCACGGTAAGGCTGCAATGATGGGCATGGTGAGGCTGCGGTGATGGGCACAGTGGGGCTGCAATGATGGACATGGTAAGGCTGCAATGATGGGCATGGTGAGGCTGTGTTGATGGGCACAGTGAGGCTACAATGATGGGCACGGTAAGGTTGCAATGATGGGCATGGTGAGGCTGCGGTGATGGGCACAGTGAGGCTACAATGATGGGCACGGTAAGGCTGCAATGATGGGCAGTGAGGCTGCATTGATGGGCACAGTGACGCCGGCAGCCTCTGTGTTGTCCGTGCCACACCGCATCCTGAAAATTTACCAGTAGCTGCTGCATTTCTCACCCTAGGCTTATACTCAAGTTAATAAGTTTTCCCAGTTTTTTGTGGTGAAATTAGGTGCCCTGGCTTATATTCGGGTTTATACCGTATATGATAAGTTAGAGGGGAGTGGAGAGAGCAAGAAAAGGGGGAGAGGAGAAAAGAGGAGATGGATAAAAATAGGAGACACAATAAAAGAGGAAAGAACAAAAACAAGTAGAAAAAGTTCACGGGAGAGGAGGAGAGAAATGAGAGAAAAAGAAATAGATAATCAGAGAGATGGGAGAGAAAGAATAGGAGAGAAAAGGGAGGGATAGAGGATGTAGCAGAAAGAATAGATAAGAGAGAGGGAGCTATAGGTTCACACTGGTGCCTGGAAAACACTGCAAGTAATTCGCACAGGAATCGCACCGCATTCCTGTGTACATCACATGCGATGTCTCTGCTGTGCGATTTGAGCCATACATTGAGAATAGGATGGGATTGGATAGGAGAAACAGCAGCTAGAAAACGGGAGAGAGAAAGTGATAGAAGAGACATAGAGGGCGAGATAGAAAAAGATTAGTTGCAGAGCAGTGAAGAAAAGAAAGCATGAGAGAGAGAGAAGGGGGGAGGGATAGAGAAAGGAGTAGCTAGAGAACAGGAGAGGGATAGCGATAGAAGAGAGAGAGAAGAAAGAAGCACTTTCTGGATTTAGGTCACATGGCCACATTGCGCAGCCGCTCACCTCTACCTCACTGAGCACTCATACACGAGCGCTAATGCTGCAGACTGCTATAGTACATCAGGAGATGCTGCACGGCCACAGCATAGGTGGATCGCCCGGAACAGCACAGCAATGACATGGACATCCAATCACAGTTCTTATGCCCTGTACACACGGTCGGAAATTCTGACGGAAAAGGTCCGATGGGATTATATTGTCAAAAAATCCGATCGTGTGTGGGCTCTATCGGACTTTTTCTGTTGGAAATTATGACGGAAAAAATTTGAGAGCAGGATCTAAAATTTTCCGACAAAAAAATCCGATCAGACTTTTTCCGATCGTTTGTAGAGAATTCCGATGGAAAAAGTGCCACGCATGCTCAGATCAAATTACGAGACCATAGCTATTGGCTACTAGCCTGAACGTAGTCCTGTCGCACGCAACGGATGTCACCAAGTTCCGAACGATCAGATTTTCCGACAACTTTGCTCGACCGTGTGTATGCAACACCAGTTTCGGACAAAATCCGTCTGAAAAAATCTGATGGATTTTGTGGTCGGTACAGGGCATTAGGCTACAATAACAGAATCAACCATTGGGTGTCCAAGACCAACAACAACAAACAGACAATCATATATATATATATATATACACCCCTCCTACAGTGCTGAGAGTGCTGTGATGCAGAAGGTTAATTCCTACAGTGAAGGTTAATCCGCCCACAAAGCTACACCACCTATGCAGTTCTATAGCCTCCTCTATCTACTTCTACATAATGTAACACACAGATCAGATTTGGCTCTCTAAGGCTCTGATGAAGAGGATAACCCTTGAAACACGTTAGTTAATCATTTGATTATCCCTTGCATTGGATAGCACTTTATAACAATTTATCAAGTGTGTAACATTGAATTTTATTTATATGTACGAATACGAAATAGTAGTTCTCTCTATATATCTGATTTGTTTGTAATAAACTCCTTTTTTAACGATTCATGCATTAGGGCACGCGCCTTCTTTTTACTTTATATTTAGCATTTCGGACTTCCCTTAGTCGACCTAGGCAGCGGGGCATGCATGATCACTTCACACTTACACCATCAAGAAATACTACCACCCTACTAAGGCCCTCCGAACTAGCGCAGGAGAATATCTTTTTGTTTATACCTTTAGAGAGAAGAGGGAACTGATAGAGAAAGCAGTAGGTAGAGAGACCTGGGAAAAAAGAATAAAAGAGAGAGAGAGAGATTGAGAAAAAGAAAAAAAGAAAGAAGAGAGAGAGGGATAAAAATAGAGAGATAGTAGAGCAGAGATGAATAAAGAAAAGAGGATAAGGTACAAAGAACAGGAGAGATACAAGAGGGAGCAAAGAAAGAATAACAGAAGAGAGAGTCCAAAAAAGAGAGAAGGAGGTTAGAAGAAAGAGTAAATGCAGATAAACTGATAAAATAGAGGAGGGAAAGACGAAAATGTAAGGGTAAACGGATGGAACAAAGAGAGAAAAGAAAAGAGGGCAGAAGAGAGAGAGACTGAGAAGTGGAGATACAGGAAGAAAAATAAATTGTAGAGGAAAATAAAAGAATAGAAGACAGAGAAGAAGGAGGGATGGAGTAAGGAGCAGAGATAGGAAGGGGGAAAGGATAGAAGAGAGGGACTGAAAACTAAAGTGATAGAGGAAGGAGGTAAGAGAGAGGAGGGGGATAAAAATGTGAGAGATTGAGAAGCAGAGAGATGGTGAAAGGAGCAAAGAAAGAATATAGGAAGAGAGAGGGATAGAAGGGAGAAAAGAATGCAGGATAGAGGATGGAGTGGATAAAAAGAACATGAGAGAAAGAACGCTAGAAAAAGGGATTGAAAAAAAAAAGAGATAGAGGACGGAGATGAGAGAGAAGAGAGGGATACAAACGAGAGAGATTGAGAAGAGGAAAGATGGTGGAAGGAGCAAAGAAAGAATAGAGGAAGAGAGAGGGATAGAAGAGAGAAAAGAAGGCAGGATAGAGGAAAAGTGGATGAAGAGAGGGCTAGAAGAAAGGGATTGAAAACAAAAGAGATAGGGGAGGGAGGTGAGAGAGAAAAGGGGAAGAAAGAAGCATAGAAGTAAGAAAGTTGAGAGAGATTAAGAAGAGAGAAGATACAGAAAGAAATAATAGTGAAAGAGATAGGGGATAGAAGAGGGAAACAAAGGAGAGATAGAGGAGAGAATAGATCAAGTGAACAAAGAGGATAGGAGGATAGAAGAGAACAACTGAGGTAGAGTGAGAGAGAAGAGATAGAAGTGACGGATAAATTGAGAGGATAGCTACAGAAAGGAATAACAAAAAAATAAAGAAAGAGAGGAGTAACAGAGAGAAAGGGAAAGATAAAAGAGAGGGACTGAAAACAGGAGCGATAGAGGTAGGAGGTGTGAGAGAAGAGAGGGATAGAAGTTAGAGTGAGATTAAGAAGAGGAAAAATAGAGGATGCAGCAAAGAAAAAATAAATAGAAAGAGAGATAGAAGAGGGAAATGAAGGAAAGATGGAGGAGAGAGTGGACAGAGAGAACAGGAGACAGCGATTGATTTGGACTTGGAACAGAAGAGATAGTAGAGGGAGGTAAAAAGGAAGAAGGGGGGAAAAAATAGAAGTGAGAGATTCGAAAGAGATATTAAGGAGAGGAGAGATACAGGAACGAGCAAACAAAAAATAGAGGAAGAGAAATGGATAGGAGAGAGAAAAGAAGGAGGGATGGATAGAAAGAACACGGTGAAGAAAAAGGATAGAAGAAAGTGATTGAGAACAGAAGAGATGGAGGAGGGAGGTCAAGGGGAATGAAAGAAGGATAGAAATGAGAAAGTAGAGAGAGAGATAGAGAGAGAGAGGGATTAAGATGAGAGATACTGGGAGCAGCACAGAAAGAATAGAACAAGAGAGAGAGATACAAAAGAGAAAGAAGGAGGGATAGAGGAAGGAGTATATAAAGGGAACAAGGGAGCAAGAGATAGAAAAGAGAGAGAAGGAGGGAGAGAGGAAGGAGTATATACAGGGAACAAGGGAGCAGGAGATAGAAGAGATGGAATGAAAAGGGCATGAGAAAGAAGAGAGAGATAGAAGTGAGAGATAGGACAGATAAAGCAAAGAGGAATGGAAAAAATTGAGGATGAGAGAGGGATAGAAGAGAGAGAAGAAGGGGGATAGAGGAAGGTATAGACAAGGAGGGAAGAGGGGATTGGAAACAGGAGTGATAGAGGAGGGAGGTGAGAGACAAGAGAAGGAGAGAAGTTTGAGATAGATTGAGAAGAAGAAGGAGCAAAAAAAAATAGAGAAAGAGATAGATAGAAAAGAGAAAAGAAGGAGGGATGCATAGAGAGAACAGGGGAGGGAAGAGGATATAAGAAAGGGATTGAGAACAGAAGAGATAAATGAGAGAGGTGAGAAGGAAGAAAGAAGGATAGAAGTGAGAAAGTCAAAAAAACAAAATTAAAAAGAGGAGAGACATGAGAAAGAGCAAAGAAAAATAGACAAAATGAGAGGGATAGAGGAAAGACTAAACAGAGAGAATAGGGGAGAGAGAAGGACAGAAGAACAGAGGAGATAAAAGAGAGAGGTGAGAGAGAAAAAGAGAAAAAAGGATAGAAGTAAGAGATAGAGAAGAGGAGAAAGCGAGAGATAGAAGATATTGATTGTGAAGAGGAGAGATAAAGGAAGGTATAGAAGAAAAAGAAAGAAGGGTGGATAGAGAAAGGAGTAGATAGAGAGAAGAAATGGAATAGAAGAATTGAAGAGAGGGATTGAGAGAGGGAGGTGAGAAATAAGAGAGATATAAGTGACAGAGAGATAGACGGGGAAGAGTAGAGATAAAAGAAGGAGCAAAGAAAAAGAGAGAGATGAGATAGAGGAGGGAAAAGATAAATAGAACGGAGGGAGATAGGAGGATATATGGGGGGGGGGGGGGGGGTGAGAGAGAAGAAGAAGGAGCAAAGAAGTAGAGATAGAAGAAGGAGGGGTAAAGGAGGGAGTAGATGAGGAGATCAGGTGAGAGAGGAGGGTAGAACAGAGGGATTGAGAGAAGAGATAAAGGAAGGAGCAAAGAAAAAGAGAGGGATAAACAAGAAAGAAGAAGGAGGGATAGAGGAGGGAATGGATAGTGATAAAAAGGGAGATAGGAGAATAAAATAGAGGGATGGGGGGGGGGGGGGGGTGAGCAAACAGAGAGAAAGAAGTGAGAGATAGATTGAAAAGAAGAGAGAAGGAGGGAGAGTGGAATAAGTAGATAGGGAGAGGAAAGGAGATACCAAGATAGTGAAATAAAGGACTAATAGGGGAAGGAGAGAATGAAGAGGAGAGATAAAGAGGAGAGATAAAGGAAGGAGCAAAGATATAGAGAGAGATAAAAGAGATAGAAGAAGGGAGGATAGAGGAGGGAGTAAATAGGGAGAACAGGGGCGATACCAGGATAGAAGAAAGGGAATGATAGAGGGAGGTGAGGGAGAAAGGAGAAACAGATGAGAAGAGATAAAGCAAGGAGTAAAGAAAGAGAGAGGGATATAAGAGATAGAAGAAGGAAGGATAGAGGAGGTGGAAGATAGGGAGAAGAGGGGAGATACCAGGATAGAAGAAAGGAAATAATAGAGGGAGATGAGGGAGAAGATAGAGATAGAAGAAGGAAAGATAGAGGAGAGAGTAGATAGGGAGAAGAGAGAGATACCTGGATAGAAGAAAGGGAAAGAAAGAGCGAGATGAAAGAGAAGAGTGTGATAGAAGAGATAGAAGGAGTGGTAGAGGAGGGAATAGATAGGGGGAAGATGGCAGATACGGGGATAGAAGAACGGGAATGATAGAGGAAGGTGAAAGAGAAGAGAGAGATAGAAGGTGAAGGAGAAGAGATAAAGGAAGGAGTAAAGAAAGAGAGAAGGATATAAGAGACAGAAGAAGAAGAAGGGATAGAGAAGGTGGTAGGGAAAAGAAAGGAGATACCAGGATAGAAGAAAGGGAAGGATAGAGTGAGGTGAAAGAGAAGAGCGTGATAGAAGAGATAGAAGAAGGAAGGATAGAGGAGGTAGTAGATAGGGAGAAGAAAGGAGATACAAGGATAGAAGAAAGGGAATGATAGAGAGAGATGAGGGAGAAGAGAGAGATAGAAAAGATATAAGAAGGGAGGATAGAGGAGGGGTAGATAGGGAGAAGAGGGGAGATATTTCCCAGGATAGAAGAAAGGGAATGGTAGAGAAAGTTGAGAGAAAATAGAGAAATAGATGAGAAGAGATAAAGGAAGTAGTAAAGAAAGAGTGAGAGGGTTAGAAGAGATAAAAGAAGGAGGGATAGAGGAGGGAGTAGAGAGAGAGAAAAGGGAGATACCAGGATAGAAGAAAGGGAATTGTAGAGGGAGAGGTAGAAGAGAAGATATCAAGGAAGGAGTAAAGAAAGAGTGAGAGGGATAGAAGTGATAGAAGAAGGTAGGGTAGAGGGAGAAGAGGGGAGATACCAGGGCAGAAGAAATGGGAGGGTAGGGAAGTGAGAGAGAAGAGAGAGATAGAAGAGAAGCGATAAAGGAATAAAGAAAGAGAGAGGGATGGAAGAGATAGAAGAAGGGGGATAGAGGAGGGAGTAGATAGAGAGAAGAAGGGAGATACCAGGATAGAAGAAAGGGAATTGTAGAGGGAGAGATAGAAGAGAAGAGATAAAGGAAGGATTAAAGAAAGAAAGAGGGGTAGAAGAGTTAGAAGAAGGTAGGATAGAGGGAGAAGAGGGGAGATACCAGGATAGAAGAAAGGGGGGGATAGGGAGGTGAGAGAGAGGAGGGAGATAAAAGAGAAGAGATAAAGGAAGGAATAAAGAAAGAGAGAGGGATAGAAGAGATAGAAGAAGGAAGGATAGAGGAGGGAGTAGATAGGGAGAAGAAAGGAGATACCAGGATAGAAGAAAGGAAATGATAGAGGGAGATGAGGGAGAAGAGAGAGAGATAGGAAAGATATAAGAAGGGGGGATAGAGTAGGGAGTATATAGGGAGAGGAGGGGAGATATTTCCCAGGATAGAAGAAAGGGGAGGATGGGGGGGGGGGGGGTGGTGAGAGAGAAGAGAGGGATAGAAGAGAAGAGATAAAGGAAGGAGTAAAGAGAGAGGGATGGAAGATTAAAGAAAGAAAGAGGGGTAGAAGAGTTAGAAGAAGGTAGGATAGAGGGAGAAGAGGGGAGATACCAGGATAGAAGAAAGGGGGGGATAGGGAGGTGAGAGAGAGGAGGGAGATAAAAGAGAAGAGATAAAGGAAGGAATAAAGAAAGAGAGAGGGATAGAAGAGATAGAAGAAGGAAGGATAGAGGAGGGAGTAGATAGGGAGAAGAAAGGAGATACCAGGATAGAAGAAAGGAAATGATAGAGGGAGATGAGGGAGAAGAGAGAGAGATAGGAAAGATATAAGAAGGGGGGATAGAGTAGGGAGTATATAGGGAGAGGAGGGGAGATATTTCCCAGGATAGAAGAAAGGGGAGGATGGGGGGGGGGGGGGGGGGGTGGTGAGAGAGAAGAGAGGGATAGAAGAGAAGAGATAAAGGAAGGAGTAAAGAGAGAGGGATGGAAGACAGAGACATATAGATAGGATAGGTGGAGAGACAGTGGAAGGGACAGACAGAGAAATAAGTGAGAGGAGCTCTTCCCTTCCCTGAATAATTGACTGTCTGACTAATTAAAAGTTCTCTCACTCTCCCTCTGCCATTAACCCTTCCCAGCCCCATGATGATGATGCTGCTGCTGTGAGTCTGCTGCCAGTGTCAGTGTGTGTGTGGCAGGCAGCAGGCAGAGAAGAGAGGAGGGGTGCCCCGGTGGTGAGGGTGGTGAGGGTGCCTCCGCTGCTGGGTGTTGCACTATCTCTCTGCTCCATCACCACCAGCAGCAGCAGCAGCATCACTCCCTGCTTGTGGTTGCTAAGGAAACGGCCGCATGGCAACCGGCTGAGAGCCTGGGGGCCGTGTGTGCTGCCGCAGCTGCCGAGCCTCGCTCATTCTCCAGCAAGCAGCAGCAGCAGCTCCGTCCTGCACTCCTCCTCCTCCTCCCTTCCTTCCTCCTCCTCGCTCTGCCAGGGATCCCAGGCTGACAGGGGGAGCCCCAGCAGTGATGGACATGATGATGTTGGTGCAGGGTGCTGCTTGCTGCTCAAACCAGTGGCTGGCCGCTGTCATCCTCAGTGTGTGCTGTCTGCTGCCCTCCTGCCTGCCCGCCGGACAGGGCATGGACTACTCCTCCTGGCCCGCAGTGGACAACCTGGTCGTCAGGCAAGGAGAGACAGCCATGCTTAGGTAGGAGCCCTGCTCAGGCTGTCTTGTCTATGTGTGTGTCTGTCATGTTTTTTTTTTTTTCTCTAGGTCGCTGTTCCTCCTTTTGGTTAGGATTGTTTTGCACTTGAGAAGAACCTGCGCCACATTTGCGACACTTTTGGCATTGGGGGGGGGGGGGGGGGGGGGCTCTTTGCGCTCCTCTCTGCACCCAGCCTTTGGAATTCGGGGGGTCTCTTTGCACTCTGGAACACTCACACAAACTGCTACTTTTTTTTTTTCCTCCTTCTTCTTCTCTGTGTTGAGCTCAGTGGATGCTTCAGGTTTGTTTATCATGGACATGTCTGTGCATGGAGATAGGGGGAGCTCTGTGGATGGGAAAAGAGTGCAAGTTGTGTAACTGAGGCTGAGAGGCTCATCGCTTACAGACCAGGCTGGGGAGCTGAGGATGGGGGGTGGAGGGGGGTATAAGGTGAGGGGGTGGGGGTGCACCCTGGGCAAAGGGTTGGGTGGCCTCCATCCATGGTCTTTTTTTTTTTATGCTAGCAAAAAAAAAAAACAAGACATGCAAAAGGTTAATGTGCATGCCCATGGCTGGCCGGTTGGAACGGTGGGTGCAAGCGGCTACCGGGGATAAGTTGGGGTGCGCCACTAGGTGCTGACACACTAAGAATGGGTGGTGTAAAAAAAAAAAAAAAAAGGCATGTAAAGTGTTAATGAGGATGCCCATTGGTGGTCGGTTGAGGCGGTGGGTGCAAAGGGCTACCAGGGATAAGTTGGGGTGCGCCACTAGGTGTTGACGCACTAAGAATGGGTGGTGTCAAAAAGCAAAAAAAAAAAAACAAGGCATGTAAAGTGTTAATGAGGATGCCCATTGGTGGCCGATTGAGGCGGTGGGTGCAAAGGGCTCCCGGGGATGTGCGACGGATGAGTTGGGGTGCGCCGCTATGCACTGAGACACTTTACATGATGCTCTCACCTGCCCCCTAAGAAGGTTTTGGGCACCCTTCATGGTCTATTTATTTTTATTTTTTATTACTACAAATGGGTGCTAAGGGTTAACGAGCATGCCCACGGCTTGCTGGTTGAGGCGGTGGGCGCAAAGGTGCACCTGAGGGCGCGTTTTGGATCAGTTGGGGCACGCCGCTATGCGTTGACGCGCTTTGCATGCCCTCACCTGCCCCCTTTTTTTTTTACAAGAAATGGGTGCTGTCAAAAAAAAAAAGAAGGCGTGCAAAAGGTTAATGAGCATGGTCTTGGCTGGCCGGTAGAGGCGGTAGGCACAAATGGCCACCAGGAATGGGCATCGGATCAGTTGGGGCGCGCCGCTACACGCTGACACACTTTGTATGACTTTCGCCTGTCCCTAAGCAGGTTTTTTGGCACCTGACATTTTTTTTTTTTTATTGGCTAAGAATGGGTGCTGTCAAAAAAACAAGGTGTGCAAAAGGGTGAATAAGCATGGTCATGGCTGGCTGGTTTAGGCGGTAGGCGCAAAGGGCTACTAGAAATGGACATTGGATTAGTTGGGGCGCACTGAGTAGGGTTTGGGCACTCTCCATGGTCTTTTTTTTTTCTTTTGACTATGAATGGCTTCGAGCAAAAAAAACAAAAAAAAACACAAGGCGTGCAAAGGGTTAATGAGCATGCCCATAACTGGCCAGTTGAGGCAGTAGGCACAAAGGGCTACCAGGAATGGACGCACTTTGCATGCCCTCCCCTGCCCCCTGAGCAGGGTTTTGGCACCCTCCATGGGCATGTGGCTCTAACTATACAAAGGATTAAGGTGCATGCTGGATGACCCAGTGGGCGCAAAGGACTACTGAGGGCGTGCAAAATGTGTCCACACAGCCGTTTGACTCAGGCGTGTCGCTGCGTGCTGCCGCACTTTGGCTTTGGTCATCCTCCGTGACTTTTTTCTTTAATTGTTAAGGAGCATTGCCAAAAAAAAAACAAGCCATGCAAAGGGTTAAAGAGCATGCCTATGGCTGGCCAGTTGACCTGATGGGTGCAAAGGGCTACCAAGGACGTGCAAAACGTTCACGCTCACATGAGTTTGGTGCAATCGGATTAGTTGGGGTCGATCGCTACATGCTAACGCACTTTGCGCATGCTCGCCTGTCCCTGAGCAGGATTTGGGTCTATGTTCTTTTTTTCCCCCCATGTCAAAAAACCAAGGCATGCAAAGGGTTAATGGGCATGCCCATGACTGGCTAATTGGCTTGGTGGTGGGCGCAAAAGGGCTACCCAGGATGTGCAAAACACCCGCGTCGGTCTGGCGAAGTCGGATCGGTTGGGGGGAATCGCTACATGCTAACGCACTACTTTGCGTGCCCCTGCTGATTTAGCAAGGGTTTGTAGCCCACCGTGACCACTCTGCAGCCCCCATTCCATCGCCCTGACTGCTGCACACTAATGAAAGCTGTGTTGGTACGCCTGTCCTTGGCGCTGCCTTGTTGCTGTGTCAGTTTTCAGGTTGCTGGAAGGGTTAATGCTTAGCCATGGTGACAGCGTCCACACCTTTCGCTGCAAATGTTCTGTGTTTGCATGGCCACCCCCCCCCCCCCCCACACACACCCCTCCAGTCCTCTTACTGCACCCCCTTTGCTTATATGATCACATATGGAGTTTAAAGGCTGGTTGTGCATCCTCTGGCCAGCACTGGGCTAGGCTCTCGACTCTTGTGTGACAAAGTCATTAGGGGGTGCTTGTGCCAAAAAAATAAAACTGAATTCTGAATACCAAATACGCAGGTTATTATGTGCCATGGGAAATCTGTGTCCTTTAACAGTGATAGAAGTTTCCTGGTTGATTTGGACTGGGTTGCCTACACTGACTTGGATATTCTGGGTTGCATATACTGAATTGTATATACTGGGTTGCATATACTAAATTGCATATACTGAATTGTATATACTGGGCTGCATATACTGAATTTTATATACTGGGTTGCATATACTAAATTTTATATATGGAATTGCAT
Source organism: Lithobates pipiens (assembly GCF_037356315.1). NCBI lineage: Eukaryota > Metazoa > Chordata > Amphibia > Anura > Ranidae > Lithobates > Lithobates pipiens. The sequence continues at coordinate 306,835,538 of NW_027507785.1, forward strand.
ATACTGGGTTGCATATACTGAATTGCATATACTGAATTGCATATAATGGGTTGCATATACTAAATTTTATATATACTGAATTGCATATACTGGGTTGCATATACTGAATTGCATATACTGGGTTTCATATACAGAATTGCATATACTGGGTTGCATATACTGAATTGCATATACTAAATTTAATATACTGAATTGCATATACTGGGTTGCATATACTGAATTGCATATACTGAATCTTATTTACTGGGTTGCATATAGTGAATTGCATATACTGGGTTGCATATACTGAATTTAATGTACCGTGTTGCATATACTATATTGCATATACTGAATTGGACATACTGGGTTGCATAAACTGAATTGGATATACTGGGTTGGATGTACTGAATTGCATATACTGAATGGGATATACTGGGTTGCATAGACTAAATGTAACATACTGAATTGCATATACTGGTTTGCTGTCCTCAATTGCATACACTGGATTGCATATACTGAGTTGCAGATACAACATTTGTAATCTTTTGTCTACACTGAATTGTATAACCTGTCCCCCTTTGCTGGCAGTTGTGTCATGCAGCAACCTCTCCGGTGAAGGTGGTGCTGTACAAGTAACTCAGGAAGGTGGTGTTGCTTGCTAAGAGTGTTAAAGCCTTCTTAGCTTGAGCTGGTCTTCACCAGACTTTAATGAGACGACATAAAGCTATGATGATCATTAGCTTGCAGGATTTAACATCACTGATGAGATTAGATCTCCATTTATTAGCCCAGGTAGCTGAAGAATTCCCCTGGGCTCCCAGAATATAAAACGTCCTTTAAACAATAAAATAATAATAAGTGCGTTGGATGCATCCTGTGCCTGCATTCTTAGTGCTACATTGTGTCGCCTCCAGCTAACATTGACTGGTACTGTGAAGATATGTGTCAACAGGAGTCTTGGTGTTTACTTAACCCATTAGTGACTCAGGCTGCTGCAGATGGGCAGATGTCATTGGTTGACGACTGAACTGTCTGGCCTGCGAAGAACCTCCCCAGGGCTGCGACTTTTGCTGCGACTTTGTGCCATGTTAGGCTTGGAATGTATTACAGTGATTGAAGTATTAACATTTCTTATGGAAAAAAAAAACGCATCTCATCCATCCCTTATTCCTTTCAGTAAACATCTGAGACCACCCCACAGTTGTGTCTGCCCGCATGCTCCACCAAAATGTCACTAGCAATGCTCTGATTGGCCAGTGCTGGCAAAAATCTAAGAGTATGGCTGGGTTTTTTTTTTTTTTGCAGGTCATTTTTTTATTGCTGTGTAAAAATGACATTGCTACTTTTCTATCAAATGGCTTTACATGTACACAGGAACATAACAATTGTAATAAACTTGTATTTGTAGCACAGATGAGATCTACGCTCTCTCAATCTCTTTTTTTCCTTCCCTTTATCTTTCTCTTTCTATCTCTCTCTCTATATATAAATATACATTGCTTTTATTATAAGGTAATAATGCATAATAATGTAATTTGGGCTCAGATTTAATAACCCTTTAACGATCTTTTGCTGCAAACGCCATCCTCACCCTACATTGTAAGTCATTAGTGAAGAGAGAGATTATGTGCTCATCCTTCCTGATGTCTTGCCTTAATGAATGGTGTTCTCCCATATGGTGCTGTAGAGAGGCTCCCTCGGCTCTCTGTGCCCCCGCACTGGTCATTTTTGCTTACTACCCAAACATTTGCATTATAAACGTTGCAGTTGGAAAGGCTTGGCCAATGACCGCCGGCGAGTTTACCATCCCTGGCTCGCTTCTCTCCTGCCTATTACATCGTCTGTCCTTTCACTTCTCATCGCTGAGGACATGAACGTGTTTATCTATCCTTACACTTACTTTCATCTGCCGGGGGTTTTCGCCACCAGCGATGTCGGTGTGGTCCTGCCTGCCATGGGGACCGGGCTGTCCTCATTGTTTTCTCTGTGTTTAGGATGATTGAGACATCATTGTTTATAAATATGCATGCCGTGTTTATACCGGGGATACAGGAGGATTGATTGTTATCAGATTATACGTCAATAAAGATCTGATTCTGAAAATTATTTTTTACACTTTGCAAATTTAGATTTTTTTTTCTCTGTCTTTAAATCTGAAATCTATAATTCTTATTCTATTCATCTATCTATCTATCTATCTATCTATCTATCTATCTATCTATCTATCTGTCTGTCTGTCTGTCTGTCTATCTATCTATCTATCTATCTATCTATCTATCTATCTATCTATCTATCTATCTATCTATCTATCTCTCTATTTATTTTATTATTTATTTATATTTTTTATTTCATCTATCTGCAGTATCATCCATTTATCCACCCATCCACTCTTCCATTCATTCATCCATTCATCCGCTCATCAATCCATCCATTCATCCACTCATCCCTCCATTAATCCACCCACCTACTCTTCCATCCATTCATCCATCTATCCACCCACCCACTCATCCATCCATCTATCCATCAATCCATTATCTATCTATCTACTGTATCTATCTATCTATTTTATTCATCTATCTAAAGAATCCATCCATCTATCCATCCACTCATCCATCCATCCTCTCTTCCATTCATTTATCCATCCATTCATCCATCCACTATCTATCTATCTATCTATCTATCTATCTATCTATCTATCTATCTATCTATCTATCTATCTATCTATCTATCTATTTATCTATCTATCTATCTATCTATCTACCTGTCTATTGTATCCATCCAAGCACACATCCATCCATGCACCTATCCATTCATTCATCCATCCGCACATCCATTCATCCATCCACTATCTATCTATCTATCTATCTATCTATCTATCTATCTATCTATCTATCTATCTATCTATCTATCTATCTAGCTATCTAAAGAATCCATCCATCTATCCATCCACTCATCCATCCATCCTCTCTTCCATTCATTTATCCATCCATTCATCCATCCACTATCTATCTATCTATCTATCTATCTATCTATCTATCTATCTATCTATCTATCTATCTATCTATCTAAAGAATCCATCCATCTATCCATCCACTCATCCATCCATCCTCTCTTCTATCCTCTCTTCCATCCATTTATCCATTCATCCATCCACTATCTATCTATCTATCTATCTATCTATCTATCTATCTATCTATCTATCTATCTATCTATCTATCTATCTATCTATCCCATTCATTCGTCCATGCAGTCATCCACCCATCCATCATCTATCTACCTACCTACCTACCTATCTATCTATCTATTGTATCCATCCATCCACTCACCCATCCATTTACTCATCCATCCACCCACTCATCCATCCATTCATTCACCCATCCACTATCTATCTATCTATCTATCTATCTATCTATCTATCTATCTATCTATCTATCTATCTAAGGCTGGTAATACATTATACAATTCCCATCTACAGTTCCTCTTTTTATTTACCAAACCCATATAATATGAGGTCAAAACAAAATACTTTCATTCGTATGCAAACAGGCAGGACCTTGTACTACATAGCGGAAGGTAAATCTAAAGGAAATCTAATATCTATCTAGCCATCCACTAGCTATCTATCTATCTATCTATCTATCTATCTATCTATCTATCTATCTATCTATCTATCTATCTATCTATCTATCTATTTCTATTCTTTCCATTATCCATTGTCCCTTTCTGTATCTGCCTGCCTCTCCATCCTTAAGTCCTTCTTATCTATGTGTCCATCTGTCTATCCCTTCTCCATTCTCTCTCTCTCTCTCTCTTTATAGATTTGTATCATTATCTTTCTATATGAATTAATCTGTGCTTGCTCTGTGTTGACATGATGCAAGTGAAGGCAGCCACTGCATTAACCCCTTGTGCGCAGGAGTGATGTCAGCACACCCTTTGACGTGCCGGTTCCAGGTTGGGTTAACACTCAGAAGTGGGATTTGGGGGGTTCGGAGGCAGCGATGTGTGTATTCAGCTATGACAAGGGCGAGTGATTTAGCAGAGGCACACAGAATCATCTAAACGCAGATAGGCTCTACAGGAGGTGGCAAAAGTGTAAAGGATTTATGGAAGGGAAAATCCGCCAGATTCCCAAACCTAGCCATATGTTGAATCCAGGTCAGGTTGATCTCCTTGATCCCCTGCGGCTTCACATTGACTCGTGTTTGTGGGCTGTCTTTGCCTGTGGATGTTTATTAAGTGGAAGGCATTGTGTATTTTCAGTGAGTGTTCATTTTGGATTATTTGCAGTTTTATGGAAATAGCTTTTTGATGTGGCTTTTCACACTTTTCCTTGCTTGCTGTGCCTTGGTTTATGGTCTGATTTAATACACTGGCTGGTACTTGAGTATTCACACAGGGAAGGCTGCCGGGCACAATAATCCACCAAGGGAGGACATTGTTTTCAATGAAAGTCTATAGACTGCTGTGGAGGTAGGGGGAGCAGTAAAGCACAATCATTGTGTTGCACTACTTAGCAAGAGGAATTTACTAAGTCTGGAGCAGCTGTCTATGGCAGCCAATCAGCTTCTAGTTTTCATTATCAAAACTTAACTAAACAAGTTGAAGTAGAAGATGAGTGTGTGAATATCCAGGAATTCAGAGTTGACATATCAACACATTGTGTACCATAATCTAGTCGATTGACACATCACGTCTGCATTATTTGTGTGTTGCTTTGCATGAATATCTACATTAACCATCAGTGATACCTAGTAAATGGATAGATAGATAACAGATAGACAGAAAACTGGTGGACAACCTTCATGATGGGGGGCCTCAAATGCAGCCACCAAAGCCACCAAAGGGCCACACATAAAATTCTGTAAATATTCATTAGCACACAAACAACAGGCTATAGTCAAAGACTATGGGCATAATACAAGAGATGGTCAGACACTGTGGACATAATACAAGAGATAGTCAGAGATTGCAAACATGATACAGGAGATGTTCAGAGATTGTAGACATGATACAAGAGATGTTCAGAGATTGCGGACATGACACAAGAGATATTCAGAGACTGCAGACATGATACAAGAGATGTTCTGAGATTGCGGACATGATACAAGAGATGTTCTGAGATTGCGGACATGATAAAAGAGATGTTCAGAGATTGCGGACATGATAAAAGAGATGTTGAGACTGTGGACATGATACAAGAGATGTTCCAAGATTGCGGACATGTTACAAGAGATGTTCAGAGATTGTGGACATGATACAAGAGATTTTGAGACTGTGGACATGATACAAGAGATGTTTCGAGATTGCGGACATGATACAAGAGATGTTCAGAGATTGCGGACTTGATACAAGAGATGTTCAGAGATTGCGGACATGATACAAGAGATGTTGAGACTGTAGACATGATACAAGAGATGTTGAGACTGTGGACATGATACAAGAGATGTTCAGAGATTGCGGACATGATACAAGAGATGTTCAGAGATTGTGGACATGATACAAGAGATGTTCAGAGATTGCGGACATGATACAAGAGATGTTGAGACTGTAGACATGATACAAGAGATGTTGAGACTGTGGACATGATACAAGAGATGTTCAGAGATTGTGGACATGATACAAGAGATGTTCAAAGACTGTGGACATAATTCTGGAGATGGTAAGAGACTCTGGACATGATACAGGAGACTGTTAGAGGCTGCAAATATTTCAAAGGAGTTATTGGAGACTGGAGACATGCTTCAGTAGACAGCCATAGACTGGAGACCTACTACATGAGGCTGTAAATGATCACTGCTATAACAGGACTATAGAGAAACACAGATCAATGACAGCAGAGGCCCCAAAGACTTTATAAAAAGTGCCCAAGGGCCGCAGGTTGGACAATAGAGAGATAGGTGGACATTAAAATAGCTATAGATTTTAGCTATAGATTTTATTTGAACCTGAACTCTAGGCTGATTTAAAAATTCCATTTAGTCCAGTTATGTGTTCAACAAACATGGGTAAATGTATTCATGGGAAAGCTACTTTAATTACCCAAAGACTCTGTATATTTGCTTCCTGTAATCTCCTACCCAGCAGCACTGTAAACATGTTTAGTGGTATTTGGTCACATTCAACTGGACTATTCTGTAGTGTTCAAGACTGAAAAACGAAGGTAGTAGTTTTGATAAGTTATGAAATGTCCTCAATAGATCCAGTTGATCGTGACCAACTACCACTAGACATACTATGACCTGGAGAATTGAGAACCTTCACAGACACTGAAAACATGCTTATGTAGCTGTATGCCTGGAGTTCTGCCTTAAAATAAAGCTGTTACTTTAATAAAGACTACATTATCCCACAACAGCCCTTCTAAACTAATCTACACTATCAACCCCCATCCCAACCGCTTACCTTCCATAGTAAAATAACTCTGTTTTCATTCTGTCGGGGTAGACATTTTCTGCAGGGATAGCTGGGCTTGCACATTGAGCTCCCATAGACTAGAGCAGTCTTTCTCAACCTTTTAAACAAAGAGGAACTCTTGAAATAACTTTTGCGTCTCAGGGAACCCCTGCTAAAAATGACTATATCTACAACTCATGATACATTAGTGAGATGGTCAGTGGGAAGAATTACCCATGTACAGATAGCTAAAAAGATCAATGGTGTCAGTGGGGACTTATTTGGGAGGCAGAAATTGCTCATTGCTCAAGGAAGCCCTAGCAATATCTGGAGGAACCCTAGAGTTCCATAGAACCCCGATTGAGAAACCCTGCCATAGAGACTTGCGATGATTAGAAGATGGTCCTGTACAAGTTCATAATGGCATGCTAGGCAGGCGCGGCCAGCAGTGAAGCTGATTTCCGAATAGAGGATAAAAGCAAGGAGTGGGTCTTAGCTCTCCTACTTAAGTAAGCAGAAGTTGGGTTGAGGGTTTTTAGGTTAGATTAGATCAGGAGGGCTTAGCAAGGTGGGTTACTGCGGGTTATTGAAGGTACAGCTGCCCTCTAAAGTGTATGTTTTTGTAATGCATGCCCATGTTTATCCCTTAAAAAAGCCACAAAGACAGAAAAATACCTGTGGATCTACCAGAAATCCAGTAAGCTCCCAACTTCCTGTTTAGGCTGATAATACTGTGATTTTGAGGCAATGGAATTCCAACCAACATTGTCAGCTCTACATGCTGGACTACAGAACCCTGCTTATCCCCTGCCCCTCTCTGTACCTGTCCAGATTAATACATTGATCTCCTTCTCAGCAAAGTCACGTCTTCCAAGAACCTGCCCACTACTATAGGGTAGGGGCTCTTGAGAGATGTAGTTTTGAAGGCATGCCTATGTCAGTATGAAATAACTTCCTGCCCCTTCAACATTTTTACAGACCTGGTGGCAATGTCACAGGGCACAATAAAATTCATTCTTTTTACTACAGGATCATGGCAAAAGGAGAATAAATAGTACTGGGATGTGCGCTAGAGTAGTGGTTCCTAACCTTATTGAGACCAGGGCATGGTAAATTCTTCCAACAGCCCCAACAGTAAAAAAAAAAAAAAAAAAAAAACTTTATATACAATAAAAGTATAAGAATATAAAATATTTACTGAAATGCTAGGAGGCTTTGAATGGGGCTGGGCGTCACTTTGGAGGGGGGTGGAGGTTCTGGAAGGGGTTGGGGACTCTGCAAAAGATTTGATAGCCTTGTGAGGAAAGAGGTTTCTGGAGCTAATAAATGTGGCGGCTGAGAGTCTCTCCAGAAGGCTGGGGCTTTTGCAGGGGTGCTATGGGAGACTGTAGAACACTGCTGGGTCAGGGGTGCACTCTAAGAGGTTGAGGAGCACTGTAAGACACTATTGAAGGTCAGGGCACTATGGAGAGCTGGATGACCTGTAGCAAGCTAGGGGTACTGCAAGAGGTTGGATGCACAATGGGGGCTGAAGGCTCTCAAGGGGCCTATAAGTACTGTGGGAGACTGGAAGGCACTGCTGGGGTTGATGTGCACTGTAGAAGGATGGGGGGGGGGGCACTGTGGAACAATGTTGAAAGTTGAGGGCACTGTGGAAGGCTGAAGGCTATGCAACAAACTAGGGGCACCACATGGGGCTCTTAAAAGGCCTATTGGTACTTTGGGAGCCTGGGTGACATTGCTGTTGCTGGGGTGCACTGTAGGAGGTTGGGGGACACTGTAGAACACTGTTGAAGGTTGGGGACACCATGGAGGGCTGGAGGCTCTGCAGCAAGCTAGGGGCACTGCATGGGCTCTTAAGGGGCCTATTGGCACATTTTGGGAGACTGGAGAGTACTGCAGTTGCTGGGGTGCACTGCAGGAGGTTGGAGGACACTGTAGAACACTGTTGAAGGTTGGAGGCACTATGGAGAGCTGGAGGCTCTGCAGCAAGCTAGGGGCACTGTAGGGGGCTGGGGGGACTTTGAGGGCTGAGGGCTCTCAAGGGGCCTATAGGTACTGTGGGAGGTTGAGTGGCACTATGGAAGGTTGGGAATCTGCAGCTGGCTGGAAGTTCAAGAGGAGTTATGCCCTGGCCTGGTTCAAGAGGAGCTAGACATCTGATAGATAGACATGTTTGCAGGATCTGGCTGATTTTTATGTAAATGGAAGCAGCATGGGCAACTGCAGGCTTAAAATTTTTACATGTGTAGAAGTTTGCCTAACCCATCTGTATCCACGTGCAACTGAACATAGGTTGTGGCTGAGCTAAGCACAATTCCATGACTTATGGGTGAGCGAGGAGGATGCTGGGTAAACGCATTTTCTTGGTCTTAATTCAGTTATGCTCTGGTGTGATTTGCAGCATCTACAGGCAGTACCCTGAGTCCATCAGATGGAATGACTGCAGATTGTCATCTATGATGGTTGTGAAGAGATGATCATTTGTCTCGGCACACATCATCGTGATTTGTAATTGTGAAATACAACTGTTTTCAGGCGTTGTTTTTTTCCCCAGATGAGACTTACATCCCTAACTCAGGCTTTTACATAAACACTTAGTAATATTCAGATTTATTTCTGTGGATAATAAAAGAAGATTTATGATTTAGGAGAACATTTTTTAAAGCTATCAAAGTGAGCTAACCATAAGAGTTCATGTGCACAAACGTATTAGGCCACATAACATAAAAATATGGCTGCATTTCAATGTCTTGGAACCACAGGTGTTGCGCACAGCCAACTGTACAAATGAACTACAGGAAGTGCCATTACTTAAACACGTGCTGAAGTATAAATGTACTATAAATGTAACCCACCTGGCTACGTCCAGGGGAATACGTCCATTTTTGCCCAGAGCTGCATAAACCCTTGTATAGGTGTATCCTGTAATTTGTTTGTACTGGCAATTGTATGCAACACTTGTGGCTCCCAGGCAACAAATTACGGCCCTATTTAGCCCTATATGGTCAAATACATCCATGTGCATGATCCTTCCCCCAAAAATTATAATATCTTTGAGTGTCCAAAAATAGATTCTCAGACCCAGAATGCTCAATATGCAAATCTTGTAAATCATGTTTAGAAGGGTGCTCAAGGGAAGGAGGGTAGCCCCTGGAAGCTGCATATTTATGGTGTCTTGCAGAGATGAGAAGAGTGGCAACCACAGCCTGTACTCTGACCAGGCCACCTCCCCAACGCGTTTCGCTCTGCCCACAGAGCTTAGTCATGGTGGGTACTGTCAGACCTCCTTACAATGCAGGGTGAGACATGTGACTGTAGAACAGGAGGGTGACATTTTTAAAGTTGACCTCTTGGAAAAGAACACTTCCATTGATTTAAATATATTCCTCGGTAGTAAAAAATAAAAATCTGTGCTTGTGGTTAAATAACAAATAGCCGCTGAACACTATACCCTTGATACCAGGCACCTAAACAAGTATCATGAAATAATGTGCAAAAAACAACAAATAAACTTGACAAAATATAAAATAAAATAAGATAAAAATCGTGGTTTTCACATTCAACAGTATCCATAAATGTTCCTCATTGAAAATTGTGAAAGACTTTTGCAAGCCAACAGGTAATATGTATTAAAATTATATAAATTAGATAGAGTTCCAAAATATGTGACAAAGATGCAAGAAAAGGAAGCCGCGAGGATAGCTGGAAAAAACACACTTTCAAAGGGCTTACCAGAAAGCTTGCATCCTCTTTATTAAGGTGGTCAGTATGTACTCAACTAGATATTAAAGATGGACTTCATGGCAAAGGATAAGCATATAGTACCAGTTGAGGTCACTGTATTGATGTATAGAGTCTCCACCAAATTCCAATTTAATCGAGAGCTCAGATAGACCCTAGGATTTGTAAAATAAAATAGCTCCACATAGTGTGATAATGTAAAACCATCCAGAAATGTAATAAGATAAATTTGCACTTACCAGGCAACACGTAATATATAGCATCTAACAAGAGAACCATCAAAAAGGTCTTCCTCCAGTAATAAATATGGCCGACAGTTGACCACGCATTTGTGGTAGCGTATGGGCGTAGCTCCACCCTATACGTTTAGTCGGAGTTGATGCAATCTGGGGCACCTATATATGGAAAATATTCCTCAATAGACACAAAGGATATAAATCCACTTTGCGTGCTTCAAAGGGTTTACAAACCCAAATATCACATTGTAAATGTAGCAGTGGCATCATCACTGTACTGTACATAGCCTGTGCAGAGAGAAGAGCTGTGGGAAGAACCCCGCAGACTCCACCCACTACAGGCTGCTTGCAGAATACTACAGGAGGGGTTGGTGACAAGACAAGTGTATTAAGATACAAGGAGAGAGAGCAGGAGTGGCCATTGGGAGGGACTCAGTAGACTCCACCCACTACAGGCTACCTGCAGAAAATTACAGGAGGGGGCGGGGACAAGACCAGTCTTCCAGCACAAGGAGAGAGAGCAGGAGTGGCCAGTGGGAGGGACTCAGTAGACTCCACCCACTACAGACTACCTGCAGAAAACTACAGGAGGGGGCGGAGACAAGACCAGTCACCCTGCACAAGAAGAGAGAAGCAGCAGTGAGCAGTCTTTATTACAGGAAGCTCCTGCAATGAGGGAAAGATCTGGAAGAAATAAACAACACACCAAGATTCAAGGAAGAATACACATAACAATGTATTTAGACAATATTTACTTATCCCAGAGTTCAGCTTCAACAGAGGTTTGTTTGTAGCAGTCAACTCTACCATACTGTCACCATTGAGAGAAAGCTCTGCCTTTTTTTTTTTTATGAATACAAGCCGTTCTCTGATTGGAGAAGGTGAAAATTGTGACATCACTGCCTCACCTTTCCATCTTGTCCAATCAGAGAACGTCTTGTATTCATTGAAAAAAAAATACTCGGCTTTCTCTAAAGAGACGTTGACCCCTTGTGGTTACAATGCAGAAGGGCAGCTGCTCGGCACTGGATACAGTAGACTGCTGCTATTACTGCTGTAGCTGGAACTACTACAGTGATCTGCTGCTTACATAGGACCAATGTTAATATGCAAAAAAATATATACAGTATATACCTAAACCTCAGCTTTTTTATGACTTGATCATCAATATCTAACTGTATTAATTGGTGTTTCTGAGTTATTTTTAAAGTAAAATTTTCATTTTTGATTTAGTAAGTTGGACATTTAAGATAGAGTTGTAATGAGGAAAGCATCATGACAGTTCAGACATTGTACCATTTTTTTTACAATTTGAACTCCTATATATTAATATGGATCAGCTCCATTAAGGAATATACCACTGGGCCGACTGTCACTTCACAGCAAATTTATGGCTCGACTCCTGAAGTGACGCCTCCAGAGATGTTAATAAGCTGTCATCCTGTAGTACGTGCCTCGAGATAAAAATGCTGACCACCGAATGTTTGATGTTAGCACATCTGCACATGCAACTATGAGCGACTCCTAATTGTAGCTCGCGGCCGCCCTAAATTCACCTGTGCAAGCATCGAGGAGTGATTAAATGTTACCTGGAGAATACCTAAATACTCTCAGGACATAGACGTGGCAAGAAGCCATCCATGATACGGCAGTACAGAGAATGACTGCCCTCTAATTGGGGGAGCGGTGGAATTTCCAAAACTGAGAGCTGCCTAAACACTTGACCTCCGGAACATTTTACCTCCTTCATGACCAGAGAGTTTTTTGCTATTCAGCACTTCTCTACTTTAAGTGGTAATTGCACAGTCATGCAACACTGTACCCAAATTAAATTTATATCATTTTTTTTAGTTTTGGAGGTAATTGCTCCCCACTGGGTTTTTTATTTTTTTTTACATTTTGAATCTCTTAAGTTTCTTATCCCTGCTTAACTACAAGTTGCCTTATCTGCCTGTTTCTAACCCGTTTTGGCTATGGGTAAAGCCTGACAGCCAAAACACGTTAGCATGTTTTATCTTTTACTGATAATGTATCTAATAAAATTTGCCCTATTTTAGAAGATATTGAGTTTCCGGCTATCCTATTATGTATGCTGCAGCAGTGAAGGCGTGGAGACACTGAAGCCTGGATACCAGTCTTCCGGTTTTCCAATGGTCATGGTTGAGTGGCGACGATTGGATTTTTTTTTTTTGATGATCCTACTGATACCAATGATTTAGGGGCTATTTTCTTGCATTTGACTTTTATTGTATTGAGTAGAATTTTTTTTGTTTATTGTTGAGGCATGGAAGGTTTTAGAGGAATTTACTGGGTCCTGGTGACACTAAGGTTGAAGGAATATATGGAAGAGTTATTAGAGGACTAAGTTACTCTAAAGGTAATGTAACTTTTGGAGAATAGCCTTACTCCTACAAAATCTAAAAGCAGCAAAGGAAAAGCTGAAAGAGCATAGACTATAATTCAGAGACTTTTGTTCTTTAAAACTTTACCGATGAACTTGGTTGGAATTGAGTTGACATTTGCAGTAGCTTTAACCAACTAAATGCCCACTGAATGTGACTCTTCTCAGACTAGCTTTAACAAGTTAAAGCGGGAGTAAACCCAGTTTCAAAAAACACTTACATTCCCGGCATCCCGGAAATGCTAACTTTCACATTGGTTGTGCTCTCAACCAAACTTTCAAACCATCCAATGGCTGGTTTCATAACTGATCACATGTGCTGCATTATGGCAGTTGAAGAATCATTAGAGGCCAAGATGGCAGCTTCCTTGACGGAAAATTATAGAAGAGTTTACTTCCACTTTAAGATAAAATAAAATCCTGTGCATTGTAGGCCTTAGTGCTGGTTCACACTGGGGCAACCTGTCAGGTGATTTAGTCCCCTGACAAGTCGCACTCCATGCAGTGCAATGGAAGCGTTCTAATGGGAGCTACTCAAGTCGCTCTGACTTAGAAAAAGGTTCCTGTACTACTTGGGGGTGACTTCAAAGCGGCTTGCTTGGACTTCTATTAAAGAAGTCCTTTGCAAGGCACACTGAGGTCGTGCTGTGCAGGGCGGCTTCAGAGTCGGACAACTTTGAAGTCACTCCAGTATGAACCGGCACTTAGCATTGACCTGTAATTCAGATTGTTTTGAGTGAACTGACATGGCCATTCAATGGATTGGACCTCATGTTTCCACACAGCCTAAAGTGGTTGTAAATCTCAGACATGAAATATGAACAAAGCACATCCCTCTACACTCACCAGCTACTTTATTAGGTACACCTCTGTAATACCAGGTTCAACCTTTTTTTGCCTTCAGAACTGCCTTCATTCTTCGTGGCATAGATTCAACAAGGTGTTAGAAACATTTCTTAGAGATTTTGATCCATATTGACAAGATAGCATCACGCGGTTGCTGCAGATTTGTCAGCTGCACACTGTAGTCATAAAGGGATGGACATGGTCAGCAACAATACTTAGGTAGGCTGTGGCGTTTAAACAATGCTCAGTTGGTACTAAAGGGCCAAAAGTGTGCCAAGAAAATATCCCTGACACCATTGCACCACCACCAGCCTGAACTGCTGATAAAAGGCGGGATGGATCCATGCTTTCATGTTGTTTACGCCAAATTCTGACCCCACCATCTGAATGTCACAGCTGAAATGGAGACTGATTAGACAATGTTTTTCCAACCTTCTATTGTCCAATTTTGTTGAGCCTGTGACAATTATAGTCTCAGTTTAATGTTCTTAGCTGACAGGAGTGGCACCCGGTGTGTTGAAAAGACTACTTATATAGCCTCCGGGGGGGTCCGTGTGAAAGGATGACAACTCAGGAGCACCATTGGAAGACAAGGGCAGAAACTTATGACCCTGTAACAGGAAGATTCCTAAACTATGCCTCCCAACATTCTGAGATGGGAAGGAAGGATACCTTTTCGCACAATGTTACAGCTTCTAAAATCTGCTAGACCATGGTGGGCAGAACACCCATTCTAGCTGCTTATTTCCAAAAAAAAATTGTCTTTTCTGGGGAATAAGAACATTTAAAATACCTTCTTCAGTGCAGATAGCATTGGCAGGATTTGGAAATTTAGAAGTCTTGATAGGAATGAGGTATGACTGGTACAGAATATGAATTGTCCTTGAATAAGTGTTTCTCTAATACAAAGGGAAGTATGTCTAGACATTTCCGAGCATTCGTTCCTTCGGTGTCATCATGGGTTGCAATGTCAGTCAAGCATCATGGCTTGAATCCTCATTCCTTCTAGCAACACATATAAACAATACTTCAGCTCTCCAATTAATAAAAGTGAAGTATGAGCATGGTATTTTGATCAAATGTACTTGGCATTATTCCTTCTACTGACACCAACAATGAGGCACCATTCTTTCAAATTACACCAATGGTGGATTATTCCTCCCACTGACACAAAGGATGGGGCATCCTTCCACTGATATATACATTGGAATGCTATTCCTCCCACTGACACAAGCGATGGGGCACAATTTCTTCCACTGACACCAAAGATGGGGCACTATTTCTTCCACTGGCATCAACAATGGAACACTATTCCTTTTACTGACACTAACAATGTGGCACTATCCCTCCCACTGACACAAGATGTGGCACAATCCTTCCACTGACACCAATGTTGGGGCATTATTCCGTTCACTGACATCAATGATGGGGCACAATTGCTCCCACTAATACCAATGATGGGACACTATTCCTCCCACTGACACCATCAATGGGGCACTACTTCTCCCACTGACACCGATAATGGGGCACTTTCCCTCCTCCTATTGACCACATGCACTATGTAATTTTTTTTATTTTCACCGACCACCAAGCTCCGGGCATTTTCTTCTCCCACTGGACAAAGTCCGGCCCTCCTATAGTCTGAAGGACAATAAACTGGCCCTTTGTTTAGAAAGTGTGGAGACCCCTAATCTGGAGTGACAAGCCTATGCTAAATAGTAGCAGCAGCACTTTCTTAGAAGAGTTACATGGAACCAAGGACTGATTATTGCCTGATCATCCTTAGCTTGGCTACCAGTGCCACTGAAACCCACCCTTCTATTTTAGTATTCCTAGTAGAATGTTTAAAGGAATTAGCATAATCTGTTATTTAACCCCTTCATCTCGTTAGACAGGATTGCCAGGAACTTCCAAAACCATTCTGCACGACTTTTTGCTCTGTAATACACTTTTGCCGTGTACACACGACCAGACTTTTCGACGGACTAGGTCCGATGGCCTTCCCGACGGACTTTCGGCGGAGTTCCGACTTTCTGAACGAACAGACTTGGCCACACACAATCACACCAAAGTCTGACAGATTTGAACGTGATAACGTACGACCAAACTAGAATAAGGAAGTTCATAGCCAGTAGCCAATAGCCTAGAGTCGTTTTTCATCTGTTGGACTAGCATACAGACGAACTGATTTTTCGACCGGACTCGAGTCCATCAGAAAGATTTGAAACATGTTTTAAATGTAAAGTCCATCTGATTTTTAGACAGCAAAGGTCCGATGAAGCCCACACACGATCGAATTGTCCAGTGAATTCGTTCCGTCGGACCTACTCTGTCGAAAAAGTCCGGTTGTGTATACGCGGCATTAGTAAACACTTGAGGAACAGACTGCAAAAAGGAAGTCATTAATAAGGATCATAGAGTTCGACACTGTATAGAAAAAGTATACAGGTCAAGTATACAAGTCTGTCGAGCAAGTGTTTACATGGCAGTGTCTTAGTCATTGGATCACCCCTTATAGGGGAAGGAGCCATAGATGGTTTTACCATTTTTGCTTTAGTTTTGGTGACAATACACACTTTTTATAGACTGGCTCGGCCTACCATTGATCATAATGGGACTTTTTGGTTGAAAATTGCAAATTTTGGATGTTTGTAAATTTTTTAAAGTTTAACTGAACCAAAATGATCTTATTAATTATTTGTGGTCTGCATGTTGGGGCGAGAACAGATCTGTTGTTCAAGTATTTTTCCAATAAAATGTGCCCCCTTTTCCCCTCTCAGAGATTTGGTAGGTTTGCTATGGACAACAAACATCAAAGGGGTACGAGTTACTTTCTTAGGGGCCAGGGCGTCAACCAGTCCCAGGAGACACACTTCAATGGCTGGCTGAACACAAAGTGTAGTGACTTCCTCTATACATTTCGTGACCTCCAGCCAAGACCGTTGTATAACCGTACAGTCCCAGAAAATGTGTAAAAAATCCGCTCTTGGTGAGGTACACCTCCAGCAACAGGGCAACTGGGAGGGAAAGATCCTAGCCATTCTGTCTGGAATGATTTAATGCAGAAATTTATATTGAATGAGATAATCTCTAGCCAATATCAATCTGGAGAAATTAATCTCCCGAGGTCTTCCCCGTCTAACTGAGGGAACACCACCATCCAAGCCTCTCTGCAAGGTGCAAGGACCCTATTACTATCAGTAAACAATTTCTTATATATACAAGACAAGACCTTAACTAAAGGATCATGAGTAGACCCGCATTGATTGCCTCTATGGCCTTGGAGGACTGGAGCGACGTTGTGACATCACTTCCGGTCCAGGGTGGTAGTGAACAAGTTTTTTTTTTTTTTTTTTTTTTTTAACAAAAGATCAAAAAAAGTTTTTTTTTTTTTTTTTTTAAATCTTTTGCTTTTATAGGTAAAGAATAGATTTGGGGTGTTTTTGACCCCAGATTTCTTCATAAAAAGGACCTGTCATCCTTATTTCTAAGAGATGTCTACATTCCTTGTAATAGGAATAAAAGTGATAAAAAAAAAAAAAACTCAAGAAAGGAAAGGGAGGGTGTAAAAAAATAAAAATAAAAATTGAAAGTGCCCCATTCCTCCATGCTCACGTTCAGAAGTGAACACATACGTAAGTCACGCACGTATATATGTAAACAGTGTTCACACCACACATGTGAGGTATCACAGTAGAGTGAGTGCAATAATTCTAACTCTAGACCTCCTCTGTAACTCTAAACAGGTAACCTGTAAAGGCGTTTAAAACATCGCCTATGGAGATTTTTAAGTAATGATGTTTGTCACCATTCCACGAGCCTGCTCAATTTTAACCACTCTCGGACTGCCCACCGTCATTTTACGGCTGTTTGAAGAGGAATATCGTTGTTTATGGCAGCAGCTAGCTGCCGTAACTCCTCTATCCTCTTCTTCAGTGAGGGGTCCGGTTTCTGATAAAAGTGGTCTCTGCGGCGGATTCGCTGCAAGATCACATTTATCAGCGGCAGGAGAGGACACCCCTCTCCCGCCTCGCTCCGGTGCCCTCTGCGCTTTCCGCAGCCGCTGGCAGCGTCGGAGGCGATCGGATCTTCTCCCTTGCTGGGCATGGAGACGAGTGAGGGGAAGATGGCCCCCCACCCATCTCCATAACATTGCAGGGCGGAAGCGGGTCAAAACGTCACTTCCGCCCATAGCTCTTAAAGGACCATTTTTTTAAATTATTTTTTTAAATGACACATTTTATTTATTTATTTTTTATCGCATTTTAGTGTAAATATGAGATCTGAGGTCTGAGGTCTGACCCCAGATCTCATATTTAAGAGGTCCTGTCATGTTTTTTTTTCTATTACTAGGGATGTTTACATTCCTTATAATAGGAATAAAAGTGACACAATTTTTTATTTTTTTTTAAAACAGTGTAAAAAATTTAAATAAAAGGTAAAATAAATAAGAAAAAACATTTGTTTTTAAACATGCCCCGTCCCGACGAGCTCACTTGCAGAAGCGAACACATACCCGAGTAGCGAAGAGAAAATAAAAGTAGGTGTGGGGCTGTTCGAAGTGATTACTGTGTATAGTATATTAATTAGTATATTAATTAATATTAATTACACTATACACACTAATCACTTCTAACATATTAGGTTTAATGTAAACGAACAGCGCCACACCTACTTTTATTTTCTCTTATCCATTTACCCCACTTAGGTGGGAGTAACCAGTAGGGGCAGCAGTTCTTTTTGATCTTTATTTATACATTTTTTACACATTTATTTTTTACACATATTAAAAAAAATAAAAATAATTCCTGCTGGTACCTAAAATCTCTGTTGCGCGGAATCAAACATGTTCTCCGCGTATGTGAGTAGCTCCCACATATGAAAACAGTGTTCAAACCACTCATGTGAGGTATGGTTGCGATCGGTAGAGCGAGTGCAATAATTATAGATCTCCTCTGTAATTTAAAACCTGCAACCTGTAGAATTTTTTAAACTTCACCTATGTAGATTTTTAAGGGTAAAAGTTTGTCGCTATTCCACGAGCGGGCGCAATTTTGAAATGTGACATCTTGGGTATCAATTTACTCAGTGTAAGATTATCTTTCACAATATAAAAAAAAATGGGCTAACTTTACTGTTGTCTTACTTTTTTAATTCAAAAAAGTGTATTTTTTCCAAAAAAAGTACGCTTGTAAGACCGCTACGCAAATATGGTGTGACGGGGTTCTAAGTCATTTTCTAGCAAAAAAAAACTGTTTTTAACTTGTAAACAACAAATCTCAGAAAGAGGCTCGGTGGTTAAAGCGTGACTTGTTAGGTATCTATTTACTTGGCGTAACATCATCTTTCATATTATGCAAACAACTTGGGGTATATAATTTTTTTTTTTTTTTTTTATTCATTAAAAAATGTTTTTCTTTTTTCAAAAAATAAATGCATTTGAAAAACCTGTGCACAAATACCATGTGACATAAAAAATAGCAGCGCTCACCATTTTATTCCCAAGGGTCTCTGCTAAAATATATATTTATAATATAAAATATATGTGGGTTATAAGTAATTTTCTAGCAAAAAATACTGATTTAAACAAACAAAAAGTGCCAGAAAAGGCTTGGTCTGCAAGTGGTTAATAAATTATTGTAAAATAAAATAACCATCAAACACAAAGTGAGTTTATTGTGGGTTCAACAAGAGCCCAGGGCCAATTTGGATTTGCTGGTGACAATCAGATGAGTTCTTCTTTAACCACCCTTTCCACTCGCAGTTTTTTAATTAATGTCCCCTAGATGGACGCACCTTGCTAGAGAAATGTTCATAAACAACCTCACAACCTAATGTACCTAACAACTTCAAATTTTTGGAAAGCTGAGTTAAATTTCACTTGCCACACCCAGGCCTGATTATTGCCAGACCTGTTGAATCAAGAAATCACATAAATACAAGCTGTCTGGCAAAGTGAAGCACACTAACAGATCACAAAAAGCCACACATCATGCCACAATCTAAAATAATTCAACAACAGATTAGAAACAAATTAATGGCCATGTATCCATGTAGAAAGGGTTTCAAAGCCATTTCTAAGGCGTTGGAACTCCATTGAACCATGGAGAAAGCCATTATCCACAAATGGAGGTAACTTGGAACAGTGGTGAACCTTTCGGCCGGGGTGTCTGGCCTACAAAAATGACTCCAAGAGCATGATGACGACTCATGTAGGAAGTCATAAAAGAACCCAGAACAGCATCTAAAGACCTCACTTGCCTCAGGTAAGATCAGTGTTCATGATTCAACAAAAAGAAAGAGACTGGGAAAAAATGGCATCCATGGGAAAGTTCCAAGGCCAAAGCCACTGCTGACCAAAAAGAACACAGAGGCTCATCTCATATTTACCAAAAAACATCTTGATTATCCCCAAACTTTTAGGAAATATTCTGTGGACTGATGAGAAAAAACATTTTGGAAGGTGTGGGCCCCGTTACATTTGGCATAAAACGAATACAGCATTTCATAAAAAGAACATCATGCCAACAGTCAGACATGGCGGTGATAGTGTGATGGTCTGGGGCTGCTTTGCAGCTTCAGGACCTGGACGACTTACCATAATTGATGGAACCATGAATTCTGAGCTCTACCAGAAAATCCTAAAGGAGAATGTCCAGCCATCAGTTTGTGACCCCAAGCTTGAGTGCACTTGGGTTATACAGCAGGACAATGATCCGAAACACAACAGCAAATCCACCTCCAAATGGTTCAAACAAAGCAAAATGTAGGTTTTGGAGTGGCCTAGACAAAGCCTGGACTTAAATCCAATTGAGATGCTGTATCACAACTTTACACAGGCCGTTCATGCTGGAAAACCCTCCAATGTGGCTGAATTAAAACAATTCTGCAAAGAAGAGTGGGCCAAAATGGCTCCACAGCAATGTGAAAGACTCATTGCCAGTTATCGCAAAAGCTTGATTGCAGTTGTTGCCGCCAAGGGTGACACAATCAGTTATTAGGTTTAGGGGGCAATTACTTTTTCACATAAAGCCAGGCAGGTTTGGACAGCTTTTTTGCCTTAATAAATTAAACCATCTAAAAACTGAATTTTGTATTTACTCTGGTTATCTTTGTGTAATAATAAAATGTGTTTCTTTGATGATCTGAGTTATTTAAGTGTGACAAATATGCAAAAAAAATAAATAAATCAGAGAGGGGGCAAAAAATACTTTTTCACAGCATTGTATATATATATATATATATATATATATATATATATATATATATATATATATATATATATATATATATATATAGATATACACACACATATTTTTTCTTTTTTTTTCATTTTAATTACAGTGATAACTTTTTGTTTAACAAGCTTCCATTTTTACTTAAATGTATATAAGCCTATATAAATATATCTTACATTTAATATATAAAGGTAGGCACAGATACTATACTGACCCTGCTAAATTTGGCTCTGGATTTGAAGGGTTAAGGTGATAATGGGAGGGCCATGAGGCCCATACATTTTCCTGAGTCGCTGTTGGTCTGCACAGCGTTGTTGGTTTACAAAATGACTGAAGCGTATGTAAAATCCATTGTTAAGAAAGAGAAAACAAAAAACGCAGAGGGAAGTAAATAATTCTGTGAGTAACAAGCCCCCAGAGATTAAACGCTGAGTGGTTCACATCCAGAAGACTTCCTAATTCAATGTATGCACAGTAATTAACATATTGCAACAAGGAGCTTAGATGAGACGGTTTAAATGCAGGCGGTATTCGCAGCCACAAATCTAAGAGCAGCCAAGCTTACAAGCTGCTCTCCGAGTTGCCATTTTTAGCCATATGCACCACTTTGAATAAGGCGGATGTGTTCTGACATATAAGTGCTGATGGTTCTCTTCGCAACACAGAAGCAATAATTTCTGCTAAGTGACATTTCAATGAGATGATTTACTGTATGTGTGTTTAAAGCTGAACTCCAGACAAAAGAAAAACCAAACACCAATTAAACCCAATCGTTAAAATCTCATATAAGCTTTGACATGTTAATGTGTTTCCAAAAGGTTGTTTTCAATGTTTTAATTCAGCGGCTTTTATTGAAATAATCCCTGGTGATCCTACTATGAAGGTCTTCGTTCAGGTGCTTCCTGATAGAGGGTGACAACACTCAGGGCCTGGCTCTCAGTTGTGCTCCTGTGTTGACACCCTGAAATGATGACATCACCACACCACCTCTCCACTTCATCCAATCAGATAAGGTTTTGCATCCATTGAGAAAATGTAAAGCGATCTCTGAATGGCACTCATGCCGACCAGTCAACCTCAGGGCAGGACAGCAGCTCGGCCAGGGACCCAGAAGCAAGTGGAGATCATGGGAGTAGTGGTGTTTACTACAGTAGTGGTGTCTCAAACTGGCGGCCCTCCAGCTGTTGCAAAACTACAAGTCCCATGAGGCATTGCAAGACTGACAGGCAAGACTTCTATAGGCAGAGTCATGATGGGACAGCTGGAGGGCCACCAGTTTGAGACCCCAGTTTTAGAGGAAATCCCACATGTATGGTATATACATAATTACATTGGTCCAAGCAGTGGCGGCTGGTACTGTACTGCACTGGTGACAGTATGTAAAGAAAATTGAGATTTTTTTTTTTTTTTTTTAATTCGTAATTTTCACAAAAATTATGACAAAAAAATTACAACTTCAAAAAACCCATCGTGTCTCCTACTAAATACCTTGGACTTTCCAAAAAGGGGTAATTTGGGGGATATTTGTATTGTTCTGATATTTTTGGGCCTCAAAAAAATGAAGACTTCAGGATTGATCAATTTTCAGATATATAGCATAGTTTGTGTACTCGATAACTTTCCTACAGACTAAATAATAAACACTGATTTGGGTTATTTTTTACCAAAGAAATGTAGCAGAATACAATTTGGTTTATATTTATGAAGAACAATTATTTATTTGCAAAATAAACAGAAACCAAAAAAAACTAATTTATTTACCACCAAAAGAAAGTTCCAGTTGTGTGAACAAAATGATAATATAAATTTAGTTTGGGTATAGGGTTGCATGACCGTGCAATTGTCATTCAAAGTACAACAGCTCTGAAAGCTGACAATTGAATTGGGCAAGAAGAGGGAAAAAGTGCCTGGTATTGAAGTGGTAAAACCAAACCACTTGCAAAACAAGAGTGTAAGGAAACACAAGAGGATACTTCTAAGCCCCTGTACACACGGTCGGAGATTTCCACTACCAAATCCGTCGGATTTTGCCCGTTGGATTTTGTCCATTGGATCTTGTCCGAAACTGTTGCATACAAACGGTCGAACAAAGTTGGCGAAAAAATCCGATCTTTCAGAACGTGATGATGTAATTTCGTTACGATGGGACTACATTCAGGCTAGTAGCCAATAGCTTTGATGTTGGAATTTGATCTGAGCATGCGTGGCACTTGGTCCGATCAAAATTCTCTACACATGATCGGATTACGTCCGATCAGCCCAGTTGGTCGGGAAATATTTCCAAAATGTTGGAAAATTGGGTCTGACGGATATTCCGACGGAATCAGTCCGATGCAGACCACACACAGTCGGATTATCCGACGATGCGGTCTGATAGGATACATTCCGACGGATTCTCCGACCGTGTGTACAAGGGCTAAGTGCGGTATGTTAGATCAATTTATTGATAAAAAGCACATGTAGTATAATAAAAAGCACATGGCGTAAGCTCTTTTGCCGTCATGCTGAAAGTAACCCAGGTACTGCAAAGGTTATAGGACTTCGGCTTACTGTAAAAGAAGAGTGTACATACTCACCTTTCCTGTTTCCCATGCCACCTAATGGTTCTCAGATCCTGAGAAACCTTCACCTAAATCTAAAACCTACAACCAACACACTCGAGAGTGTCCATCTCCTTGTCCATCACAGCTCCCACCACTTCCACCTGATGACTTCCACCCATTAGAGAATACAGCACTTATGTTGTAGTCAGCAGGAATAACCATTTACGGAGGACCAAGAAGATTGCCACTCCTAGGGGTGTCCAGTTTTAGCATAGACGTCAGTAGAAGATTTCTTAGGATTGGAGTGGCATTTGGTAGCAAGGGCAGCAGGAAAGGTAGCAGATTACCTTTATGTAATTTTTTCTCTCCTCCATTACTCTACCAGTCTGTTGGCTATTTGTGATGAGACAAGACGTTCCTTTTGCTCAGAGAAACAATAAACCCCAATACTCATTTTTAAAATGGATAAAATGTTTCTTAAAAAATATATACTCTGCTGAGGTGTTGTTTATTGCAGATATATTAAATGGAAAATGCAAATTGCTAATATGTTTTCCACTCCATGAATCAGATATTTCATTGCAAAAGAAAGTGTTTCTATAAACTGTAATGACTGAAATGAGTTCCTCCGAGAACTCTTATTTCTACTGATTAAGAGGCCAGCTCTTGAAAAATGTAATAAACAATTACAATTAAAGAAGCAGCCAGGATGTATTAAATGAAAAAAAAAGTAGTCTTGTTAAACATGATAATAGCAATATGGGAAAATAGCATGATCCTTCTGCAACTCTAAACATAAGAGAACATTTAACCTTGAAAAAATAAGGATTAGGGTACAGCAGACCAACTGTCAGATACAACTCCACCAGCAGTCCTTCCACCTTGATCTCCAAAAGGGATAAAAGGAAACTGTAGGCCTGCAAAATATGCAGATGCCACCGCTCCGGGTCACACAATGATGATGCATGGAACGCAAGGATTGTAGGGCTACCCTGAAGTCTAGGGGAGAATGTGTGGCCCTTAGAGTCCTTCCTCCCCTATCTTGGGCGGTCTCTCTTAAAGAGAGCACCTCAACCAGTACCCATTGATCGGCTTAGGCTGATCAGGAGTAGCGGGGTCTGCTAGGCCTTTTGGCTGGGTTGACTTGAGTGTGCCTTACCCCCTTAAGGAGTCTTATGCCCTGGGGAGGGGGTATGGGGATCAATGAAGCGTCCTTCCTCTTTAGAAGGGAACCATTTAACACACCCTAAGTGCACTTTTTTGTGTTCACATACACTTTTTTGGTTCACTTATGGTGTTTTGTTTTTTGTGCACCCCACCATGGGCCCAAAAAATGAAAAAAACAAAAGGGCGCATAATCTCTTTTGAAAGGGAGGATCAGAGTTCTGGTTGGCTGATGCTCTCTTTGAGTAGGGATCATGTGATCAAATGCCCATGCTGATGAGTGATCTCAGAGCAGCAGCTTCTGAAGTCAAAGAGAGAAATTCAGGGATTGTTACTCTTTGTTTACTTTCAAGGAACAGGGAAGGGGGGAAAACTGTGGTTGAGGGTCATATTGAGTGAAATTTGAGGAAAGTGGAAAGATAGCGCTGGACCTGTAGGGTTATCTTACTGGTATTGTTATGTTAGGTATTGATGTTGGTGTAAATGGTCTGGTTCCTGGGCTTCTGTTCCCTAGAGGATCTCTACGGTTTCATTGGCTTGTAGTTTAATTGTAAGGGCCGGTTCACACAGGGGGCGATGCGAGGCGACACCGACTTGCCTCGCCGCGACCTGCCGCGACCTCAGCGGCTACTTGCAAATGACTTCTGTATAGAAGTCAATGCAAGTCGCCCCGAGGTCGCCCGAAAGTAGTACAGGAACCTTTTTTCTGAGTCGGAGCGACTCGAGTCGCTCCTCTCAGAACGGTTCCATTGTACAGAACGGGGGCGACTTGTCACAGACAAGTGTACAGACACTGAGCAGTTGGTAAGGTGGATGAGTCTGGCAGCAGCATTCATGATAGACTGAAGAGGGGATAGCCTATGGAGAGGCAAGCCAATGAGAAGGGAGATGCAATAGTCAAATAGTTTTAATAGAATAAAGTTTTAGCAGTGTTGTGGCTTTTACATTTCAATTCTCGTTAGGGCCGGTTCACACAGGGGGCGATGCGAGGCGACACGACTTGCCTCCAACTAATCCTCTACCACTTCCATCAGCTCATTCCCCAATGTTACAACCTTATGTACCACCTGCCCCACCCTATTAGATCGTAAGCTCTTCTGAGCAGGGCCCGCTTAATCCTCTT
Source organism: Lithobates pipiens (assembly GCF_037356315.1). Classification (NCBI taxonomy): domain Eukaryota; kingdom Metazoa; phylum Chordata; class Amphibia; order Anura; family Ranidae; genus Lithobates; species Lithobates pipiens. The sequence continues at coordinate 306,861,208 of NW_027507785.1, forward strand.
GTATTTTATTGTATTATAACTGTATTGTCTCCTTTTTATATTGTAAAGTGCTGCGTAAACTGTTGGCGCTATATAAATCCTGTATTATAATAATAATAATTAAAAGCCAGGGGGTTGCTGCCAAACAAGCTTTTGATAAGGCCTGTGCTTGTATTTGGCTGATGTTCTCTATGAGTAGGGATCATGCGATCAACTGCCCATGCCGCTGAGTGATCTCAGAGCAGCAGCTTCTGAAGTTAAAAAAAATAAAAATAATTCAGTGACTGTTACATAACACTGCAATTAAACATTTAAAATACTTGTAGCTGCACTTTTTTTCAAGTTGCTGACAGAGTCTCATAGGCACATGTTGGGATTTGTAGCTGTGCACAAGTAGCAGAGCTCATGGTCGCCTATATTCATATATATCGTGCTCTTGCTGCCAATCCGTTCATTTGTTTCCCCACAGGATCCCGAGAAGCCGTCATGACTACTCATTTTTCATTTGCATGGCAAATAATAGTATTGGGTTTGTTTAAACATTTACTTTTTACAAAAATCTGCATGTTCCGGTAATTTGTAGCAGTTTTCAGCAGGAGACCAATTTCCTTGACAGTTTTGTATTATATTTTCATGTTGTGGCTTGTTTTTAAATAGTAATTATTTGCTATTGCTTTGCATCAATACTTTAAGCAACTTTTGCTTATAAAAGTGAAAGTTACAAATTCCCCGCATTGTAAAGAATTTCTCGGTCGCTATTTTCTATTAATTTCCTATTTTTAATGAGATCCGTTTCCAAATCATATTTTTAGATGTTTAGATTTGGTTATTTGTGATGTTTCCCTATTTGCTCTTTTTATAGCATTATATAGTAAAATTTTGAATGAATGCAACTTTATTCGGTATGTTGAAAAAAGCACATGGAATTTTGTGTATTTTGTAGCATGTGGCCAACGAATGGCAATCAGGTTTAATCCTTTCTTCTATTATAATATACTGCATATAGGAACACATCTCAATTCAAAAGATACTTAAGTTAAACTTGTGTCCAGCATGTGGCACATTAATCAAGCAATAGTAAGCAGATAGAACTATTAAACACTTGGGTGAATAATATACCTTCAGTTGCACCACCACACCAAGGACATGCAGGATGGCACCTTCTGAAATTTGTATGGCCTTTTCACACCTGTCCATTTTAATGCACCAAAACACATGCATTTAACTGCATGAGAATGCATGTCAAGTAGAAACCCTATTATTCCCTATGGGGCTGCAGTTCAGTGGCAAAGGTAGACTTTATGGGCCCATGGGCCCCTAACAGACAGGTCTCTGTTCCTAACTTGCACAATCTGCAAAAGCTTCATACCTGACCTATGGGTGGCTACAAAGTGATGCAGAAGCAATAACACACACAGTCCAGGTCAAAATGGTAGAACTTGTATTGTAAGTGAAGGCAAACAGTTCACATAAACCAAGTGAGAGGAGACCCAATCAGGAACACTCACGGATATCAACAGCGTGAGCAGGCTTCAGCCAAACTCACAGTGTCTGTCTGGAGGGGCCAAATGCGGCTTGGTCATTCTGAGCCCAAACGGGGAGGTGTCCATGGAGAATGTGAAGCCCTAAGCTTTCCCTACTGGACTGCAACCTTTCCCTGCCTCTAATACTGGCCCTACCAAATGGGTTAATTGTCCTATACTACCCACATGCAAATTCACGGCAAACCCAGGGGCCAGGATCTTAAATAGATTCTGACACACCTACCCTGTTTCCCCGAAAATATGACCTAGTGTGATTGTCGGTGATGGCTGCAATATAAGCCCTACCCCCCAAATAAGCCCTACCCTGTTTCCCCCCCTGAAAATAAGCCGTGACCTCAGAATAAGACCTACAAGGACTTTAACTAGGGCTTATTTGGGGCGTAGGGCTTATATTGCAGCCATCACCAACAATCATGCTAGGTCTTATTTTCGGGGGAACAGGGTAAGATGGCCACCAGAGTCACATGGGTGTCCAGCATCCAATCGGATCTCTGCCCCGGTGACTCAGGAAACCACAGAGGAACCATGATTCTCATGACTTCCTATCCCTCTGCATTTCTGCTATAATTGAGTGCCATCTGCAGTGGAGACACAAGACTGCACCTGTCTACAGACCCGTGCCCCAATCCAGCCTTTCTCAACCTTTTATTCTGTTATTTATGCCTCATGCTCTTTGTTTGGCTTTTCAATACATTTACTATATGGAGAATGTATGATAAGGAGAGAGACTGCATTGGGTAAAGAACTGAAAGGTGAGATCATACCACCATAGTTTTGTAAGGTAAGAGAAGCCAGTGGCAACTCAACAGCGTTTACCAAAAACTAAAATGTAAGTTTTAGCTCCAGGGAGGCTGTGGCTAAGGCCGCGTACACACGGGCGGATTGTCTGCCCAACTAAGTCCGTCAGACAATCCGACAGACAGTCCGTTCAACTTTTGAATGAACGGACTTGACCACACACGATGAACAGACAGTCCGCTGAAAACGTGCGCGATGACGTGTACAGCACGTATGACGGGACTAGAAAAACGACGTCCAATACACTGCAATGCAACCTTCGGCCGTGTAAACCCTTTCTGAGCATGCGCCATACTTAGTTCGTCCAACTTGCCTACACACGAGCGGACTGTCCGCTGAAACCAAGTTTGGACGGACAAAACCAAGTTTCAGCGGACAAAATTACGGAATTTCCGAAAGACAAAGTCCGTCGGACTGTCCGCTGAAAAAGTCCGCTGAAGCCCACACACGAGCGGATTGTCCGCTGAAACACGGTTCAGCGGACTAAGTTGGACAGACAATCCGCCCGTGTGTACGCGGCCTTAGAAGTGGTGGATTCTAAGTTGCAGTTGGAGATCCATATGTCGCTTGTAGAAGAATGTAGCTTCAAGTTAGGCAGCCTCTTTATATGGAACCTTGGACCATAAAATAGTTCGGAGAGAGGGAGCACCACACCAAATGGAGTCCAAAAAGCCTTTAATCTCTTCATGTGAGTTGCAAAAGGCAAGCTAATCCGTTTCAGGGGCATCATGTTCCCACCTCAGGAGAGCATCAGGAACGTGTTTATACACTGGGACCCTATAAGCTTCCTAAGCTGCCAGTTGCAACTATACAAAGCAAACCACTAAACAGTTCAGCACACCTGCATATAAAAAAGCTCCAGAAGCTCTGCTGAAGGAGGACTCAGACTCTTTTATGCCCCCACAAGCACTTCATTGTTTTTCTTTTTTTTTAACTCACGCTAACATTCTTTTTGGACACTACACATTTGGTATGATGCTCCCTTTCTTCTATGCATCCTTTTAATTTCACCACAGTCCTGATTGCATTGCAATTTTATAATGTGAAGTTGGGTATAAGGACTATTGGATATAATAAAGGTGAGGTAGAGAAAATAGATATGGCGCTATACCCTTTTGAACTCACTAAATATAAATGTCATAGAAATGTACAGATTTTTCAGCTTGCTGGCTAATGATTTTAAACTCTAAAAAATCCTGGATAAACCAAGATATGCTAAAATGATAGACCCAATAAATAATATAGTGCTAAGTATCAGTCAATATTAAATGGTAAATACAAAAATGAATATAAATTTTGAGATGACGTCTGAATGATGAAACGCGTAGGGCGTGGCCAGATACGTACACCTTCAGTGCAAACGGCGTGCTAGCCGAGCGGAAGTTCCGAACGCTTTTTACAAATACGTGTTTTATCGTACTAAATGTGAGTACTTTTAAGTTGTTACAAATAAACTGAGTTGCAAACATACTAGACCATGGAAAGTCCTCTTCTTTACCATATGTAACACGAGGTACAACATCCCCACGGAGGAACGAGGGATCTCCCCAGCATTCCAGCAAAGACAGCCCAAGAAGCGACACAGTGGCTTATACTGTGGAGGCTGATCCACCCCGGACGGGGTCGTATTTCTGGTGAGAGCAAAATTCATAAACACGAACGGATAAACGAAGTCACTCCCTCCATTCCTCTTCTATACATAGAAAATCTTTTTTCACTATCTAATTTTCATTTTTATTTTTATTTTTATTTATTTATTTATTTTTTCAATCTTTACCCTATTAGACTTTCACATCTGATTTGTCGCTGCAAGATTTTTTCACATTATTTATTTTTTATATTATGGACTAAATCTCTATTTTTTCTTGTATTTTTTCCCAATTTTCATATCTATAATTGGGAATTTTTTGAAACCCAACACAGTGTGTATATATTTGTTGCACTTTTTTTATATTTCATTTTACACTTGTGTTCACAACTGTACAAATTTGAATTTTTTGGTTTTGCTTTATGGTCATTTGATTGAATTTGTATACCAAAGCTTTTGGTTACGCCATCACCACAGTCACAGGCACATTGAGTATTTTTCAGTATTTTTTAGAATTTCACTGGTGATTATAGATTGAGTTTAGTAAACATAGCATCAATTATTCATCCATTTATTTTAGGCATCTAATTCATTTATTGTGTAAATTCACATCTATATATATATATTTTTTATTCCTATTTCCTATTCTCACCCTCATTTCATATTAATTTTTATATTAATTTATTAACCAGCACGCTGGAAAATTTATATTCATTTTTGTATTTACCATTTAATATTGACTGATACTTAGCACTATATTATTTATTGGGTCTATCATTTTAGTATATCTTGGTTTATCCAGGATTTTTTAGAGTTTAAAATCATTAGCCAGCAAGCTGAAAAATCTGTACATTTCTATGACATTTATATTTAGTGAGTTCAAAAGGGTATAGCGCCATATCTATTTTCTCTACCTCACCTTTCTTACTGTTCCATCCATTAGGACGGAAACAAAATAGAGGCTGCTCTTACCTACAATATATTATATTATATATACTCTCTGTTTAACAAATCCCATAGCGCGCCCTATCCTTTTATTTTTATTGGATATAATAGGCATGGCTGTTACGCAAGGAAGAGAGATAGAACTGCTGTTTCATAGATGGAGAGTCATGAGAGACTTGTCACTGGTCTTCAACTTTTGCATTACCCTAAAACTTCCTCTCTCTAGCTTGTTCTCAGTCCACTTTCTGCTCTTCGGGGCATCACAGCAAATGGCATATTACTTTTCTACAACTGTATTGTATTCCTTTATTAGCTAGCAGGGACAACATAGGTAAAGTCTAAAGTGAACCATTTTCCACTGTAAGCATTCAAAATATACAGAACAACTGCACAACCTTGACCCCAAAACCCAAGACAATTTAACATGAAAAAGTTGAGGCCTTGTGCCTTCATCATCTTCCAGTTGGTGTTCACGGTAATGGAAGACCTCAGCTTTCTGTAGTAATGGTAGACATGACAGCCCTCTTCTTATGTTCAGATAGTCATGATTTCCACCTAGGATTCTGGGAAAACCGAGTGCTTAACCACTTTCAGACCGGACCATTTTGCTGGTCAATGACCAGAGGTCTTTTTACAATTTGGCACTGCGCTGCTTTAACTGGTAATTGCGCGGTCATGCAATGTTGTACCCAAACAAAATTTGCGTCCTTTTCTTCCCACAAATAGAGCTTTCTTTTGATGGTATTTGATTGCCTCTGCGATTTTTATTTTTTGCGATATAAACGTAAAAAGACCGCAAATTTTGAAAAAAAATGATATTTTCTACTTTTTGTTATTAGAAAAACCCAATAAACTCAATTTTAGTCATACATTTAGGCCAAAATGTATTCAGCCACATGTCTTTGGTAAAAAAAAAGTCAATAACTGTATATTTATTGGTTTGCGCAAAAGTTGTCACATCTACAAACTAAGGTACGTTTTCTGGAATTTACGCAGCTTTTAGTTTACGACTGCCTATCTCATTTCTTGAGGTGCTAAAATGGCAGGGCAGTACAAAACCCCCCCAAATGACCCCATTTTGGAAAGTAGACCCCCTAAGGAAATTGATAAGTGGCATGTTGAGCCCATTGAATATTTTATTTTTTTGCCTCAAGCGATTGAATAATGACAAAAAAAAAATCTTTTTTTTTTTTTACACAAAGTTGTCACTAAATGATATATTGCTCACACATGCTATGGGCATATGTAAAATGACACCCCAAAATAAGTTCTGCTGCTTCTCCTGAGTACGGGGATACCACATGTGTGGGACTTTTTGGGAGCCTAGCCGCGTACGGGGCCCCGAAAACCAAGCACCGCCTTCAGGCTTTCTAAGGGCGTAAATTTTTGATTTCACTTCTCACTACCTATTACAGTTTTGAAGGCCATAAAATGCCAAGATGGCACAAAACCCCCACAAATGACCCCATTTTAGAAAGTAGACACCCCAAGCTATTTGCTGAGAGGCATGTTGAGTCCATGGAATATTTTATATTTTGCCACAAGTTGCGGGAAAATTACAAACTTTAATTTTTTTTTATTTTTTTTTCACAAAGTTGTCACTAAATGATATATTGCTCACACATGCCATGGGCATATGTGAAATGACACCCCAAAATAAATTCTGCTGCTTCTCCTTAGTACGGGGATACCACATGTGTGGGATTTTTTGGGAGCCTAGCCGCGTACGGGGCCCCGAAAGCCAAGAACCGCCTTCAGGTTTTCTAAGGGCGTAAATATTTGACTTCACTCCTCACTACCTATTACAGTTTTGAAGGCCATAAAATGCCAAGATGGCACAAAACCCCCACAAATGACCCCATTTTAGAAAGTAGACACCCCAAGCTATTTGCTGAGAGGCATGTTGAGTCCATGGAATATTTTATATTTTGCCACAAGTTGCGGGAAAATTACAAACTTTTATTTTTTTTTTTTTCACAAAGTTGTCACTAAATGATATATTGCTCACGCATGCCATGGGCATATGTGAAATGACACCCCAAAATAAATTCTGCTGCTTCTCCTAAGTACGGGGATACCACATATGTGGGACTTTTTGGGAGCCTAGCCGCGTACGGGGCCCCGAAAACCAAGCACCGCCTTCAGGCTTTCTAAGGGCGTAAATTTTTGATTTCACTTCTCACTACCTATTACAGTTTTGAAGGCCATAAAATGCCAAGATGGCACAAAACCCCCACAAATGACCCCATTTTAGAAAGTAGACACCCCAAGCTATTTGCTGAGAGGCATGTTGAGTCCATGGAATATTTTATATTTTGCCACAAGTTGCGGGAAAATTACAAACTTTAATTATTTTTTTTTTTTTCACAAAGTTGTCACTAAATGATATATTGCTCACACATGCCATGGGCATATGTGAAATGACACCCCAAAATAAATTCTGCTGCTTCTCCTGAGTACGGGGATACCACATGTGTGGGATTTTTTGGGAGCCTAGCCGCGTACGGGGCCCCAAAAGCCAAGAACCGCCTTCAGGTTTTCTAAGGGCGTAAATATTTGACTTCACTCCTCACTACCTATTACAGTTTTGAAGGCCATAAAATGCCAAGATGGCACAAAACCCCCACAAATGACCCCATTTTAGAAAGTAGACACCCCAAGCTATTTGCTGAGAGGCATGTTGAGTCCATGGAATATTTTATATTTTGCCACAAGTTGCGGGAAAATTACAAACTTTTTTTTTTTTTTTTTCACAAAGTTGTCACTAAATGATATATTGCTCACGCATGCCATGGGCATATGTGAAATGACACCCCAAAATAAATTTTGCTGCTTCTCCTGAGTACGGGGATACCACATATGTGGGACTTTTTGGGAGCCTAGCCACGTACGGGGCCCCGAAAACCAAGCACCGCCTTCAGGCTTTCTAAGGGCGTTACAGTTTTAAAGGCCATAAAATGCCAAGATGGCACAAACCCCCCCCCAAATGACCCCATTTTGGAAAGTAGACACCCCTAAATTTAGGGGTACACTAGTGAGACTAGGTAATAAATGGCGGGTGCCCTGAAACTATAAAAAAATAACTAACCAACCAGCGTCACCTGTAACAGTTATATGGTGATCACTGGTGAAAGGGTTAACTAGGGGGCAATCAGGGGGCTTTATGCGGTAGTATATGGGGGTCCCTGGTGCTATAAAAAGCTGCGGCGAACCTAAATACCTACCTGCCTAACTAGCGTCACCTGTGACACTAATACAGCGATCAGAAAAACGATCGCTTATTAGGCTGGGTTCACACTGGAGCGATGCGGGAACGCCACGAATCCGCGGCGGGTTCCCGCATCACATGCCTCCCGGCGGCAGTTCACACTGCCCTATGCGAACTGCTGGGAGTGTCAGTGAAATGTTAATGACACCCCCAGATCAGTTCGCATATCGCAGTGCGATCTGCAAACTCGGATCGCATGTTGTGAACACCCATGCGATCCGATTCTGCTGCGGACCAAAAAAAGGGTCCCATGCGAATTTGCGGCGGGTGCGGCGCGAATTCAGCCATACTATCTGTATGGCTGAACTCGAATCGCACAGAGATCGGATGTGATTTGCACTGCAGTGCGGTGCGAATCACATCCGTTCTCATAAACCGCTGCAATGTGAACCCAGCCTTAGTGACACTGGCGACGGGGGGTGATCACGGGGTTAAACCTTTATTGGGGGGGTTAGGGGGGTACCTTAGAACTAAAGGGGGCTAACCCTAACTGCCCTAACAGTTATTACAGTCACAAATGACACCAATGCAAAAAATAAATAAATAAATAAATAAATAAATGACATTGGTGTCACTGTGACTGGGGGGCAGGGGTAATTGGGGGGGTGATCGGGGGGGTGTGAGTGTGCCTGGCATGTTCTACTGTGTAGTGTCGTGTTGGTGCAACTCACCGATCCTCTCTCCTCGGTGTCGGAACGAAAAATACCGACACGGAGGAGAGATTACATCACTTCCTCTCCTGTGTTTACATTACAGGAGAGGAAGTGATGTCACGGAGCATTTCTATTCGTCGGGAGCGATCGCGAGGGGGTGGCCATGAATGAATGGCCGCCCCCTCATCCCGGATCGCTCCCGAACTAATACCGACCGCCGCAGGCACCGGGGGGGGGGGGGGGCCCGATCGGGCCCCCCACCCGCGGGAAGGCAGGGACGTATATATACGCCCATATGCCTGCCCGTGCCATTCTGTCGACGTATATCGTCGTGCGGCGGTCGGCAAGTGGTTAAGATGCTCTCCAGTGATCCATTGCAATGAGGCTTTTACCATATATTTACTTGAGATTAAAGGTTAGCTTGAGTGCCACTCTTTAAAAGCTCACTTTAAAAACCCTTATAACTAAAATAAACTAAAATCTCCCATGCTGTTTGTATAAATTAGGAAAAAAAAAAATACAAAAGGTTTGTTGTTGTGGTCATAAGAAAATCCAATCAATCGTAATGTACTGCCCCCGCAGGTCACTCATCAATACTGCATGGAAATATTTATTTAATTGAGAGGTTGTGCAGATTTAAGCAAACATTTCATTATAATTCCTCTGATTATATTTTGTATATTGATTAAGAATGCTTATTATAATATAATTAGTGTGGTCTTCACCCAGTGGACGTGTGAAAATGTGTTTTTCAAATAATTTATAGTTTATGAATGTTTTTATTAAAAACTTAATGGAATGAAAGAAATTGATATCACATTGCTTTCTGAAACATTTACACATTTTCTTGTGTTTTCAGGTACAAATACACATGAGTATCAAGGAAAGATACATTTTAATTCTCTTGATTCCTTTCCCTACCCACCTCCCTGTGCCACCTTTTTTTTTTAGAGAATACAGAACCAAGTATAATTTTGTGGTGCTAAGTCATTTTATAGCATGTGTTAATAAAAACAAGAATAACAGTCAAATAGATCCCTTGCAGCCAGAAATAATAGTCCCTCCCCCAAGCAACAATAGACCCCCTAGCAACAATTGATTCCTCCCCAGCAACATTACACCTAGATCCCACCAGTAACAATAGACCCTACAGCAACAATAGACACCCACCAGCAACAATAGATCTCCCAGCATCCACCTTTAGGAGACCCTCCATCAACAGTAGACCCCTCCCAGCAACAACTAAACTCCCCAGAAACAAAAGACCCACCAGCAACAAGAGATGCCCCAGAGGCCAGCATCAATAAACCCTCAAGTAAACCCAAACCCACTTGTCCTTCCTCCTCTTATGGGTAGTCTAGAGTGGTTTCCCCCAAAAATTTTACGGCACTTTTCATTTATTTCATGCACACATTTATTACAGGCACTAACATTGCATGTGTGTGTATATATATATATATATATATATATATATATATATATATATATATATACAGTGGTGTGAAAAAGTGTTTGCCCCCTTCCTCATTTCCTGTTCCTTTGCATGTTTGTCACACTTAAGTGTTTCGGAACATCAAACCAATTTAAACAATAGTCAAGGACAACACAAGTAAACACAAAATGCAATTTGTAAATGAAGGTGTTTATTATTAAAGGTGAAAAAAAATCCAAACCATCATGGCCCTGTGTGAAAAAGTGATTGCCCCCTAAACCTAATAACTGGTTGGGCCACCCTTAGCAGCAACAACTGCAACCAAGCGTTTGCGATAACGTGCAATGAGGCTTTTACAGAGTCCTGGAGGAATTTTGGCCCACTCATCTTTGCAGAATTGTCCTAATTCAGTTACATTAGAGGGTTTTCGAGCATGAACGGCCTTTTTAAGGTCATACCACAACATCTCAATAGGATTCAGGTCAGGACTTTGGCTAGGCCACTCCAAAGTCTTCATTTTGTTTTTCTTCAGCCATTCGGTGGTGGACTTGCTGGTGTGTTTAGGATCATTGTCCTGCTGCAGAACCCAAGTTCGTTTCAGCTTGAGTACACGAACAGATGGTCGGACATTCTCCTTCAGGATCTCTTGGTAGACAGCAGAATTCATAGTTCCTTTTATCACGGCAAGTCTTCCAGGTCCTGAAGCAGCAAAACAGCCCCAGACCATCACACTACCACCACCATATTTTACTGTTGGTATAATGTTCTTTTTATGAAATGCAGTGTTCCTTCTACGCCAGATATACTTGGACACACACCTTCCAAAGAGTTCCACTTTTGTCTCATCGGTCCACAGAATGTTGTCCCAAAAGTCTTGGGGATCATCAAGATGTGTTGTGGAGAAATTGAGACGAGCTTTGATGTTCTTTTTGCTCAGCAGTGGTTTTCTCCTTGGAACTCTGCCATGCAGGCCATTTTTGCCCAGTCTTTTCCTGATGGTGGAGGCATGAACGCTGACCTTAACTGAGGCAAGTGAGGCCTGCAGTTCCTTGGACGTTGTTGTGGGGTCTTTTGTGACCTCTTGGATGAGTCGTCGCTGCGCTCTTGGGGTAATTTTGGGCGGCCGGCCACTCCTGGGAAGGTTCACCACTGTTCCATGTCTTCGCCATTTGTGGATAATGGCTCTCACTGTGGTTCGCTGGATTCCCAAAGCTTTGGAAATGGCTTTATAACCCTTTCCAGACTGATAGATCTCAATTACTTTCTTTCTCAATTGTTCCTGAATTTCTTTGGGTCTCGGCATGATGTGTAGCTTTTAAGGATCTTCTGGTGGACCTTACTGTGTCAAGCAGATCCTATTTAAGTGATGCCTTGATTGTGAACAGGTGTGGCAATAATCAGGCCTGGTTGTGGCTAGAGAAATTGAACTCAGGTGTGGACAACCACAGTTATAGTATGTTTTAACAAGGGGGGCAATCACTTTTTCACACAGGGCCATGATGGTTTGGATTTTTTTTCACCTTTAATAATAAACACCTTCATTTACAAATTGCATTTTGTGTTTACTTGTATTGTCCTTGACTATTGTTTAAGTTGGTTTGATGTTCCGAAACACTTAAGTGTGACAAACATGCAAAGGAACAGGAAATGAGGAAGGGGGCAAACACTTTTTCACACCACTGTATATATATATATATATATATATATATATATATATATACATATATATATATTTTAACTCACAGAGATGTAAGACACAGGTTTTTTTAGGGCCTGCTCTAATGTCAGGGAGAGGATTTGTGGCCTTCAGGTCTTTCCCCTCTTCCCATCGGTGGTCTCTCTTTGGGAAAGTCCTCATCAAGTACTTGGAGGACTGGCTACATCAGGTTCCTAAGGAGCGGCTTCAGCCTAGGTGGACTAGAGTACCTTGCCCCTCTCAGAAGCCTTGTGCACCGGAGGCTGGTCCATTACTGGGCCCTCATGTACTTTTTTTGTGTTGTGATTTAGTGGTTCTTCTTATGTTCAGATAGTCACGATTTACCTATAAGACCACCTGGGTTTCTGGGAAAATCGAGTGGCTAAGATGGTCTCCAGTGATCTATTGCAATGAGGCTTTTACCATACGTTTACTTGAGAATAAAGATTAGCTTGAGTGCCACTCTTTAAAAACCCACTTTAAAAACCCTTAGGCTCCATGCACACTGGAGCTCATAAACTGCAGTTTATTGGAGTTTGGGCGTTTTTTTGAAAAGCCCATAAACTCCACTCTATGTTAGCCTATGTGTCCATGCACACATGGATGTTTTTCAGCTTTAATGAGCAGTGGAGTTTATGGGCTTTTTTCTGAACGCCAGAAATTCGCGTTCAAAGTGCCGTTTTTCACCGCCAAAAAACGACAAACGCTGATAAACGCTTATAAACGCTCATAAACACGCGTTAATTAGTGTTCGCCATTCTATTTTTTCAATGCATTGTGGGAGTTTGGAATGTACTGTGGGATTTTTGGAGTGTCCTCTGTGTATTTTTATTGAAAACGCCCATAAACGCTAACGCTAATAAACGCTCATAAACGCTAGTACAAAACGCTGTTAAAAGTAAGTTTTTCAACCAGCGTTTTCTGCCAGCAATCTGGCGTCCAGAAAAAGCTTTTTTGAGCTTCAGTGTGCATGGAGCCTTATAACTAAAATAAACTAACATTTCCCATGTTGTTTTTCTTTTCTTTGTTGTTGTGGTCATAAGAAAATCCAATCAATCGTAATGTACTGCCCCCACAGGTCATTTATCACTACTGCATGGAAATATTTACTTAATTGAGAGGTTGTGCAGATTTAAGCAAACATTTCATTATATTTCCTCTCAATATATTTTGTATATTGATTCAGAATGCTTATTATAATATAATTTGTGTGGTCTTCACCCAGTGGACGTGTGAAAATGTGTTTTTCAAATCATTTATAGTTTATGAATGTTTATATGAAAAACGTAACGGAATGAAAGAAATTGATCTCATGTTGCTTTCTGAAACATTTACACATTTTCTTGCGTTTTGAGGTACAAATACACATGGGAAACAAGGAAAGGTTCATTTTAAAGAAAACATGTATTGCAAATTAGTTCAGGTATAGTTTATTCATTTTATTTGTAATGTAATCATGACTACAGAACACGTCCGTAAAGTAAGTCTTTCTATTTTATAATCTTAATAAACTCCCCCATGCCAGGAACCTTTACTTTCCATGCTGCTCTCTCTTTGGAACATATATTGTATATTATCATGCCCAACAACAGGTGGATTGGCCAACAGGTCGAGGATTGTTCTTCCGGGGGCTTTTTTTCTCAGAATAGGCAGTGCCAGATTTATAAGGGGCAATGGGGGCTAACTGCCCTGGGCCCTACTGGCAGAAGGGGCCCCCCTCTATACAAAAATGATGTAAAACGATATAAAAAAAATTATATAAAATGATAAAAAAGATAAGTAACAATAAAATAATATAACATGTTTAATTAAAACAATTACTTTATTTTATTAAATGTGCCTTGGGAAATAATATTTTGCCAACCATCATCTGTAATGGGCCGTACACACAATCGGATTTTCCGACAACAAATGTTTGATTTGAGCTTGTTGTCGAAAATTCTGACCGTATGTATGCTCCATCTGAATTTTGCTGTCTGAATTTTCGCCAATAATTGTTTGAGAGCAGGTTCTCAAATTTTCCGACAACAAGACTTGTTGTCGGAAATTCCGAGTGTGTGTACACAATTCTGACAAACAAAAGCCCATGCATGCTCGGAATCAAGCAGAAGAACTTAATTTTTTGGCTATTGAACTTCATTTTTCTCGGCTCATCGTATGTCTTGAACATCACCGCGTTCTTGATGTTTGGAATTTCTGACAACATTTGTGTGACCGTTTGTGTGCATGACAAGTTTGAGCCAACATCCATCAGAAAAAATCCACGGTGTTGTTGTCGGAATGTCCGATCGTGTGTACATAGCATAACATTTTTTCTTCTCTGGACTGGTAAAAAAAAAAAAAAAAATTGACAGCTCAAGCAAACCACACATAGGGTGCTATGATTGCGCATATGCCTGCACACGTGACCTCAGAATGAGGTTGTGCCTTGCATTTTAAAAATGTGTGACCGTCATTGAGAATGTAAGCCAACACTGTGTATAAAGCCCCCCCCCCCCCCAAACCTCAAGTGCCCTGGGCCCCCCAAGGTCTAAATCTGACCCTAGGTGCAGGTACCCTCTATTCAAAGTCACCACTTGTCTTCACCCCCTATCCACCCACCCCTGAGCACTGTCTCTTGATTCCTTTCCCTACCCACCTCCCAGTGTCACTCTTTTTAGAGAATACAGAACCAAGTATCATTTTGTGGTGCTAAGTAATTTTATAGCATGCGTTAATAAAAACAAGAAAAAACGTAAAATAGATCCCTTGCAGCCAGCAATAATAGCCCCCCCCAAGCAACAATAGACCCCCCAGCAACAATAGATTCCTCCCCAGCAACATTACACCTAGACCACACCAGCAACAATAGACCCTACAACAACAATAGACCCTACAGCAACAATGGACACCCACCAGCAACAATAGATCTCCCAGCAGCCACCTTTAGGAGACCCTCCATCAACAGTAGATCCCTCCCAGCAACAACCGATCCCCCCAGCAACATAATACCCACCAGCAATAAGAGATCCCCCAGCAGCCAGCATCTATGAACCCTCCAGCACACCCCAAAACCACTTGTTCTTCCTTCCTCTTATGGGTAGTCCAGAGTGGTTTTAAAAAAAAAAATTATGGCACTTTTCATTTATTTTATGCATGCATTTATCACAGGCGTTAACATTGCATGTGTGTGTATTTTTTTTTTTAACTCACAGAGATGTAGGATACAGTTTTTTAGGGCCTGCTCTAATGTCAGGGAGAGGATTTGTGGCCTTCAGGTCTTTCCCCTCTTCCCATCGGTGGCCTCTCTTTGGGAAAGCCCTCATCAAGTACTTGGAGGACTGGCTACACCAGGTTCCAAAGGAGCAGCTTCATCCTAGGTGGACTAGAGTACCTTGCCCCTCTCAGAAGCCTTGTGCACCGGAGGCTGGTCCATTACTGGGCCCTCGTGCACTTTTTTTGCTCACAGAGATTTGCCAAGCACTTAAAGTGATACTAAAGGATCGTTTTTTTTTTCTTTTCAAATAACAAACATGTCATACTTACCAGTACTGTTCAGCTAATTTTGCCCCAAACATCCGTTTCTGGGGTCACTCGACAGCTCTTGCGGCTCCTCCCCGCATTAGATAACCCCCTTGGAGAAGCGCTCTCCCGAGGGGGTTACCTTGCTGCCGCGCTCTCTCGAGTCCAGCATTCGGCGTCCATAGAGGCCGAATGCAGGACTTGACCCCACCCCCCGGTGCCCACGTCGTTTGATTTGATTGATGGCAGCAGGAGCCAATAGCTGTGCTGATATCAATCTATCCAATCAAGAGCCAGGAACCTGTGGAGAGGGGGATGGCGGGGATGTGCAGCGATGGAAATTCGGAGCTCAGGGTAGTAAAACGGGGGGACTAGGGGGCCGTTGACTGCAAGGTGTTTTTTCATCTTAATGCATAGGATACATTAAGGTTAAAAAACACAAGCCTTTACAACCCCTTTAACCTTAGAGCTAAAAAAAAAAAAGGAAAAAACAGGAAAGCAGACCAAAAACTGAAACATAAGCGTTTTCTTTTTTAGACTCAGAGGTATTTTTTAATAATGAGACTTTTTGGCTGCCAGAAACATTTAATTTCTCACTTTAAATCAATCTCTTTTTCCATTATCTACTTTTCAGCGGCTATTCCACCTCTTTGAAATCTGACTACCTTGCCTAATTGAGCCAATATAATGGGCAAATGAAGCCTGGATTCTAAGAATATTTTGTTTTAAATTTAGCTACAAACTGCTTGGGACTTGCCATTAATCCACATTTATCGTACATATTATTTATAAACTGGCTGATGAATCCTGTTCTTGGAGCTTGTAAATTTGTGAAGTTATTTATGTACCAATTTTTGTCACATGGTGTACAGTTTATGTGACAAATTTTTTGGTATTAGCTTGCATAATGCTGATAAAAATTGGCCTTTTATTACTACTCGTTGTCAGGTGAAATTACCATTTAAATTTGTTCTGCGTGATATAAAACTGCAGCTAGAATTCTCCTGCTCATACATTTAAGTCTATTTCAGACTTAAAGCAGATCTTCAGTTAAAAAAAAAAAAAAAGAAAATTAAAAACACTACTGGGTGTGTCCATGGTGGTCTGGGCTCCCAGGAAGTGGGTTAGATGATGATGGTCATTATTCAACTCGGAAAATAACTGTTTTTTTTTTTTTTTTTGCAAAATGTCTGCCTATTTTTCAATAAAAGATGAAACAAAAGAAGTTCCTCCCCCATTTCCCATTGGTTTGTCCACAAGAGGTACTGGCCATTTGAGCTAAAAAAAAATCTTCCTCACTGATTATTGGACTTTGTTGGTCACTGGCTCTACAAAGAGTGACACTTATTCGATTATATTACTGTGATAGACTATCTTCTATCAAAGTGTGTGCCCCCTACTAAGCTTCCTGGACACTGTGCTTACCAGCTTTACATAGTGTTGGCTATATGCCTGCATTAGCTATTTGATCCTATTAGTTTTTTGCATATTTGGGACGACTCGGTTGACCTGCATTTTTATGCAGCTGCGCTACTTAGAACCAGGGGCGGACTGACAACTCATGGGCCCCCGGGCAATAGGAGATTATGGGGCCCCCCGGGCAATATTAGATTATGGGGCGCCCGGGCAATAGGAGGTTATGGGGCCCCACAGTATACACAAACACACACACAGTATACAATCACACAGTATACATAGACATCTTTCTATTGGCTGAGAAGGTACTGGAGAGGTGGGGCAGCTACAATCTCAGGATTTTTAGACCAAAAGGATGTCGGTAAGGGACATTTCAGAGACAGATGTAAAAAAAAAACACAGATTTTTACATACTGTCACTGGTTTTGGGGCTGGCAAACCTGATGGGGCCCCCTAGTGGCTGGTGGCCCTCGAGCAGTGCCCGGGTTTCCGAATGGTCAGTCCGCCCCTGCTTAGAACCCGTTTTTACTATATCTACAAGCTCCTGAAGAAGCGCATTTATGCACGTAACATGTAAAGCGAACTCTTTGTGTGACCTCATATTGTGACTCAACCACTCCACGCACTTTATCTCCATTGGACGCTGCTACTGGTTATTTCTACTACTTGTAAAGTTGGGGGTTGTTTAGCTCAAGTGTAGCGCTTACCAGTAAGCGGAGTCCACACCAGTTGTGCTATTTATGGGCTGTTTGGCCCGCTTTTATTAAAGGGAAAAAACAAAACAAAAGCCCATCCAAGAATCCCACGCAGGGGTTTAACTTCATTCGGCACTCATAAATGAAAACATATCGAGCCTCTTGGCTTATACTGTACACACAGCCATGCAGATCAGGTCTTCCACTTCAGGACATTTTCTGTTTCCCGCAGACTATTCCCTTGTCAGTCCATATAGATAACAATCACTCGCTGCTCTGACCCTCAGGCTCGGGTCTCTGGCTTCTCCCAGTGCACACCTGCACTCTCTGGCTTCTCCCTTGCAAGCCTGGACTCCTCGGGAGGGTGGTGCCCAGAACCATGGTCAGGTGTCTACAAATAGCCCAGCACACACCGGACCAGTCTGTATGCTGGTGGATCTCAAAACCCGGATCCAGGACTGGGGATTTCATCCGCCGGGACTCCGCATTTTTTTTTAAAGCCAGCAGCTACAAATACTGCAGCTGCTGACTTTTAAAATAGTGACACTTACCTGTCCAGCGCGCCCGCGATGTCGGCACCCGAAGCCGATCTGTAGATCGTTTCTCGGGTGCTGCCGCCGCTATCTTGGGTATGGGAATCAGGAAATGGAGCCTTTCGGCTTCATTTCCCAGTTCCCTACTGCGCATGCGCGAGCCGCGCTGCGCAATAAGGACGGTCCCCGCTGCCTCTGGGATCTGTGTGTTTTCCCAGCAGGCAGCGGGGCACTTGCGGAAAGGGGCGGGCACTTGCGGAAAGGGGTGTAATCTACGCCCCTTTCCGCAGAGAGCTATCCCGGAAGTGGGTGAATTTACCTGGATTATCCAGGTAACTGCACCCCCCTCCCCCTGAAAGGTGCCAATTGTGGCGCCGGAGGGGGGGAGGATTCCGATGAGCGGAAGGTCCATTTTAGGGTGGACCTCCGCTTTAACTGTTTTTTTTTCCCACTTTCTGTCCCCATAGGAAAAATGCATGTAGTACTTTTTCCCATGTTGCTAGGCGTTTCTTAACACTAGCTATGAGGTCAGACTATGTACCCACCCTTCCCCCACTTGTCTCTTGTCTCATTGCATTCCTCTTGCCACCGCTTGTCTTGGGAAAGGGCTTGGAGCCGAGACAAGTGCCCATTATAAAGCAGCCATCTCCTTCCTAGCTGTGTTGTGGGTTGGGGGTGGGCACAGCACAGCAAGGAAAGAGTCAGCCTCTCATCCTTCTGCATTCCTCTTGCCACTGCTTTTCTTGGAAAAATGCTTGGATCCAACACAAGCAGACTTATCCTTCCTGGCTATGAGGTTCCCCTCTCTCCTTGGGGATATTTAACAACACAACTAAGAAGGAGACGGCCACTTCATAATGGCCACTTGTCTCAACTCCAATCTCTTTCCTGAACAAGGTAAGGGGAATGCAGGGAGCTAAGAAACAAAGTATTACATGTTTACATGTACCCACGAGGGATAGAACAGTAAAAAAAAAGCTAATAAAATAATGTTAGTTGTTCTTCAAGTAGATAGTTATGGATTGAGTTGCCCACTGGCTTCTCTTACAATTCCGGGACTCCAGATGAGATCCTAACACGGTGTCAAGTTCCCAGGGCTTTTTTTCAGCGAGAACGAGGGGAATGCATTTCTGGCACCGCTGGCACTGAATGTAAGTAATGGCAAGTGGGTGCTGGGAGGTGTCGGAGGGTCTTCGGCTGAGTGCTGGGGGGATCTGTTATCTCTGGAGGGGATCTATTGTTGCAGGGGGACTATTTTTGCTGGTGGGTGGTCTATTGTTGCTGGTGGGGGTCTATTGTTGATAGGAGGGATCTACTATTGAGGGAGGAGACTATTGATGCTGGATGCTGAGTGATCTATTGTTGCTGGGGTGGATCTCATTTGTGGGGGGAGGTATTGTTTTTAGCTGGAGGTCTGTTGTTGCCGAGGGAATCTATTGTTGCTGGGGTGGATCTTATTTGTGGGGGGAGGCATTGTTTTTGGCGGGAGGTCTGTTGTTGCTAAGGGGATCTATTAGTGCTGGTGGGATCTATTGCTACTAGCTGCAGGAATCTATTTTACTGCTTTCCTTGTTATCATTAACAAATTCCATACAAATTATGTAGTACCACAAAATTATACTTGGTTTTATATTTTCCAAAAGGTGTGATACTGGGAAGTAGGTAGGGGGTGGAACCAAGGGACGGTGCTCAGAGGTGGGTAGGGGGCAGAGAAAAGTGGTAACTCAGAATGGGGAAGTACCTGCACCTATTCTCTGAGAAAGAAAGCCCTGCAGATTCCTATGGTAGTAAGCCCTTGTAGAAGGCCAACTCGGGGTTCCCCAGGGCGCGGAGTCTAAGCCCCAGCCTGCTTCTCCACCAGGGCCCCTGATGGTGGGGATGGACTTGCAGCAGACTGGAACTAAACCGCAACCTCTAGGTATGCACAGCTGAAGATGTGGAGGCCACAAGTGTGTGCAAAGTAGATAGCAGGAGACAGAAGTGGATCTGGGAAACGAGCTGAGGTCAGGGCACGCGGCAGACAGGCAAACATGGTAGACGAAGCTGGGGTCAGTACATAGGAAGTCAAACACAGAATACAAGTAATAGGCAGGAAAGCAAGAGAATAGAGCAACTAGAAAGTTGCTCAGGCAACGCAAGCTGCACTGAGCATGTCTATATATATAGAGAAGCAGACTGTAGCCTTACTGTGGGCAAGTGCGGGGTGTACCAAGATGGCTGTGACGGAACGTCACTTTCGTCACATTTTCTGATGGGTAGCGGTATTCTGATAGAACACAGGCAACTCCCATATATGAACACAGAAGCCAGCAGCACATGTGAGTAGTACCACGGGCCCAACAGAACCACTGCAGCAAGGAGGTAAGAATTTCAGAAGCAAGAAACTGCAGGCTAAACTGTAACAAACGGTATTTCAGACAAAGGTAATTTTTGTAAAATAACCCACAGTGCTCTGGGAATTCATTTTCATTTATTTAAGGTTTATTTGTAAACCATTGATTGTACGGTATACAGTAAAAACTAAAATAAACTGCTATAGTTTACTTTCAAAGCCAATCTATAGGCATCTAAGGGCTTTCAATAGCAGAAACCTCCAGGTGTGTCCATCTTAAAATTTGATCCCCTGAAAGGGAAGCCCCTCCTCGATCTTTTGGACCTTACTTGGTTCATGAAAAAACTTGTGCAGAGCCATGCCAGCGATCCCTCTTCCCTCACCCGCTTGCAGTCCAGTCACACTTCACCCAGAAGGTCTTTACCTCCATACAGACCTGGGTCTAGGGCAAAACCCTAGACCCAGGCAAGAGCCTGTTAATTGCCCCCACAATGCACTCATCACAATTACTACTTTTTTGCAAACAGCGGACTTTAATTTATGTTTTCTACACTTTCTTAGTATATTAAATTTTGTTTTTTTATTTTCATTATTTTGGTCAACTGAATTTTTAATGCGATTTTGTTTTCGTTTTGATCAGTCAAAGTTTCTTCAGTCCAGAAATTACCGTTCAGCGCCAGCTGCCCAGTGTGTAGGATTTTAACGCTCACTGTCCCAGCTGGCAACCTCATTTCCTTACCTGCTGGCCTTGCTTTCAGCTATGCAGATTCTATTAAAAGAACCTATTTCACGCCTTAATTTACCGAGACCATCTTTGATTTGCAGCAAATAGATTGATAAAGTTGTTGGCTGTGTTTAGAGCGAGATGTTTCCCCGGTCATTATTATATGGAACAGTGTTTACAGCACTGCACCTGCAATCAGCAGAACAGCAGTGGCGGACATAGCGTGGCCAAAGAAGTGAGCAAACATTCTGTGGGGGGGTAGGATGAAAAAATACAATCACTGCCACAAGGCACAATAAAACACCTATAATAAACACACAAAAAAATATTTTACTATAATTGGATGATTATATAATGCAAGGTGCTCATTACACTACTCCCTTTATTACTGAACCATAAAGTACCAAACATGTTTACAAGTTTGACTTTTGTTGAGTTTGTTCATTTTTTTGTTCGAATTTGATTTCCAGGCTGCATTAAAATTCATATGCTGCCTCTCAAAAAGTTAGCTTCCCTAAACCCATTGGAGGACTTGGCTGGGGAAGAGGGGACAGCTTCTAACCTCAGCTTGTTCAATTAAGCCTTGACAATAAATCCTAGAAGCTGATTGGCTACCATACACAGCTGCACCAGATTCTGTGTGCACCAGTTTTAGTAATTCTCCCCCTATGTGCGTATATGTACAAGGGCCCACTAGAACTCTGGGGCACATTTATATTTGACATGGGTCAGATGGATGCAAGGTCTATTCCCACTGTATTGTAGACCAGATAAGGCCCCTTTGACACGGGAAATCCTATAGGGTCCAGTTGTCCATTTTTTTCAGCCAGACTTGATCGTTCCCCCCATTCTCCTCCAGTTGTAAATGGACTTGTGAACGTTTACACCCGCTACCTCTAGGTCTGATCCGATCTAGCAAAGGAAAAGAAAAAAAAACGAAGGGGGATCCATTCTCCTCCAGCTGGCCTGATCAGATCGGAGAACAGACAGGTGTAAATGAATGGCCAGTCCATTAACATCCGGCTACCCATAGAGCAGAACAGGCTGTGTCTGCGTCCGCTCTGCATAAGTGGAGCGGGCACAGAGTTGTCATTCGTCTGCTCTGCTTAGACCACTTTCACATGGGCCAGATCCTTGTTTCCTCAGCAGGGGATCAGTCTGATTCCCTGCTGAGGAAACACGGATCTGGCCCATGTGAAAGGGGTCTAAGTCATTTTACTTGTCCAGTAGTTGAATGGGGGTGCCCACTCTTGCACAGGGGTCTCTTGGCCTTGAATGGAGATACTTCACTATGTAGACAATGATTAGATTTTGGCCCACAGTCAGTTCCCTGTTCAGACTTGTACTCACAACTCTTCACAGAGCAATGTCCTCTACCATCGACTTCCTTTGGCTCCAAGATGTCATGTGACCAAACACCGAGAACTGCAAAGGAAGCTTGGCACCAGCCAGCAGTCTTATGCCGCGTACACACGATCAGAATTCTGGACAGAAAAAGACCGATGAGAGCTTTTCATTGGAAATTGCGGCCGTGTGTATGCTCCATCGGAATTCAGCTGTCCGAATTTCCGCCAGCCAAAAATTGATAGCATGCTCTCAATTTTCCCTACTAAAAACATTCTATCGGAAATTCCTAACGTGTGTATGCAATTCCGACATGCCAAAAATCACGCATGCTCAGATTCAACTACGAGACGGAAGCTATTGGCTACTGGCTATTGAACTTCCTTTTTCTAGTCCCCACGTACGTGTTGTACGTCACCGCGTTATAAACAATCGGAATTTGGTGTGACCGTGTGTAGGCAAGACAGCTTGAGCCGAATTCCGTCGGAATTCCATCAGGAAAACCATCAGAGCTTTTTCCGACGAGAATTCCGATCGTGTGTGTAAGCGGCATTACAGAGCTTACTAAATGCCTGATGAAGCCTGCTAAATGCATATTAAAGATGCAGCAGCCAATACTATCTGTTTTTTATTGATTTGTGTGTCTCCACTGGGAAAATTCCCCCTCTCTGCTCTAGTGACTCCTGTCATAATAGGAAGTGAATGAAAATCTCCCAAATGGGACAAAAAGACAAAAACTTTCCAGGGTTTTGACCACTGACCATTGCTGTCATTTAAGCCCCCAATCACATTTGAGTGTGAATGTTTTCAGCTGTTTTTCATTTTTATTTTTTTTGTGTGCACAAGCTCACATTTTTGAAACATTTAAAAAAATTTCAAACTTCAAGAGTTTTTGTTTCGGCCGATGGAAAGCAGCATCATCTGAGATATCTAATATCAACATTTGTGTATCTGCTTTATGGTTTTTCTGCATTGTGTTGTGGTGCCTCATGCTATTGGATCACTTCAGGCTGTACATTATACAATTTTCTTTTAAATTTACCAAAACTATGTAATATGAGGTCAAATCTAAACACTTTCAATTTGTACGCAATCAGGCAGGCCATTGTACTACATAGTTGCAGGTAAATCTAAAGGAAGTTGAACATTTTTTTTCCAATGTATTGTCAGCTTAAGTCATGTCCTTTTATCCAGTTTCTTCCCAGGTCCCCAGCCAAATGCCATGGATCTTGTATTGGGCAGCACTGGGGTCGTAGAGGTTCTTGTTGGTCCTCACCAGGCGGATTAAAGTTTTCACATCCGGCTTTGGCACTCCTCAATTCATCCATTTTGTTGAGTGTATACAGTATTGATCCACAACTCCAGCTCTATCACTGACCTAGTCTCAAAATACCAACTGAATCGTCCTCTTTGTTCCTCCCAAACCCCCTGCTCTCTAGCTCTCTTGTTACCTCCTCATACTCCAGGACTATTCCCGAGCCTCTCCCATCCTTTGGAATTCCCTACCCCAATCAGTCCAACTATCTCCAACTCTACCCACTTTTAGGCGATCCCTGAAAACTTTTCAGAGAAGCCTATCCTGCCTCCACCTAAAAAACTGTACTTTTATTTTCTCCATCAGATCATCCCCCACAGTTATTACCTTTTGTATCACTTTACCCTACCTCTTAGATTGTAAGCTCTAACGAGCAGGGTCCCCTGATTCCTCCTGTATTGAATTGTATTTTAACTATACTGTCTGCCCTCATGTTGTAAAACGCTGCGCAAGCTGTTGGTGTTATATGAATCCTGTATAATAATAATAATAATAATAATAAAAATAATAAGAAGAAATAATAGATGATCCTGCACACAGTCCAAGGTTCCAGAAAATTGTAATAATCCATACCAATGCATATGGCTTAAACTCTGCACCCGCTAATGCATTTTAACCCTAAAAAAGAGTCTTAAAGGGGTTGTAAACCTTCATGTTTTTTTGAAAAAACTTCTGTCACTGCCCCCCAGCCCCCCCCCCCCCCGTTTTGCTCACCTGAGTCCTGTATTCCCCCACCGAAGACATGCTCTTCCTCTCTGCACGGGGTCCCGTCTCTTGATTGGATAGATTGATAGCATTGGCTCCCGCTGCTGTCAATCAAATCAAATGACGCTGGGGCGGGGCCGAGTCCTACATACATTCGGCATCTATAGATGCCGTATGCTAGACTCGGGAGCGTGCCTCCGCAAGGTAACCCAACGGGAGAGCGCTTCTCCTAGGGGGTTATACGATGTGGGGAGGAGCTACTAGCACCACCGAGGGACCCTAAAAGTCGAGGTTCGGGGCCACTCAAGCCAAAACGAACTGTGCAGTGGAGTTAAGTATGACATGTATGTTATTTAAAAAAACAAAAAAACAAAAACAAATCCTTCCAATCACTTTAATCACAGCTATGATTAAAGTGGAGGGCCACCCTGAAAAAAAAAAAACATTAAAAATTACAAAAAAATCTAAAAAAACAAAAATGAAATTTTTTTTTTTTTTTTACTTACTAGAAATGCCTGTTGCTAGGCACATAATCCTAATCTGCCATTTCCTCCTCCGCAGAGATCTTCTTTCTTCTCTCCTCGTCACTTTGTCTTCTGGGTAATGGGTCGCGCTGTGTTCTGGGAACTGAGTGTCCCAGAACACAGCGCGTCCCATTCACAAAGCGCTGCGCGACTCACGCATGCGCAGTAGGAAACGGGCAGTGAAGCCGCAAGGCTCCACTGCCTGTTTCCTTTAGAAAGAATGGTGGCGCCGGGACCCGAGAGCCAAGGGACGGGTCGGCCTCGGGCGGCCGACATCGCGGGCGCCCTGGACAGGCAGTGTTTGCAGCTGCTGACTTTTAATTATTATTTTTTTTAAACGGCCCTCTTCGTTAAGACCCTTTTTTAAGGTTGAAACGCGGTAGCCGATGAAGGTTTTTAACTATGTCTTATGCCGCGTACACACGAGCGGACTGTATGGCGTACTTAGTTCGTCATACAATCCGACGGACAGTCCGTCGTACTTTCCACTGAACGCACTTGACCACACACGGATACCCAAACAGTCCGTCGAAAGCTTGCACGATGACGTGTACAGCACGTACGACGGGACTAGAAATAGGAAGTCCAATACACAGCAAAGCACCCTTCCGCCGTGTAAATCCTTTCTGGGCATGCGCCATTCTTAGTCCGTCGAACTAGCTTACTGACGAGCGGATTGTCCGCTGAAACCAGAGTACGATGGACAGAATTTCGAAAAATCCGAAATTCTTAGTAATACGGACTGCACGCTGAAAAAGTCCGCTGAAGCCCACACACGAGCGGACTGTCCGCTGAAATGTGTTTCGACGGACTAAGTACGCCATACAGTCCGCTCGTGTGTACGCGGCATTAGTATGGATTGAAACATTTTTTTTGTAACCTTGGACTGTGTAGGATTAGCTAAATACATTCTACAGTTTGGGTTACGCAAACCTTTCCCAGCACCAGTGCTTTCCCTCAGAACAGAGGACATTGGAGGTGAAGCAAGTGTGCCTCTTATATGTCTATTCATTTTGTTCACAGACCTGAAGTTGCTCGAAGGAGGAGACCAGTTGATAGGGGTACATGCTAAAACACTTGCGTTGCACATTTTTAGGTGCTTTCATTGAGGACAGTTGGGTCAAAAATATGTGACTCTGTTAAAAAAAAAAAAAATTACATGTACTTTTCAATGCGACAAGCAGGAGCACAATGCCTAGATGTGAATGGGCACCATTGAATATAACGGGAATCTTCATGTTGACCCTAGTTGTGCTTCGGGAAACCCGCAACAAGTCACTTAGGTGTGAATGGGGGTTTAAACACTTGCGCATTGAAGATTCACATGCAGTGAATGTTTGGTGAATGTCAGATTCACAGCTTTATAACTACAGTATGCTTCAACGTGAGGAAAGCACTGTTTATACAGAAAATAACTTACGGGAAGCACCCCTGGCGTAGAACCGGAGAGCGCGTTATAAAAGTATAAGCCTTATTCTAAATTAAGGATCATTTTTTCATTGTTGATTAAACTTTTATGTAACAACATAAGTTGTTTCTTTCCCCAAGTAAAATAAACATATGCAATTTATCTTGTACAAAGGCTTGTCCCAGGGCAATAGCCGACAATCTGGTGGTCAAAGAGTCCCCATTACTCATGCGTAATTAAGATTAACAGATTGTCCAACTGTTGCCTCGATCTGCTGTTGCTAATGAATATGCATGACTTCCAATTTAGGCCTTTCCGATGTGTTCCTTAATTGCACACAAAGTTACAGTTCATTATAAATATGGGCCGGTGTCTGCGACGGGTGGCACTGTCATACATCAGGACCTTTAACGCTTCTCATATTAATACGGCGGCCGCTGACACCGCTAGACTGGTGGAAACATTTCTCATAAACTTTGGCTGCGTTATCTCTGGGAGTTTTGTGGTTTATAAAATATGAATAAAATTACTGGTGTAAATCAATACCGTATAGCAGTCGAAGTCGCATGAAAGAAATGGACTCTCTACTATTACAGATCACTCGCTGCTACAAAGTGGCAATCCTTTAGCTAATTGATCCCAAAGCTAATATTTTAATGCGTGAAGTGCAACAAACTGATAGCGCCCTTCATTAAAAATGAATGCCAGTTGATATAGAAAGTTTTTTTTTTTTTTTTTTTTAAGGGCAAGGAAAGAACTAAGCAAACCGGGGACATGCCTGGGTGTTTATTCCAGCCTGTTTTTGGAATTCGCCTTTGAAATGTAAATGTAACCTGAATCATCTGACAGCGGGTACCAACTGATTGAAATTATGTGTATGTTGTTAATTGTGCAAACAAACTTTGATCTAGTGGAAAGCGGCCCTGAGTTTTGTGACCACGTAGGCCTGTGACAGGGCCGTCTGAAGGCGGACGGGGCAAGATCACAGTGTTTTTAGGAAGCGTAAGACGTTGCAGAAGTTCTTTGGAGTTTTTAAAGCGGCGCTCCAGCTAAAAGTTTGTTTTTAGTTTTGAATAAGAGTCAAAATCATGGTTGAGTCAAAATCATAGTCAATGTTGGCCAGGCCAATATCTGAATGGAGTGAAGGGTAGCATAGTGGCTTAGTGGTTAGTACTTATGGTTTGGCGCACTGGGGCCCTTGGTTTCGTTGTCGGTCAGGACAATATCAGCATGGAGTGAAGGGCTTAGCATATGGCACTTATGGTTTGTCACAGTCAGGTTTTTAGTACAAATGATGGCCAGGCCGATATCTCCATGGAATGAAGGGTAGCATAGTGTCTTATTGGCTAACCCTTATGGTTTGACACACTGAGGTCCTTGTTCGAATGTTGGCCAGGACAAAATCTGCATGGAATGAAAGGTAGCATAGTGTCTTATTGGCTAACCCTTATGGTTTGACACACTGAGGTTCTTGGTTCGAATGTTGGCCAGGCCAAAATCTGCATGGAATGAAAGGTAGCATAGTGTCTTATTGGCTAGCACTTATGGTTTGGCATACTGGGGTCCTTGGTTCGAATGTTGGCCCAGCCAAAATCTGCATGGAATGAAAGGTAGCATAGTGACTTATTGGCTAACCCTTATGTTTTGACACACTGAGGTTCTTGGTTCGAATGTTGGCCAGGCCAAAATCTGCATGGAATGAAAGGTAGCATAGTGTCTTATTGGCTAGCACTTATGGTTTGACACACTGAGGTCCTTGGTTCGAATGTTGGCCCGGCCAAAATCTGCATGGAATGAAAGGTAGCATAGTGTCTTATTGGCTAACCCTTATGGTTTGACACACTGAGGTTCTTGGTTCGAATGTTGGCCAGGCCAAAATCTGCATGGAATGAAAGGTAGCATAGTGTCTTATTGGCTAGCACTTATGGTTTGGCATACTGGGGTCCTTGGTTCAAATGTTGGCTAGGACTATATTTGCATGGAGCGAAGGTTAGCATAGGGGCTTAGTGGCTAGCACTTATGGTTTGGCAAACTCGGGTCCTTAGTTTCAATGTTGACCAGACCAATATCATCAAGGGGTGAAGGGCAGCACAGCAGCATAGTAGTTAGCACTTATGGTTTGCCACATTCAGGTATTCGGTTCGAATGTTTAGCAGGCCAATATCAGCATAGACCAATAAACTGATAATCCCACTGTTGGGCTCCGGTGTCTCCAGCTTCAAAAACAGTAATGCAGCCTTCACTGTGCCAGGATCCTTGCAGCCATCACCTAATTCTCTGAACAAGGACTATGGACAATCTTAAACAAAAAAGGCTACCAAGTGATCTGTATGCCAAAGCGCACTAATCCTCTTTTTTAAATAAAATTAAAAAAATGTACGTACAATTATGCACACACATGCTCCAGGTATGTCATAATAAAATCAGAATATTGGGTCATATAATGTAAAGTCCATCTCCAGTAATCACCTGTTGGATCCGTATGTATCACTCGGCTTCTATTCTTGCCAAGTGCTGGTGAGCTGTAAGGAAGGGTGAAAAAATGGGAAGCTGGTCGCACCTGCAACATGTATGTGACAGATGTTGGAGGTTAACACAAGTATAGATGCTTGAAAAGGGAGGCCATGCATCACATCTAGGGCAACCCGCACAGTCCGGGTGCAAGCTGCTCCAAAGACTGAATGCCACTCCTGTTGTTAACCTCTGGCATCTGCAGGGGCGGCCGGCTTTCTGTTGCTTATTTTTGGAGTATCAGCATAGAGTTTTCGTGTTCTTCTACATGGTTCCCCAAACTTGGACGTACCAATGGGGGGGGGGGGGGGGGCTCAGCTATCAATACAACTTGTTCTTTTTTTCCTGAATTGTCATAATTAGCAATAAATTAGGTACTCAGTGAAAGAAAAAATTACACTAGAGTATCTGACAAAAGTGAGTACACCCCTCAAATTTTTTAAAATATTTGATCTCTTTTCATGTGACAACACTGAAGAAATTACACTTAGCTACAATGTAAAGTAGTGAGTGTACAGCTTGTATAACAGTGTCGATTTACTGTCCCCTCAAAATAACTCAACACACAGCCATTAATGTCTAAACCGCTGGCAACAAAAGTAAGTACACCCTAAGTGAAAATGTCCAAATTGGGCCAAAAGTGTCAATATTTTCCAACATGGCCTTAACCCTCTTGGGCATGGAGTTCACCAGAGCTTCATAGGCTGCCAAAGGAGTCCTCTTCCACTCCTCCATGATGACATCACAGAGCTGGTGGATGTTAGAGACCTTGTGCTCCTCCACCTTCCATTTGAGGATGCCCCACAAATGCTTAATAGGGTTTAGTTCTGGAGACATGCTTGGCCAGTCCATCACCTGTACCCTCAGTTTTATTAGCAAGGCAGTGGTCGTCTTGGAGGTGTGCTTGGGGTTGCTAACATGTTAGAATACTACTCTGCGGCCCAGTCTCTGAAGGGAGGGGATCATGCTCTGCTTCAGTATGTCACAGTACATGTTGGCATTCATGGTTCCCTCAATGATTTGTAGCTCCCCAGTGCCGATAGCACTCATGCAGCTCCAGACCATGACACTCCCACCACCATGCTTGACTGTAGGTAAGACACACTTGTCTTTGTACTCCTTACCTGGTTGCCGCCACACATGATTGACACCATCTGAACCAGATACGTTTATCTTGGTCTCATCAGACCACAGGACATGGTTCCAGTAATCCATATCCTTAGTCTGCTTGTTTTCAGCAAACTTTTTGCAGGCTTTCTTCTGCATCATCTTTAGAAGAGGCTTCCTTCTGGGACAACAGCCATGCAGACCAATTTGATGCAGTGTGCGGTGTATGGTCTAAACACTGACAGGCTGACCCCCCCACCCCTTCAACCTCTGCAGAAATGCTGGCAGCACTCATACATATATTTCCCAAAGACAACTTCTGGATATGATGCTGAGCACGTGTAACCTTTGGTTTGCCATGGCGAGGCCTGTTCTGAGTGGAACCTGTCCAGTTAAACTGCTGTATGGTCTTGGCCACCGTGCTGCAGCTCAGTTTCAGGGTCTTGCCAATCTTCTTATAGCTTAGGCCAGTGTTTCTCAATTCCAGTCCTCAAGGCACACCAACAGGTCATGTTTTTTAAGCTTTCCATTACTTTGCACAGGTGATTTGATCAGTCTCACTGCCTTAGTAATTACCACAGCCGTTTCATCCGGAAAACATGACCTGTTGGTGCGCCTTGAGGACTGGAATTGAGAAACACTGGCTACAATTCTTTTTTTCAGATCCTCAGAGAGTTCTTTGCCATGAGGTGCCATGTTGAACTTCCAGTGACCAGTATGAGAGAGTGAGAGTGATAATACCAAACTTAACACACCTGCTCTCCATTCACACCTGAGACCTTGTAACACTAACAAGTCACATGACACCAGGGAGGGAAAATGTCTCATTGAGCCCAATTTGGACATTTTCAATTAGGGGTGTACTCGCTTTTGTTGCCAGCGGTTTAGACATGAATGACTGTGTGTTGAGTTATTTTGAGGGGACAGCAAATTTACACTGTTATACAAGCTGTACACTCACTACTTTACATTGTAGTAAAGTGTCATTTCTTCAGTGTTGGCACATGAAAAGATAGAATAAAATATTTACAAAAATGTGAGGGGTGCACTCACTTTTTTGAGATACTGTATATAAAATTCCTTGGATGTAATAGCTGCATTTGTTTTCCTTTTCCTACAACACGCTTCCTGTCTTCGGGTGTATACTGTATCTATGGAGGAACAGCGTTGTCATCCCAAGCTGTTCTCTGGATTTGGATTACAAACGCCTCCTCTCTGCTTATCTCCCTTTCTGCTTATCTCCCTGGGGTTCTTGGTTTGCATCCTGGTCAGAGCACGCTCTGCATGGAGTTTGCATGTTCTCCCTGTGCTTGTGTGGCTTTATTCCCATACCAAAAGACAAGCTGGTAGGATATTTGTCCCTAGTGTGTGTATATGTGAGATAGGATCCTTGGACTGTAAGCTCCTTGAGTGCAGTATCTAATGGGAATGTATATTATATGTAAAATGTAATATAAATACCCGTAAGGTCTCACTGCACACTGAATGTTATAAAACATCAGTAGCGCTGCCGTGTTAAAAACTTGAGTTTTTCTGTTTTTTTTTTGCACTATCGTTTTGCTGTTTTTCCGTGTTAGTGTTTTTTAAGCGTTCTTAGCAACAAGCTATGTGATGAAAAACGCTGGTTAGCCGCGTGTTTTACAGCTCAAAACCCACAAGTTTGCACGAGGACTAATAATTGTATATATACAGCGCCTTAAAAAAGTATTCATACCCCTTGACATTTTCCACATTTTGTCATGTTACAACCAAAAACTTAAATGTATTATATTGGGATTTTATGTGATAGACCAACACAAAGTGGAACTTAATTGTGAAGTGAAAGGAAAACGATAAATGGTTTTAATTTTTTTTTTTTTATAAATTTGTGAAAAGTGTGGGGTACATTTGTATGGCGCCCCCCAGTGTCAATACTTTGTAGAACCTCCTTTCGCTGCAATTACAGCTGCAAGTCTTTCTGGGGATGTCTCTACCAGCTTTGCACATCTAGTGGCATTTGTGCCCATTTTTCTTTGCAAAATAGCTCAAGCCTTAAGAAAATAGTCTTAGCCAGAAAAAAGAAAACGAATGCAGGCACCACATCTAAGGACTGGTAAGCTGAAATATATTTGTTCTTGGGTTTAGATATAATATAAAGCAGTTCTAAACCCTTACATATACCCATACTGTACCTCCCAACTTTTTTGAGATGGGAATGAGGGGCACCTATCAGCAAAAGTATACAGGCATAGGACACACCCCTGGCCACGCCCCCTTAAAGGAGAATTGTACAAAAAAACAAGATTTGTGCTTTTTTTACCACTACTATTCCTTTATATTGGCTTTTGGAATTTACAAATGCAGCAATTTAGAAATCAGATGGGACATTGCTCCAAATCAGGGACAGTTGGGAGCTATGCATATACCCAGTGAAGCGACTGGCCTCATGTGATACACAGAGATGGAGCAAAGCCTCCTATATAAGTTGTACCTGATTATCTGCAGTCTGCTCTTCCCTACAGTCATTCAAAGCACAGCATTTATAAAGTGTGTTCAGAAAACTGGGAGCGGAGAGCTGAAGGTGATTGAAGGTGAAGCTAATTGAAGGGAAGGGACACGCTCCATACCTCCCAACTTCTTGAGATGGGAATGAAGGACACCTATCAGAAAAAGTATACAGGCATAGGACACACCCCTTGTCATGCCCCCTTAAAGGAGAATTGTATTGGTTAAACCCACAAGACCTTTATTTACCGCTATTATTCCTTTACATTGGCTTTTGGAATTTACAAATGAAGCAATTTAGAAATTGGATGAAAGGTTTAGCACTGGGAATCACTTTTTGAAAGATAAAAAATACATTTTATATACAAATATATAGATCAGACCAAATGAGGGACAAATGAGGAGGAATGAGGGACAGAGGGACATTTCTCCAAATCAGGGACAGTCCCTCCAAACTAGGGACAGTTGGAAGCTATACATATACCCAGTGAAGTGACTGGCCTCATGTGATACACAGAGATGGAGCAAGGCCTCCTACATAAGTTGTGCCTGTTTATCTGCAGTCTGCTCTTCCCTACAGTCATTCAAAGTACAGCATTTATAAAGCATGTTCAGAAAACTGGGAGTGGAGAGCTGAAGGTACACAATGCAGAGCTCAGTGAGGAGAGCTGATTGAAGGGAAGGGACACGCTCCCCTTTACACAGCACACAGTAACAGAGCTAAGGCTGTCAATCACTGTGTGTGTGTTGGAGCTCCCTCCCCTGTCACTTTTTTTTTTATCTCTTGGTGTCAGTAAAACTTGCCAGAGGTGACAAATGCAGATAGCAAAGGAAGGAGGCAGCAGACAGAAATGACACTTATGCCGTGTACACACGACTGGACTTTTCTACAGACTAGGTCCGACGGTCTTCCCAACAGACTTTCGGCGGAGTTCTGATGGACTTTCCAAATGAACAGACTTGGCCACACACAATCACACCAAAGTCTGACAGATTCGAACGTGATGACGTACGACCAGACTAGAATAAGGAAGGTCATAGCCAGTAGCCAATAGCTGCCCTAGCGTGGGATTTTGTCCGTCGGACTAGCATACAGATAAACGGATTTCTCGATAGGAACTGGGTCCGGCGGAGTTCCGGCCGAAAAAAATTTGAAACATATTCTAGTTCTAAAGTCCGTCAGATTTTTGGACAGCAAAGGTCTGATGGAGCCCACACATGATTGAATTGTCCGACGTATTCGTTCCGTCTGACCTTTGCTGTCGAAAAGCCCGGTCGTGTGTACGCGGCATTAGGGGTTGATTTACTAAAACTGGAGAGTGCAAAATCTGGGGCAGCTCCGCATAGAAACCAATCAGCTTCTAACTTCAACTTGTTCACTTAAGCTTTGACAATGAAACCTGGAAGCTGATTGGTTTCTATGCAGAGCTGCACCATATTTTGCACTCTCCAGTTTTAGTAAATCAACCCCCATAGCGCTCTGGACTGAGACAAGTACACACTATAGAGGGATGTGCTTTGTTCATATTTTATGTCTGAGGTTTACAACCACTTTAGGAACGGTGGTGAACTTTTACCCATCGAAGTACAAGCACCTCTAGCACAGGTTCACCCATCCTTGAAAATTGTTCCCGTGTCTCTAAATAACTGCTGATAATAAGCTATCTCGGGAGACGTATCTTTTATTTCCTTCCTTTATGAAACATCATCAGATTTTTTTCGGCACCTGGGATAAATGCGTAATATTTAAGGAAACGTAAATAAGAATGACACAGCGAGTTTGCAACAAAATGACTCCGCCGCAAAGAATAGAGAAACCATTTTATCTAAAACGTAAGTGGTCCCGCCACTGAATCTCATATGCTGCTGAGGCCGATAGGGAGAATACCAATCAGGGGAAGGATTGTGTGTTTTCCTATCCCAGATACACGCAGAGGGAAATTGGAGTCTATATTCTTCTATATAAATGGAAATCCTTTTCATATGTGTAAAATTGAGGAGTTAGTATAAGAAAATTATGTTGTAAAGAAAAGAGGTGACCGAATTCAAAAGTTCCATTGGCTTAAAGGAATTCTCCGGGGGGGGGGGGGGGGGGGTGGGGGGGGTGAAGGAAATGGTTAGTAAACTCCAATAGTGCCGGGTTATAAGCGCTAACCATGGGATTTAATAAACACTTACAACCTTCAAACACACATCGGGTAGGTGATCGGCGGACGTGAACCGGGAGCGGGACGTCACTGCAACACATATAGTTACATAGTTAGTCAAGTTGAGAAAAGAAAGAAGTCAGTCTAGTTCAACCAAAAAAATAAAAAAATTATAATAATAATATAACTAATAATAATATATAAATAAAAATAAAATAATCTTGTATACACAATTCTATACCCACAGTTGATCCAGAGGAAGGCGAAAAACCCCCAATAAAACATGATCCAATTTGCTACTGTAGGGGAAAAAATTCCTTCCTGATCCCCCGAGAGGCAATTGGATTTTCCCCGGATCAACTTTACTTATAAATGTTAGTACCCAATTATATTATGTACACTTAGGAAATAATCCAGGCCTTTTTTAAAGCAATCTACTGAGCTGGCCAGAACCACCTCTGCAGGGAGTCTATTCCACATTTTCACAGCTCTTACTGCAAAGAAACCTTTCCATATTTTGAGATTAAATCTTTTTTCCTTCAGATATAAAGAGTGCCCATCTTGTCCTCTGTGATGACCTTAAAGTGAATAACTCAACACCAAGTTCACTATATGTTGATCATATCCCCCCTTAACCACTTCCGGACCGCCGCATGCCGATATACGTTCTAAATTTGAAGAGGGATATCGTTGTTCTGGCAGCAGCTAACTGCCATAACCTTGGAATCCTCTTTTTTTCTGGTGGTCCCGGTAGTAGTGGTCTCTGCGGCAGATTTTATCAGTGGCGGGAGAGGCCCGCCCTCCCGCCACGCTCCGGTGCCCTCCACCGATTACCAAAGCCGTCGCCAGCGGCGGAGGTGACCGCATCCTCTCATGTCAGTGGCATGGAAACGAGTGAGAGGAAGATGGCCCCCATCTGTCTCCATATCATTGCAGGGCGGAAGCGACGTCAAAACGTCATTTCCACCCATAGCTCTTAAAGGGTCATTTTTTTTTTTTTTTTTTTTAATGACAACATTATTATTTTTTTTATTATTGCATTATAGTATAAATATGAGATCTGAGGACTTTTTGACCCCAGATCTCATATTTAGGTCCTGTCGTGTTTTTTTCTATTACAAAGGATGTTTACATTCCTTGGAAGGGGGTTAAAGGAGACACAATCTTTTTTTTTTTTTTTTAAAAAGAACAGTGTAAAAATTTAAAATATTGGACAAGTGAAGGCGCAATTAACCAAAACAATAATCAAAATGGGAAAAAAAACTCACACTCTGTAATAAACAGATGTTTTATCTAAAAAAGGGGGAAGAAGGAGGGAAAAAGGGGGGAAGGGGGACAAAAAAAAGGCCTTGATGAAGGCGCGACCCGTACGCTCAGGAAACGCGTCGCTGATTGTGACGTCACCCCCCCCCCCCCGCGTCCCATCGCAGCAGCGCTTCAAGCCTAATTTTCAGATGACAACATTGCATCCACTGTGGCCGGCAGCTTCATATCTAAACGATTGGTAGAGCGAGAGCAATAATTCTAGCCCCAGACCTCCTTTTTAACTCAAAACATGCAACCTGTAGTAGTTTATAAACATTGCCTATGGAGATTTTTAAAGGTAAACGTTTGTCGCCATTCCAAGAGCAGGGGCAATTTTGAAGCGTGACATGTTGGTTATCAATTTACTCGGCGTAACATTATCTTTCACAATATAAAAAAAAAAATTGGGCTGACTTTACTGTTGTCTTATTTTTTAATTCAAAAAAGTGTATTGTATCCAAAAAATTTGCTTTTGTAAGACCGCTGTGAAAATATGGTGTGACAGAAAGTATTGAAACAACCGCCATTTTATTCTCCAGGGTGTTAAAAAAAAAGGTGTTAGAAAAAAAATATGTGACCAAAGAACAGTGGTCTTAAAACTGGGTTTCTGTTATCTGGCCCTTTAGGTACTTTTCCATCTATGGACACCAACAGTGGGGAAAAATTCTTCCCACTGACCCCTACAAAGGGGCACAGTTATTCCCAATGACCAACGGTGGAGCACAATGACACCTAGTCAATGACATCACGGGTTGCAGAAAAGAAAATTGCTCGATTGCCCATCAACACAGTCAGTTTTGATGGGGAATCCTTCTTGTGAAGCAACTGGGTTCCCCCAGTGGAGGGGCATGGGGAGCCGTCCCAGCCGGGAGAACACACAATGAATATTGCTAACAGCCATATCGAGGGATTGACTTGGGTACAGTCAGCCTGCCCATACATGGTTTGAATCTTGGCAGGTTGCTGCTGAACTGGCTGTGATTCGAAACCCATCTATGGCCAGATTTAGTCGTTGTATTGGCTTTGCAATGGGGTGAAGATTCAAGAAACCAGCAGTGGGACAGATAGGTATACTCTTTTTTTTTTTTTTTTTTTGCAGCTTTGTGTTTCTTTTTTTAAATTGCAAATTACTTTAACTCCTGAGATATTTTGGGGATTACCCGCACTTGAAGTCTACCTAAAGCCTCGTACACACGATCGGATTTTCCGATGGGAATTGTGTGACGACAGGCTGTTGGCAGAAAATGCGACCGCGTGTATGCTCCATCGGACAGTTGACGGATTTTCCGTGGAAAAATGTTGGATGGCAGGCTTTAAAATCTTCCGCGGACAAATTTCTGTTGTCAGATTTTCTTAGCGTGTGTACACAAGTCCGTCGGACAAAAGTCCAAAGTACAAACACGCATGCTCGGAAGCAAGGATGAGCCAGAAGAGGTCGGTCTTGTAAACTAGCGTTCGTAATGGAGAATTAACTATTCGTGACGCGCCAAATTATGAAATCTCCAAATGCAGCGCACAATTCTCTTCTTCTTTAATGGGATAATAATGAAGCTGCTTTGCTGGTGATACTGATGGAGTTATTACAAACAAATTTTCAAACGCTTTTTTTTCTAGTGATATCAAGAATAATATTATTATGTTTGTTATTTATTTTTATTTTTTTTGGTGCAAGTTACCACAACACCATTATCCCGTAGTTTTTAAGATAAAAGATACAACTATGTTGGTGTCCGTTGTTAAGTTTACATTGTATTTTTGAAAATGTAACTGCCTACTCCCAAACTGTCATTTGAAATAAAACACATAGCCAAGTACTATTCCACACATTTTTTTTATTGTGCATTAAAAAAAGAAAACAAATAAAATTAGACATGCTATCTGCCAATAGAACTTAACCAAAAAGTGCATTCTATGCATCCAAAAATATAGAAAATATACCAAATCAAATTATTTTTCAAACAAAAAATAAAATAAAAGCCTCATGCATGTGTCCTACTTCTTAATATAAGGGTCAACAATGCCAAGAGTTGGTGAAAGCAGGGGTCCGTCATCCAGAGATAATTCTGAAAATCATCTGCATTATTCTCCTGGAGCTCCCGCAGCAAAGGCATATGACATAATTGGTCATGATTAATAAAGCAACCAATTTTTGGTCCAAGAAATCCTCCTCCTCCTGTTCCTGGACTTGACTTGGGTCAAAGCAATAATTTCAAGGCCAATAATAAATAACACGTTATCTCCGCCGATTCTGCAACATGGCTGGTTGACACCCTGAGGTGATTCAGTTCGCATAGGTAGCGCTATACAAGTCATTCATTCATTCATTCACGAACAGCCGTGAAAAAAAAAAGCGTGAAATAAAAAGCGCTGAATGAAAACCGCAAATCAACACTCACCAAACTTCTAACAGGAAATAAGCAGAAGGAGCCCAAAAGGTGGAGCTAAAGAGCTGAAAAAACACATAGTATGTCACTATGTTCGTGTTTGTTGGCTGACAATTGAGTGCCGTTTGTATGTGAGACAAGTTTCGGGCCAACGCCCTTCAGACAAAAGTCTGAGGTTTCGTCTGCGGAAAATCCGATCGTGTGTACTAAGCTTTAGTCTACCGTATATGCCGGTGTATAAGACGACCGGGCATATAAGACGACCCCCTAATCTTACTGTTGTATAAGCATTTTTTTCTTGTACTTACCGTATAAGACGACCCCCTTCCAAGGCTTCCGACGCTTGATATTCCGTCCGTCCTTGCTGAAGCAGGAGCTGGCGCCATATTCTTCTTCCTGCTTTTGCTGGAACCAATCACAGCAAGCGATGTATTCTATTAATGAATACAAAGCCTACTTGGATTGGCAGAGGCTGTATCATCATCAGCCCGCGCCTCTGACTCTCAAAGCCAATCCGAGCAGGCTACAGAGTAGCCTGCTCGGATTGGCAGAGGTTGTTGCTCCAATCCGAGCAGGCTCTGTATTCATTTGAATACATCGCTCGCTGGGATTGGCTCAGCGGTATATACTGTATGTAGCCGAAGCTACATACAGTATTACCGAACCCTCAGCAGGCATCGGAGGGGCTGATCCGGCGTATAAGACGACCCCCGATTTTCGGCCAGTTTTTTTAAGTGTAAAAGGTCGTCTTATACGCCGGCAAATACGGTAACCTAGCCATAGAGTTTTGCAGTATTTTCCAATTCTACGTTACATTGTTATTTTTACATGACTCTAATCAGTAGGTTGCACCCACACAGCGATTTACCTGGGAAAGAACGTTCACGTATAGCGAAGGTTACTATTAGCCACAAAGGAATCGCTGTCGGGTCTTACTGTATATTTTTTT
This sequence comes from Lithobates pipiens, assembly GCF_037356315.1. Classification (NCBI taxonomy): domain Eukaryota; kingdom Metazoa; phylum Chordata; class Amphibia; order Anura; family Ranidae; genus Lithobates; species Lithobates pipiens. The sequence goes on from NW_027507785.1 coordinate 306,900,495, forward strand.
ATTGTTTCTTTTTACCCTCCCACGCAACGTGCGTTTTAAATAGAAGTTGGTGTTACATGGTGGAGTGTAAAGATGTCTAAACAAATAAAGGTTTTATGCAACAAATAGAGAATACAGGAGGCAGGAGGCTATATAAAAATAGACCTTTTATAGCGATACTTGTTAACTCTAACATTAGAATGGCTTTCATAATTAGTCATTGTAACTGTAAATGTAGACGTTTTTAAACTTAGGTTGTGTTTTATTAAAACGAATAATACTTTATTTATCTCCTTTTCTTTTTTTATATGAATGTAATAATTGAGCTTGATTTAAAGGGACGTTTTGTATATTTTGCATTTTGAATGAACCTTTTCATTCCCCAGGAATGATAATGGCAATAATCTGCTCCATCTTTTTGTTCCATTGCAGTGCTCCTTTCCGTAAGATCTGCTGCTTAGCAGACTATATTACCAAAAAGCAAATGTAAGTTTATTGGGTTTTTTTTGGGGAATTTGAACCTAACACTAACTTTTCTTAATCACTTCAGCCCTGGAAGATTTACCCTCTTTATGACCAGGCCATTTTTTGCGACAATTGCGTGGCTATGCGACGCTGTACCTAAATAATATATATTTTTTTTCCTCAAAAAGATTTTATTGAAGCAAAAAAAAAACATGCGGTCCCACATCAGGTTCCACATCAATTATTGACATATAGAGTTCAACACATCATCACAATCAACTAGTACAAAGGAGAATTCTAATACACCTCTACAGGTTTCTGCTTCCCTCCCCCCTTTAACTAACCTCCTACTTCATTAGATAAATGTACTAGGGGACACAGAGAATAAAAGCAACATTTTATACATTAGAAGTAGGGGTTACTCTCCGTATCATGTAAATAGTCTGTCTAATGGCGCGTACACACGACCGGACTTTCCGGCAGATTAGGTCCGACGGAATTATTCCGTCGGACATTCCGATCGTGTGTGGGATAATCCAATCCTTTTTCTTTAAAAAAATCAGACGCACCTAGAAATAGAACATGTTTCAAATCAGTCCGACGGACTCAATACCTATCGGGAAAACCGCTTGTCTGTATGCTGGTCCGACGCACCAAATACGACGCAAGGGAAGCTATAGGCTACTGGCTACTGAACTTCCTTTTTTAGGCCTGTCTTACGTCATCACGTTCAAAACTAACGGACTTTCGAACGGACTTAGTCCGTTCGTGTGTGGGCAAGTCCGTTTGTTCGGAAGTCCATATGTATGTGGCATAAGACTCTACTGGGCTAAGGCCAGGAGTATCTAACCATGGGGACCATAAGGTGTTGAATTTTTATGGAAAAATTGATCCATTCTCTCACAGTGGGAGGCTCCATCCCCTTTCAATGACTTAGGATAAGTTTACGTGCTTTAAAGAGCGCCCTGGCTATGGCTAGTTTAGGGATATTTTCAATTCAGAAGTCCTCTAAAATTACCCAAAATGTATGGCTTACGGTCCATCGGCACAGTAACCTCTATTGATGGTAGCAACAACCCCCGACCAATAAAGATGTAGCTTGGGGCAGCGCCACAGTAGATGGATAAGGTCGCTGTGGTCGCTGGAGCACCTAGTGCATTCTGAGTTTTCTCTGAGACCCATCCTGTACAGTTTTGCAGGAGTAAAGTGTACCCGCTGTACAGTTGCGATAGGCATTGCGCAACATTTAGAGAACACATCTGAACCGCCTGCAGGGCCTCCTCCCACTGATCTTCCTCAGATGTGCCCGCATCACTTTCCCATAGGGGTGCCACCTTGGCAGGGAAGCCCTCCGGGTGTGTGGATGAAAGCATGGCATAGCACTGGGATATGAATCCCTGGGAATGAGAAACCTCCGACATGTAATGAAAACCAAATAATACTTATGTCCTTTTTTTTCCGCACAAATAGAGATTTCTTTTGGTGGTATTTGATCACCTCTGCGTTTTTTATTTTTTACGCTATAAACAGAAAAAAATAAATAAATAAACAGAAAAAAAAAACGACAATTTTGATAAATCTGTGAATATTGATTGATATCCAGCCGTTGGGGCCCTATTTCATTCACTGATACCAACAGTGGGCTATAACCCCCATCCCCTCCCCATTGACCCCAAAGAAGGGGCATAATTCCTCCCAATGACACCAATAATGGGGAAAAATGCCTCCCAGTTACACCAACGATAGGGCACAATTTCTACCACTGACACCCAGAGATGGGGCATTGTTTTTTTCTCTACTGACATCTGGACCTTTTTGTACCCCCAATGTACAAACGGGCCCCCCAAAAGTCTTCAAGACAGTAAATTGGCCCTTTGTAAAGTTTGGAGACCCTTGGTCTCGGGGATGTCTTTCTAAGATTTATTGCTTATAACAGGAAAGAGGTTTGGGTGGTATGGGATACTCCATACATGTTGACTTGTAACAGGAGGACTCATTTCATTAGCTGAAACTTCTTTGAACAGCCAGAAACAAAGGGGAAGGTCAAAACTGAGACCCTGTAAGAGCCTTCAACCTGGACTGTCCGGGTGAATCCCGGACAGGTGGCAACCCTACTCTGAGTGCACCAGTTTTATTAAATCTCCCTCCATTGTCTGGGTGAACAGTTAATATTGTGTGGAGTTAAGCCGGATGCCTGGTGGCTCTTAGCCATGGCTGTCTCATGCTGAAGGGTTAAGATATCCTAAGACAGCCTAATCTCATTTGGGATAATTGATGGTCCATCTGCGGTGTGCAAAATCATCATAACCTTATGCAGAATTGTGGAGCTGAGCACCTGCTGCAAAACAGTGCGGGAAACAAATGTCAATCTTTTTCAATATCATGTGAGTCACAATGAAAAGAAATGGGAAGCAGAATAGTAAAAGCATTCTGGGGAAAAATGTCAGAAACCCGGAGTGTAAAAAAAACACATTCTGACTGTCCATACAAAAGGATATAAGATCTCTGGATCACAACGTACCTCAATCTCCTGGTGCAATAGGGCTGTTTTCCTTTTTTTCATTGCCTTGCTGACAGAACTCTCAAAGCTGCACTCCAGAAAACCATAAAGATAAAATACACATATGGAGAATTTTACCTGCCAATCAGTTTGTATTTGTGTCCATCCGATCCTGAGTTTTACACAGCTCCGCCTTAGAGCACAGCCCTGCCTGGCACAGCAAGAGACCTGATTTTTCTTTGCTGCAGTTCTGCAATACGTACCTTACATTCACACCTATGGATAAAAATCAATCACACCTATGGATAAAAATCAATCACACCTATGGATAAAAATCAATGATTTTTTTTTTAAGTCTAATAAATCTGATTTTTTTGATTTTTATCAAATATATTTTAATAAAATGCTGTCGGAGTAAAAATCGATCTAAAGATAGTTTTCTATTTAAAGAGGAACTGCAGTCTGCTCACATAATTTGTAATAAAAACATATTTGCCATTCTGTAGCTTCCCTCCAACCACTTTGCATATTATTTTATATACAGTAATACCTTGAATTACAAGAATAATTCTTTCCAGAAGAATGCTTGCAATCCAAAGCACTCTTACATCAAATGAGTTTTCCCATAGGAATCAATGGAAACTCAGATAATTTGTTCCAGTGTCACTGCTAGTGTATGCAATACCACATGTGGCCAGAGGTGGGGTGGTGTCGGAGACACTCGGAAACACCCGGAGACGTTCGGAGACATTCAGGAACACTTGGAGACGCTTGGAGACACTGGGGAACCGTGTCTTTCCGAGCGTTTCCAAGCGTCATCGAGTGTCTCGAGTGTCTCCGGTGCACCCCTTCACCTCTGGCCACATGCGGTACTGCACACCCCAGAGGCTTGAATCCTGCTGGTCTTGCCAGACAACTGAATACAGAGCTGCATTAATTTTAGTGATGCACCGAAATTTTGCCTGCAGAAAATTATTGCCTGAAAATGGGGTTTTCAGCATTGTGACGAAAGAAAAAAAAAGGTGTGATAACGACTGCCAAAATCAGCTGCAATTTTACCACGATTTTTCCGCAATTTTACAATGCTTACGGTGTGACTCAAAAAAATGCATCACAAAATGCAACACGGGTGCATTTCTGATGCGATGTCGCTGCCGTTTCAATGCATTTGCAACCGGGAGGTTTTTGGCCAAATATGCAGCAATCAGAATTTTTACCACCACTTCAAAATGTGCCGATAATGGCCGACAATAAATTCATATTCATTTAAATTCATGATAATAATGAAAAAGTTGAATATAATAAAATTATTCATAATAAATAATAAAATAAAAAAAAAACACTTTGGTTTCGGGCAAGTGCATCCTAAATTTTTGATTTCGGCACCGGAATTTTAATTTCAGCGCCTCTAATTAATTTATGCTTTTATATCTTCCTGGAGCTCTACTTTAAAGCGGTAGTAAAATGCTGAAAAGAAAAAAATGGCAAGACAATAACATAATGTGCTAGTATGCATTGCATACTAGCACATTATGAAATACTTACCTTAGAACGAAGTTCCTGCAGCGCCCGGACACCACTGACATGTTCCCTCCACGTTTCTTCCGAGAACGCTGGCTCCGGCTAGTGACCGGAGCTCTTCGTCCTGGCAAGTTCCACGCGGGAGCTGTTCATTCCGGCAAGGTCTGGCAGGATACACGGGACCCACAGGGCGCATGCGTGACGTCAGCGGCTGCATGCAGGGTCAATATCTCCTACGGCTCCATGCACACTGAAGCTGATAAACTGCAGTTTATTGGAGTTTGGGCGTTTTTTGTAAAAGCCCATAAACTCCACTCTATGTTAGCCTATGTGTCCATGCACACATGGACGTTTTTCAGCTTTAATGAGCAGTGGAGTTTATGGGCTTTTTTCTGAACGCCAGAAATTTGCGTTCAAAGTGCCGTTTTTCAGCGGCAAAAAACGACAAACGCTCATTAACGCTCATTAACGCTCATTAACGCTCATTAACGCTCGTTCATTAGTGTTCGGCATTCTATTTTTCAATGCATTGTGGGATTTTTGGAGTGTCCTCTGTGTATTTTTATAAAAAACGCCCATTAACGCTAACGCTGTAAAACGCTCATTAACGCTCATTAACGCTAGTATAAAACGCTGTTAAAAGCAGGTTTTTCAACCAGCGTTTTCTGCCAGCAATCTGGCGTCCAGAAATAGCTTTTTTGAGCTTCAGTGTGCATGGAGCCTAAACCTTGCAGGAGATATTCTTTTTACCTACAGGTAAGCCTTATTATAGGCTTACCTGTAGGTAAAAACCACCAAGCGGGCAATACAACCACTTTTATTATGGACCAAGCCTATTTCTGACAAGTTTATATTTGTATTTTTTACTAGAAAATTACTTAGAACCTCCAAACATTATATATATATTTTAGCAGGGACCCTAGAGAATAAAATGGAGATCGATGCAATACTTTATGTCACACCATATTTGCGCAGCAGTCTTACAAACACAATTTTTGGGGAAAAAAATAAAAAATTTTAAATTAAAAAATAAGAAAATAGTAAAGTTATCCCAATTTTTTTCTATAATGTGAACGATAATGTTATGCCAAGTAAATTGATACCTAACATGTCATGCTTTAAAATTGTGCCCACTCGTGGAACGGCGACATACATGGGTACTTAAAAATCTCCATTGGCAACCTTTAAAAATGTATACAGTTTACCAGTTTAGGGTTACAGAGGAGGTCTAGGGCTAGAATTATTGCTCTCACTCTAACAATGGTGGTGATACCTGACATGTGTGGTTTGAACACTGTTTACATATGCGGGCGCTCCTTGCATATGCGTTCGCTGCTGTGCGCAAGCTCAGAGGGACGGGGCGCTTTACTTTTTTTTTTTTCTTTTTATTATTTATTTTGCTTTATATTTTTTATTTTTATGAAAACCACATTCTCTGTTAGAAATGTGTTTGAGAAAAATGTAATATCCTGCCTCTTCAATTTGTCTTGTCACTGTGGTCGTAAACAAATGTCAATTTGGCCCCCGCCATTGTTCAAAAATTGAAGGAGTGTTATTAAAATGAGAAATCTTGAAAAACAATTGTACTAGTGTGTGACCAGCTTTAGGGCTCATGCACATGAGTGTACCTATCCGTACAGCTGTGCTAACGGCTATCTTTGCCCACACGAGATCCACAGGTGTTCCTCGCATTCGCAAGCAGCCAGTTGCATTCATGTCTATTTGGGACTTCCTAGTCCCCGAATACAGACAGCGCGCAGCATTGATGATGCAGCTAATGCATCCCTATAGATATGAATAGGACTTCCTGCATGGGGATGCATAAAACAGCTGGGCAAAGTTGGCCCATCACACAGGTATACAAATAGGTACACCTGTGTGAATGAGCTCCTAGAACAGGGGTCTCCAAACTTTATAAACAAAGGGCCAGTTTACTGTTCTTCAGACTTTAGGGAGCCGGGCTGTGGCCATTGGGAATAGAAGAGGTCCCGAAATCAGCAGGAAAAAACAATGCCCCATTTTTGGTGGGAGGAATTGTGCCCCATCGCTGGTATCATTGGGAGGATTCATGTCCCATCATTGGTATCATTGGGCCAAATTGTTGGTGTCATTGGGAGGAATTCCGCCCTATCATTGGTATCATTGGGCCAAATTGTTGGGGCCAGTGTTAGGAATTGTGTCACCTCGTTGGTGTCAGTGGGAGTAATTGTGCCCCATCGTTGGTGTCATTTCGAGGATTCATGCCCCATCATTTGTGCCATTGGGCCAAATTGTTGGTGTCATTAGGAGAAATTGTGCCCTATCATTTTCCCAAATTGTTGGTGTCATTGGGAAGAATTGTGCCCTATCATTGGTATCATTGGACCAAATTGTTGGTGTCATTGGGAGGAATTCCGCCCTATCATTGGTATCATTGGGCCAAATTGTTGGAGTCATTGTTAGGAATTGTGTCACCTCGTTGGTGTCAGTGGGAGTAATTGTGCCCCATCGTTGGTGTCATTGGGAGGATTCATGCCCCATCATTTGTGTCATTGAGCCACATTGTTGGTGTTATTTGGGAGGAATTGCGCCCTATCATTGGTATCATTGGGCCAAATTGTTGGGGTCATTGGAAGGAATTGTGTCACCTTCTTGGTGTCAGTGGGATGAATTGTGCCCCATCTTTGGTGTCATTGGGCTAAATTGTTGGGGTCATTGGGAGGAATTGTGCCCTTTCACTGGTGTTGGTTGCATTGGGAGGAATTGTGTCACCATCATTGGTGTCATTGGGAGGATTCATGCCCCATCATTTGTGTCATTGGGCCACATAGTTGGTGTCATTTGGGAGGAATTGTGCCCTGTCATTGGTATCAGTGGACCAAATTTTTGGGGTCATTGGGAGGAATTGTGTCACCTTCTTGGTGTCATTGGAATGAATTGTGTCCCATCTTTGGTGTCATTGAGCCTAATTGTTGGGGTTATTGGGAGGAATTGTGCCCCTTCGCTGGTGTTGGTTGCATTGGGAGGAATTGTGTCCGATTGTTTGTGCCAGTGGGAGGAATTGTGCCCCATTGTTGATGTCAGCGGGGGAAATTATGCCCTATTTTTGGTACCACTGGATGAAACAGTGCCCCAAGAACCGGATAAAAGAAAGCAAAGGGCCGCAGTTTGGAGACCGCTGCTCTAGGGGATCTGTTATATGTAGTCCATAGGTCACGTGATAGCAAATCACCGCAATTAAACAAAGCCTCCTAAATGGAGATATTCACTCCTTCCCACGCCGTGTTTAGTATACTTTGCCTCAGAACAATCCCCACTCATAATAGCCCCGTATTCCATCCCTCGTCTTTTCGTCTTATCCCGGTAAGAACCGCCATCGCCTTTAATGTCTTGTGAAAATGGAATCATTAGCTCCTCTGCTAAGCCGCTCACACACCAATCACCCTGCCCGCTAAGCCTGACAATATTTCCCAAGACCTCTCCGCGGCTCTACCTTCTCAGCACCGAGGTGTACCTGCTCCCAGACATAATTCATTCTGAAGAAAAAAGGCCTGGAGGAAGAGAGTCTAGAATATGATATTCGATATCTCGCCCATTTGCCTTAATTGGGTTTTCAAAATCAATTCTTCACATGTGTGCGCGATGAGAGTCTGGAAACGTATCTTAATGTGCTGCTATTTTGCATTAAAAAGGAGAAAGTGGGGGGAGAAGGCAGCAAGAAATGACAGCCATGGGTCAGACATGGAGAGGAATAAAACAAGTTGAAGGAAATCAGAATCATTTGTCCTTCAGAAGGTGTGCTTCCAGAGAAATGAGATGGATTTTTTTATTTTCCTTCCTGGATTTTTGTTTCTAATATGGCAAAATATTACATACGGAGAACACAGAACCATTAACACCATATGTCCCAACTTTCTGAGATGACAACAAGGGACACCTATAGGGATTGTTCACATGTGAGGTTGGAGTTTTGCAGGATGAATAGTTCTGCATTTCATTAAAAATGATAAATAAACCCCTGTAGTGTATACCAGGGGTGTGGAACTTACGGGTCGCATCAGCAGTATGGTTGCCCTCAAAGGGTCGGTTGTAACCGTCAGCCCTTGTACACACGGTCGGAGATTCCAACGGAATGTGTCCTATTGGACCGTTTTGTCAGATATTCCGACTGTGTGTGGTCTCCATCGGACTGTTTCCATCTGAATATCCGACGGACCAAGTTTTCCAACTTGCTGGTAAAATTTTCTGACAAAATGCTCCGATCGGACATACTCCGATCATGTGCAGCCTACTGCGACGGACAAAGTGCCACGCATGCTCAGATCAAATTCCTAGACCAAAGCTATTGGCTACTAGCCTGAACGTAGTCCCATCGTAACGAAATAACGTCATCACGTTATGTACAATCGGATTTTCTGACAACTTTGTCCGACCGTGTGTATGCAACATCACTTCTGGACCTCTTCCGGAATTAATAAGTCAGAATTACTCCGACGGATTTGGTTGTCGGAATCTCCGACCGTGTATACAAGGGCTTAGGCTCGGTTCACACAGGCGCGACTCGTCCAGGCGACTTCGCCTCCTGACAAGTTGCCCCCGTTCTGTACTACGGAACCGTTCTAATAGGAGCGACTCAAGTCACTCCGACTTAGAAAAAAGGTTCCTGTACTACTTTTGGCATGACTTCGGGCGACTTGCATTGACTTCTATACAGAAGTCATTTTGCAAGTCGCCGCTGAGGTCGCGGCAGGTCGCGGCGCTGCAAGTCGTGCCGCGTCCTGTGTGAAACGAGCCTAAGACTATCTATCTACTCTTTTATTAAAGAGGAAGTAAATCCTCCTGCAAAAAAATAAATAAAAACACACCCTGCAAGATAAAGGCATAATGAGCTAGTATGCATAGCATACTAACTCATTATGAATTACTTACCCGAGAACGAATCCCCCGCAGCCATCCTCGTCTCCCCCTCAGGCCACCGACATGTCACCCGAGGCTTGCTTCCGGGTATCACGGCTCCGGCGCTGTGATTGGCTGGAGCCGCGATGATGTCACTCCCCTGCGTGTGCCCCGGAGCCGCTGCGAACGGCACAGTACAACTGGGGTTAACAACCACTTTAACCACTTGCTTACTGGGCACTTAAACCCCCCTCAGTCCCAGACCAATTTTCAGCTTTCAGCGCTGATGCACTTTGAGTGACAATTGCGCGGTCATACAACACTGTACCCAAATGAAATTTTTATCATTTTTTTCCCACAAATAGAGCTTTCTTTTGGTGGTATTTAGTTACAGCTCGGAGTTTTATTTTTTGCTAAACAAACAAAAAAAGATGCAAAAAAAAAAAAATCATGTTTTAATAGTTTGTTATAAAATTTTGCAAACGGGTCATTTTTCTCCTTCATTGAAGTGCGCTGATTAGGCGGCACTGATAGGCTGCATTGGTGGGCACTGATGGGCTGCATTGGTGGGCACTGATGGGCTGCATTGGTGGGCACTGATAGGCTGCACTGGTGGGCACTGATAGGCATAGTTAAGGCGGCACTAATAGGCACAGATAAGGCGGCACCGATGGGCACAGATAAGGCGGCACTGATGGGCAAAGATGGGCACAGATAAGATGGCACGGATGGGTGGCACGGATAAGTGGCACGGATGGGTGGCACGGATGGGCACTGATAGGTACCACAGATAGATGGGACTGATGGGCACTGATAGGTGGCACTGATAGGTGGCTCTGATAGGTGGCACTGCTGGGCACTGATGGGCGGCACTGCTGGGCACTGATGGGCGGCACTGCTGGGCACTGATGGACGGCACTGGGGTGCAGCACCTTTGAGGCAGATTTTGGGTGGCACTGTGGGTGGCACTGTGGGTGGCACTGTGGGTGGCACTGTGGGTGGCACTGTGGGCACTGCTGGGTGGCACTGTGGGCACTGCTGGGTGGCACTGTGGGCACTATGGGCACTGCTGGGTGGCACTGACAGGGGGGCACTTACTTTATTTCAGGATGGCACTGCGGGTGGCAGGTGGGCACTGGCAGGGGGCAGGTGTCCGCTGGATATGCTGGCCGTGATCGGGACTGATGTCCCGAACACGGCCGCCGGCGATCGGCTTTTTTTTTTTCTCCTCGCGCTGTCAGCGCGAGGAGGAATACTAGCCGATTACTGGCTCCGTTTTATCACATGATCAGCTGTCATTGGCTGACAGCTGATCACGTGATAAGGGGTCGGGATCGACCCCTTACACGGATCGGTGATCAGGCGAGTCTCACGGACTCGCCGATCACAGAGCGCGCCGCGCGCGCCCCTCAGGGGGCGCGCAGGCCGCTCTTAACCGGGACGACGTCAATAGACGTAGTCCCGGCAATCTAGGTCCGCGCTAATGCCGTCATTCGGCAATAGCGCGGTACCCAAGTGGTTAAATAGATGCCTCTGCTTCGATTGTTACTGGTTTTAGTAATAACTTAAGTGATACCTAGCTCTGAAAGTAAAAAAAAAGAAAAGAAAAATAATAACAAGCAGATATTCAAGTGTGCGCTATATACAGAGTTCAGGAGTGTGCTACGTACAGAGTGAAGGGTTCAGGAGTGTGCCATATACAGAGTGCAGGGTTCAGGGGTGCACTACGTACAGAGTGCAGGGTTCAGGGGTGCACTACCTACAGGAGTGTGCCATGTACAGAGTGCAGGGTTCAGAAGTGTGCCATGTACAGATTGCAGGGTATAGGGGTTCACTACATGCAGAGTGCAGGGTTCAGGTGGGTGCTACATACAGAGTGCAGGGTTCAGGAGTATGCTACGTACAGGGTGCAGGGTTCAGCAGTGTGTCATGTACATCGTGCAGTGTTCCTGGGTATACTACATACAGATTGCAGAGTTCAGGAGTGTGCTATGTACAGAGTGCAGGGTTCAGGAGTACACTATGTACAGAGTGCAGGGTTCAGGAGTCCGCCATGTGCAGAGTGCAGGGTTCAGGGGTGCAATACATAGAGTGCAGGGCTCAGAAGTGTGCTTCATACAGAGTGCAGGGTTCAGGGGTGTGCTAAGTACAGAGTTCAGGAGTGTGCTAAGTACAGAGTGCAGGGTTCAGGAGTGGGCTACATACAGAGTGCAGAATTCAGGGGTGTGCTGCATACAGTGTGGAGGGCTCAGGCGTGCGCTACGTACAGAGCGCAGGGTTCAGGAGCTTGCTACATACAGAGTGCAGAATTCAGGGGTGTGCCATGTACAGTGTGCAGGGTTCAAGAGTGCGCTACATACATACAGAGTTCAGGAGTATATTACATACAGAGTGCAGGGTTCAGGAGTATATTACATACAGAGTGCAGAGTTCAGGGGTGTGTTACATATAGGGTGCAGAGTTCAGGGGCGAGCTGTGTACAGGGTTTAGGGGTGCGCTATGCACAGAGTGCAAATTCAACCCCCTCCTTAAAATTTAGCTGCACCTCTAGTCACTTCGACCTCTTCCTGTGTAGACGGCTCTCTGTACTGCCAGTGTATTTGGCTCTGCCATACCTCCCTGTGTAGGCAGCGTTGCCTCGCAGGGCGATCATTCTGGCTCCCACATTCAGGAGAGTTGTCCCCATCATCCTCCACCACGAAGCCGCTAAAAAGCAGATCTGTCCATTGTAAACACAGAAGCCTTCTGTGTTTAAAAGTGACAGCATGGAGCGGGAGCGGAGGGTCAGAGCCGGAGGTGGTAGAATTGAGATCCGCCACGGTCCGGTTGCAAAAGTGGGTGAGAAGGCCACATGACAAAGCCTGACGGGCCGGATTTGGCCCACGGGTCTTGTGTTTGACATATGTGGTGTATACCGTCTGCATTCTGGGGGGCGTGCACCCGCACCAACATGGAATGTCAAATTGGGAGCAGCGGCTGTGTCAATCGGGCCAATGTGTCCCGATAGACATCGATGGGACTGCCGTGCCATGCTGGTAAATAGTGATGGACGAACTTCCGACGGGACGTTTCGCGAACGCGAAACGCGAACGGACACAAACGTTCGCGAAAACGACCGTTCGCCGCGGGCTCCATTGACTTCAATGGGAGGCGAATTTCGCAAACCTTTAGGTCGAATTTGCGGCCACGGGGTAATTATTAGGGGGTAGCACGTAGTCCCACCACCTGGACAATAGCATAATACATGTATGAGGTGAATTTGGGATCGATAACTACAAGCATTTTTTTTTTATTTGGGAAATTGTTCTGACAATTCAGGACTATGGAGCTAATGAAGGCAATGGAGGAGAGGGAAGGTCAGGGACCAGGGTAGGCAAACAAGAGGGTGCAGGAGATACAGAGCACTGACAGCAGCACCGTAATACAGAGCACTGACATCAGCACCGTGACATACAGCGCTGACAGCAGCTCCGTGACATACAGCGCTGACAGCAGCTCCGTGACATACAGCGCTGACAGCAGCTCCGTGACATACAGCGCTGACAGCAGCTCCGTGACATACAGCGCTGACAGCAGCTCCGTGACATACAGCGCTGACAGCAGCACCGTGACATACAGCGCTGACAGCAGCTCCGTGACATACAGCGCTGACAGCAGCTCCGTGACATACAGCGCTGACAGCAGCTCCGTGACATACAGCACTGACAGCAGCTCCGTGACATACAGCGCTGACAGCAGCTCCGTGACATACAGCGCTGACAGCAGCACCGTGACATACAGCGCTGACAGCAGCTCCGTGACATACAGCGCTGACAGCAGCTCCGTGACATACAGCGCTGACAGCAGCTCCGTGACATACAGCGCTGACAGCAGCTCCGTGACATACAGCGCTGACAGCAGCTCCGTGACATACAGCGCTGACAGCAGCACCGTGACATACAGCGCTGACAGCAGCTCCGTGACATACAGCGCTGACAGCAGCTCCGTGACATACAGCGCTGACAGCAGCTCCGTGACATACAGCACTGACAGCAGCTCCGTGACATACAGCGCTGACAGCAGCTCCGTGACATACAGCGCTGACAGCAGCACCGTGACATACAGCGCTGACAGCAGCTCCGTGACATACAGCGCTGACAGCAGCTCCGTGACATACAGCGCTGACAGCAGCTCCGTGACATACAGCGCTGACAGCAGCTCCGTGACATACAGCGCTGACAGCAGCTCCGTGACATACAGCGCTGACAGCAGCTCCGTGACATACAGCGCTGACAGCAGCTCCGTGACATACAGCGCTGACAGCAGCTCCGTGACATACAGCGCTGACAGCAGCTCCGTGACATACAGCGCTGACAGCAGCTCCGTGACATACAGCGCTGACAGCAGCTCCGTGACATACAGCGCTGACAGCAGCTCCGTGACATACAGCGCTGACAGCAGCACCGTAAGCAGCCCCAGGAGGAAGTCAGCACAGCACAGGGATGGTGTGATCCCCTCATAATAAGAACCCCCAGGAGGAAGTCAGCACAGCACAGGGATGGTGGGAGCCCCTCATAATAAGAACACCCAGGAGGAAGTCAGCACAGCACAGGGATGGTGGGAACCCCTCATAATAAGCAGCCCCAGTAGAAATATGACACCGCTCAACCTCTTCAAAGAGGAGGGTAGGGGCATATAGTACGGTGTGCTTTTTTGGGTCAGGGAAGTGAGCCAAATGAATTAAGAAGGTCTGTGTGCTTGATTCCAAAAATTGTTTATAGACATATACATGGTCTACTGATCACATGTGTTGAATTCCTCCGAGATCCATGCCTCATTCATTTTTAGAAATGTGAGGTAGTTAACACTGTGGTGAGCTAGGCGAGTACGCTTATCGGTCACAATCCCCCCTGCTGCGCTGAACGTCCTTTCGGACAGGACACTGGATGAGGGGCAAGCCAACAGTTCGATTGCAAATTGGGCAAGCTCTGGCCAGAGGTCAAGCCTGCCCACCCAGTAGTCTAGGGGTTCATCACTCCTCAGAGCGTCCACATCGGCCGTTAACCCAATGTAGTCGGACACCTGACGGTCTAGGCGTTCCCTGATGCTGGATCCGGATGACACCTGTCGATGGGTCGGCTGAAAGAATGACCTCATATCCGAAGTCACCAACACATCTTCAAACCGGCCTCTTCTTGCAGGCGCTGTTGGATTGGTACCCGCAAATCCTTCTCTGGGAGTGGGAATTGCTCCTCTGCCAGCGCACGCAAAAGCAGAATGCAGCATTTCTCGAAGCAAGGCCTGGAAGTGCTGCATTCTGACAGCCCTCTGCGACGGCGGTAACATTTCCGCCATTTTGTGTTTGTACCGGGGGTCTAAGTACGTTGCCACCCAGTACTGGTCCTTGACCCTCATGCTTTTTATACGGGGGTCCCTATTAAAACACTGGAGCATGAAGGCCCCCATTTGCACTAAAGTGGAAGCGGTGTGGTGGCCTGGCTCCTGCTCATCATCCAGGATAATGTCGTCCTCTTCATTCTCCTCTCCCCATCCTCGCACAACAGGGATCCCAGAAAGGTTTAAAGCATGCTCTTCTTGCTCCTGCTCATCCGCCCCGGCACCATCCTCCTCTGACTCCTCATCAGACTCCTGTTGTTGACTTGTCTCAGATAGAGTAGCCCCCCCTGGGAATTCATCCAGCATTGCGACTTCCTCATCTTCCCGCTCCTGCTCCTCCACAGCCTGATCAATGACACGACGCAATGCACGCTCCAGAAAGAAGGCATAAGGTACCATGTCACTGATGGCGCCATGGCTGCGACTGACCAGTTTGGTGATCTCCTCAAATGGCCGCAGAAGTCTGCATGTGTCGCGCATGAGCAGCCACTGGCGCGGTGAAAAAAAACCCAGCTCCCCAGAACCGTTTCTTTCGCAGAGTTCATACAGGTAGACGTTAACTGCACGTTTCTGCTGGAGCAGCCTATCAAGCATATAGAAGGTTGAGTTCCATCGCGTCGGGCAATCGCAAATAAGACGTCTGACCGGCAGATGGTGTCGCCGCTGAATGTCAGCAAGGCGAGCCATGGCCGTGTAAGATCTTCTGAAATGGGCCGAGATTTTCCTTGCCTGCCGCAAGATGTCCTGGACCCCAGGGTATTTGACAAGGAATCGCTGCACGACCAAGTTTAAGACGTGTGCCATGCACGGCACGTGCGTGATTTTGCCCTGTTTCAATGCGCTAAGCAGATTGGCACCGTTGTCACACACCACTTTACCAACTGTCAAATTGAGCGGTGTTAGCCACTCATCTGCCTGTGAACGCAAAGCTGAAAGGAGTGCCGGGCCAGTGTGGCTCTTTGCTTCCAGGCACAACAGACGCAGCACGGCATGGCAACGTCTCACCTGGCATGTGGAATAGGTTCTGGGGAGCTTGGGCGGTGCAGTGGAAGAGACGCTAGCAGCGGAAAAGGAGGAGGCAGCTGAGGAGGAGAGGGAGGAGGATGGAGTAGGAGGAGGAGAAGAAGAGTCAGGCCTGCATGCAATCCGTGGCGGTAAAACCAAATCTACACGGGTGCCACGGGTTACATGCTTGACGGCCGTCAGAAGGTTCACCCAGTGGGCAGTAAAACTGATATACCTTCCCTGCCCGTGTTTGCTAGACCACGTGTCTGTGGTCAGATGTATCTTGGCACCGACACTGTGTGCCAGAGATACATTCACTTGCCGCTGAACATGGCCATATAGCTCTGGGATGCCCTTCTCTGAGAAATACTTCCTTCCTGGGACCTTCCATTGTGGTGTTCCAATGGCCACAAATTTGCGAAAGGCCTCCGAGTCCACCAGTTTATATGGCAGTAGTTGGCGGGCTATGAGTTCTGACAAGCCAGCCGCCAACCGTTGGGCAAGAGGGTTATCCGGCGTCATCATTTTTTTACGCTCAAACATTAGGCCCACGGAAGCCTGCCTTTTTGCAGAAAAATGTGAGCTTGGCGTGATGGAAGGTGGAGTGGAGGACAATTGTGAGGAGAGAGGAGAAGGAGAAGTAGAAGACGAGGCTGGACGGTGAGAGCCTGCAGTGTGGCTTTGTGTGTTCCGTTGCTCCCACTGGGCTCGGTGATGGCTGCTCATGTGCCTTCTTAAGGCGGTCGTCCCTAGGTGAGTATTGGGCTTACCGCGACTAACGCGTTGACTGCAAAGATTGCAGATGGCAACGCTATTGTCAGCAGCGGACACGTTAAAAAAAGCCCACACTGCGGAGCCATGTGCCGGTGTCCTGGGAGCGCCAGATGTGACCGTACATGGTCGATGACTCGCTCCTGATACATTTGCAGTCTGCTTTGTCCCTGCTGTGCAATGTAAGTCATTGCTGCTTCTCCTCCCTATCTGCTGGTCCATATCTCCCTCTGAACTCCCCTCCTCTTCCTCTCTTGTGGGCACCCACGTGACATCACTAGACACGTCATCATCAACGTCACCTTCCCCACCGCTATAAGTAGAGTAGGCAGCAACACCGGGGACCAACCTCCTCCTTGGGCTGATCTGGGTACTGGCGTCAGACTGCTGAGTAGCGCTTGTTGCTACCTCCTCTTCCTGATCCAATACCAAGAGTGGCTGCGCATCAGAAATGTCCTCTTGATATGGATCGGAAAATAATTCCAGTGACTCAAGCGGAAGGTATGTGGTGGTGGTGGTGGTGGTCGTGTTGTTGGTGGTAGTGTCTTTGGGGGTGCACATAGCAGAGAGTGAAGAAGAGGGTGCAGATCGAGAGGATGAGGAGGGTGCAGAAGAGTAAGGCTGAGCGAGCCACTCAACCAAGTCTGGTGCATCCTTTAAAGTAATTGAACGCACCTTCTGCAACTTCCCACTTTGGCTCAAGCCTGTTGCTCCTGCCCTACCCCTACCACCCCTGCGGAAGGGCCTGCCTCTTCCTCTGCATGTCATTTTTTAAATGACCCTGTGACAAAACTCTTAGTCCCTATACCGCTGAAGGACTGCTGCAGTATAGGTGAGCGGTCAGCAGTGGTGCACGTCAACCCTATCTATTGTGGACCTATAGCGGTCCTTACAGAACAGCAGACTGTACCGCACTCAAGCCTATGTACCGTAGCACCCTATACCAAGTTACCAGTCCTTATAAGAACTTTTGTGGACCAAGCAGGTTGTGTATTAGTGTTTAGCAGACTGTACGTCAGTCCCTATACCGCTGAAGGACTGCTGCAGTATAGGGCAGCGGTCAGCAGTGGTGCACGTCAACCCTATCTATTGTGGACCGATAGCGGTCCTTACAGAACAGCAGACTGTACCGCACTCAAGCCTATGTACCGTAGCACCCTATACCAAGTTACCAGTCCTTATAAGAACTTTTGTGGACCAAGCAGGTTGTGTATTAGTGTTTAGCAGACTGTACGTCAGTCCCTATACCGCTGAAGGACTGCTGCAGTATAGGGCAGCGGTCAGCAGTGGTGCACGTCAACCCTATCTATTGTGGACCGATAGCGGTCCTTACAGAACAGCAGACTGTACCGCACTCAAGCCTATGTACCGTAGCACCCTATACCAAGTTACCAGTCCTTATAAGAACTTTTGTGGAACAAGCAGGTTGTGTGTTAGTGATTAGCAGACTGTACGTCAGTCCCTATACCAATGAAGGACTGCTGCAGTATAGGGCAGCGGTCAGCAGTAGTGCACGGCAACCCTATGTATTGTGGACCGATAGCGGTCCTTACAGAACAGCAGACTGTACCGCACTCAAGCCTATGTACCGTAGCACCCTATACCAAGTTACCAGTCCTTATAAGAACTTTTGTGGACCAAGCAGGTTGTGTATTAGTGTTTAGCAGACTGTACGTCAGTCCCTATACCGCTGAAGGACTGCTGCAGTATAGGGCAGCGGTCAGCAGTGGTGCACGTCAACCCTATCTATTGTGGACCGATAGCGGTCCTTACAGAACAGCAGACTGTACCGCACTCAAGCCTATGTACCGTAGCACCCTATACCAAGTTACCAGTCCTTATAAGAACTTTTGTGGACCAAGCAGGTTGTGTATTAGTGTTTAGCAGACTGTACGTCAGTCCCTATACCGCTGAAGGACTGCTGCAGTATAGGGCAGCGGTCAGCAGTGGTGCACGTCAACCCTATCTATTGTGGACCGATAGCGGTCCTTACAGAACAGCAGACTGTACCGCACTCAAGCCTATGTACCGTAGCACCCTATACCAAGTTACCAGTCCTTATAAGAACTTTTGTGGAACAAGCAGGTTGTGTGTTAGTGATTAGCAGACTGTACGTCAGTCCCTATACCAATGAAGGACTGCTGCAGTATAGGGCAGCGGTCAGCAGTAGTGCACGGCAACCCTATGTATTGTGGACCGATAGCGGTCCTTACAGAACAGCAGACTGTACCGCACTCAAGCCTATGTACCGTAGCACCCTATACCAAGTTACCAGTCCTTATAAGAACTTTTGTGGACCAAGCAGGTTGTGTATTAGTGTTTAGCAGACTGTACGTCAGTCCCTATACCGCTGAAGGACTGCTGCAGTATAGGGCAGCGGTCAGCAGTGGTGCACGTCAACCCTATGTATTGTGGACCGATAGCGGTCCTTACAGAACAGCAGACTGTAACGCACTCAGGCCTATGTACCGTAGCACCCTATACCAAGTTACCAGTCCTTATAAGAACTTTTGTGGACCAAGCAGGTTGTGTGTTAGTGATTAGCAGACTGTACGTCAGTCCCTATACCAATGAAGGACTGCTGCAGTATAGGGCAGCGGTCAGCAGTAGTGCACGGCAACCCTATGTATTGTGGACCGATAGCGGTCCTTACAGAACAGCAGACTGTAACGCACTCAGGCCTATGTACCGTAGCACCCTATACCAAGTTACCAGTCCTTATAAAAACTTTTGTGGACCAAGCAGGTTGTGTGTTAGTGTTTAGCAGACTGTGCGTCAGTCCCTATACCGCTGAAGGACTGCTGCAGTATAGGGCAGCGGTCAGCAGTGGTGCACGTCAACCCTATCTATTGTGGACCGATAGCGGTCCTTACAGAACAGCAGACTGTACCGCACTCAAGCCTATGTACCGTAGCACCCTATACCAAGTTACCAGTCCTTATAAGAACTTTTGTGGACCAAGCAGGTTGTGTATTAGTGTTTAGCAGACTGTACGTCAGTCCCTATACCGCTGAAGGACTGCTGCAGTATAGGGCAGCGGTCAGCAGTGGTGCACGTCAACCCTATGTATTGTGGACCGATAGCGGTCCTTACAGAACAGCAGACTGTAACGCACTCAGGCCTATGTACCGTAGCACCCTATACCAAGTTACCAGTCCTTATAAAAACTTTTGTGGACCAAGCAGGTTGTGTGTTAGTGTTTAGCAGACTGTGCGTCAGTCCCTATACCGCTGAAGGACTGCTGCAGTATAGGGCAGCGGTCAGCAGTAGTGCACGGCAACCCTATGTATTGTGGACCGATAGCGGTCCTTACAGAACAGCAGACTGTAACGCACTCAGGCCTATGTACCGTAGCACCCTATACCAAGTTACCAGTCCTTATAAGAACTTTTGTGGACCAAGCAGGTTGTGTGTTAGTGATTAGCAGACTGTACGTCAGTCCCTATACCAATGAAGGACTGCTGCAGTATAGGGCAGCGGTCAGCAGTAGTGCACGGCAACCCTATGTATTGTGGACCGATAGCGGTCCTTACAGAACAGCAGACTGTACCGCACCCAAGCCTATGTACCGTAGCACCCTAGACAGACCAAGTTACCAGTCCTGATAAAGAGCTTTGTGGAACAAGTGAGTTGTGAATGATTAGCAGACTGCAGCAGAAGGGCAGCAGTCAAGTATAATATTCTTTCTATATTTGGAAGAAAGAATATTATACGTGTACAAGCCTATTACCGTACCACTGATACCAGTCCTGAAAAGAACCTTTGTGGAACTAATAGTAACAGCAAGTCTTTAAAATTATCCTCACTGCCTGACACACTGCTTCCTGCCTGTCCCTATACAAATTGGCAAAAAAGAGTAGGCTGGAACGATTAGCTGGAACAGCTCTTTTGTGGACCTGATAGTAACAGCTAATGATGATGATGATGATGATGATGAAGAAAGACTAATCTGGCTGAGCTGTCCCTAAAATAGCAGCATACAGCGCTCTGTCCCTTTATCTAAACTGACAAAAGAAACTCAGGCTGCTGACCTAACACCTATACCAGTCCTGAAAAGAACTTTTGTGTACCAAATAGCTAGCGTTTTCTCTGTCCCTACTCCACACAGGATCCTTTCCCTACAGTGACAGAAGAAAGAATGTAAAATGGCCACCGGATCGGGTGTATTTATAGGTTAGGGGGAATGTCCAAGTGTCCATGAGCTGTCATGTCTCAATTGGTTGTCCTGTAACACATGATAAACGTGTCACGAAAGGTTAAAGTTCTTGTATACATTAAACACGTAAGTCCGCCGGGGCGAACGACGGAAAAAGGCGTTCGAACCCGCGGACGGCGAAAGTCGGAAATTCGCCGCGAAACGACCGCCGGGCGAACCGTTCGGCCATCACTACTGGTAAACACAACCGATGCAGGGGGCAGGGCGTATGCTGTAGTGCCCCCTGTATGACCGAGGTGGGAATTGCATATTTAACAGACAAAAACTAACCAAAAAAAAAGTATTAATTGTTCGGATTTCTATACCCTTTAACACCTAACCTCCCATTTTCAAACCCCTTCTTATGTATCTGTTCATCCCATGTTTAGCCTTGTTGGGATTATACGTTTAGTTTACTTTTATTAGATTATTTGTATTTGGAATGGCTTTCGGTGTATGCTAGTGATTCCTATGAATGTCATTTTTAGCCCTAGGTCCAGCTGAAGCACATTCCTTCACATTTTGGCTAATAAGCAGATTTAACTGTTTTTAATTTTCCTGCACTAGGTTTTTTTTTGTATTATGTGTTTAGCAATTATATGCTTGAGTTGCTGTTTAGTGTTCTAATTGCTGTGCGGGTGATTGCGCGTCTAGTGTTTAGCATTTTTAAGGATAAGCAGTCTTTTTCGTTTTCTTTTTTTTTTTTTTTTTTTTACAAGCAAGGCAGCTATATGACTGCGCCGTGAACCGACGACCAGAATACAGATGATGAAGTTAGTGAAATAAAACTTTGTTACGATTGAATGGAATCATTTGGAAATCCATGCACCTCGAGTGAGTTTAACGCACTGATTGCCTGCTCTGGTTGGCCAGGAGGAGGAGTTATGTATCAGCGCACATTTACCTTCTGCCTAGCTGGAGTCGGTACGGTAAACGGTTTATACCATGTATGGGGCTCGGGGGAACCGCTGTGTTATTCTAGCGGTTGGTATCCCTTGTCTGACACCAATGAAATGTGAGTTTAATGTAAAACTCATTGACCCAATGGAAAAATAAATAAATAAATAATGCTAAAAAAAAAAATACGTATAATAAAAAATAATAATAATAATAACCCTTGTCTGGCACCAATGAAATATTAGTTTAAAGCACATATAAAACTCATTGACCCAATATTAAAAAAATAAAAAATAAAGCTAAAAAAATTATACCTATAATAATAACAATAATAATAATAACATTGTTAACCCTTGTTTGGCATCAATGAAATGTGAGTTTAAAGCACATGTAAAACTCATTGACCCAAAAAAGAAAAAAAAAATAAGGCTGAAAAAAATACCTATAATAATAATAATAATAATAATAATAATAACATTGTTAACCCTTGCCTGGCATCAATGGAATGTGAGTTTAAAGCACATGTAAAACTCATTGACCTAATAAAAAATAAAAAAATAAAAAATAAGGCTAAAAAAAATACCTATAATAAAAATAATAATAATAATAACATTGTTAACCCTTGTCAGGCACCAATGAAATGTGAGTTTAAAGCACATGTAATACTCATTGACCCAATAAAAAATAAATACATAAATAAGGCTAAAAAAATATATATCTATAATAATAATAATAACATTGTTAACCCTTGTCTGGCACCAATGAAATGTGAGTTTAAAGCACATGTAAAACTCATTGACCCAAAAAAGAAAAAAAAATAAGGCTGAAAAAAAATACCTATAATAATAATAACATTGTTAACCCTTGTCAGGCACCAATGAAATGTGAGTTGAAAGCACATGTAATACTCATTCACCCAATAAAAAATAAATACATAAATAAGGCTAAAAAAATATATATCTATAATAATAATAATAATAACATTGTTAACCCTTGCCTGGCATCAATGGAATGTGAGTTTAAAGCACATGTAAAGCTCAATGACCCAATAGAACAAAATAAAAATAAATAAAGCTAAAAAAAGAATAGCTATGATAAAAAAAAAAAATTATAATAATAATAATAACATTGTTAACCCTTGTCAGGCACCAATGAAATGTGAGTTTAAAGCACATGTAATACTCATTGACCCAATAAAAAATAAATACATAAATAAGGCTAAATAAATATATATATCTATAATAATAATAATAACATTGTTAACCCTTGTCTGGCACCAATGAAATGTGAGTTTAAAGCACATGTAAAACTCATTGACCCAAAAAAGAAAAAAAAAATAAGGCTGAAAAAAATACCTATAATAATAATAATAATAACATTGTTAACCCTTGTCAGGCACCAATGAAATGTGAGTTGAAAGCACATGTAATACTCATTCACCCAATAAAAAATAAATACATAAATAAGGCTAAAAAACTATATATCTATAATAATAATAATAACATTGTTAACCCTTGTCTGGCACCAATGAAATGTGAGTTTAAAGCACATGTAAAACTCATTGACCTAATAAAAAAAATAAAAAAAATAAGGCTAAAAAAAATACCTATAATAAAAATAATAATATTGTTAACCCTTGTCTGGCATCAATGGAATGTGAGTTTAAAGCACATGTAAAACTCAGTGACCCAATAGAACAAAATAAAAATAAATAAAGCTAAAAAAAGAATAGCTATGATAAAAAAAAAAATAATAATAATAACATTGTTAACCCTTGTCAGGCACCAATGAAATGTGAGTTTAAAGCACATGTAATACTCATTGACCCAATAAAAAATAAATACATAAATAAGGCTAAAAAAATATATATCTATAATAAAAATAATAATAATAATAATAACAATGTTAACCCTTGTCTGGCACCAATGAATTGTGAGTTTAAAGCACATGTAAAACTCATTGACCCATTAAAAATAAAATAAAAATAAGGTTAAAAAAAGAATACCTATAATAAAAATAATAATAATAATAATAATAACATTGTTAACCCTCGTCCGGCACCAATGAAATGTGAGTTTAAAGCACATGTAAAACTCATTGACCCAATAGAAAAATAAATAAACACATAAAGCTAAAAAATAAAAAAGAATTCCTATAATAATAATAATAATAATAATAATAATAATAATAATAATAATAATAACATTTGAAATGGGAGTTTGAAGCACATATACAAATCATTGACCCAACAGAAATAAATAATTAAAATAAAGCTAAAGAATAAAAAATAATAACAACAATAATAACAATAATAACCTTTTTTGGCACCAATAAAATGGGAGTTTAAAACACATGTAAAAATCCTTGACCCAACAGAAAAAATAATAATAATAAAGCTAAAATAATAATAATAATAATAATAATAACTATAACAATAATAATAATAACAACCTTATTAACCCTTGTCTGGCATCAATAAAATGTGAGTTTAAGGCACATGTAAAACTCATTGGCCCAACAGAGAAAAAATAAAGCTGAAAAATGAAAAAAATAATAACTATAATAATAATAATAATAATAACGTTGAGATTTGAATCATATAAGGAATCCTTGGTTCTAAGATAATTATTTTTATTAAAGTTGATGTAAATCCCATCAAGTGTCTTAAGATAGACAGTACAATAACAAACTCCATGAATTATGTTGATATCGGTCTGTGTCCTTGTAAGTTGGATCTTCCGGCTCTTTGGTGTCACAGGACAGACATATAGAAAAATAGAAGAGAAATGTTTAAACGTTAAGTGGCTTCTTTTTTTTTTTTTTTTTCCTTGAAAAGCTGGCAGACTGTTACAGAGAAAGATAGACAGGCTCGTATTAGAAGTAATTGTGTATGCCACTTAAAGCGCTGTACAAATCCAGTACATTTTTCTAATTAAATTTCAGTTTATCAGCTTTTTAAAGGCGGCACATTATGGAAAAATGACACTTAAAACACAACTGAACTTTCATTTTAAATCAGCTAAATAAATTCCAGGTGCATCAAAACAAAATGCATGCAAAGCCTTACTATTCATTTTCTTTAGAAAGCAGCCACTGCCTGAGTAGAAAAGCCTATCCCTTGCCAGCATGCTGTAGAGAAGGACCCTTGGTCCTTGTGCAGAAGCAGTGGTCTATCTGCAGAGGTCTGACTTGCCTCCTGCTGAGTCAGACCTAAAGCCCTGCTATCAGCTTTGCTGATTACAGATAGGTCTCAGTTATCAGGGGGTGTATTGCATCTCTGCAGAGAGACCACTGCTTTCACTCTGAAAGCAAATCCTTCTTTACAGCATGCTGGCACCAGACAGGCTCACCTACACCTTTTGTGGCTGCTTTCTAAACCAAACAACCAATACTTTTTTGTTCATATATTATTATAATTTTTTTAAATATTGTCAATGAAGTATTTCTTTTTAGTAACTGGCATAGCTCCCAACTGTCCCTGATTTTGAGGGACTGTCCCTGATTTGGTCCCTCTGTCCCTCTTTCCTCCTCACTGGTCCCTCATTTTGATCTGATCTCTATAGTTGTATATATAATGCACTTTTTATCTTTCAAAAAGTGTTTCTTGGTGCTAAACTTTTCATCCAATTTCTAAATTGTTTCATTTGTAGATTTCAAAAAGGCAATATAAAGGAATAGTAGTGGGACAAAAAAGCACTTGTGGGTTTAAGTAAACATTTTTGTTGTATCATTTTTCTTTAAGGGGGTGTGGCAGGGGGTGTGTTCTATGCCTAAGTACTTTTACTAATAGGCGTCCCTCATCCTGATCTCAAAAAGTTGGGAGGTATGGTAACTGGCACAAATTTTTTGGTCATATGGGAGCCTGCTAATGTGCTAAGTGTCACTTCATGAGCCAAAAAAAGAGTTGGGGTTTACCATTCACTACTCTATGGAGACAACAAACCTAAAACGAGATGTATATTGTATAAAAATTGTACTGAATAAGGCATATTTATTCTAAGGGGGACAGGCTCAACTGATCCTGGTATGGGAGAGGGATACCCAGGATCAGTCCAAGGAGGTTGTAGGCAGGTGTAGTCTATTTTCTCTGCTGCAGGTGGCGCTCGTCCGCAGTGGCAGTGCAGATGGGGGAGGAAGTCGTGGGGAACATTCCTCTATAGAGTTCCTCTATGGTTTCCTTCTATGGTTTCCTCAGTCACAGGGAGGCAGCTATCCTATTGACTTCGGTGGCCAGAGTCTTGGGTCAGACAGAGTCTATTTAAGACCCTGGTTCCCGGATTTGGCACCTATTTTGGCTAAAAGCAGGGACAGGTCACCCGCCTGACAGGGACTGTACGTAGAGCCAGAGAAAGGTCCCAGAGGAGTAGGGAAAGCACAGGGACCACTCAAAACCTCTGGAAATCTTTCTGGGGGCCTCAGATCTTGGCTTAATTACAACACCAGTGTCTATAGCAAAGCAAAACACCAGACCTTAGATGACTAAAGTCTAAATAAGACAGGTTCCACCTATGCACTCCCAAAGGAGGTTCTAATAATTGACACCTAACGTGGCTCACCACATTCTTTTATGGATGTGAAGTGGTGGTAGGGCTTTCTTCCATGTGACAGGTCTTATGTGTTCTTTCTTCAAGTATGAGAAAAGATGAATATGGTCTCAGATTTTTGTCCATAAAATAGGAACCTACCAGAAGAAGGACCCCCCTCCCAAAGACAAAGAGAGGAAAAGGTCTCCTTTGCGAAATCCAAGAGACTGACAAAAAGAGCCCAAGCCAGTCATGCACAAGTCTCCTGAGCCCTACACAAGTCTCCCAAACACACATCCACTGTGACAACTAATGCTGGGGGGGGGCCTTCCATTTTGATCAGCAGAGGATCCATCTGTCGATCCCCTGCTAATCAAAGCAGTGCAGGTGGATGGCAGGCCCATGTCTGCCCAGTTTATGCAGAGGGGACATGGACATGGACTAACCTGTCCGTTTGCACCCAACTACCCTCCGATCTGCCTACATAGAGATCCCCTATCTCCTTCCATTTCTTTTTAGTGGGTCGGATTGGATCAGAGGTAGTCCATAGGGTGAATGAACCGTTCCATCAGGTCCACCTGAAAAACTGACAGGTGGACCTAACCGGAATATTCGTGTGAAAGGGGCCTTAGAATCCTATAGAAAAGGTTTCCATATCTTGTTTGTACATCTGATGGAGGGTGGTTGTTTGCCCATCGAAACTCGTTGACTACCTTTTATCTTCTTGTTGTTTCATTTTTATTGGTCATAAACGTTTATGGTGCTCTTTTTGTCAGTCTCATTTGTTCACCTTTATCTTAGGCACTGCTTGAATCAAGAAATCTAATATAACATGTAATATTTGCCTTTTTAAATATTTTCAAGTTCCATGGGGTGTATTTACTTTTTTTCATATATCTATCTATCTATCTATCTATCTATATATATATATATATATATATATATATCTATCTATCTATCTATCTATCTATCTATATATATATATATATATATATACACGTGTATATACTGTTTAACTTATTTAAATGTCATCAGATGTGCTCGTGATTTTTCAGTCTCTGGTACAACATACAGTAGTACTGCAGATATTTCTCTTGGGCAATTCCTGCTTTATTTTGCATAATTTGGCGTTTAACATTTACTATAGACATTACTCAATATTCCCCTAATAGTCACGCAGAATTAATTATAAAGAGGAATTATGCAGTTGACTTTTGACTAAATGACTCTTGATGTACTGGTCAGCCAGTAGTTATATAGTAATGTGGAGATGAAGAGAATGGTGAGCACACATATAGAAAATGATGCAGCAGATGATTAGTGACAAATATCATTAGTACAAGACCGATCTATTGATGGGATTTATGTTGAACCATTTTTCCTATAGAGATTCCTGGAAGTATGTCATTGGTTTCTCTGTGCACTTGGGTCTAGGCAGTACAGCCAGGACCAAGGCGACATCATGTGCAGCCAGAATCGAGGTAACTTCATTAGGTAGTGCAGGCAGGAACAAAGTTACCTTTATTAGGCAATGTATTTAAGACCAAGTTGACCTCATTAGGCAATGCAACCATGACCAAGGTTACATCAATAGGCAGTGCAGCCTTGAACCAAGGTGACCTCATTAGGCAGTGCAGCCAGAACCAAGGTGACCTCTTTAGTCAGGATCAAGGTGATCTCATTAGGCATGGTTCCCAACTGTCTTTCATTTGAAGGGACTGGCCCTCTTTGAGAACCAAACCCCACTTTTTGTCTTTTCCACCTCAGTTGTCCATCTTTTTGGTCTGATGTTAAGAAATGTAGTGATAGCAAAACTTTGACTTGTGGGATTGATTTTTTGGGTTTATTAATTCATCTTTGCCCACATAAGTGTGGAAGGGTTTGTCCTTTGCCTACATACTTTCTACTAAAAGGTGTCCTTCTTTCTCAAGAAAGTTGGGATGTATGCTCGTTAGGCAGTGCAAACAGAATCAAGGGGACCTCATTAGGCAGTGCAGTCAGGTTCAAAGTGACCTCATTAGGCAATGCTGATAAGACCAAGGAGACATCATTATCAGTGCAGTTATGATCAATGTGACCTCAGAGGCCGGCAAGCTTAGGGTGACCTCATTAGACAATGCAGATAGGAGCAACGTGACCTCTTTGGGCAGTGCAGGCAGGACCAAGGTGACATCATTAGGCAATGTAATCATAATCAAGGTGACCTCATTAGGCAGTGCCGTCTTGATAAATGTGACTTCATGTGCAGTCAGGGTCAAGGTGGCCTCATTGTGCAATGCAGAAAGGATCAAGCGCCTGTACCTTTAACAAAACCCATGTTCTCATTGATTTAAATGCATTTATATTTTATTATTATTTCTTGAACCATTTTCAGATGTATATTGCTATATTCAAATTGGGGAGCGTTATCCTTCTCTTATAGCCTCATTGGATGATGGTTCCCATGGGTTTGGTCACATTAAAAAACAAGACCATTTTTGAATGCATTTGGGGGTGTTAGAACCTATGTCAGATTTGTATCGGTGTCTGTGCCTTGTTGGGGAGTTTTTCACTCATGGCATGTCCCAGGGATTAGTGCTGGTGGACAGGATGTGAGGGAAAATCTCCCCAACAGGCCACAGGCAACAATACTTACTATAGCTAACATACATCGATCAGCCATAACAGTAGGACTACCCACCCTAACATTCTGACCAGCTATCTAACATTGAGAAGGTCCCCCTTATTGTGCCTAAACAGCACAGGCTTAAACTCCACTAGTCAAAGCTTCATGCTGTCTCCGCCGGCTTGCCTTCTTCTCATCCTGGTATCATCTTTTTCCCAGATAAGCAATGCACATACACTCGGCCATCTACATAATATAAGGGACAATGTGATTTATCAGGCAAGACCACCTTCCATTGTTCTGTGGTCCGGTTCTAATGTTCACATGTCCATTGTAGGCTGTAGACACGGATCAGCATGGGTATCCCGACTGGTCTGTAGCTACGCAGTTCTAAAACTTTTCTCAGAACCAGCATTTATTCATGAATTTGAGCTAAAAGAGCTCTTCTATTGAATCGGACTACACAGGCCAGCCTTCAATTCCCCATGCCTCAATGAGCCTTGGCGGCCCATGACCCTGTCGGTTCATCCATTTTCCTTTCTTGGACCACTTTTGGTAGCTCCTGACCACTGCACACCGGGAAGATCCCACAAGAGCTGCAGTTTCGAAGTTGCTCTAACCCACTCATCTAGCCCAAAACTTCTAAAATAGTACCGTTCGAATGCCCCACAAACCTGGGTCAGTCAGCTCAGCATCTGAATAGACTGGTGCAAGACAGACAGGATCGGCTTGTCAGACTCTAGTAGTCTTCAACAAAATAGTGTCCGTCTGCACTCAGACACTGACTCACTGTTGCATCAATGTGAATGAGAAAGGTAAAAGACGGCTTCAGCTCCTAGAGAACTCTTCAGATGCTTTTCGCCATTTTTGGGGCTTAAAGCGGTTCTGCACCTAAAAAAAAAATATTAAAAGCCAGCAGCTACTATTATTGCAGCTGCTGACTTTTAATAAATTGACACTTACCTGTCCCAGGGTCCAGCGATGTTGGCGGCAGATGACGAGCGATCGCTCGTCTCTCTGCTGCCCCCGCCGCCATCCTCTGTCAGGGAATCGGGAAGTGAAGTGTTGCGGCTTCACTGCCCGGTTCCCTACTGTGCATGCGCGAGTCTCGCTGCGCGTCTCTTCTGGTCCCCGCTGTGTCCTGGGAACTGTGTGTTTCCCAGAACACAACGGGGGGGGGGGGGGGCATCTGCGGCGGTCTGTCCCGGAAGTGGGTGCAGATACCTGGATTATACAGGTAACTGTACCCCCCTCCCCCCTGAAAGGTGCCGATTGTGGCACCGGAGGGGGGGAGGGATCAGATTAGTGGAACTTCCCCGTTAGGGTGGAGAACTGCTTTAATCGTTCTGTTCCAGTTGTGTAGCTATTACAATTTGGCCCTTCTCAAAGTCACTCCAATCCTTATGGTTGCCTGTTTTTTCTGCTTTTGACTAGTCTTGTGCACAATGGAAAATTTCTTTTAGTTTCGGTTCGTTGTCATTCGTAAAATACATAATTTCGTTCTGTTATATTCGTTATGTTGCGTTAATACGTTTTCGGATAATTAGTTATTATTCGTAGAGTGTCGAATTCATTCGTTCGTATTCGTAGAAATTCGCTATTTATGTATGCATAGACATTCGTGATAATGATTCGTAGTTTGGAAAGTCGTTTGTTTATTGAATCTTTTAACACAATGACAACGTCTCTTCTCGGCTCAAATACAATACAACACCCTTCTCACTCAGTCCTCAGGAATGCACTTTGCCAGTAATCCAACCTCCGGCACAAAATTAATTAGCTGATTGGACTATAAGATTTACTTTGAGCTGACTTTTTGTTTCATTAGTGCTTTAAAGAATTACCGAATTCATTCTAATTCATTCGTTATATTTCTTTCGTATTCGTTGTTATTCGTTAATTTTTTATTCGGACATTCGGATGCATCCGAATGTCCAAAAGATGCAAAATTCGGCCTGAATTTCGATTCGTTACGAAACGAATTGCACAAGCCTACTTTTGACACATGAACTTCAGGGACAACATGTTCACTAACCGCCTAATATATCCCACCTACTTTCAGGTGACATTGTAAAGGGATAATCAATTTTATTCGCTTTACCTGTCAGTGATATAAGGTTACGGCCAATGTAGGTTTTATTATTCACAACTGTATTAAAAAATTCTCTACTTATCCACCATCACTAGGACCATATATACCGTAACGCTCTCAGCAGGGTAACGAGCCCCAGACATCAGTAGAAAAAAAAAAGACACAAATTAGTTAATGTTACCAGTCTACAGATCCTTGATAATTAAACAGTACAGGTATCACTATCCCTGGTGCCCATCCTTTTTAACTTTTCTGAGTGCCTGTTCTGTCAAAACCAGGACATTTCGGAGACATGCCTCCTAGCTTTTAATTGTACTCTGTGATTCCCTATTAATGAAAAAAAAAAAATATGGCTTCCAGCTATACAACAAACAAATACATTGTCTATCAGCGCAGGTCTGGAACTCAATTATCATACCAGAAACACAATGGTAGAGTTGTAATAAAATAACGATGCAATTTATATATAGCACAAGGTCCTCGGCCTTCCTCACATCTTGCATTATGCTATTTTACCTTTACGACACGTATTAACCTGATGTTATGCTTGGGTTTTCTCGCTTGTCACGCTGAATGGGATTATATAATGAACACTTCCACACTTCAGCATAACCAGGGAAAAAAAAGATTAAATTGAGAGCTATCGCCGCTTTGCACCTGTGCTTTCAATAACTATTTCACATGTAAAGATGGGAGCTCCGAGAAGGACTGGAGGACGATCGGGCGCACGTGTTATGCAAATTGGAAGAAAGTAGTAAAAGAGAAAAAAAATAAAAATGCAAGCGCATGAATATGGTCTACGAGGCTGATTGATTTAATATCAAAGATTATCCATTCATCATAAAAAGGGCTCTTGATATCAGCGCATTATTACGGAAGATCAAAGGGATGAGTAATCATGAACAAGTTCCTATTCGTAACGAGGAAGGTTGATAAAGGAGGCAGATAATTGTAGAAGAGATGGCTTAATCTGATATTGGCATCAGGAAAGAAAAGAGATATGTAAGGTGACTGCGGATAAGGTATGATGTCATCAGGGGTGTAGGCCAGTGGTGGTCAACTTTCTTGATATGGGGGGGCCTCAAGTGTTGCCCTCAACATCACCAACAAAGGGCCGCACATAAAAGTCAGTTAATATTTACTGTCAGAGGCAGTGACTGTGGACATGATGCAAGGGATGGTCAGAGGACATGACACTGGAGATGGTCAGAGACTGCAGACATGATTCAAGGGATGGTCAGACTGCAGACATGATACAGGTGATAGTCAGAGACTGCGGACATGATACAAGAGATGATCAGAGACTGCAGACATGATACAAGAGATGGTCAAAGACTGCAGACATGATACAAGAGATGGTCAGAGACTGCGGACATGATACAAGAGATGATCAGAGACTGTGGACATGATACAAGAGATGGTCAGTGACTGTGGACATGATACAAGAGATGATCAGAGACTGTGGACATGATACAAGAGATGATCAGAGACTGTGGACATGATACAAGAGATGGTCAGAGACTGCGGACATGATGCAAGGAGATGGTCAAAAACTGCAGACATGATACAACAGATGGTCAGACATGATGCAAGGAGATGGTCAGTGACTGCGGACATGATACAAGAGATGATCAGAGACTGCAGACATGATACAGGAGATGGTCAAAAACTGAAGACATGATACAAGAGATGGTCAGAGACTATGGACATGATGCAAGGATATGGTCAGAGACTGCAGACATGATACTAGAGATGGGCAGAGACTGCGGACGTGATACAGGAGAATGTCAGGGGCTGCAGACATGGTACAAGAGATGGTCCAAAACTGTGGACATAATACATGAGGTGGCCAGAGACTATGGACATCTTTCAGGAGACTGAACATGCTATAGCAGTTGCTGGAGACTGGGGACATACTTCAGGAGACAGTAATGGACCGGAGACATTGTACACGAGAGAAATAACTGCTATAACAGGGCACTAGGGTAACACAGATTAGTATCTGCAGGGGCCCCTGGGGGTTAAACATAAGGTGCCAAAGGACCAAATGTGGCCCCTGGGCCATAGGTTAGGCATCAGGGAATATAGAAATTTATGCTTTTGTAGTTTAAAAATGGTCCATTTCCAATCAGCTATAGCCGGAACCTTCCCCGCCCAACAGTTGCATGTACACAAAGGGGCAGAGGGGATTGTGACATCATTGACCTAATACCCTGTTTCCCCTAAAATAAGACCTAGTGTGATTGTCGGTGATAGCTGCAATAAAAGCCCTACCCCCCAAATAAGCCCTAGTTAAAGTCCTTGTAGGTCTTCTTTTCAGGGTAGGGCTTATTTTTGAGGAAACAGAGTAGGGCTTATTTGGGTGGTAGGGCTTATATTGCAGCCAATACCGACAATCACGCTAGGTCTTATTTTAGGGGAAACAGGGTAGGGCCACATGACATGCTGTCCTGAAATGAGGATTAATACACCCCTGATATGTTTTTTCATTGGGTTGGACATAATCATGTGTGAATACCTTCACTTTTAGGAAGGATATTCTAAATATCACTAATTATTCACTGAAACTTTGTTGTAGGGCTTGCTTGTTCATACTAGATTTGCTCTCTAAAGAGAGATCCAAATGCTGATCACTCTTCATAGAGCATTTAACAGGCAGTTGAGGGGGCGTGGTGTTGCCTCCTCATCACCTGCTTTAACCCTTTGAACCCCTGAGACCTGCAGAGTAGCCCCATTCATTTGAATCTATCACATTTGTGGATCTGGCATGTAAACAAGGCAGATCCCCGTTCTGACAGGGAAGTACACAGAGATCTTCTGTCCCTAGTAATCAGGAACCGTGATCTCTGTGTTCTTCCTAACAGTCCCTCCACCACACTTGCAGGAAACACTGTTAACCCCTTGATTGCCCCTGATGTTAACCTCTTCCCTGCCAGTGTAATTTATACAATGATCAGGGCATTTTTTTTAGCACTGATCACTGTATTGGTGTCACTTGTCCCCAAAAAGTGTCACTTAGGGTCTGATTTGTCCACCGCAATGTCGCAGTCCCACAAAAAAAAACGATGATCTCCGCCATTACCAGTAAAAACAATAAAAAAAAAAATAAAAAAAACCCTAAATCTATCCTGTAGCTTGTAGACGATAACTTTTTGTACAAACCAATCAATATACGTTTATTGGGCATTTTTTACCAAAAATATGTAGCAGAATACATAATGGTTTAAATTGATGAAGAAATTATTTTTTTTCCATTTTTTTTGGATATGTTTTATAGCAAAAAGTAAAAAATATATATATTTTTTTCAAAATTGTCTGCCTTTTTTTGTTTATAGTGCAAAAAACAAAACAAAACGCAGAGGTGATTAAAGTGGGGTGCCCCCTAAAAAAAAAAAATTTTAAAGTCAGCAGCTACAAATACTGCAGCTGCTGACTTTTAATATTCGGACATTTACATATCCCAGGGTCCAGCGATGTGGGGGAACGAAGCCCCCCTCGTTCCCCGCTCCGTTCGCGGCATCGGCATGGTGGGCACCCGGCTGTGGCTTCACAGCCGGGCACCCACTGCGCATGCGCAGTGGGTGCCCGGGTCCCAGATGACTGTGCGGTGACAGGTCCCAGATGACTGTGCGGCACCGAGGGGAAGTGATGTCACCAGCCCGGGCAATGTAGGAGGCAGACTACAAGGGATCCCCTACCAACAGGCATTTAGAGGTGAGTAAAAAAAAAAAAATTTCCAATTATTTTGTTTTTATTTTTTAATGAATTTTAAGCAATTTTTTATTTTTTTTTGGTGGCAACACCACTTTAAATACCACCAAAAGAAAGCTCTATTTGTGGGGGGGGGGGGGGGGGGGAACGTAAATTTTGTTTGGGTACAGCGTCGCACGACCATGCAATTATCAGTTAAAGCGACGCAGTCATGTTTGGTCATGGGGGGGGATCTTCTGGTCTATAAGTGGCTAAATAAATACACTATGTTGAGAAAGTGCTGTCACCCTAAAATATGAAGCGTGTTACTGGCAGGATAGGCAAAATTAAAGGAAAACTAATGTAGCCACCACTAGGGGACAGCTTTCACCTAGTATAGTTTTTTTGGGGGGGTATAAAAAAAGGACATTATTATTTCCTTAGTTAGTGCGATTTAATGTCAATACATGAAACCTTTTAAATCCATATGCGCATAGCCACCGCTTAAAGTACTGCAAAGTGCACGGTATGGACATCGATCGGGTCAATTCGCGGAGATGCAATGAGGTACCAAGAATCCCATCTGTGTCACATCAAATGGCACAATAACACAAGTCACATCTGTGCATATCAGGAGCCCTCGTCATTAGGATTTGTCAATAACGTACATCTCTTCCTTTACTAGGAAATGGCTTGTGAACGAGGGAAAGATAAATGACTGCATTAGACTTCAATCTGAAAACATAAGATATGAGAGCAATTCAGCATCTGACCATCACAGGTCAATAGCTTGCTGATGGTCCAAATTGATTCACTTGTCAAAGATTAATGACACTAACATACCTCCCAAAAGTCACGATTTTAGTTACAGATGCTGCGTTTTCGGGAAAGATCTAGGCAATGGGTAAGGCCTTATTTGTGATGAGCGAAGGTGCCGGTGAGTTGGGGAATTTTGTTTGAGATTTGAAGATCCCAGTCAACCCCATTGAAGTCCTTTGGGTGGGGGTGCAAATTTGTTTTAATCTTGGCCTGGGGATGATAGAACAACTATTGCAAAAAAAGGCATTGGAAGCCAGGAGCTGCCATGGAGAACATATGCCAAGCCTGAAATAATGTTTTAACGTTACCAAAAGTATTGGGACACCTGCCTTTACACGCACATGAACTTTAATGTCGTCCCAGTCTTAGTCCGTAGGTTTCAATATTGAATTGGCCCACTCTCTGCAGCTAGAACAACTTCAACTCTTCTGGGAAGGCTGTCTACAAGGTTTAGGAGTGTGTCTATGGGAATGTTTGACCATTCTTCCAGAAGGGCATTGTGTTGGACCAGAAGGTTTGGCTCACAGTCTCCGCTCTAATTCACCCCAAAGGTGTTCTATCAGGTTGAGATCAGGACTCTGTATAGGCCAGTCAAGTTCCTCCACCACAAACACACTCATCCATGTCTTTATGGACCTTGCTTTGTGTACTGGTCCAAATCATTTGGTGGAGGGAGGATTATGGTGTGGGGTTGTTTTCCAGGGGTCGGTTTTGGCCCCTTAGTTCCAGTGATGGGAACGCTTAAGGTGTCAGCATACCAAGACATTCTGGACAATTTCATGCTCACAGCTTTGTGGGAATAGTTTGGGGATGGTCCCTTCCTGTTGCAACATGGCTGCACACCAGTGCACAAAGCAAGGTCTATAAAGACATGGATGAGCGAGTATGGGGGGGAGGAACTTGACTGCCCTGCACAGAGTCCTGAGATATTCGCACATGTCCCCCATGGCAGTTCCTGGCTTCCAATGCCTTTTTTTTTTGCAGTAGTTGGTCTATCAACCCCAGGCCAAGATTGATTAAAACAAATTTGCACCCGTCAAAGACTTCAATGGGGTTCATTGGGATCTCCAAATAAAAAAAAAAAATACCCCAACTCCCCGGCAGCTTCGCCCATCACTAATAAGGTCTTACCAATTACAATAAAAATATGAATTACAGCGCTAGCAAACACAACATAAACAAATATGAAAAATATTCTTTAGAAATAAAGAGTGAAAGTCCATTTAAAGTGACTGATGTGCTCCAATCCAACAAAAGTGCTCCGGAGTTTTCAAGGTGTACCACAACACCCCCTCCTGTGTCCCCACTTACCAGATGGAATGGACCCCCAGCTTTTCAGTCTATGGGGTCACTTCAGACTTTATTAATGGTGGCCAGGGATGGCAGCTTTAACCTCAGATCATCAGGTAGATCTCCTTTGTTATGGACACTCAGCCAAGATAAGAGGTACCCAGAATGAAAGGAAGGGGCTAATAGTGAAGTACCATTTGAGCAAAGGATTTATTGTGCATAAAAAGGAATACTTACAAGAAGTAAGATAAAACCTGGCATAAAAATCAGGGAGCTGAATACAAAAACGTTGTTAATGACGTGCGTTCCACCGATACCGGAAGTGATGTCAAAGGAACCTTGGAACCGGTCTTACCCATTTCCTAGATCTTTCCCGAAATGCAGCTTCTGGAAGAATGGTCAAACATTCCCATAGACACGCTCCTAAACCTCATGGACAGCCTTCCCAGAAGATTTGAAGCTGTTATAGCTGCAAAGGGTGGGCCATCTCAATATTGAACCCTACGGACTAATGCCCTGTACACACGACTGGACTTTCCGGCAGAAAAGGTCCGACGGAATCATTTCATTGGATATTCCGATCACGTGTGGGCTTCATCTGACTTTTTCTTTTGAAAATTCTGACGGACCTAGAAATAGAACATGTTTTAAATCTTTCCACCGGAATCAATTCCTATCGGGAAAACCGCTTGTCTGTATGCTGTTCCGATGGACCAAAAAACGATGCAAGGGCAGCTATTGGCTACTGGCTATTGAACTTCCTTGTTTAGTCACGTTTAGGTCATCACGTGCAAAACAAACAGACTTACGAACGGACTTAGTCCATTCGTGTGTGGCTAAATCCGGTCGTGTGTATGCAGCATAAGACTAGGATGCCATTAAAGTCCTTTTTCTAGTCCCATTGTATGTGTTGTACGTCACTGCGTTCTAGACGATCGGACTTTGGTGTGATCGTGTGTAGGCAAGTCCGTTTCAGCGGAACATCATCGGAAAAACTGTCAGAGTTTATTGTGATGGAAAAAATGGTCATGTGTACGCGGCATAAGACTGGGATACCATTAGCCCTTGTACTCATGGTCGGAGGTTCCGACAACCAAATCCGACGGATTCTGTCCGTCGGATTTTGTCCGACAGATCTTGTCCGAAACTGTTGCATACACACGGTCGGACGAAGTTGGCGGAAAATCCGATCTTTCAGAATGTGATGACGTTATTTCTTTACGACGGGACTACGTTCAGGCTAGTAGTCAATAGCTTTGGTGTAGGAATTTGATCTGAGCATGCGTGGCACTTTGTCCAATCTGAATTCTCTACACATGATCGGAGTATGTCCGATCGGACCAGTTTGTCTGAAAATATTTCCAGCAAGTTGGAAAATTTGGTCCGACGGATATTCCGACGGAAACAGTCCGATGCATACCACACACAGTCGGATTATCCGACAAAACGGTCCGATAGGACGCATTCCGACGGATTATCCAACTGTGTGTACAAGGGCTTAAAGTTCATGGGCGTGTAAAGGCAGGTGTCCCAATACTTTTGACAATATAGCGCAGTGATTCTCAACCAGGGTTCCGTGGAACCCTAGGGTTCTTCCAGAGGTTGCTAGGGGTTCCTTGAACACTGGGCAATTTCTGCCTCTCAGATAAGTTCCCACTCACACCTTTGATCTTTTTAACTATCTGTAAGGAGATAATTCTTCCCAATTACCACAAGTGTAAGCCCTTGTACACACGGTCGGAGATTCCGACGGAATGTGTCCTATCGGACTGTATTGTCGGATAATCCGACTGTGTGTGGTCTCCATCGGACTGTTTCCGTCGGAATATCCGCCGGACCAAGTTTTCCAACTTGTCTATAACATTTTCCGACAAAATGCTCCGATCGGACATACTCCAATCATGTGTAGCCTACTGCAACGGACAAAGTGCCACGCATGCTCAGATCAAATTCCTAGACCAAAGCTATTGGCTACTAGCCTGAACGTAGTCCCGTCGTAACGAAATAACGTCATCACGTTATGTACAATCGGATTATCCGACAACTTTGTCCGACCGTGTGTGTGCAACAGTTTCGGACAAAATCCGTTGGACAAAATCCGTCTGACAAAATCCAACAGATTTGGTTGTCAGAATGTCCGACCGTGTGTACAAGGATAAGGACCATTCTTCCCACTGACCATCACAGTAATGTATCATGAGTTGTAGATTACTCATTTTTAGCAGGGGTTCCCTGAGACCGGAGAACTATTTCAAGGGTTCTTCTGTGTTGAAAAGGTTGAGAAAGGCTAATATAGCGTATCAGTATTGTGTGTAGATACCCTTCAATGTGTATGTTTTTTTTTTTTTTTGTTTTTTTTTTATATAGGGGATTTACTGACACTTAAAATTCAGATTTGGATTAACCCTCAAAATGAAAAAAAAATAAATAATGCCCTGACTTCTCCTGTCTATAAATCTCATAATAACTACCCTGGAAGTCACATATATGCTCCTTGTTCTCTCTCAAAATAATATGAGCATAATTTGGCCGTGATGACAGAAATGTATTGAAGATATTTCAGGTTAAAAACTACTTTTGCGTGTTCTTTTAAAAAAAAAAAAAAGTACTTTTCCTAAATTGGACTTTTATTTTTTATTTTATTTTTTCACACTGAATGATACACATTAAATGGCGAAGCTTTCATTTGCAGCACGATTGTCGCATTCAGCAATTCAGAAATGCATAGAGCGCACGTTACCAAAGAATATATTGAAACGGCTTGAGAACGGTAAATGGTTCTGTGTTGTTAATCTCGGAGGTCTATTCAGACAAGTGTTGTGTTTGTGTACGCCTGAATATGAGAAACATCTTTTTATTGTTCGCTCTTTTAGCGTGAACATAAGAGCCTTGACAAGACTTTGACAATTAATAGCGAGTTGGTCCATTTTAAAATGAAGAATAAAAAGCATACAAGCACAGCGCAGACAAGTACGATTGATAATAAACTTGAAATAGAAAGGACAAGGCTGTCCTCTATGGGATTTCTGTATCTTATACAGATATAGCTGTAAAGTACTAAAACCTCGTCACTGTTTAAAATCACAATCACCAAAATCTGAGCCTCGTACAGTAAATGTGCTGGTGTTCTGACATATAGAGTCTGGCCATCTAAAAGTGTCTGCCCTGTACTGCGCAGGCGGAGATTCGGAAAAAATCTCCGAAGATGAATGGCGCCTGCGCCGCGAGTCGAAGTGCAAGCCCCACCATCCAACTGGACATAGGGCTGCACATATTAAAGGGCCCCTCGCAGGCTTGCTTCGCTCGCCACGCTTCGGGCACGGCCTGTTAATGTTTTTTTTTTATATCTATCCACATGTTTTGCCTTTCAATTCTATTTTAAATGGTATGGGTTTAAAAATAGAAATGAAAGCTGACCACATTAGGCAGCAGAACACACTTTGGTCAGTTTTCTGGCTGTGCTGCAAACTCAGCCTGCTCTCCTTCAATCATCAAACTTGTCCTAACCCCCCCCCCCCCCCCACTCCCCCCCCACATCTTTTCATTGACTAGTGTGCTGCTGTTTTGTTTCTCCTCCCCTAACTCTTAGCCCCTGTACACACGGTCGGAGATTCCGACAACCAAATCCGTCGGATTTTGTCCGACGGATCTTGTCTGAAACTGTTGCATACACACGTTCGGACAAAGTTGTCAGAAAATTCGATCTTTCAGAATGTGATGACGTAATTTCGTTACGATGGGACTACGTTCACGCTAGTAGCCAATAGCTTTGGTGTAGGAATTTGATCTGAGCATGCGTGGCACTTTGTCCGATCGAAATTCTCTACACATGATCGGAGTACGTCCGATCGGAGCAGTTTGTCGGAAAATATTTCCAGCAAGTTGGAAAATTTGGTCCGACGGATATTCCGACGGAAACAGTCCGATGCATACCACACACAGTCGGAATATCAGACAAACCGCTCCGATCAGACACATTCCGACGGAATCTCCGACCGTGTGTACAAGGGCTTATGCAGCTGGGACCAGAGGGAATGTGATCACTTATATAAAAGGGGGAAAAAAGGTTTTTATATCGATACACAAATGTTTGCCTTTGATTTCTATGTGAAACTGTATGGGTTGTTTTATATGTACTTTAATCATACCTCCCAACCTGTGGCGGCTGGTGCTCCATCAAACGGGGGGGGAACGGAAAAAAAACCAAAACACCCTCCCCCACTACACACACACACACACACACACACACACACTCACACACCAATGCCCCTGGTCTCTGGCTCGATTGACACTTACCCCATCCAGGTTGTGGCTGCGGCTTCCCGCCTCTGTCTCCTCCGTGTCCTGGCGGTCGCTGCTTCTCCCTCTGGCCAATCAGGTCTTCAGACTCCTGACCAATTGTGTCTCAGGACCTGCTTCCTGATTAGCCAGGAGGAGAAACAGAAAGACATTAGAGAATATTATTTCGCTAAAGTCACCCAACTGGGCGGGCTCAGGGTGCAGTTCTCTGCGCCCCGAGCCCACCCTTTTTTTAAGCCAATTAGAGCCTCAAATTCTAATCATGTGCTTCAATAAAAATAAACCCTCATTGAAATTCATGCGTCTGGTACCCTGCATGGAGATTAGGGGCTGGGCACGAAACCCCTGCACCCCTTATGGACGGGCCACCACTGCTCCCAAATAGTGATGGCCGAACGGTTCGCCCGGCGGTCGTTTCGCGGCGAATTTCCGACTTTCGCCGTCCGCGGGTTCGAACGCCTTTTTCCGTCGTTCGCCCCGGCGGACTTACGTGTTTAATGTATACAAGAACTTTAACCTTTCGTGACACGTTTATCATGTGTTACAGGACAACCAATTGAGACATGACAGCTCATGGACACTTGGACATTCCCCCTAACCTATAAATACACCCGATCCGGTGGCCATTTTACATTCTTTCTTCTGTCACTGTAGGGAAAGGATCCTGTGTGGAGTAGGGACAGAGAAAACGCTAGCTATTTGGTACACAAAAGTTCTTTTCAGGACTGGTATAGGTGTTAGGTCAGCAGCCTGAGTTTCTTTTGTCAGTTTAGATAAAGGGACAGAGCGCTGTATGCTGCTATTTTAGGGACAGCTCAGCCAGATTAGTCTTTCTTCATCATCATCATCATCATCATCATTAGCTGTTACTATCAGGTCCACAAAAGAGCTGTTCCAGCTAATCGTTCCAGCCTACTCTTTTTTGCCAATTTGTATAGGGACAGGCAGGAAGCAGTGTGTCAGGCAGTGAGGATAATTTTAAAGACTTGCTGTTACTATTAGTTCCACAAAGGTTCTTTTCAGGACTGGTATCAGTGGTACGGTAATAGGCTTGTACACGTATAATATTCTTTCTTCCAAATATAGAAAGAATATTATACTTGACTGCTGCCCTTCTGCTGCAGTCTGCTAATCATTCACAACTCACTTGTTCCACAAAGCTCTTTATCAGGACTGGTAACTTGGTCTGTCTAGGGTGCTACGGTACATAGGCTTGGGTGCGGTACAGTCTGCTGTTCTGTAAGGACCGCTATCGGTCCACAATACATAGGGTTGCCGTGCACTACTGCTGACCGCTGCCCTATACTGCAGCAGTCCTTCATTGGTATAGGGACTGACGTACAGTCTGCTAATCACTAACACACAACCTGCTTGGTCCACAAAAGTTCTTATAAGGACTGGTAACTTGGTATAGGGTGCTACGGTACATAGGCCTGAGTGCGTTACAGTCTGCTGTTCTGTAAGGACCGCTATCGGTCCACAATACATAGGGTTGCCGTGCACTACTGCTGACCGCTGCCCTATACTGCAGCAGTCCTTCAGCGGTATAGGGACTGACGCACAGTCTGCTAAACACTAACACACAACCTGCTTGGTCCACAAAAGTTTTTATAAGGACTGGTAACTTGGTATAGGGTGCTACGGTACATAGGCCTGAGTGCAGTACAGTCTGCTGTTCTGTAAGGACCGCTATCGGTCCACAATACATAGGGTTGCCGTGCACTACTGCTGACCGCTGCCCTATACTGCAGCAGTCCTTCATTGGTATAGGGACTGACGTACAGTCTGCTAATCACTAACACACAACCTGCTTGGTCCACAAAAGTTCTTATAAGGACTGGTAACTTGGTATAGGGTGCTACGGTACATAGGCCTGAGTGCGTTACAGTCTGCTGTTCTGTAAGGACCGCTATCGGTCCACAATACATAGGGTTGACGTGCACCACTGCTGACCGCTGCCCTATACTGCAGCAGTCCTTCAGCGGTATAGGGACTGACGTACAGTCTGCTAAACACTAATACACAACCTGCTTGGTCCACAAAAGTTCTTATAAGGACTGGTAACTTGGTATAGGGTGCTACGGTACATAGGCTTGAGTGCGGTACAGTCTGCTGTTCTGTAAGGACCGCTATCGGTCCACAATAGATAGGGTTGACGTGCACCACTGCTGACCGCTGCCCTATACTGCAGCAGTCCTTCAGCGGTATAGGGACTGACGCACAGTCTGCTAAACACTAACACACAACCTGCTTGGTCCACAAAAGTTTTTATAAGGACTGGTAACTTGGTATAGGGTGCTACGGTACATAGGCCTGAGTGCGTTACAGTCTGCTGTTCTGTAAGGACCGCTATCGGTCCACAATACATAGGGTTGCCGTGCACTACTGCTGACCGCTGCCCTATACTGCAGCAGTCCTTCATTGGTATAGGGACTGACGTACAGTCTGCTAATCACTAACACACAACCTGCTTGGTCCACAAAAGTTCTTATAAGGACTGGTAACTTGGTATAGGGTGCTACGGTACATAGGCCTGAGTGCGTTACAGTCTGCTGTTCTGTAAGGACCGCTATCGGTCCACAATACATAGGGTTGACGTGCACCACTGCTGACCGCTGCCCTATACTGCAGCAGTCCTTCAGCGGTATAGGGACTGACGTACAGTCTGCTAAACACTAATACACAACCTGCTTGGTCCACAAAAGTTCTTATAAGGACTGGTAACTTGGTATAGGGTGCTACGGTACATAGGCTTGAGTGCGGTACAGTCTGCTGTTCTGTAAGGACCGCTATCGGTCCACAATACATAGGGTTGCCGTGCACTACTGCTGACCGCTGCCCTATACTGCAGCAGTCCTTCATTGGTATAGGGACTGACGTACAGTCTGCTAATCACTAACACACAACCTGCTTGTTCCACAAAAGTTCTTATAAGGACTGGTAACTTGGTATAGGGTGCTACGGTACATAGGCTTGAGTGCGGTACAGTCTGCTGTTCTGTAAGGACCGCTATCGGTCCACAATAGATAGGGTTGACGTGCACCACTGCTGACCGCTGCCCTATACTGCAGCAGTCCTTCAGCGGTATAGGGACTGACGTACAGTCTGCTAAACACTAATACACAACCTGCTTGGTCCACAAAAGTTCTTATAAGGACTGGTAACTTGGTATAGGGTGCTACGGTACATAGGCTTGAGTGCGGTACAGTCTGCTGTTCTGTAAGGACCGCTATCGGTCCACAATAGATAGGGTTGACGTGCACCACTGCTGACCGCTGCCCTATACTGCAGCAGTCCTTCAGCGGTATAGGGACTGACGTACAGTCTGCTAAACACTAATACACAACCTGCTTGGTCCACAAAAGTTCTTATAAGGACTGGTAACTTGGTATAGGGTGCTACGGTACATAGGCTTGAGTGCGGTACAGTCTGCTGTTCTGTAAGGACCGCTATAGGTCCACAATAGATAGGGTTGACGTGCACCACTGCTGACCGCTCACCTATACTGCAGCA
The DNA here is from genome assembly GCF_037356315.1 of Lithobates pipiens. Taxonomy (NCBI): domain Eukaryota; kingdom Metazoa; phylum Chordata; class Amphibia; order Anura; family Ranidae; genus Lithobates; species Lithobates pipiens. Next base: position 306,944,910 of record NW_027507785.1, read on the forward strand.
GTCCTTCAGCGGTATAGGGACTAAGAGTTTTGTCACAGGGTCATTTAAAAAATGACATGCAGAGGAAGAGGCAGGCCCTTCCGCAGGGGTGGTAGGGGTAGGGCAGGAGCAACAGGCTTGAGCCAAAGTGGGAAGTTGCAGAAGGTGCGTTCAATTACTTTAAAGGATGCACCAGACTTGGTTGAGTGGCTCGCTCAGCCTTACTCTTCTGCACCCTCCTCATCCTCTCGATCTGCACCCTCTTCTTCACTCTCTGCTATGTGCACCCCCAAAGACACTACCACCAACAACACGACCACCACCACCACCACCACATACCTTCCGCTTGAGTCACTGGAATTATTTTCCGATCCATATCAAGAGGACATTTCTGATGCGCAGCCACTCTTGGTATTGGATCAGGAAGAGGAGGTAGCAACAAGCGCTACTCAGCAGTCTGACGCCAGTACCCAGATCAGCCCAAGGAGGAGGTTGGTCCCCGGTGTTGCTGCCTACTCTACTTATAGCGGTGGGGAAGGTGACGTTGATGATGACGTGTCTAGTGATGTCACGTGGGTGCCCACAAGAGAGGAAGAGGAGGGGAGTTCAGAGGGAGATATGGACCAGCAGATAGGGAGGAGAAGCAGCAATGACTTACATTGCACAGCAGGGACAAAGCAGACTGCAAATGTATCAGGAGCGAGTCATCGACCATGTACGGTCACATCTGGCGCTCCCAGGACACCGGCACATGGCTCCGCAGTGTGGGCTTTTTTTAACGTGTCCGCTGCTGACAATAGCGTTGCCATCTGCAATCTTTGCAGTCAACGCGTTAGTCGCGGTAAGCCCAATACTCACCTAGGGACGACCGCCTTAAGAAGGCACATGAGCAGCCATCACCGAGCCCAGTGGGAGCAACGGAACACACAAAGCCACACTGCAGGCTCTCACCGTCCAGCCTCGTCTTCTACTTCTCCTTCTCCTCTCTCCTCACAATTGTCCTCCACTCCACCTTCCATCACGCCAAGCTCACATTTTTCTGCAAAAAGGCAGGCTTCCGTGGGCCTAATGTTTGAGCGTAAAAAAATGATGACGCCGGATAACCCTCTTGCCCAACGGTTGGCGGCTGGCTTGTCAGAACTCATAGCCCGCCAACTACTGCCATATAAACTGGTGGACTCGGAGGCCTTTCGCAAATTTGTGGCCATTGGAACACCACAATGGAAGGTCCCAGGAAGGAAGTATTTCTCAGAGAAGGGCATCCCAGAGCTATATGGCCATGTTCAGCGGCAAGTGAATGTATCTCTGGCACACAGTGTCGGTGCCAAGATACATCTGACCACAGACACGTGGTCTAGCAAACACGGGCAGGGAAGGTATATCAGTTTTACTGCCCACTGGGTGAACCTTCTGACGGCCGTCAAGCATGTAACCCGTGGCACCCGTGTAGATTTGGTTTTACCGCCACGGATTGCATGCAGGCCTGACTCTTCTTCTCCTCCTCCTACTCCATCCTCCTCCCTCTCCTCCTCAGCTGCCTCCTCCTTTTCCGCTGCTAGCGTCTCTTCCACTGCACCGCCCAAGCTCCCCAGAACCTATTCCACATGCCAGGTGAGACGTTGCCATGCCGTGCTGCGTCTGTTGTGCCTGGAAGCAAAGAGCCACACTGGCCCGGCACTCCTTTCAGCTTTGCGTTCACAGGCAGATGAGTGGCTAACACCGCTCAATTTGACAGTTGGTAAAGTGGTGTGTGACAACGGTGCCAATCTGCTTAGCGCATTGAAACAGGGCAAAATCACGCACGTGCCGTGCATGGCACACGTCTTAAACTTGGTCGTGCAGCGATTCCTTGTCAAATACCCTGGGGTCCAGGACATCTTGCGGCAGGCAAGGAAAATCTCGGCCCATTTCAGAAGATCTTACACGGCCATGGCTCGCCTTGCTGACATTCAGCGGCGACACCATCTGCCGGTCAGACGTCTTATTTGCGATTGCCCGACGCGATGGAACTCAACCTTCTATATGCTTGATAGGCTGCTCCAGCAGAAACGTGCAGTTAACGTCTACCTGTATGAACTCTGCGAAAGAAACGGTTCTGGGGAGCTGGGTTTTTTTTCACCGCGCCAGTGGCTGCTCATGCGCGACACATGCAGACTTCTGCGGCCATTTGAGGAGATCACCAAACTGGTCAGTCGCAGCCATGGCGCCATCAGTGACATGGTACCTTATGCCTTCTTTCTGGAGCGTGCATTGCGTCGTGTCATTGATCAGGCTGTGGAGGAGCAGGAGCGGGAAGATGAGGAAGTCGCAATGCTGGATGAATTCCCAGGGGGGGCTACTCTATCTGAGACAAGTCAACAACAGGAGTCTGATGAGGAGTCAGAGGAGGATGGTGCCGGGGCGGATGAGCAGGAGCAAGAAGAGCATGCTTTAAACCTTTCTGGGATCCCTGTTGTGCGAGGATGGGGAGAGGAGAATGAAGAGGACGACATTATCCTGGATGATGAGCAGGAGCCAGGCCACCACACCGCTTCCACTTTAGTGCAAATGGGGGCCTTCATGCTCCAGTGTTTTAATAGGGACCCCCGTATAAAAAGCATGAGGGTCAAGGACCAGTACTGGGTGGCAACGTACTTAGACCCCCGGTACAAACACAAAATGGCGGAAATGTTACCGCCGTCGCAGAGGGCTGTCAGAATGCAGCACTTCCAGGCCTTGCTTCGAGAAATGCTGCATTCTGCTTTTGCGTGCGCTGGCAGAGGAGCAATTCCCACTCCCAGAGAAGGATTTGCGGGTACCAATCCAACAGCGCCTGCAAGAAGAGGCCGGTTTGAAGATGTGTTGGTGACTTCGGATATGAGGTCATTCTTTCAGCCGACCCATCGACAGGTGTCATCCGGATCCAGCATCAGGGAACGCCTAGACCGTCAGGTGTCCGACTACATTGGGTTAACGGCCGATGTGGACGCTCTGAGGAGTGATGAACCCCTAGACTACTGGGTGGGCAGGCTTGACCTCTGGCCAGAGCTTGCCCAATTTGCAATCGAACTGTTGGCTTGCCCCTCATCCAGTGTCCTGTCCGAAAGGACGTTCAGCGCAGCAGGGGGGATTGTGACCGATAAGCGTACTCGCCTAGCTCACCACAGTGTTAACTACCTCACATTTCTAAAAATGAATGAGGCATGGATCTCGGAGGAATTCAACACATGTGATCAGTAGACCATGTATATGTCTATAAACAATTTTTGGAATCAAGCACACAGACCTTCTTAATTCATTTGGCTCACTTCCCTGACCCAAAAAAGCACACCGTACTATATGCCCCTACCCTCCTCTTTGAAGAGGTTGAGCGGTGTCATATTTCTACTGGGGCTGCTTATTATGAGGGGTTCCCACCATCCCTGTGCTGTGCTGACTTCCTCCTGGGTGTTCTTATTATGAGGGGCTCCCACCATCCCTGTGCTGTGCTGACTTCCTCCTGGGGGTTCTTATTATGAGGGGATCACACCATCCCTGTGCTGTGCTGACTTCCTCCTGGGGCTGCTTACGGTGCTGCTGTCAGCGCTGTATGTCACGGAGCTGCTGTCAGCGCTGTATGTCACGGAGCTGCTGTCAGCGCTGTATGTCACGGAGCTGCTGTCAGCGCTGTATGTCACGGAGCTGCTGTCAGCGCTGTATGTCACGGAGCTGCTGTCAGCGCTGTATGTCACGGAGCTGCTGTCAGCGCTGTATGTCACGGAGCTGCTGTCAGCGCTGTATGTCACGGAGCTGCTGTCAGCGCTGTATGTCACGGAGCTGCTGTCAGCGCTGTATGTCACGGAGCTGCTGTCAGCGCTGTATGTCACGGAGCTGCTGTCAGCGCTGTATGTCACGGAGCTGCTGTCAGCGCTGTATGTCACGGAGCTGCTGTCAGCGCTGTATGTCACGGTGCTGCTGTCAGCGCTGTATGTCACGGAGCTGCTGTCAGCGCTGTATGTCACGGAGCTGCTGTCAGCGCTGTATGTCACGGAGCTGCTGTCAGCGCTGTATGTCACGGAGCTGCTGTCAGCGCTGTATGTCACGGAGCTGCTGTCAGCGCTGTATGTCACGGAGCTGCTGTCAGCGCTGTATGTCACGGAGCTGCTGTCAGCGCTGTATGTCACGGTGCTGCTGTCAGCGCTGTATGTCACGGAGCTGCTGTCAGCGCTGTATGTCACGGAGCTGCTGTCAGTGCTGTATGTCACGGAGCTGCTGTCAGCGCTGTATGTCACGGAGCTGCTGTCAGCGCTGTATGTCACGGAGCTGCTGTCAGCGCTGTATGTCACGGTGCTGCTGTCAGCGCTGTATGTCACGGAGCTGCTGTCAGCGCTGTATGTCACGGAGCTGCTGTCAGCGCTGTATGTCACGGAGCTGCTGTCAGCGCTGTATGTCACGGAGCTGCTGTCAGCGCTGTATGTCACGGAGCTGCTGTCAGCGCTGTATGTCACGGTGCTGCTGTCAGCGCTGTATGTCACGGAGCTGCTGTCAGCGCTGTATGTCACGGAGCTGCTGTCAGTGCTGTATGTCACGGAGCTGCTGTCAGCGCTGTATGTCACGGAGCTGCTGTCAGCGCTGTATGTCACGGAGCTGCTGTCAGCGCTGTATGTCACGGTGCTGCTGTCAGCGCTGTATGTCACGGAGCTGCTGTCAGCGCTGTATGTCACGGAGCTGCTGTCAGCGCTGTATGTCACGGAGCTGCTGTCAGCGCTGTATGTCACGGAGCTGCTGTCAGCGCTGTATGTCACGGAGCTGCTGTCAGCGCTGTATGTCACGGTGCTGATGTCAGTGCTCTGTATTACGGTGCTGCTGTCAGTGCTCTGTATCTCCTGCACCCTCTTGTTTGCCTACCCTGGTCCCTGACCTTCCCTCTCCTCCATTGCCTTCATTAGCTCCATAGTCCTGAATTGTCAGAACAATTTCCCAAATAAAAAAAAAATGCTTGTAGTTATCGATCCCAAATTCACCTCATACATGTATTATGCTATTGTCCAGGTGGTGGGACTACGTGCTACCCCCTAATAATTACCCCGTGGCCGCAAATTCGACCTAAAGGTTTGCGAAATTCGCCTCCCATTGAAGTCAATGGAGCCCGCGGCGAACGGTCGTTTTCGCGAACGTTTGTGTCCGTTCGCGTTTCGCGTTCGCGAAACGTCCCGTCGGAAGTTCGTCCATCACTACTCCCAAATCCCCCTGTATCTCGTTACTCCTCAAATGTCCCTCTTCCTGATTTAAGGTATAGACTTCTTCTTCAAAAAAAACACCATGACAGCATATTCATCCGGCAAAATCACATGAACAATTATTCTGTTTGAGTGGAGAGAAGATTGAATGTTACTTAGCTATTTTCTCTCTGCTGTGTGAATGTTATTCATTCATGCAGAATAGAGTGAATCAGGAAAATACCACATTATAGTCACTAGATGGACTTGCCAATTTTAATGAATAAGTATTTATTTATATCAGGGTTCTCCAAACGTTGTAATTTTTTGTTCTTCAGACTTTAAGGAGGCCAAACTGTGGCCAGCAGCAGTGGAAAATTCCCTGGCATCAGTAGGAGTAAACATCACCACATTTGATATTAGGTGGAGGAATAGTGCCCCATCGTTGGCATCATTAGAAGGAACAGTGCCTCATTATTGGTGTCAGTGGGAGAAATGGTGCCCCATCGTTGGTATCAGTTGGCAGAATAGTGTCTCATATTAGTGAGAGGAATAGAGCCCCAAGGGCTGGATAAAGGCAAGCAAAGGGCCACATCCTTCCCCAGGGCCACAGTTTGGTGACCAATGATTTATAAGATCATGAGCTCCATCTAGTGGCCATTAACAGCATTTTCCTGATTCATTATACTCTATAATTAAATATTCAACCTGCAGGGAAAATAATGTAATAACATTTGATTTTGCCCCCATTCACACAGAACAAACATACATGCTTCACAGGACGATTATCTCTGCATTTTTTTTCTAAACACACCCTTTAGTATTTGATAACATTTTGCAAATATATGTTGGAAATTTCTACGTATGAAAAACTTGCAATGCAATATTCTTAACACCTTACTGTTGGCCCTATGCATATATGTTGCAACATGGCTGTGTGCTTTAATGCTGTGTTTCCACATATATGCATATATCAACGTTGCCGTCCCAGTCTGGGAATGCACGTGTTTGCATGCCAAACAAAAGAACTCACTGCTCCAGGTGAGACAGGAAGCCTAATGACATCACAGGTGCCCGCCTTGGCTCACCCCCCCCCCCCTCCAGTGTCCACAGCTCTGGGTCACTAATTACAATCAAGGGTTAGTCAGGCAGGTTCCCAATCATGTGACCTCTGCGACAGCCAGTCACAGTGATCACATGATCGGAAGCTCAGTAAATGCCTCTGGCTTTAAAATTCCCTTAAAACTTCAGGAAAGCACAGCATTATGGCCACTAGATGGAGCCAATGATACTTCTTTACTATGATCATCAGCTCCATCTAGTGGCCATAATTTGGCATTTTCCTAATTCTCACATAGAAAAGAATCAAATCACATTTGAGTTTGCCCCTTTGACATAAAATGAATGTACATGCAGTTTTATAGGACTAATAGCTCTTTTGTAGGACTAATAGCTCTATAGATTTTCTATTAATACATGCCTAAGCATTTCTTCAGGGGATTTGCCATGTATCTTTAATACCAGACATGCGAACATTGTATTCGTCCATAGAGCACCAATTCAATATATTTATCAAATAAAATGCAGTATATGTAAACAGACTCGGATCCGCAGACCCACAGCAATTTAAAAACCGTACAGCACCGGCCTTCCATGGCAACTCATTTTGTTACCTGTTATGAAATAGACACAAAACTCCATTATTTTCCTATTCCTGGGGCCTCTGCTGTGATTTAGTAGCCGACATCCTGGAATTACACTAGATGAGAACATCAACCAGCGCTTTTGTTGTCGAGAATTATTTTTAACATGTGGTTATGCAGCGTTGTGTGTGTATCAATGCAAGGTACACATCATAAATCTCTCATTTCTCCCCGCACAAATATTGCAGAGGAATGAAATCTCCGTCTTCTGGGACTTATTTAAAGTTTTGCTATCATCTATTGCACAAAATGAATAGCGTCGGTTGTTGACGGTACGCCAAGGCTGCTAAGACAGCTATGTCAAGGTAGCCACTCATTATGGTTTTTTGCTGACCAAAGCAAAACCGGTACCGTTGGGACTGTCGGACGGTCATTAAATCCAGACGTTTTGTAAAAGCTTGGGGAGGGTTTCATACAACGGAGCCATGAGGTGGTTTTACTCTGTTAATCTGGCTCCTGTTTCGGATAGATGGCCCCCCCAGGTGTCTACAAATGTATTCAGTATCATTATAGGGATGGCACAGTGACTTCATTGATTAGCACTTATGCCTTGTAGCATCACGGCCCTTGGTTTGAAAGCCAGGACACTATATGCATGGAGTTTACTTGTTCTCCTTGTGTTTTATTTGGGTTTCCTCTCAATACTCTGTTTTCCTTTCACACGCCAAAGACATGCTAGTAGGTAATTGGCTCCTGTTTAAAAGGACCCCAGGATGTACTGTATGTACATGTGTTATCACAATCCCAAGACCCAAGGCTGAACAATTGGGGAGGAGTGAGGAAAAACCTGGTTGTCTATGTCATAAAAAGTACCATGAAAATTCTTTGGAATCCTATGGAAATTCTATGGAAAATGCTTAGAAAAGTATGGACATGGAGCCCAGAGAGCTGGCTCCTGTTTAAAAGGGCCGCAGGATTTACTGTATTTACATGTGTTATCACAATCCTGAGACCCAAGGCTGAACAATTGGGGAGGAGTGAGGAAAGACCTGGTTGTCTATGTCATAAAAATGTGCCAAGAAAATTCTTTGGAATTCTGTGGAAATTCTATGGAAAATGCTTCCAAATGTATGGACATGGAGCCCAGAAAGCTGGCCCATAAAATAGACGAGAGTTGTGTACAACTGAATAGATATAGTAATCTCTATGGAGAACTACATTTGCATGAAAGAAATGGAATCTCTGTCTTCTAGGGCTTATTTAAAGTTTTGCTATCATCTATTGCACAAAATGAAAAGCGCAGTTGTTGACGGTACGTCAAGGCTGCTAAGACAGCTATGTCAAGGTATCCACTCATTATGGTTCTTTGCTGACCAAAGCAAAACCGGTACCGTTGGGACTGGCGGACGGTCATTAAAACCAGCCGCTTTGTAAAAGCTTGGGGAGGGTTTCATACAGCGGAGCCGTGGGGTGGTTTTACTCTGTTAAGCTGGCTCATATTTAGGATAGACGGCCCCTCCAGGTGTCTTCAAATGTATTCGGTATCATTATAGGGATGGCACAGTGACTTCATTGATTAGCACTTATGCCTTGTAGCATCATGGTCCTCAGTTTGAAAGCCAGGACACTATATCCATGGACTTTACTTGTTCTCCTTGTGTTTTTTTGGGTTTCCTCTCAATACTCTGTTTTCCTTTCACACTCCAAAGACATGCTAGTAGGTAATTGGCTCCTGTTTAAATGGACCGCAGGATTTACTGTATGTACATGTGTTATCACAATCCCAAGACCCAAGGCTGAACAATTGGGGAGGAGTGAGGAAAAACCTGGTTGTCTATGTCATAAAAAGTACCATGAAAATTCTTTGGAATTCTATGGAAATTCTATGGAAAATGCTTCGAAAAGTATGGACATGGAGCCCAGAGAATAGGCGAGAGTTTTGTACAACTGAATGCATATAGAAATCTCTGTGGAGAACTATAGTGGCTTAAAAGGAATGGATTCTCTGTCTTCTGGGACTTATTTAAAGTTTTGCTATCATCTATTTCACAAAATGAATAGCGCGGTTGTTGACGGTACACCGAGGCTGCTAAGACAGCTATGTCAAGGTATCCATTTATTATGTTTTTTTGCTGACCAAGGCAAAACCGGTACCGGTGGGACTGTCAGATGGTCATTAAAACCAGAAGCTTTGTAAAAGCTTGTGAAGGGCTTCATACAGCGGAGCCATGAGGTGGTTTTACTCTGTTAAGCTGGTTCCTGTTTAGGATAGACGGCCCCTCCAGGTGTCTACAAATGTATTCGGTATCATTATAGGGATGGCACAGTGACTTCATTGATTATCACTTATGCCTTGTAGCATCATGGTCCTTGGTTTGAAAGCCAGGACGCTATATCCATGGAGTTTACTTGTTCTCCTTGTGTTTTTTTGGGGATTCCTCTCAATACTCTGTTTTCCTTTCACACTCCAAAGACATGCTAGTAGGTAATTGGCTCCTGTTTAAATGGACCCCAGGATGTACTGTATGTACATGTGTTATCACAATCCCAAGACCCAAGGCTGAACAATTGGGGAGGAGTGAGGAAAAACCTGGTTGTCTATGTCAGTGGTCATCAACCCTGTCCTCAGGGCCCACTAACAGGCCAGGTTTTATGTATTACCTTGGGGAGATGCAGACTAGAATACTGCAATCACTGAGCAGCAAATTATATCACCTGTCATGTATTTCAGTTATCTTGCAAACCTGGCCTGTTAGTGGGCCCTGAGGAGAAGGTTGATGACCACTGGTCTATGTCATAAAAATGTGCCAAGAAAATTCTTTGGAATTCTGTGGAAATTCTATGGAAAATGCTTATAAATGTATGGACATGGAGCCCAGAGAGCTGGCCCATAGAATAGGCGAGAGTTGTGTATTGCTGAATAGATATTGAAATCTCTATGGAGAACTGCAGTTGCATTAAAGGAATGGAATCTCTGTCTTCTGGGACTTATTTAAAGTTTTGCTATCATCTATTGCACAAAATGCTTAGACAGCTATGTCAAGGTAGCCACTCATTATGGTTTTTGCTGACCAAAGAGAAACAGCTACTGTTGGGACTGCCGGTTCATCATTAAAACCAGATGCTTTGTTAAAGCTTTGGGATTTTCGTACAGCAGAGCCATGGGCTGGTTCCATAGTGTTAAGCTGCTCCAGGTATCTAGAAATATTATTTGGTATTGTTATACAGGTGGCACAGTGGTTCAGTTGTGAGCATTTATTCCTTTCAGCACCGAGGGTTGAATCTTGGCCAGGACTTTATTTGCCTGGAGTTTGCATGTTCTCTTTGTATTCTTCTGGGTTTCTTCCAGGCACTGTGGTTTCCGCCCATTCTACAAAGGCATGCTGGTAGGTCAGTTGGCCCCTATCTAAGCTGGCCCTGGTATTTATGTACAAATTGGTTATCACATTTCCAAGGCTGAAAAATTGGAGAGGGTTGAGGAAAGACCTGTTGGTCTACCTTGTAAACTGTGCCACAAAAATTCAATGGAAAATACTTTCAAATGTATAGACATTGTGTCCAGAGAGCTGACCTATAGAATAGCTGAGAGTCGCATACCACAGTGATCTCCACCAGCTTCAAGGTCCCATGCAAAGTGGCTGCCTTATGCATTGTGAACACAGAAGGTTGCCCACTCGGCTCAATTTGGAGACTGTTTTGAATTTTCTCAATGAATGCTAAGCATTCTCTGATTGGATAAGGAGTGCGTGACATCACCACCCCACATCTTCACCTTATCCAATCAGAGAACAGTTTGTATTTATTTGTTCTCTGAATGGTGCCTGTGCCAAACGGGCAACTTCCTGTGTTCACAATGCAGCAGGGCAGCCACCCAACACGGGACCCCATAAGCTATTGGAGAGGCGATAGCAGTGCCTACTAGTGATTTCCAGTTTCTAGAGGGATCCCACAGGTATGGTATACCAATGTAATGATGTAAAAATATCCATACCTAGAATTCTTCATTAAATATGACCTTTCTGATTCTATCTGCTGACAATGTCATTTTTGTTATAACTGTCAAAAGACTGAAGTGTCCCTATATTACAGTAAGGTAACCAGCAGGCATTTCGTGCTGCTCTACAATTTGCCCACAGCAAGCTTTCAACACCTTTCTTGATGCATGTAAGCCCTCATTAGCTCCAGTTTGGAGATGTTAACTATCAGTCGTAATATGAGTGGTGCCTGTCACTTTAAACAAGCTGTTATCAGGGTTAAGAAGGTTTTCCAATAAGCCTCTGGCACCTCTGGAAACTTGTTGAAAGGCAGTCGAAGCCTGCTAGCAGCTTGTTTAAAGTAAAAGGCAGCACTGCTATTATAATTGTTTTTTTTTTTGCATCCCCATAATGGAGCAAAGGGGGCTTTAGAGCAGAAAATAGTTCTGCTTATATTGGCCTTCCCTGGCTCCTCCCTTTTCCCCTCATTAACATGCTTTTCTTTTTTTCTTTTTTTTTTTATAAAATTGTTTCGTTTTCATTACATATCTTTTTTAGATTCAATGATGTCATGACTGGGTCTTTGTGATTCTCAACCTTTTCAAACCAGAGGAACCATAGCTCAGGGGCAGATCCAGAGTCTAGTCTTGGGAGGGGCACTGCCAGAAAATATGTCTTATTGCGGGCAATTTATCTGGGAAATGGCTGGTGTTGGCGCTTCAATCATCCCGGCACCATGGTTGTTATGGTGTCAGGATGATTGAAGTGCATTATTTCTATTAATACATTGTAATATAAAATTAAATGGTTCAACTCACCATAATGCAGAATCAGTGGGAGCCCCGAGTGTGTCACTTGCCACCGTCGCCTGCCAACAGATGCAGATTTTCACCTGCCACCAGATGGGGATTGTCACTTGCCACCTTCACCTGCTACACATTGCGGATTGTCACTTGCCACCTCATCTGCTACACATTGCGGATTGTCACTTGCCACCTCATCTGCTACACATTGCGGATTGTCACTTGCCACCTCATCTGCTACACATTGCGGATTGTCACTTTCCACCTTCACCTGACACACATTGCGGATTGTCACTTGCCACCTTCACCTGACACACATTGCGGATTGTCACTTGCCACCTTCACCTGACACACATTGCGGATTGTCACTTGCCACCTTCACCTGACACACATTGCGGATTGTCACTTGCCACCTTCACCTGACACACATTGCGCATTATCACTTGCCACCTCACCGGCTACACCTTGTGGATTGTCACGACACCTGCCACCAGATGCGGATTGTCACTTGCCACGTCACCTGCCACATATTGCGGATTGTCACTTGCCATGTCACCTGCCACACCTTGCAGATTGTCACGTCACACGTGCCTGCTAAGGTGGTGTTTTGCTTGTCTCTTGCATCTTTGTCCCAGAGTCAGGCAGCAGAGATATAATGTAATCTCTCTGCTGCCCACGTTGCCTGCACAGTGAGGGCAGATGTTACTGCAGGGATGTGGGGGTGGTGAGAGATGATGTAATCTCTCTGCTCCCCTGCCCGCCGGATTGGCCAGCTGCCCACTCACACCTATCCTGCTCTCACCCGCCAACCCGCCCACAGGCCGAGCCGCCCGGTCCGCCCACGGAGCCACCCGCTGTCATCCTCCCACAGAGCCGCCCGCTTTCTCCTCTGCTCGCGGACTTTCGGAGCCACCCACAACAAATTTCTGGGGGGTGGCAATTGCCCTGTTGCTCCCCCCGGATTCACCCCTGCCATAGCTCCCAACTGTCCCTGAGTTGAAGCAATGTCCCTCTGTCCCTCATTCCTTCTCATTTGTCCCTCATTTTGGTCTGATCCATATAGATGTATATAAAATGCACTATTTATCTATCAATAAGTGTTTTACAGTGCTAAATATTTCACCCAATCTCTAAATTGCTGCATTTGTAAATGTCAAAAGACAATATAAAGGAATAATAATGGGGGGAAAAAACCCACTTGTGGGTTTAACAATTTTTTTTTTGTATAATTTTCCTTTAAGGGGGCGTGGCAGGGGGTGTGTCCTATGCCAACATACTTTTGCTAATAGGCGTCCCTCATTCCCATCTCAAAAAGTTGGGAGGTACGGAGGAACCCCTGAAAGAACTTTATGGTCTCAGGGAACACCTGCTAAAAACTACTTTATGTACAGCTTATGATGCATTAGTGTGATGGTCAGTAGGAAGAATATTCCTTACAGTTGTGGTCATTGGGAAGAATTATCCTCTTACAGATAGCTAGAGAAATCAATGATATTGGTGGGAACTTACACCCTTTAGAGGGTGTTTGATGTCCAGCCTGGGTGGCTTTTATGGCTCCCTCCACAGTGAAGAAGTGCACCCAGAGACAAGAAGCGTGTTGATGGCAGGATCATCAGGTGAAAATAAAGTTAAAAAAAAAAAAAGCTTAAAAAAGGAAAACGAAGTCAGCCATAATTAGTAAGCTGTGATATGTTTTTTGGGGGAATTGGTACGATTGTCAGTCTGCTGTTCTCCAAGAGGCAGTGGAGCTCTGGTTGGGCTCTGTGCTGTGCCTCTGCCTGAATAGAATGAACGTCATTCTTCCTGTGTGTTCGCTGATTACCATGGCTGGTTCTGCTTTCATACAAGTGACCCAGTTTCCAGAATCGGGTTTTGGCAAGCGCGCTGACACTGTGTGCGTCTTGTAAATAAATCCCCAGCCCAGCCAGTTTAATTAGCTGAACATTATATTTCCAGGTCCCCATGCTGTCTTACGGCACCAATACTGTGATTGCTCACATGCAGAATGTAATAAAGTGAATTAATAATTATGTTCAGCAAATTGGAATTATCACAATACATTGTTTTGCATGTCACTTGTTTATTTTATTACAGTGAGGCTGTCATTGCGGAGAATTTATTAATAGAGCATTCTGTACGGAAGGGAGACGATGCAAATGTTTCATCGTTTTACAGATGTTTCTTTGCAGGCATTAGGAAAAAACTCTGGAAAAAAATCAATTAATGAACGGTTAAAGCTGAAGTTTGACCGCCTTCATTTTCCCTCTCCTGGTTCATCCTTCCCCACCTCATCAACATGCTAAGGACATACAAAAAAAAAAAAAAAAACTTTCAGTTTTCATTACAGTCTTTAATATAGTGCCAGTAATATCCTCACTGGGTCTCTGTGCTTCACTATACAATGCAGACAGATCATAGCTGGAGGGAGAGGCAGGCCGAGTGCTTCTTTATAAAGCTTGTCTGAGCTGTCAGAAAACAGGGGGGGGGGGGCGGGGAGCTGAAATTACACACTCCAGAGTTCCGAGAGCTGATTGGAGGGAAGGGAAACATCCACCTTCACACAGCACACAGGACCAGAGCTGAGGCTGTCAATCACAGGCTGTGTGCTGGAGCCCCCTCCCCGTCACCAGTTTTCTCGGGGTGTTAGGAAAACTTGTCAGAAGTGATTCACTCTGAGTTACACTCTGCAGAGCTCAGTGAGGAGAACTCTGAGAGCTGATTGGAAAAAAGGGACACACCCTCCACATAGCACACAGCATACAGGAACAGAGCTGAGGCTATCAATCAGCTGGAGGTCCCTCCCCTGTCACCATCATCATTTAAATGCTACACAGAATATAACAGAATATGTAAAAAGGAAATCAAGGGCACAATCATTCAAAGCAAACAACAGATTGCAAAATATAGTAGGACAAACCCCCCAAAAATTATTCAAATATATTAATAGTAAAAAGGTCAGGTCTGAGCATGTAGGCCCTTTACAAAATAATCCAGAGTGGGTGACTGGGGACAAAGAGAAGGCAAATGTATTAAATACTTTCTTCAGCTCTTTGTATACAAAGGGGCATGGGGGAGCTCATGTCCATAATGGGGGAGGTAGTGACACAGCCCTAAATGATCCACAATGGCTCAAAAGTGATATGGTCCAGAAAAATTTAGACAGAATAAAGGTGGATAAAGCACCTGGACCTGATGGCATCCATCCACGGATCCTAAAAGAATTGAGCTCTGTCATTTCAAGGCCATTGTATTTAATTTTTAGGGACTCGTTAATAACTGGAATTGTACCACTGGATTGGCGCAGGGCAAACGTGGTGCCCATATTTAAAAAGGGAACAAAGTCTTTACCAAGTAACTATAGACCTGTTAGTTTAACTTCTATAGTCGGGAAGATACTGGAGGGATTAATAGAAGACCACATAGACGAGTTCTTGCTAGATTAAAATATTTTAAGCAAACAGACAGCATAGGTTCAGAAGTTGTCACACAAACCTGATTTCTTTTTATGAGGAGGTAAGTAAAACCTTGGACAGAGAGGTGGCGGTGGACGTGGTATACTGGGATTTTGCATAAACGTTTGACACAGTTCCGCACACACGGCTCATGTGTAAGGTAAAGTCTACAGGCCTGGAAATATCCTTTGGAAATGGATAGAAAACTGGCTACAAGATAGAATTCAGAGAGTAGTGGTTAATGATTCTTACTCTGATGGTCTAAGGTTATCAGTGGTGTACCCCAAGGTTCAGTGTTGGGACCCTTACTCTTTAATATCTTTATAAATGATATATGCTCTGGGATTAAAAGTAACATTTCCGTCTTTGCAGATGACACCAAGATATGCAGTGGAATAACGTCCTTACAGGATGACTCCAATTTACAAGCCAACCTCAATACTCTGTCTAATTGGGCAATTTAGTGGAAAATTAGGATTAATGTTGATAAATGTAGGTTATGCACTTGGGGGCTAAGAATACGCATGCATCATACATACTAGGGGGAGTACAACTGGAGGAATCCATAGTGGAGAAGGAGTTAAGGGTTTTGGTAGATCATAAGCTCAATAATAACATGCAATGCCAAGCTGCGGTTTCCAAAGCGAGCAAAGTCCCTTCTTGTATTAAGAGAGGTATGGACTCCAGAGAGAGAGATATTATTTTGCCCCCCCTGCACAAATCATTAGTAAGACCTCATCTGGAATGTGCAGTTCAGTTTTGGGCACCAGTTCTCAAAAAGGATATCGGGGAACTGGAGAAAGTGCAGAGAAGGGCAACCAAACTGATAAGAGGCATTGAGGAGCTCAGCTATGAGGAAAGATTAGAGGAACTGAATTTATTCCCTCTTGAGAAGAGGAGATTAAGGGGGGATATGATCACCATGTACACATATATAAGGGGTCCATAAAGTGATGAAGTCACATGACTGGTGACGATACGCGTAGGAACGCTATTGGAGAGTGAGGACACAGGAAGTGACGTCCGGAGTACGAGCGCAGTGCTCGTTCGTGTGTTGTAACTGTGCATTTTATGTTTTTTAAATGTGAGTACCCAAGACTTTTCCTAGTTGAATAAATTGAAACTGTGAATACATACTTCACTATTGGAGTGTTCCCCTTTCTTCCCTTTATGTTAACTACATATACATGGTGACTGAGTGTCCAGAGTAAAACCATTTACTGAACCTACACCAGTGGATAGCAAGTGTTGTTTGGAATGCTGTTTACCTTACAGCAGTAAGGTAAGGTAGTTATTGCACCTAGTGTGTGAACACAAGATCCACAGGAGCACCGAAGGGAATCAGCCCCCTTCTTTTGTCACGCAGGATACTGATTTATCTACCACTGAATGGACTCACATTTTGCATGATTATAGATAACCCTCATTTGATGTGATATTTTAGAGCACTTTCTGGACGGTTATACTTTAGAGCACATTCTGGATGTGCGTTTGGAATTCAATTATTATTTGCAGCACTATATGCACTTTTATTAAGATACACTGGATGGTATTGCACTATAATAAATTGCACTATTAAGTTTTTATAAGTCCTACCCTTTTGTATATCTTGAGTATTTAACTTTTTATTTTTTTACTTTTATTCTTATTTTCATTTTTATTTTTATTTTTATTTTATATATTTTTTATTTCAATCCTATACCTATTTTATATTTTAATTTTATTTTTTATATTTATTTTTATTTTTAATATACTTTATATATCTTTTATATTTTTTCATTTTTATCTATGCTACACGTCGTTTCACTTTTATCTCTATTTTTTTATGGATTTTACACATAGCACCTGATTTGTTACTGTTAGGCCGCGTACACACGGGCGGACTGTTCGCCCAACTTTGTCCGCTGAACAGTGTTTGGGCGGACAGTCCGCTCGTGTGTGGGCTTTCAGCGGACAGTTTCAGCGGACAGTTGGACGGACAAGGTTTTTCGGAAATTCCGAAAAACTGTCCGCTGAAACCTTGTTTCAGCGAACAGTCCGCTCGTGTGTAGGCTTGTTCGTCAAACAAAGTTGCGCGCATGCTCAGAAAGGATTTACACGCCGAAAGTTATAATGCAGTGTATAGGACGTTGTATTTTTCGTCCCGTCGTACGTGCCGTTCACGTCATCGCGCACGGTTTCAGCAAACTGTTCGTTCGTCGTGTGTGGCCATGTCCGTCCATGCTAATTTTGAGCGGACTGTTTGCCGAAACTGTTGGACGGACAAAGTTGGGCGAACAGTCCGCCCGTGTGTACGCGGCCTTAGCACTGGGTTAGGTGCACAGTTTGATGTATTGCACCAGAGTGGATATATACACTGTCTGAGTTTATTAAGGCACGTAGTTTATTTATTTACTATTTATTGACGTTCATGCACTATAGTTAGCTTATTTACTATATTTGGTTTTTCTGTCTATTTGGAGCGCAACACCAACTATTACCTATTACCACTTATTCTGGGGAGGGTTATCACCCCTACCGGTGTTTTGCTGCAACCATAGTCTCTATTATTATTTTTACTTTAGGGCACGTAGTTTGGCGCGAGAATTCCTGATACCTTTAAAGTGAACTTGGTGTTGAGTTACTAATTTTAAGGTCATCACAGAGGACAAGGAGGCACACTTTATGTCTAGAGGAAACAAGATTTCATCTCCAAATACAGAAAGGTTTCTTCCCAGTTAGAGCTGTGAAAATGTAGAATAGACTCCCTCCAGAGATGGCTTTGGGCAGCTCACTAATTGTTTAAAAAAAAGGCCTGGATACTTTCCTAATTGTACATAATATAACTGGATACTAACATTTATAGGTAAAGTTGATCCAGGGAAAGTCCGATTGCCTCTTGGGGGATCAGGAGGGAATTTTTCCCCTGCAGTAGCAAATTGGATCATGCTCTGCTGGGGTTTTTGCCTGCCTCTAGATCAACTGGGTGAAGGATTGTGTATATAGGATTGTATTTTTTTATTTTTTATTTTTTTTGGTTGAACTAGATGGACTTGTGTCTTTTCAAACTGACTATTTAACTATGTAATTATGTTTCGAAATCAAAAAAAAAATCTGTAAATTCAAAGAAAATTTGAAAAAAGACATAAAACGAATTTCGAATATGAATAGAAAAAATCAAACGAATTTAACAAACGAAATATCTAGATTAACGAATATATCTATAGCATTATATGTATATAGGGGCTTATTAGCCACCCCCGTGATAGCAAAAAAGTTAAATGGAAAAAAAAGGGATAAAAATGAACTTGTAATAAAATAAGTAAAATAAATATATCTATAGCATAATATATATATATATATATATATATATATAAATAAATAAATAAATATATATATATATATATATATATATATATATATACATATATATATATATATATATATATATACATATATATACACATATATATATGTATATATATATATATATATATATATATATATATATATATATATATATATATATATATATATATATGGGCTTATTAGCCACCCCTGTGATAGCAAAAACGTTAAATGGAAAAAAAAAGGAATAAAAATTAACTAAATATATCTATAGCATAATATATATATATATATATATATATATATATATATATATATATATATATATATATATATACATGCATATATATATATATATATATATATATATATATATATATATATATATATATATATATATATATATATATATATATATATACATATATATATATATTTATATATATATATAATATATATATATATATATATAGGCTTATTAGCCACCCCTGTGATAGTAAAAAAGTTAATTGGAAAAAAAAGGAATAAAAATGAACTAAATATATCTATAGCATAATATATATATATATATATATATATATATATGGGCTTATTAGCCATCCCTGTGATAGCAAGAAAGTTAAATGGAAAAAAAAAGGAATAAAAATGAACTTGTAATAAAATAAGTAAAAATAAATACTCTGGTGCATAACATGACATGAACAATATTTGTAATGCACAAAACCTTTTGTTTGAGGTTCTTGTTGTTTGAATTGTAACATTTATCTGTTCTAACCTTCAATAAAAAATGTATGGAAAAAAAAAAAATATAACAATGAACGTTTTAAAGCTCTATACATGTATATATCATCAGATGGGCAACAAAAATCCAAATTCATGGTAATCGCTAAATGAATAACTGGTAAAGAATATGGTATCAATGAATGAAAGGTATGGACCGGGGACTGCCGGGTTGGGGAAGAAAGGGCTAGATGATGCTGCACGTCCTCCAACCAGGGAAGGACTAGGTCTAGCTTTCTAATGCAGAACTTGTTGCTTTGGCCTACATGAGAAAATGTCAGGTTCCCTTTAAGCCTTTCCTCTTCCTGAAGCTTTTTAATTGATTGGGATCTAAATAAGAAAAAAAAACAAAAAACGGAAAGTCATGGACATTTTTTCAGTAAACAGACAGATTAATTGGAAAACCAAATAATCTTGCTATTTGCCCAGAATGGAGCGCTTCTTTCTGAAGAGTGATTATGTTTTGATTACACCATCTAAATAATTCCTCCTGGACAGAGAAGAGTTGGATTCATGATGCCGGATAATCATCTTTATGAACGCCGGGGACATGCAGCAAAGATTCGCAGGTGAAAGAGGTTACAAATGTGATTAAAACGCATCCTACGTGAAAAGGGAACAATTTATAGATTTGTCTCACGCGATTTGAGACGTCATTTTAGTTTTGCAAAGAGATCATTACCATGTCTTTTTGTTTCTAGTATAGTTCCTATTTAGAAGTTACATAGGAACAACTTAAAGTGAACCTAAAAAAGGTATTTAAAGCAGAAAGCCATCCAAAAATAAGATAAAAAAGGAGTGATTGGATACCGAAGTCATGCTATAGTCAAAGTGTTGTGTGCGGGGGTAGAGTGTAATCCAAGTCTTACCCTAAGGGGGTACCATCCCTGAAAAAGCATATATAAAAATACATAGTGGTTTGGGACTTTAGGTGTACCCCCTTGAGGATCCATCAATTATAAAAATAAACATCTTTATTCAAAACATTACACACGTTTTTAATACAAAAGAATTGTTTTTAAAAACAAATTTCCAAGCTACTTGTCCAAGGATACGTTTTCCTGGCTTCGGGGTCCGATTTTTAAGCCAACATGTTTCGAAAGCTGCTCTGCTTTATCAGGGCCTCAGATCCTGTTAAATACTGCAACAGCATACAAGGAAAAATCACATATAAAACAAAGAGTATTTAACAGCAAATCACATTATCAAAGAAGCGTCTCCTACAGGTTTTTGAGCGCTTATTTTTTTCTGCCGAGAAAATCCCCTCCATGTAAGCCAATGTGTCCATGCACCCTATGGCTTTTTCAGGCGGATTCAGGCCTATGCTCCTACAGAAAAAACCCCCACCAAACTCACTTTTTGAGAGGAGCTAGTGCCCCACAGAGCTCAAAAAGGCTCAAAGAAGCTCAAAAACATGCAAAAAAGTTTGTTCCAGCCTTTCGTTTTGTTTATATCAGTGGTTAAAAAAAAACACTATCTAGGAGGGTTTGTGGGAAAAAAATGCCTAAGCTCAAAAAAGCTCAAAGAAGCTCAAAGGAGCTTGAAGAAGCTGAATACCTTTGAAAGCAGTTTTTTTTTGAGCTGCAGTGTGCATGAGCCCTATATAATATCAAGTCATGAAAAAGATTTGATACGTAATGTCTTAGAGAATTCTATCCAATTCATTTTTATTCATTTTATTTACCAGTAATGGCGGCGATTAGCAACTCATAGTGGGACTGCGATATTGCGGCTGGCATTCTGATACGTTTGACACGTCTTGGGAACCAGTGACACTAATACAGCGATCAATGCTAAAAATATACATTGTCACTGTACTGATGACACTGGTTGGGAAGGGGTTAACATCTAGGGCAATCAAAAGATTAAATGTGTGCCTAGCCAGTGTTTTGGTGTGGGAGGTGCTTTTACTAGGGGAAGTAATCAATTTTATTCACTGCTTTGTGGGGAAAGTAAATCCATTACTTCCCTGCTGACTACACAGAGCCCTGTCCTGTGCGTGTTGTGGACGATCAGCGGGTGTCGGCAGTAATTTATTGGCCAGCACCCGCTGATCGGCATCTGCTGTGTAAAAAGACCCGGAAGTGCCAGACCATGTTCTAGGTACATGATCTGGTGCTGCAGAGTCGTATAGCTATAGCTATGTTATACGGTCAGCAAGTGATTAAGAAACTCTGGTCCAGGGCTGCTAATAAGGAGGCAGCACTGGTCCTCCTGTACAGGGCCCAGGCTCTATATGTTCAACAAGGGGCCCATACAGCTTTATGGCAGTTCACTAGACCAGCGGGGTACGGAGCATTTACTGGAACCGATCCCCCTGTGTCTCCCCTGCATTGCAACCATCTTCTCCTCCTCTCTCTCCCACTTATTTCCAGTAATTGTGTCCCCCCCTCGCTATTCTGATCACCCCCCTCCACAATCAGACCCTCCCTTGCGTGTCCCCCTTGTAGTGCTGCTGGGTGTCAGGATGGAGACGTGGGGGCAGTAGGCATGTCATATTTACTGGCCCCTTCATTTCTTGAATGAACACAGTGAGCAACGAGTACCAATCATCGCTGTTCATTTCCAACGGAAGCATAGTAAACATTGTTTAATATGCTGTAGTTTGTGAATGAACAGGGCGCTTCTGTACTGAACACTTCCTATTCATTCATTCTGCAGTGCTGCTGAGGCTGCAGAAAAAGGCACTGAGGAATCTATGTCCTCAATTTTTTTTGGTACCGTGTGAATGATAGGTTTGTTTGTGCAGTTAGAGCCACCATTTACTCTATGGGGATTCAGCAACTGTACAAACACAGCCACAGGACCTAATCTGACAGGTATGAAGGTCTGGGTAAGTGGCCTAAATGCACGCTGTCTGTGTTTGGTGCTGTACACCTGCACCCACATGGGCCCTATCAGGTAGGCTGTATGGGGCCCTATGATTTCTAACAGCAGCCGTGCCCTGGACTAGGACATGTTGCATTATACTGCTAGACTTTACTACTACAATTCTCCCTCTACTGACTGCTGGGGCCCAAGTAGTGCCGGGACAAGGTTACTTAGAGCCCGGGGCAAGCATGCCAAACTGCCCCCCCAAGATATATGAGCATTATGTGTCAACGAAAATCCCTGCCTCTCAAAAAAATGTGAGCACTAATCTGCACCTAG
The DNA here is from genome assembly GCF_037356315.1 of Lithobates pipiens. NCBI lineage: Eukaryota > Metazoa > Chordata > Amphibia > Anura > Ranidae > Lithobates > Lithobates pipiens. The sequence goes on from NW_027507785.1 coordinate 306,967,195, forward strand.
CTTAAATCCTTTCTCACTCCGTATGCCCCTAACACAAATCCCCCCCCCCCAAAAAATCCCCCCCTTCCTAGCACAAATCCTTAACCCCTCAAATTTCCGCTTCAAGCATACCGCCCCCCCCCCCAACTCCAAACTCCCCTCCCTTTCAACACAAATTCCCATCCCCCATCCTGCCACAAATCAAACCTGCAAATTTCTCATCCTAGTAAAAATACCCCAATCATCCATACTAGCACAAATCCCCCCCCCCCGCATAAATAAGTAAATAAATATTTCCCCTCTAACTTATTATCACAAATCCTCTTCCTCCATCCCCCTACCCGACACAAATCCCCCCCCCCCCCCCCCAAATCACCACTCCTAGCACACCTCCCCAAATTTGCCCTCCTAGAACAATTCTTACCCCCTGCTGCCCCCCAAATTCCCCTTCCCAACACAAATCCCCCCACCCCCAAATCTCCTTGTGGTGCCCCCCCCCCCACTTCACATGATGCCATAGTGCCCTCCTGTTCACCCATTGTCCAAGCTCTAGGCCCAAGGGCCACACTTCAAAAACCAAAGGGCCGAGTGTGGCCCTCAGGCCACAGGTTGAGCACCAATTTGTTGACCTGGAGGAGACAACTTCATCATCAACAAAGCTGGAGATGTGATGTAACGTTATTGATAGTTGATGCCCGGTGGCTCAGCAAGCCGGACATTCATTCGAAAAACCCTCGTAGGGTTTCTGTTTGAGAATTCTAAACAGTTTTGCATTTTAAGTGACCCTGTAATTTCCTGGGCTTCAGCAGATTCAGCGAGAGACATTGTAATATGTGCTGGCTCCAGGGAAATGTAAATTGGGCATTAGGCAACACTTCATTACACACATAAGGGTAGAAGAGCCCATGAATCCTGCTTGTTTTCTCAGTCTGTCCTTCTCCTCTCTGTTATATTTCACCGCGTTTCATTATATGTATCGTGCCAGTGATCGAACATTCTCCCAGGCAACTTAATAACTGCGCTATTGTCATTACGATAGTAGGATAAAAGTGTTTACCGCATTTAATTAAAGGAGCAGTCCAAACCTGCAGATGTATGACTTTACCAAAGTACAAAGTACAAGTAGAGAGACTACATGCAACGTATTCTAATAAGCTTTTCCAAAGGAAGGCGCTATTTGTACAAAACGGGCCTTTAAAGGGACCTTTTCACGTTGCCTAATCAGGCCAAAGTGACAGGGTCTCTTTAACTAGTCGCGGACTGCCCGCCTGCAATGTACTGCGGATGGGCACCCTGTGCAGGCAAAACGATGTACCTGTACATTACTGCCTCTGTGATTGTACACAATTGTCTGTCAGCAGATGCCCACCAATGATTCATGGTTGGGACCTGCTGATTAGCTGTGTCCAATCACAGCCCAGAGCCCTGTGTTGACAATCAACACAGGGTTATTGTACAGAGGGAACAATCTCTCTGTTTCTTATCCCTGCAAAGCAGGCAAGTACAAGTAGAGAGACTACATGCAACGTATTCTAATAAGCTTTTTCAAAGGAAGGCGCTATTTGTACACAACGGGCCTTTAAAGGGACCTTTTCACGTTGTCTAATCAGGCCAAAGTGACAGTGTCTCTTTAACTAGTCGCGGACTGCCCGCCTGCAATGTACTGCGGATGGGCATCCTGTGCAGGCAAAATGATGTACCTGTACATTACTGCCGCTGTAATTGTACACGATTGTCTGTCAGCAGATGCCCACCAATGATTCATGGCTGGGACCTGCTGATTAGCTGTGTCCAATCACAGCCCAGAGCCCTGTGTTGACAATCAACACAGGGCTACTGTACAGAGGGAACAATCTCTATGTTTCTTATCCCAGGCACCCACAATATCGTCATAAGCTTATATGTAGCAGGGCTGAGGAGATGGCTGTCCTCAGTTGAAGGGTTTGGGACTAATGGTGGACTAAAGGCCAGTAGACATTGAAGGTTCTACATGAGGAAATTCAAAAAGATGAAAAGATGTAAAAACCATTATTCATCATATATACAAAAAGGACCACAAACAAGCCCCCAAATGATCATGTACCACTTCAGAAGGCTAACTAGTATCAATGGAAGGATCACCGCTCTCCCGATCAGTGCATGTAGACAAGAGATAAGAGGCGGCCTCAGCTTACATGTCTCCAACAAAACCATGCTCTCAATGTATTTCGCCTCGCCCACCAAGGGTTAGTCATAGGGTGGGAGACTTAAGGCTTTCTGTTTCAGACGCCCACTCTATGACTAAGCCACGATGGTCAGGGCAAAACATGTCAAAGGGCTGGGTTTGGGCTGAGACGTGTAGGTCATGTAGGGACATGTAGGGACATGTAGGGACATGTAAGTCTTTTATCTTTTGCCTACACAGGCTGATTGGGAGAGTGGTGATCATTCCATTTATACTAGTTTCCCAGAGTTGGGCTTTAAAGTTTATTTTGTGCTTAAAATCCCAACTTCATCCAAAACTTTTTTTTTCAATTCTTGGATAGATGTTTTGTCTAGCCATGGGGCGGGAGACTTGCGGCTTCCTGCTTCAGGTTCCCACTCTATGTCTAAGCCCCGATGGGCAGGTTGAAACGTGCCAGGGGTGTGGTTTTGGCAGCAACATGTAGGCCTTTTATCTATTGTCTACATGGGCTGATCGGGAGAGTGGTGATCCTTCCATTCATACTCGTTTCCCAGAGTTGGGCATTAAAGCCCAATTTAATCCAAAACCTTTTTTTCAGTTCTTTTATAGATGTTTTGTGCAGCCATTATAACGACAGGAAATGAAATCTCTTCAGTTGGACCAATGACAAATTACATAAGTATGTACTCTTCTACAACCTAACAAAAAAAAAAAAAAAAAAAGGTTTTGGCTGGATTTAACCACTTCAGCTCCTGGAAAGATTTACGCCCCTTCATGACCAGGCCATTTTTTGCGATACGGCACTACGTTATTTTTATTGCGCGATCGTGAAACCCAAATAAAATTGATGTCCTTTTTTTCCCCACAAATAGAGCTTTCTATTGGTCATATTTGATCACCTCTACATTTCTTATTTTTGCGCTATAAACAAAAAAATTACAATTTAGAAAAAAAATAAATGTTTTACTTTATGCTATAAAACATATTGAATAAAAAAAAATAAAAAATAAAATGTATTCATCAATTTAGGCCAGTGGTCTGCAAACGGTGGCTTTGGGGCCAGATGTGGTCCTTTCTTGCCTTTACCTGGCCCTTGAGGCATTATTGCTGCCACTGACACCAGCAATGGGGCACTATTCATTCCACTAAAACCAATGATGGGGAATAAGTCTTTCCACTGACAAAAAAATGGGGTACTGTCCTCCCACTGACGCCAACTATTTCTCCCCCTAATACCAGGCATTGTTTACTCCCACTGGACTCAGTCCAGTCCCCCCCCCTAAAGTCTGAAGGACAGTAAACTGGCCCTTTCTTTAGAAAGTTTTGAGACCCCTGATCAAGGGCGTTGCTAGGTCTACAAAAGATCTGGGGCTAGAGCCCATAGCAGCGTAGTAAAGAAACTCAAACACTTGGGCGGGCATACACATGCATATACAGTAATATACATGTGTGTGTGTGTATATATATCCCCATAGAGCCCCCCTTACATCAGGGTCCCCAGAGAGCCCCCCCTTACATCAGGGTCCCCAGAGAGCCTCCCTCTTACATCAGGGTTCCCAGAGAGCCCCCCTTACATTAGGGACCCCAGAGAACCCTCCACTTGCATCAGGGTTCCCAGAGAGCCCCCCTTGCATCAGGGTCCCCAGAGAGCCCTCCACTTTCATCAGGGTTCCCAGAGAGCCCCCCTTACATTAGGATCCCCAGAGAGCCCCCCCTTAAATCAGGGTCCCAGAGAGCCTCCCCCTTAAATCAGGGTCTACAGAGAGCCTCCCCTTAAAATCAGGGCCCCAGAGAGCCTCCCCGTTAAATCAGGGTCCCCAGAGAGCCTCCCCTCCCCTTGGGGACTCCTGCAGAAACTCTGGGCTATGGGCCCCAGATTCGGGGCTATAGCCCCAAAAGCCACTCCCTAGCGAGGCCACTGCCCCTGATTTAGGCCAATATTTATTCTGCTACATATTTTTTGGTTAAAAAAAAATCCCAATAAGCGTATATTGATTGGTTTGTCTTAACCAATCTTTTTTACTATTAATGGTGGCGATCAGCAACTTATAGCGGGGCTACGATATTGCAGCAAACAATTGGGCACCTAACTAACACTTTTTTGAGAACCAGTGACACTAAAACAGTGACCAGTGCTAAAAAAAATGCACTGTCACTGTACTACTGACACTGGGAAAGGGTTAAGATCAGGGGCAATCAAAGGGTTAAATGTGTGCCTAGCCTGTGCTTTTGTACTGTTGGAGGGGCTTTCACTAGGGGAAGAAATGGATCCATGACCCTGCTTTGCAAGAACACAGGACCCATGCCTTCCCTACTGACAGAACGGCGATCTGCCATGTTTACATAGAAAGAGGACATTGAATCCACGGACCACTGATCGGCTCCCGCTGTGTATAATCACAGCAGGAGCGAGCCGGCAATGGCGGCCAATCGCGCCCGCTACCCGGAAGAGTCGGATCTTGTATATATAGCTTGCCTGCTATAAAATTGCTATAGGGCGGTCAACAAGTGGTTAAAGTAGAATTATAGGCATTTTTTCCATTTCTGGATAGAGTAAGGGAGGGTTATAACCCCTGTCAGATTTTTTTCCTCATCAGTGTTCCATTGCAGAGATTTACCTTCACTTCATGTCCCATAGCCAAACAGGAAGTGAGAGGAAAGAGGAAATCCCTGCAAATTAAGGGAATTCCTTGGGGACCCCCAGGTCACCAGAACTAGTGTCCCCATTGGCAGATTTCAACTCTATTACTTTTCTGGGGACAACCCAACATTTGGGATTTTCTTTTACTTTCAATGATAATGGTAAACAGGAAAAATAAAAAGGGTGAATCTCCCTAACAGGAGCACAGACAGTAATAAAAACCTGACAGGTGATCTAATCCCTCCCCACTCTGTCCAAAACAAAAAAGTTTTGCCTTTAGTTAAACTTTTGTTGAGAAAAAAAACATTTCCCTCTGGGTGATCTCTGTACATTACAGGGATGATAGCAACCTTGGGAATGTGAGTCTAATGGGAGTGGTTTCATAATTATCAATCAGCTGCTGCACCTGCAGGGCACTAATGAGGAAAACTACTGGGCCTGTATCACTTTAGACATGATTTCCTATTGGGAGTATCTCACCAAAAATTACATTTTCGTTGCAGGGGATGCCCAAAATCTGACTTTGTATCTCAACGCAGACTTCTGGGAAAATCAGTAAGGAGGAAACTATGTTTCTGGGGGGCGTTCTGTATATATTCTATGTACAGAACACCTCCAGGCAGCCATATTGCATTTTCAGAAAATTACAGGGCTGCAGATTGAAAAGAAAAGGTAGTTTTTAGGGCCGAGGAAATTAAAGATGAATTCCTTGATTAATCGATTTATTTTTTTGATCGATCAAAATTCTTTTGATCGGTACCTCTCCGCCGGCTTCAGGGTCTTCAGGGAGTTCCATCGGAGATCTGGTGACGTCACGGATATCGACGTCACTGGACTCCTCCCCCCTTCCCCAAGTGCCTCTGTCTGCTAACGAAGGGAAGGGGGGAGGAGTCCGGTGATGTTGACGTTTCTGATTGAACGTAATGCGTATGGGGGGAGCTACGCATGACGTCACCCGCTGCTGCCCTACGGAACTAACGCGATTGTTGGCTTTACATGCTGTGTTTTTATCATCTTTATGTGAGTAGTTTGTGTTTGAACACAAAAATTAAATCTTATACTTAAGCGGTGAGCACTTAGATCTTTTCTTTCTACCCATGACCTGGCGCCCTTGCTGAGATCTAAGGAGACGTGAGAGAAGTTTATGGTCCGTGTTAACCCTTTTGATCCCCGCTTGCATGGCCACCAGTTTGCACAGGGGTCCATGCCATAAGGTGAGAGTGATTAGTTAGACCGGAGGTGGAGGGATTGTCACGCTACTGTGGAAAAAAAAAATACTTACGTCAGTGCTACAGTCTGAATTTAAAACGTATTTGTGTGAACTGTGAAGTTAAGTCATGGATTGTGAAAACAAACTAGTGTCGGGTGATGGTATATAGTGTATACCACATTTACCACTGACGAATGCAGAGTTGCAATGCAAGGAGATCAGCTAAAAGTAGTTGGATCCGTATGTGCGTTATAATGAATCGAAATTAGTTAATTAATCGATTAAAAAAACAAAATCGATTAATCGAGCACGAAAAGTTTAATCAGTAACAGCCCTAGTAATTTTTAATAGCATTCAATTACAATATGACTTGTGCAGCAATTGTGTGCACTATATTATTTTTTCTTTCTTTTTTTTCCCCCCCACGAAAGTGGAGTTACCCTTTAAGTATTACATGTTAGCATTTAATAACAAGAACTCTTCAATGAACAAAGCGGTAAAAGGTGTTCACTGGAAAATATTTTTGCCGGAATTAATTCAACTAGACCGAAGGGCACTTCATTTCATCCTGACATTACTTGTAATTTGTGAAAAGTTAACCAATCAGAAATCAACATCTGCTTTGCTCGCTCTCCGAATGTAATTTCCACTAGAACAGATCCCTTAATTATAGCTCGCCCGGCTCACCCAGGTACCTGTACGTCTGATACAGATTTGTGTTCACTAGACTAACTGCTCATTCATTTTCCTGTCATTTAAATGTGTAATTGATTTTATCTTGTGTAAAACCTCCATTGAGATTTGGTGAGAAGGAAATAGCATCCGATACTCCGAGGTTCCTTACAGGAATGAAGAAATTCTAATCTCCGTGCCAGTTCGGTGAGCCAAGTATTGTACCACAGAGACAACAACGTGAAGATGATGTTTTTCTTATGTTAATTATGTTTTAGCATTATACTATTTTTTTTTTTAACTGCATGCATTTTTTTTTTTTTTTTTTTTTACTATTTTTTGGAAGGTCGTTACATTTAAATTCTACTTTTAAGTCTTAAAGCCGTATTAAACCCAAAAGAAAACATTTATTATATTGCGGCTTACCAATTCTTAGGCTGCATTCACACCTGAGCATAGCATCTTTGAGCGTTTGTTCTGCATTTTTTTTTTTGGTGCATTTTTTAGCACGTTTTTGGCGCAAAAAAAAAAAAAATGAATGCAGGCGTCGCATCTCAGAATTGGTAAGCTGCAAATGAATAAATGCTTGTTTTTGGGTTTAATACTGCTTTAAGTAGTGGATGTGTATAGACTATTTTTTTACAGCTGTTGCTGAATAACATTTTCGTGTTCGATTAATAATTTTTTTTTAATCGATTAATTTCGAGTGGATAAAAATCTATTTTTTTAAAGTCTAATAAATCAGATTTTTTTGATTTTTATCAAATATATATATATATATATATATATATACACATATATACATACATACATACATATATACAGTGGTGTGAAAAAGTGTTTGCCCCCTTCCTCATTTCCTGTTCCTTTGCATGTTTGTCACACTTAAGTGTTTCGGAACATCAAACCAATTTAACCACTTAACAACCGCCCATTCCCGATTAACGGCTTCAGGGCGGTTGTTTAACTCTGAGAGGCCGTTAATTAACGGCCTCCCAGAATTCTGCTCTCGCGCGCCCCCTGGGGCGCGCACACGAGAGCATCCGTGACCGCTGGGTCCAGTGGACCCGGCGCATCACGAATCACGGTAAACGGCCGCTCATCGCGGCCGTTTACCACGTGATCGCTCCGTCAAATGACGGAGTGATCACTTGTAAACAAGCCGGCGTCATGTTATGACGCTGGTTCCTCCCTCCCCTCTCTGTACCGATCGGTACAGCGGAGGGGGAAGAGATCGGTGTCAGCAGCGATGTGGGCTGCATCTGCAGTGCCCACATCGCTGCTCACCGAAAATTAACCCCTCAATTCCCTGCAAATACTCTGCATTACTCTGCAATTCCCTGCAAATACTCTGCATTACTCTGCAATTCCCTGCAAATACTCTGCATTACTCTGCAATTCCCTGCAAATACTCTGCATTACTCTGCAATTCCCTGCAAATACTCTGCATTACTCTGCAATTCCCTGCAAATACTCTGCATTACTCTGCAATTCCCTGCAAATACTCTGCATTGCCCTGCAACACTCTGCATTGCCCTGCAACACTCTGCATTGCCCTGCAACACTCTGCATTGCCCTGCAACACTCCGCAATGCCCTGCAACACTCCGCAATGCCCTGCAACACTCCGCAACGCTCTGCAATACCCTGCAACACTCTGCAACACTCTGCAACACCCACCAATACCCTGCAACACTCTGCAATGCTCTGCAACCCCCGCCGATACCCTGCAACACTCTGCAATGCTCTGCAACCCCCGCCGATACCCTGCAACACTCTGCAATGCTCTGCAACCCCCGCCGATACCCTGCAACACTCTGCAATGCTCTGCAACACCCGCCAATACCCTGCAACACTCTGCAATGCTCTGCAACACCCGCCAATACCCTGCAATGCTCTGCAACGCAGTACTCTGCAACACCATGCTCTGAGATACCCAGCCATAGTCGGTGATACCCTGCAATACCCAGCCATAGACATCTCCCGCCGCCCTCCGCCCTCCGGTGCTTCTACCGAATCGCTAATACGATCAAAGCCAGAATCTTTTTTTTTTTTCAGGCTTCCCAGCTTAGAGGTGAGATGTGGGTCTTATTGACCCCACATCTCACTGTAAAGAGGACCTGTCATGCCATATTCCTATTACAAGGGATGTTTACATTCCTTGTAATAGGAATAAAAGTGATCAAAAAAATTATTTTTGGGGAAAAAAATGTCAAACTAAAATAAATAAAGTAAAATGAACAATAAAAAAAAATGTTTTTTTAAAAGCGCCCCTGTCCCCATGTGCTCGCATGCAGAAGCGAACGCATGCGTAAGTCCCGCCCACATATGAAAACGGTGTTCAAACCACACATGTGAGGTATCGCTGCGAACGTTAGAGCGAGAGAAATAATTCTAGCCCTAGACCTCCTCTGTAACTCAAAACATATAACCAGTAAAAAAAATGTAAATCGTCGCCTATGGGGATTTTTAAGTAGCGACGTTTGCCGCCATTCCACGAGCGTGTGCAATTTTGAAGAGTGACATATTAGGTATCTATTTACTCAGCGTAACTTCATCTTTCACATTATGCAAAAATTGGGCTAACTTTACTGTGTTTTTTTTTTTTAAGCACAAAACAGTTTTTTTTCCAAAAAAAAGCATTCGAAAAATTACTGCGCAAATACCGTGCGAGATAAAAAGTTGCAAAGACCACCATTGTATTCTCCAGGGTGTTTGCTAAAAAAAACATATATAATGTTTTGGAGTTCTATGTAATTTTCTAGCAAATAAATGATGATTTTTACATGTAGGAGAGAAATGTCAGAATTGTCCTGGGTGCTCCAGAACACCTGATGGCGCTCCATGCATGTTGGGCCTCTGTATGTGGCCACGCTGTGTAAAAGTCTCACACATGTGGTATCACCATACTCGGGAGTAATAGCAGAATGTGTTTTGGGGTGTAATTTGTGGTATGCATATGCTGTGTGTGAGAAATAACCTGATAATATGACAATTTTGTGAAAAAAAAAAAAAAAGTAAAAAGAATCTTGATTTTGCAAAGAATTGTGGGAAAAAATGACAACTTCAAAAAACTCATCATGCCTCTTACTAAATACCTTGGAATGTCTTCTTTCCAAAAAGGGGTCATTTGGGGGGTATTTGTACTTTTCTGGCATGTTGGGGTCTCAAGAATTGAAATAGGCCGTCAGTCCTTCAGGTGTGATCAATTTTCAGATATTGGCACCATAGCTTGTGGACTCTATAACTTTCACAAAGACCAAATAATATCCACCAATTTGTACTTATTTTTACCAAAGATATGTAGTAGTATAAATTTTGGCCAAAATTTATGAAGAAAAAATTACTAATCTGCTAAATTTTCTAACAGAAACAAAGAAAAATTTGTTTTTTTACAGAATTTTCGGTATTTTTTCTTTTATAGCACAAAAAATAAAAAACCCAGCGGTGATTAAATACCACCAAAAGAAAGCTCTATTTGTGTGAAAAAAAGGACAAAAATTTCATATAGGTCCAGTGTTGCATGACTGAGTAATTGTCATTCAAAATGCGAGAGCACCGAAAGCTGAAAATTGGTCTGGTTATTAAGGGTGTTTAAGTGCCCAGTGGTCAAGTGGTTAAACAATAGTCAAGGACAACACAAGTAAACACAAAATGCAATTTGTAAATGAAGATGTTTATTATTAAAGGTGAAAAAAAATCCAAACCATCATGGCCCTGTGTGAAAAAGTGATTGCCCCCCTTGTTAAAACATACTATAACTGTGGTTGTCCACACCTGAGTTCAATTTCTCTAGCCACACCCAGGCCTGATTATTGCCACACCTGTTCACAATCAAGGCATCACTTAAATAGGAGCTGCTTGACACAGTAAGGTCCACCAGAAGATCCTTAAAAGCTACACATCATGCCGAGACCCAAAGAAATTCAGGAACAATTGAGAAAGAAAGTAATTGAGATCTGTCAGTCTGGAAAGGGTTATAAAGCCATTTCCAAAGCTTTGGGAATCCAGCGAACCACAGTGAGAGCCATTATCCACAAATGGCAAAGACATGGAACAGTGGTGAACCTTCCCAGAAGTGGCCGGCCGCCCAAAATTACCCCAAGAGCGCAGCGACGACTCATCCAAGAGGTCACAAAAGACCCCACAACAACGTCCAAGGAACTGCAGGCCTCACTTGCCTCAGTTAAGGTCAGCGTTCATGCCTCCACCATCAGGGAAAGACTGGGCAAAAATGGCCTGCATGGCAGAGTTCCAAGGAGAAAACCACTGCTGAGCAAAAAGAACATCAAAGCTCGTCTCAATTTCTCCACAACACATCTTGATGATCCCCAAGACTTTTGGGACAACATTCTGTGGACCGATGAGACAAAAGTGGAACTCTTTGGAAGGTGTGTGTCCAAGTATATCTGGCGTAGAAGGAACACTGCATTTCATAAAAAGAACATTATACCAACAGTAAAATATGGTGGTGGTAGTGTGATGGTCTGGGGCTGTTTTGCTGCTTCAGGACCTGGAAGACTTGCCGTGATAAAAGGAACTATGAATTCTGCTGTCTACCAAGAGATCCTGAAGGAGAATGTCCGACCATCTGTTCGTGTACTCAAGCTGAAACGAACTTGGGTTCTGCAGCAGGACAATGATCCTAAACACACCAGCAAGTCCACCACCGAATGGCTGAAGAAAAACAAAATGAAGACTTTGGAGTGGCCTAGCCAAAGTCCTGACCTGAATCCTATTGAGATGTTGTGGTATGACCTTAAAAAGGCCGTTCATGCTCGGAAACCCTCTAATGTAACTGAATTAGGACAATTCTGCAAAGATGAGTGGGCCAAAATTCCTCCAGGACGCTGTAAAAGCCTCATTGCACGTTATCGCAAACGCTTGGTTGCAGTTGTTGCTGCTAAGGGTGGCCCAACCAGTTATTAGGTTTAGGGGGCAATCACTTTTTCACACAGGGCCATGATGGTTTGGATTTTTTTTCACCTTTAATAATAAACACCTTCATTTACAAATTGCATTTTGTGTTTACTTGTGTTGTCCTTGACTATTGTTTAAATTGGTTTGATGTTCCAAAACACTTAAGTGTGACAAACATGCAAAGGAACAGGAAATGAGGAAGGGGGCAAACACTTTTTCACACCACTGTATACATATATACATATACATATGTGTATGTATATATATATATATATATATATATATATATATATATATATGTATGTATGTATATATATATATATATATATATATATATATATATATATATATATATATATATATATATATAGGCTTTCTGCTCATTGACAAACTGAAGCATAGTAAACAGTTTACGCACTACACAATTTACTATGCTTCTGTGATAAACGGACACAGGTGTGATTAGTACCGATTGCTCACTGTGTTCATTCAGGAAAGGAAGGGGCCAGTAAATTACATATTTACCGGTCCCTTCCCCCACTCTCCATCCTGAGACATCCCCCTGTATGCCTGCATCAGCTACCAGTGGGAGAGTAGAGGAGAGAAGCCAGCAGCACTGCGGGGGGAAAAGGGCACACAGGAGGGGGCGGACAGCAGATGGAAGGGGAGAATGTTCTAGAACCGATCCCCCTGCCATGCAGCTGGAGGTGGAAAGAAGAGGAGAAGCTGGCAGCACTGCAGGGGGATAAAGAAGAGGATCGGATCAGTGCAATAAGACAGTACAGCCAGACCTACTGCTTAACAGGTGCCCAGGCCCCCCTTTTGAACTGATGTGGCCTGGACCAGTACAGGAGGGCTGGCTGTACTGCCTAATACATGCATGGCAACAGGGCTGCTGATAAGTACACTGTTGTACTGGGCCCGGGCCCCATCAGCTAAGCAGGGGGGCCCGGGGCATCTTTATTGTTTGTTTCTGCCTAAATAAATAAATAGAATTTTCTAGACCACACCCTTACTCCTACTTGCTTACCAGAGCATCACATCTAGGCACCCCGGATAGCAGGCGGAATCTCTGCAATTCTGCCCACAATCCCGAATCATGGGGTCCCATACAGCCCTCCGGACAGCCCCCTCTACCACACCTACACTCCACCTACCCCCCGGAGTGCAGTAGAAAAGCAGCACTGACTTTGTCCACCTACACCCCAGAAAATGAAAAAAAGTTCCTCCTCTGCTCCCACCTCCTACACCCCTCTGTTAACCTGATGGGGTCCAGGAAATTGTAATCTAGGCTCCGTTCACATCTAGGCATCCCTGGGCTGCCGCACGATTCTGCCCACGATCCCGAATTGCCGCCCTTGAGATTCCCATTACTTCCAATGGCACCCCGATCGCGGTGTAACTTTGCCACGATTGACGAATCACGTTATAGTCACGCAAACAGAATCGTACTACGCCTGTTGCCCAAAAGAAGTTCTGAAATTTTAACAGAATCTGGCTACATCTGTCGCCCAAAACAAAGTTCTGTAAATTATTTTGGGCAACAGGCATACACGGTTTTACAGAAATTCGTCGGGCGACAATCGCAGCGAAATGCCATTGGAAATGACGGGGATCGCTAGGCCATCACATGATTTGCGGCGATGCGGGATCATGGGCTGAATCACGTGCCGATCCGGGACACCTAGCTGTGAACAGAGCCAAGATTACATTTCCTCGGGCTCCATCAGGTTGACAGAGGGGTCCAGGAGGTGGGAGAGGAGGAGGGACTTTTTTTTCATTTCCGGGATGTAGGTAGATAAAGTCAGTGCTGCTTTTCCGCTGCACTCCAGGGGGTAGGCGGGGTGTAGGTGTGGTGTGGGGGGGTCTGTCAGGAGAGCTGTATGGGGCCCCATGATTTCTAATAGTGACCCAGCATGGCAACGCGTTTCGTTCTGGTGTTAATAGGCGCTAAATGGAAAGAAGGTTGATCCAGAATTAATGTGATCCCTGTCTGGTTATGAGAAGCTCCTCCTGTCCTTCTGTATTGCGGTTTCACAGCGACTTCCTCCAGTGTTCTCCCGCGGTGGCTGCGGGGGTTTTGGGAAGTGTCCAGGTTAAATTAGGAACCATAAATTCTAATTTATTTTTAAGCAAAAGTATTAAGCATAAGCAGATTAATTGACAGCGATGTCAAAATAATCCCATCCTAGCCCAATGCTTCATTAATTCCCATTTAATGAACTCTAGTTTTATATTGCAGTCGTACTTTACTTTTTCTTTTTTTTTTCTTTTTCATTCTGCAGAATTTTGAATATTTTAAGCCTGTTTGGGGAATGTCTGTTTAGCATATGTTAAAACTCATTAATCAGCGAATAATTTCTCTCTAATGGAAGTCTGGATCTCATCTGACAAGGAATTGGTATTTTGGGTCAGTGGTTGTGCGTTTATAATAAATTGCAGGCCGGCTTCACATCTTGGTGGTGTCATAACGCACGGCATAATGCGTGTTTTTATCATGTTTTCCTGCAACACATGTCAATGCACAGGACTGTCTGCACTTCAATTTGGTGCCAATCATTTAGAACAGTAATCTCTAATCTGCATCCTGCAGGCAGGCGCCGTCCTTTGCTTGCCTTATTCCGGCTCTTGGGACGCACTGCCTCTCACTGACACTAACCAGGGAAAGCCACTCCTACCACTGACACCACAGATGGGACACTACTCCTCCCACTGACACCAATGATGGGGCACTACTCCTCCCACTGACACCAATGATGGGGCACTACTCCTCCCACTGACACCAATGATGGGGCACTACTCCTCCCACTGATACCAATGATTGGGCACTATTCCTCCCACTGATACCAATGGTGGGACACTATTCCTCCCACTGATACCAATGATGGGGCACTATTCCTCTCACTGATACCAATGATGGGGCACTATTCCTCTCACTGATACCAATGGTGGGACATTATTCCTCCCACTGACACCAATGATGGGGCACTATTCCTCCCACTGATACCAATGATGGGGCACTACTCCTTCCACTGATACCAATGATGGGACACTATTCCTCCCACTGATACCAATGATGGGGCACTATTCCTCCCACTGATACCAATGATGGGGCACTACTCCTTCCACTAATACCAATGATGGGGCACTATTCCTTCCACTGAAACAAATAATGGAGCACTGTTTCTTCTACTGACACCGATGATGTGACACTATTCCTTCCACTGACACCAACAATTAAACACAATTTCTTCTACTGACACCAACAATGAAGCACTATTCCTTCCATTGACACCAAAGATGGAACACTATTTCTTCTACTGACCCCAGATGGTGGGGCACTATTACATTCACTGAATCCATTGATGGTACATTATTCCTCACGGTTATACAAACAATGGGGCACTGTTCCTTCTACTGACACCAAAATGGCCCATTATTCCTCCCACTGACAATAACTATTGGGCACTATTCCTCCCATTAATGGCAATGATAAGGCTTAATTTCTCCTTCACTGACCACAGGTACTATGTAATCTTTTTATTCTCACTGACCACCAAGCCTGAGACATTGCCCGCTCACACAGACTCGGGGGGGGGGGGGGTACTTTCTACTCCCTCCGGCCACAATCTGCACCCTAAAGTCAGCAACTGGTCCTTTGTTTAAAATGTTTGGCGACCCCTTGATTTAGAACAGCACCCAAAAGCACACGAACAGTATCTGACAAGGTACCTACAGTACAGTACAGCACAGCACACATAGGGGGGTATTTAAAAAAAAATGTATTGCCATTTGTCCAGCGAATCTTCAAGTACATTCATTCTCTGCAAACACTAGATGGAATTAGCAAATAAATGTAACCAATGGTTTCCGTTATTTGCTCATTTCATCTAGCTGTTATTTGCAATTGTTACATTGTATCTCTATTTACAAAGACAAATTAATTTCCTGTGTTCCTTAGCTCCATCTACTGACCATAATATGGTACTACTGACCATATTAAAAGAACATTCGTTCAGAAGAGCAAATAGACTAAAGAACATTTGTTTTTGCCCATTTGGCACAAGACAAATGTTCATGCAGATTTGCTGGATGAATGCATATGGAAAATTTTATGTCAAAAGACTGCAAATAGTGCAAGTCTAGTTTTTTTATATGTGTTGCCACCCGCTTAGTGTGAATGGGCTGCCTTATCGCATGCGTTGCAGCATGGGCAGTAAAAACCACACAAGTTTGAAGGGGCCCCTGGAGAAAGCTGCTGAATCGGGAAATAAGTGTGGCATTTTCTGCGCAATATATGAGTTTAACACTCAAGATTGACTGTAAAGAATTGCAAATCCTTTGATCCAGTATAATAAACAATAAACATATATGTACCTGTATTTCTGCTGGGTATTAGCCTGTTTGGCTGCAATTAAAAGTTGAACTACATACAAAAATAAATCGACTTTGTGCTGGAAATTAACTTGTAAAAGTAGCAATGATTCATCACTGTGTTGTACATATGATAAAATATTCTAACTATTAAAATATGAACATTAAAAATATAAAACATTAAATTATTAAATATTATAGCAAAATGTTATTATCATATAATAATTTATAGTTATTCAATTATAATTATTTAAATTATGAATTACAATTAAATTATGGTTATTAAAATTAAAAGTTCTAAATAAATTATAATTTATAAAACATTATTACGTATTATTAAGAATGTATTAAATATTCAATATTATTTAATAATAAATAGTACAATTAAATAGTTACATAGTCTTGATGAAAAAAGACACAAGTCCATCCAGTTCAACCCACAGAGGGGAAAAAAAAACACACTTATGCCACGTACACACGATCAAACAATCGGGTGGAAAAGTCCGGCAAACTCAAGTCCGCCGGGACAATCCCCCCGTGTATATCCTCCGGCGGACTTTTTTGACCCGAAAGTACGGCGGACTTAGAAAGTAGTTTTGCACTCCAATCTTCCCGCCGGACTCGCATTTCGGCAGACAATCCGGCCATGCGTATGCCAGTCCGCCGCACTTTTGAAATGAACGGACTTTTCCCGCCCGGAGAAAAGTCCGCTCATTTTGGGCAGGTCTCCAGGTAGGCGGGGCCCGCAAAGGAGACGTCGCTGGCCCCGCCACCTGGTATGGACTTAAAGGGGAACCCCAATGCCGAAAAAATCGGCGTGGGGGTTCCCCCCAGGTCCACATCAGACCCTTGTCCGAGCACGCTACCCGGCCGGCCAGGAAAGGGGGGACGAGCGAGCGGCCCCCCCTCCTGAGCCGTACCAGGCCGCGTGCCCTCAACATGGGGGGTGCCTTGGGGAACGGGGGGCCGCGCGGCGAGGAAGAAAGCCGGGCTCCTCCGCTAGCAAAAGAGCTAGCAGAAGATAGCGGAGGAGTCCGGCGAGAAGACCCCCGAAGACGGAAGACCCCCGGAGCTGTGCAATAAACTATTTTTACCCTGTGTTGTGTTTTTTTTGTACTTTTTTTCACAGGTGAATGGGTAGGGGTACATTGTACCCCATACTCATTCACATAGGGTGGGGGGCCGGTATCCGGGGGCCCCCTTATTAAAGGGGGCTCCCGGATTCCGATAAGCCCCCCGCCCGCAGACCCTGACAACCAACGGCCAGGGTTGTCGGGAAGAAGCCCTTGTCTTTATCAACAGGGGGACAAGGTGCTTTGGGGTGGGGGGGCCGCGCGGCCCCCCCATGTGTATAAATGACACATGCCAGTGTCATTTATACAGTAATCAGTGCATTTTTATAGCACCAATCACTGTATAGATGACAATGATCCTAAAATAGTCTAAAGTGTCCGATGTGTCCGCCATAATGTCGCAGTTACTTATTGCGATTTTTTTTTTTTTATTACCAAAAATATGTAGAACACATATTGGCCTAAACTGAGGAAAAAAACGTTTTTATATATAATTTTTTGGGGGGATATTTATAGCAAAAAGTTAAATATATAGCTTTTTTTCAAAATTGTCGCTCCTTTTTTTGTTTATAGCGCAAAAAATAAAAACCACAGAGGTGATCAAATACCACCAAAAGAAAGCTCTATTTGTGGGGAAAACCGGACGTCAATTTTGTTTGGGTACAACGTCGCACGACCGCGCAATTGTCAGTTAAAGCAATGCAGTGCCGAATCGCAAAAAGTTCTCTGGTCAGGAAGGGGGTGAAATCTTCTGGGGTTGAAGTGGTTAAAGAAAACATGGCAATTCGATTTTTTTTTTTATTCTATTGGCCATTTTTTTTATAACTTTGTAAGATTTTCAGAAGAAGGTGGATTATATTTTTTAGGAGAAGTGAGCTTCAATGTGCAGCTGAGCAAGAAGGCTGCTGATTAAAAGTCTGATTTCAGCCCCAAACCATACAATGTAAAGGTAAAGAGGACTGCGCTCCAAACATCTGCTCCCTCCGTAATGTATTTAATAGATTACAAGACCACAGGCTTAAAGCCACAAGGCCAGTAATGTGCTCCTTGTGAAATGCATTAGAGTTCTTGCAGTTTCTGGCCTGCGGTGTTATTGGCTTTGCTGCTGTAATGAATTACAAAGTACGTAGAAGTTTGGAGCATGGCTTCTCCGGGCTTCGTTTATATAAAGTGGTTGTAAACCCTTCCATATACCCAGTGAAGTAACCGGCCTCAGGTGATACACACAGATAAAACAAATCCTCCTACATATTGTATGTAGTACCGGTTTATCTGCAGTCTTCACTTCTCTACATCCATTCAAAGTCCAGAATTTATGCAGCTTGTCTGAGATGTCAGAAAACAGGGGGGCGGAAACCTGAAGTTACACTCTGCAGAGCTCAGTGAGGAGAGCACTGAGAGCTGATTGGAGGGAAGGGACACACTCCCCTTCACACAGCACACAGGAATAGAGCTGAGGCTGTCAATTAGGGATGTGCCGAACACCCCCCCCCCCCCCCCCCCGGTTTGGTTCGTACCAGAACCTTCGAACGGACCTAAAATTCGTACGAACTTTAAAACCCTATAAAAGTCTAGGGGACTCGAACGTTCAAAATCAAAAGTGCTCATTTTAAAGGCTCGGGGTTACCGCTTTTGGCATAAAAATTCCACCCAGAGCCAGACTCGGGAATACCACCAGGGGGGTTAAAGTTCATGTGCGTGTAGAGGCAGGTGTACCAATACTTTTGACAATATAGTGTACATGTCATACTCTTTCCAGAGCTATGGTACTCTTTTCACAAGAGTACCAAGTACACTAGGTGCTGTGTGTTTTACATGTTCCTGGTGACAGGTACTCTTTTACTTGTCTAAAAGTATAGAAAACATGACTTTTGATCCTACTCTTAAGAATCTAATTTTTTCATTGTAACATATTGATAAACGATCTGTTTGTTGTACCATGAGCCTCTACTATAAGCATCAGTGATTGATAATATGTCGTGGGTGCTGACATTCGCTCGCTATGGTTTTCTATAATGCAATCATGGCTGTACAATGGGATTCCATGTCCTCTCTGAGGCTGAACACACATTTTTGTCTCCGTACACAAGGTTGTGACTTGGAGTGATTTCACGTTGGTTGAACATACCGCAATATCCTCAGAACATATTATTAGATGTATGTGGGGTCATGGTGAATGATAAATGACTATGAAAGGAGAAGCGTGATTACACTTTTTATCATCATCTTCTCTTCATTGCTTTTAAAAAAAATAATTACTGGCTTCAGAAAGGAGCTACACAACATAACAAGCAGTGCGCAAGTCTAGATTTCTCCCAGTTGTAGAGTAGGTTGTTGCCCCCAGCTCATTCATTTCTATAAGAGCTCATTTACACAAGCTTTTCCCTGTGAAGAGCGATCTGCTGAGTTACTGCTAGGAGGGGAGCAGAGGGAGCTTCAAGTCAAGGCTGGTGAGGTGAGCTACAGGGGGAGCTGAGCCTATGCTGGGAGAAGAATCAGGGTGAGGTGAGCTACAGGGGGAGCTGAGCCTATGCTGGGAGAAGAATCAGGGTAATGCCGCGTACACACGAGCGGACTGTATGGCGTACTTAGTCCGTCGAAACACATTTCAGCGGACAATCCGCTCGTGTGTGGGCTTCAGCGGACTTTTTCAGCGTGCAGTCTGGCGTACTAAGTATTTTGGTTTTTTCGAAATTCTGTCCGTCGTACTTTGGTTTCAGCGGACAGTATGGTCGTCAGTATGCTAGTTCGACGGACTAAGAATGGCGCATGCCCAGAAAGGATTTACAGGGCGGAAGGGTGCTTTGCTGTGTCTTGGACTTCCTATTTCTAGTCCCGTCGTACGTGCTGTACACGTCATCGCGCAAGCTTTCGACGGACTGTTTGTGCATCCGTGTGTGGTCAAGTCCGTTCAGTGGAAAGTATGACGGACTGTCCGTCGGATTGTATGACGAACTAAGTATGCCATACAGTCCGCTCGTGTGTACGCGGCATAAGAGACAGAGGCTTTAACAACAATAGTATTTTTTCTGTAGTGACTTTTGAGGATTAATTGCTCCACAGTACCTGCAGCTACAAAGATCAGTGAGGGTTTGTGATAACTACAGGCATACCCCACTTTTAAGTACACAATGGGGTTTATTTACTAAAGCTGGAAAGTGCAAAATCAGGCTCACTTCTGCATAGAAACCAATGAGCTTCCAGGTTTTATTACCAAAGCTTAATTGAACAAGCTGGGGTTAGAAGCTCATTGGTTTCTATGAATAAGTGAGTCTGATTTTGCACTTTCCAGTTTTGTTTAATAAATGCCATTGTGTACTTAAAAGTGGGGTATGCCTGTATTAGATGCGTGCATTCGTTTTCGTCTGAATTTCGGGTATTCTCGTTATTGTCTTAACAAACGAAAACGAATGTGCTGAATCCGAAAACCGAAAGATCCGACATAAACAAATGCTTTATTTTCGTTTTCGTTGTGACAATAGTGCGATATAGATAGGAGATTCGACATGACGCTGACAATAGCGATCTGTGTCATTCGAACCTGTGTTCGAATGTGCCTAACCTTAGCTCTATTAGTCCAAGATTATTCGACATAGAGAGAAAAGATTCAACATGAAGATTCGACATGAAGATTCGACGAAGCAGTCGCCGCAAGTGGATATTTATGGTCAAATGCTTCACCCATAGGCTATAGAAGAATTCTAATGTTGGTTGACTGATTAATAAATATAATTATTACTAGTGTCATACAACATTAGAATTCTACTATAGCTTGCAGGAGGAACATTCAACCGGAAATGTACGATTGCGGCGTCGTACAGTTTAGCTGCTCCGTCGAATCTTCCGCCTACAAGCTATTCCGTTGAATCTTCTTAGAACATTCACCATACGCCATGGGGGGTTATTTACTAAAGGAAAATCCACTTTGCACTGCAAGTGCACTTGGAAGTAAAGTCGCTGTAGATCCGAGGGGGACATGCAAGGAAAATAAAAAAAACAGCATTTTAGCTTGCACATGATTGGATGATAAAATCAGCAGAGCTTCCCCTCATTTCAGATCTACCCCTTAGATTTACAGCGACTGCACTTCCAAGTACACTTACAGTGCAAAGTGGATTTGCCTTTTGTAAATAACCCCCCGTAAGCCTTCAATGACAGATTGGACCTTTATTATTTCGGATTTTTGGACGCATGCATTTAATGAAAAAAAAAAAAAAACTAATTTCAGTAACTAAATACATTTATTTTTCAGACAAAAACGAAATTCCAAAATGAAATATTTCAGTGTGCAAATGTCTAATAACTATTTACATGCTGTTTTTTAGTAAAAAATAATCCTTTACTTTTGAATGTACTGTACATAATATATAAATGTATGTATGTGTGTATGTATATATATATATATACACAGTCAAACCTTGGTTTACGAGTAACACGGTTAACAAGTGCTTTGAAAGACGAGCAACTTTTTTTTTTAAATTCTGACTTGGTTTGAGAGTGTTGTTCAAGCTAATGGGCGGTGCAGTACCGCATTTGGCGTGCTGGGGCGGGGAATGGTTCAGAGCCATTTGGAAATACACGGAACGACTCGGAAATACTCCGTTCCCGAGTGTTTCCGAGGCTTTCCGAGTTCAGCCGAGCTGTCCCCGAGTATTTCCGAGGCTCTCCGGCTCCCCCCCAACCCCTGGCCATATGCGATATTGCATGTAATAGAAAGTCAATGCAGAACGAATTATCTTCGCTTCCATTAACTTCTATGGGGAAACTCACTTTGATATGCAAGTGCTTTGGATTACAAGCATTATGCTTGTAATCCAATACATATATATATATATATATATATATATATATACAGTGCCTTGAAAAAGTATTCATAGCCCTTGAAATTTTCTACATTTTGTCATGTTACAACCAAAAACGTAAATGTATTTTATTGGGATTTTATGAGATAGACCAACACAAAGCGGCACATAATTGTGAACTGGAAGGAAAATGATAAATGGTTTTCAAATTTTTTTACAAGTAAATATGTGAAAAGTGTGGGGTACATTTGTATGGCGCCCCCCGGAGTCAATACTTTGTATAATCGCCTTTCACTGCAATTACAGCTGCAAGTCTTTTTGGGGATGTTTCTACCAGCTTTGCACATCTAGAGAGGGACATTTTTGCCTGTTCTTCTTTGCAAAACAGCTCAAGCTCTGTCAGATTGGATGGAGAGTGTCTGTGAACAGCAATTTTCAAGTCTTTCCACAGATTCTCAATTGGATTTAGGTCTGCACGGTGACTGGGCCATTCTAACACATGAATATGCTTTGATCTAAACCGTTCCATTGTAGCTCTGGCTGTATGTTTAGGGTCGTTGTCCTGCTGGAAGGTGAACCTCCGCCCCAGTCTCAAGTGTTTTGCAGACTCTAAAGCCCCATACACACTATCAGATTTTCTGCTGATTTTTGTTTTCAGATTTACCAAAACCATGTAGTAGAAGGGCCTGCCTGATTGCATACAAATTGAAACTCCTAAGATTTGATCTCATATTATATGGTTTTGGTAAATCTGAAGGAAAAATTCAGCAGAAAATCTGATAGTGTGTATGGGGCTTTACAGGTTTTCTTCTAAAATTGCCCCGTATTTGTTAAACCGCTATATGGTCTTGGCCGCTGTACTGCAGCTCAGTTTCAGGGTCTCGGCAATCTTCTTATAGCCTAGGCCAGCGATGGCAAACCTTGGCACCCCAGATGTTTTGGAACTACATTTCCCATGATGCTCAACTACACTGCAGAGTGGATGAGCATCATGGGAAATGTAGTTCCAAAACATCTGGGGTGCCAAGGTTCGCCATCACTGGCCTAGGCCATCTTTATGTAGAGCAACAATTCTTTTTTTCAGATCCCCAGAGAGTTCTTTGCCATGAGGTGCCATGTTGAACTTCCAGTGACCAGTATGAGAGAGTGAGAGCGATAACACCAAATTGAACACACCTGCTCCCCATTCACACCTGAGACCTTGTAACACTAATGAGTCACATGACACCGGGGAGGGAAAATGGCTAATTGGGCCCAATTTGGACATTTTCACTTAGGGGTGTACTCACTTCTGTTGCCAGCAGTTTACTTTAGACATTAATGGCTGTGTGTTGAGTTATTTTGAGGGGACGGCACATTTGCACTGTTATACAAGCTGTACACTCACTACTTTACATTGTAGACAAGTGTCATTTCTTCAGTTCTTCAGTGAAGTTAAGTTTCAGCTCAAAATGATCCTAATACATTTTTATTTTTTTGCTTTCTTTGGAAAAACAGTTTCGGATTTACCCCCCGACTGTAGGGAACACTTGTGTTGCAAAGTCTGACAGTTCCAGCTAAAGTTTGCAGGTCTTTGAAATGCTTAGATAGGGAAGTATATATAGAGCGTGGGGAGCGCTTGCTGATATTGTCAGATGCAGAAATGGTTTGTAGAAAGGCAATTAATTCAACTGTCAAGGCTGCAACTTTTTACTTCTTTCCCTGCCAAGAATCACATAACTTCCTCTAATGATCCTGAAAAATTAGCTGCTTGGAATTAGGCGTCGGAAAGCAATTATGTGTAAATATTGATCTGACTTTTTTGCCATTGGATATCTAGGGGTTTATTACCAACCCAAAGTAGAGTACCAGAAGCTTTATGAGGTCTGTATGGCACTTCTGGGGTCCTAAGGGTTGTATAACCTATGTGTGTTGTCAATACAGGCGTGCTTTCGCTCACAGCCACTAATGGGAAGTTTGCTGTAAGGAAGGACTGTGAATGGGGATCCCGATGTAAGGGAGGACTCTGATGGGGACCCTGATGTAAGGGAGGACTCTGTTGGGGACCTGGATGTAAGGGAGGACTCTGATGGGGACCCTGATGTAAGGGAGGACTCTGATGGGGACCCTGATGTAAAGGAGGATTCTGATGGGGACCCTGATGTAAGGGAGGACTCTGAGGGGGACCCGGATGTAAAGAGAGACTCTAATAGGGACCCTGATATAAGAGGGAACTCTGATAGGGACCTTGCTGTAAGGGGGGACTTTGATGGACTCCCTGATGTAATGAGACACTCTGATGGGGACCCTGGTGTTAGGGAGAACTTTGATGGGGACCCTGATGTAAGGGGGCACTCTGAGATGTAAGGGGGTGGACTCAGATGGGGACTCTTATGTAAAGGAGGACCCTATTGGGAACCTTGCTGTAAGGAGGGACTTTTATGGGGACTCGATGTAAGAGGGCACTCCGATGGGGACCCGGATGTAAGAGAGGACTCTGATAGGGACCCTGATGTAAGGGGGCACTCTGATGGGGATCCTGATGTAAGGGGGGACTCTGATTGGCACTCTTGTGTAAAGGAGGACCCTAATGGGAACCTTGCTGTAAGGGGGGATGTTGATGGAGTCCCTGATGTAAAGAGAGACTCTAATGGGGACCCTGATGTAAGGGGGAACTGTGATAGGGACTCTGATATAAGGGAGGACTTTGATGGGGAACCTTCTATAAATAAGGACTCTAATGGGGACCCTAATGTAACGGGGGGACTTTGATCGTGATCCTGATGTAAGGGGGAATGTTGATAGGGACCCTGATGTAAGGGGAGAATCTTATAGGGTCCCCGGTGTAAGGGAGGTCTATAAAGGGGACCTTGATGTAAGGGGGAACTCTGATGGGGACCTTGGTGTAAGGGAAGACTCTGATGGGGATCCTGATGTAAGGGGGAACTCTGATAGGGCCCCTGATATAAGGGAAGACACTGAGGGGAACCCTGATGTAAGGGGAAATGCTGATGGGGACCCTGATGTAAGGGAAGATTTTGATGGGGACCCTGATGTCAGGGGGAACTCTGATGGGGACCCTGATATAAGGGAGGACCGTGATGGAGACTTTGATGGGGACCCTTCTATAATGGAGGACTCTAATTGTGACCCTAATGTAAATAGGACTCTGATGTATGGTAGGACTCTGATAGAGACCCAGATGTAAGGGGACCACGATGGGGATTTTTTTTTTGATACACAATTATTTGTAAAATATACCATCTGGCCATCGCAATGAAAAGTTGGGAGACCCCTGATCTATTCCATAATAAATAAAATCTAACAACAGTGGGACCCCTTATAATGGACTGACCCTTTAAGGATTAGTTCCTATTTCACTCCAACAATGCAAACAGATTTATTTTTTTAGCGGATTTGCATTTAAGTCTCAGCGAAGGTTTTCGAATTTGCCAGAATGCGAAATCACCCCGAATACCGAGATGATTTTCTACAGTAAACCAATTGTGATCCATTTTTCATACATAACTGCGAGTTCCTGTAAGTACAGCAGGTTCAGTGGAAGGAACAGAAGGAGTCCATCTATTTATTACCCCGGCACACTGGCTGATCATTTATTTTTCACCAGCAAAATGTTATTAGGCTTCCAACAAGCTCATGGTAATGCGGTGCCATAAAACAAAGTAACAAGTATGAGATATTAAAGGAAGAGAGAAACTTTTGTTGGGTTTTCGGGAGGTGAACCTGCCGTGTTCTGCATCAGAGAGCGAGGCCCGGCGCGGCGATCCCGCAGTTCTGACGCCGGGGCTGGAGAGACTGAACAGCTGTGCGCACTCCGGCATGCAAATACTCCGTGTCCGTCCTGTTTTTTTAATCAAGTGCAAAAAATTTGCATCATGTTAAAACTCAGATTCTGTTCAAAGTCGGCAGGTGGTCTCAGTGCATAAACATTTCCGCTCCATCGGCCCCAACCCAAACCTTCCTGCCAGTAGAGCCGTCTTTGTGTTTTTTGGGGTTTTTTTGCACACGTGTTTAAAAAAAATATTTTAGGACTGAAGATTACTTAAACCACAATACATTTTCTGAAAGCAGAGACCCTGGCGAATTGAATACTGGTAGTGCCAAATTTTAATTTTTTTTGTCATTCAATATTTACACAAGGGTTTATCAAGTGCAAATTGTCAGTAAAAAAATAAAGTTAAAGTATAAATATAAGGCAGAACTTTATTTTTTAGTTTTGGATTAAGCCGAGAGGGATCAGAACGCCTGTCAGGTTTTTATTGCTGAACAGGAGCCCCCCCCCCTCTATTTGTCCTGTTTACCGTTTTCATTGAAATTGAAAGTAAAAGAGAATCCTATATTTTGGGTCGTCGCCATACAAGTAATAGAGGGGAAATCTTCCAATGGGGACCTGGGGGGCCCCAAGGAATTCTCTTAATTTGCAGGTATTTGCCCTCACTTCCTGTTTGGCTATGGGACAGGAAGTAACGTTTATATGTTTGTCATCAGTCTTGGGACACGGAGTAGAAAATATATGTAAATTTTAGAATTCTACATCTTTATCCATGTAAAACAAAAAATATAGGTATGAATTTGAAATGTATTTTTTGCTCTTTAAATGCTTTAAGTATCTGTGGGGAAAACATTTCCATACATACCTTCCTATTACTGAAATTACATTCTTTCCATTTTTTTTTTTTTTTTTTATGGGTTTAATTACACTGCTGCGATTTTTGTCATTTATTCCTCATATCACCTCGACTAAATAAGGTCACATTTTTAAATACTAGAGGTTATTCACATCAGCTTGTAGATGGGAGGAAAATATAAAGATCTTTCATTAAAAGTTTTATAGTAAGAACAGAGAAGATTAACTTGCAGAGATTAGGTCAGGTCAGGCAATTATTGCCTACTGCATTTTCTATGTAATAATTTCTTATCAGCCCCAGAAAGAGCGCGGACCACAGGGGCATTATCAGCCGACTCCCATCTTCAATGAAAAATGAAGCATCCAGTATTTCAAATGGAGGAGAAAAGTTGAACTGACAAGGTCAAAATGTACTCTTGAAATATGCTGTGTATATACTGGTACTGTATATATATATATGTATATATATATTTTATATATATATATATATATATATTCCCTCCTAAACTTGGGG
The DNA here is from genome assembly GCF_037356315.1 of Lithobates pipiens. Taxonomy (NCBI): domain Eukaryota; kingdom Metazoa; phylum Chordata; class Amphibia; order Anura; family Ranidae; genus Lithobates; species Lithobates pipiens. The sequence goes on from NW_027507785.1 coordinate 306,994,170, forward strand.
TACGTGTTATATGCCGGTGCGTGTTATATGCTGATAAATACGGTATATATATATATATATATTATATACCGCATTTATCAGCATATAACATGCACCGGCATATAACACGCACCCCAAGTTTAGGAGGGTATATATATACATATATATATATATATATATATATATATATATATATATATATATATATATATATATATATATATATATAAAAATATATGGTGTATGTATATATATATATATATATATATATATATAAATATTATAGATATATTATATATATATATATATATATATATATATATATATATATATATATATATATATTTATATTTATATATATACCATATTTATCAGCATATAACACATAGCACGCACCCCAAGTTTAGGAGGGAATATATATATATATAAAATATATGGTGTATATATATATATATATATATATATATATATATATATATATATATATATATATATATATATATACATATATATATATATATATATATATATGTATAAATATTATAGATATCTATCTATATATATATATATATATATATATATATATATATATATATATTTATTTATTTATATATATACCATATTTATCAGCATATAACACGCACCCCAAGTTTAGGAGGGAATATTAAGGAAAAAAACTTTTAGGAGGGAAGTTTAAGGAAAAAAACTTACATTTAAATGCCGCCTGTATAACGCCTGAAAAAAAAACGGCCCCTTTCACTCCAGTGTGAAAGCAGAGGGCTTTCACACTGGAGCGGTGCGATAGCAGGACGGTATAAAAAGTCCTGCTAGCAGCATCTTTCGAGCGGTGAAGGAGCGATGTATTCACCGCTCCTAAACCGCTCCTACCCATTGAAATCAATGGGGCAGCGCGGCTATACGTGGTGCTTTGCGGGCGATTTTAACCGCCCCGCTAGCGGCCGAATACTGCCGCTAAAAAGCCACTAAAAATAGCGCTGCTTTACCGCCGGCGCCCGCACCGCCCCAGTGTGAAAGGGGCTTTATGTACATGGAATTTTTTCTTTTTATATTTTTAAATAAATTTGTTAAGATTTCAAACAAACTTCTTTCACGTTGTCATTATCGGGTATTGTATGTAGAATTTTGAAGAAAATAATGAATTGAAAATCCATTTTGGAATAAGGCATAAGAAAATGTTCAAAATTGAAGCCTTTTGAATATTTTCCGGATGCACTAAATATGTGAAAAGTGTGGGGTACATTTGTATGGCGCCCCCCGGAGTCAATACTTTGTAGAACCGCCTTTCACTTCAATTACTGCAATTCGCTTCCGTGCAAAAGTCATGCTGATAGAAGGAGAAAGCATTGTGATAGAGAGATGTGCTGCTTGTCTTTTTACTGTTAATGACTTCCAACAAAGAAGAATCAGGACTTTTTCCCTAGCAGACAGGGCTGTGCTGTGTGGCAGAGCTGTGTAAATCTCAGAACCCGGATGGACAAAAATAATAACCGACGTGCATGTAAAACATCTCCCTTATGTGTATTTAATCCGTGGATTAAGCCTGGAGTTCATCTTTAAAAAAAGGAACGGTAGGAAGCCATGGCACACGTGTAATGATCATTGAACGATTTCCTATGCTAGTTTGTCGCTCGGCTGCAGAGGAGCCAAAACAGAAGTGCCTGGAACGGTTCCAGTCGTGTTTCGTGTGCTGGAGGCTGAGGGACAATGGCGGAGCAGTCTAGGAATCGCATTGCAGCCGTGCCAAGCAATAAAATGTTGCATTTACAGAAAGAGACGGAGTAACAGGAAATTATTATGTGCGGTAATTAATTAAAGCTGTTTACAAGAAATCTAAATGTAATCTTAATGTAGATTTATTTGTTGACAGAATGAATTAAATATAGACAATTTGGGGATTGCGCACTCCAAGTGGATTTGCAGTTACAAAAGAGGACCACCTCGTTCTCCTCATTGTCTGGCTAATGTGTATTTGTTTTAAGCAGCCGAGTGCTTTTCTGGGAGGACAAGCCGGCATAAATTATCTCCAGTGGTTTCTCCGTCACCGCGCTTATGGCATAAATTAGCAACACGCAGGCTCTGAAATCTGCAGTTTGTTACTAAATCAGACCATAAGCATTATGGTGTTTTTTTTTTCGCCTTGGGGTCCCCCCTCTGAATCCATACTAGACCCTAAGGACCTGGTATAGACCTTGGGGGGGGCATAGCATTTTATTATTTTTGCCGGCAATTTATTTATTTTTGTACATTCAGCTGTCAGCGGGGAACCCCGCTGACAGCTGATGACTCATCGGTTGTTAACCACTTGCTGACCAGCCGCCGTCATTATACTGTGGCAGGTCGGCACAATCACGCAAACCGTCGTAGCTGTACGTCAGTCCCTTTAAGGCCTCATGTACATGGCTCCTGGTAAACGGACGTTCAGAGGCAGTTGGGCGCTTTTTTCAGCTGCCCCTGAACTCATCCAATGTTATCTGTACCCAGGTTCGTTTAATGTCGTTTTTAGGCTTTTCTTTGAAGGCAAAAAAATAAGTTCAGACGCCAAAGTTTTCGACATTTCAGATGCCAAAAGCGTTTCGTTTATATGCGTTTTTCATTTTTTGGCTTGGCTATTTTGAAAAAAAATATATTTTTTTTCAAACGCTTCTATACGCAAACACGGCTCAATGCGGCTTAACTCAGCATGTAAACGTGGCAAAACTGACATTTTAAACGTGGGTTATTACCTGTCACGTTAAATCTTTCAGGGGAGGTTGCAAAAACGTCTGGTGTACATTAAGCCTAAGGCTGCTTTCACACTGAGGCGCTTTGCAGGCGCTAAAGTGCTAAAAATAGCGCCTGCAAAGCGCCCTGAAACAGCCGCTGCTGTGTCTCCAGCGTGAAAGCCCCGAGCGGTGCGCTTGCAGGGCAGTCAAAAAGGTCCTGCAAGCCGCATCTTTGGAGCGCTGTAGGAACGGTGTATTTACCGCTCCTAAAGCACCCCTTCCCATTGAAAACGGGGCAGCGCTGCAAACCCGCTTTCAAAGTGCAGCTGCAGTGGTGCTTTGCGGGCGGTTTTAACCCTTTTTCGGCTGCTAGCGGGGGTTAAAACTGCCTGCTAGCAGGCGAATAGTGCCGCTAAAATGACGGTAAAGTGACGCGAAATATATCGCCGCTTTACCGCCATCGCCTGCAACACCCCGGTGTGAAAGTAGCTTAAGCGTGATAGCAGGCTTGTGGGCGGGTGCTGATGCTCATGACCAGCAGTCGCGATGACCGTCGGCCATGAGTGATCGCGGGCATGAAAGGCAGAACAGGGACATGTGTGTGTGTGTGTGTGTGTGTGTGTGTGTAAGCACACACACATCCCAGTTCTGTAAGGAGATGAGAGAGAGATCATGAGTTCCTACGAGCTGGGAACTATTATCTCTCATCTCCTATAGTCAGTCCCCTCTCCCTACAGTTAGAACACACACACCTTGGGAACACAGTTACCCCCTTGATCGCCCCCTAGTGTTAGCCCCTTCCCTGCCAGTGACATTTATATAGTAAGCAGTGCATTTTTATGTCAATGATCACTGTATAATTGTCAAAAAAAAGACCACGTAAATTTAATTAACCTTTTTTTTTGTTAATTCTCCTTTCAGGGGGCGTGTCCTATGCCTACATTTGTTTGCTAGTAGGTGTGCCTCATTCCCATCCCAAAATCTTGGGAGGTATGTGACAGAGATCTACTGCTCAGTGATCGGGAACAGTGATCTCTGTCATGTCCCAGTGAGCCCATCCCGATCATGTGTGAATGAATGAATTCACACTGCGAACCGCTGCGGGTGTCAATATAAAGTTAATGACACTTCCACTTTGCACTACACTACAAGTGCACTTGAAAGTGCAGTCGCTGTAAATCTGAGTGGTAGATCTGAAATGAGGGGAAGCTCTGCTGAAGTTATTATGCGGGGGTGGACATAGCATACCCAGTGACACCAAGGGATCTGAAATAGAGTGGAGAAAATAGTTATTTGATCCCCTGCAGATTTTGTACGTTTGCCCACTTACCAAGAAATGAAGGGTCTATATTTTTTATCATAGGTGTATTTTTAATGATAGAGACCGAATATCAACCAAAAATCAACCAGAAAAAAATACATGATACAAATGTTATAAATTAAGTTCTTAAGTTCTCCAAACAAAACATGACTAATGCAGGCCATACATGGTCGAATTTCGAACAAATTTTCTTTTCAAAATCAGAAAATTAGTTTTTTTTGTGATCCGATGATGCCACCATTGATTTTCGAAATTCGGCCGACCAAGCCTTCAATTTCACCTCATGTTACTACAGAAAAGAATTTTCTTGGCCGGGAATCTTGTTTTCTCTCCGTAAATTTTCTTTTATCTCCGTAAATTTTCTTTTCTTATTACATTTCTCGCACGATTCTCCCATCATTGATTAGAAAATCATTTGTTTTTCAAAAAATTTCCAACATGTCCGATTCCTCAAATTTTATTTCCGCATGAAAATCGGCTGTTGCTGCAGCCCACTAATGGTGCGAAATTCATACGAAAATTCTTAGATAGGATTTTCTAAAGAAAATTCTTTCGAAATTCGAACCGTGTATGGCCGGCATTAGTACTTTGGTGGAGAAACCCTTGTTGGCAAGCAGAGGTGAGACGTTTCTTGTAGTTGGTGACCAGGTTTGCACACATCTCAGGAGGGATTTTGATTCCTCTCTTCTTTACTGATCTTCTCTAAATCCTTAAGGTTTCTTGGCTGTCGCTTGGTAACTTGAAGTTTCAGCTCCCGTCATCCATTTTCTATAGGATTAAGGTCTGGAGACTGGCTAGGCCACTCCATGACCCTAATGTGCTTCTTCTTGAGACACGCCTTTGTTGCCTTGGTGGTATGTTTTGGGTCATTGTCATGCTGGAAGACCCATCCATGACCCATCTTCAGTGTTCTGGCTGAGGGAAGAAGGGTGGGTGAAGAAAACTAATAATTATGGCTAGGCAATGTAACTGCTACAGCCCTCACAGAGATTGAGACCAAATTATTATAATATATTTTGAGATCTGAGCAGCACTGTCATTTTAACTGTAGGAAAGTTTTTGCTTAGACCCAAGCCCATTAACTGATTTACTTTATCCTCCAGATACATCCACATTACCGTACAACATACATTAAGCTGGTGGGATGTAGTTCTAATGTGTTTAATCTCCTTTGCTGTGTAGCTCCACAGTTTTTCTTTTTATAAATTTATTTTTTATCAAAATTAAATGTTAGTACCCTGGCAACAGTCAGGTAATGGTTTGAAGGTTTTTATAATTAGGATCGTTTTCATTATTTTGCAGAGTTTGACTGGTTGCCCTAAAGGAAAGCCTCTTTGCATTATGCTAATAAGCTTATTTCAAAATACGGTAGTTCATAATTTAAAAAATGAAAAAAAAAATCTAATGGCCATATCTAAATTTGATAGCTCAGTTTTGTTTCGATGTTGTCAAGTCAAGCCACTTCTTGAATTTTGATATTCTTTGAAGAGCCCCAAGGGTCACGTATATTTAGGTCCACCCAGTGACCATTATGGTGTTAGAAACTCAAATTCTCCAAATAAATAGGTATTTGGGGAGTGTAACCTTCTTGGTGACCATGCGATAGTGGGTGGAGAACAATTTAGGTGCCTGCATTTCAGACCTGCAGCACCCTCCCCCCTTCTTTAGCATGCAAACATGCAAAAGAAGAGACTAATGGTGGACTACGCCATGTCCAGCAATCCCTCTTGTGGTTTGTATTGGTTCTGTTAGCACTTAAAGGTGAGACTAGAGCAGCCTTTCTCAGTCATTTTACACTAGAGGAACCCCTAAAATAATTTTCAAGCCTTGGTGAGCCACTACTAAAACCTATAAATCAGGGGTCAATGGAAAAAATGCCCATTACATTGGTGGTAATTAAGAAGAATGCCAGTATGAAGAAACCACTAAATTAGACTATAGTTATCCTCACCTTATAGGATGGCTGTTATTCACACACGTGTAAAACAGCCGAATTGGCTTTTGATGTAGAGCTTCAGTGTGATTCTGCTGGCAAGTTCAATAGTACTGTAACGATGTCTCCTTATGAAGGAATGGAGCCCATTCTGAAACATGCAGAATTAAAGTTTCCATTGAAGTCTATGCATGTCAGGACCTGGATCCCCTGCTGGTAGCACTGCAGTTCCCTGGGCAGAGGGTTGTAGTTCCAATATCCGCCAGCGGGTGTCTCCCAGCAGTCGGTAGATTCCAGTAATCAGTCTCCACCTCATTCTAGCTGCTGGGAGGGTATTTAGTCCCTCCTCTAATATTACACTTCTGCTTCAGGGTTTTTCTCTCGCCAGCCAGAAGAATGCTTCAGTTAAAGGGGTTGTAAAGGTTTGTTTAAAAAAAAAAAAACCTCTGTAGAAGGGTTTTGCACAGAGTGGCCCGATCCTCTACTTCTGGGGTCCCTCAGCAGCGCTCCAGGCTCCTCCTCTTCTTGAGTGCCCCCAGGGAGACGCTCTCTAATCCTGCTGCTGCATCTATTGACACAGACAGCAGGATTCTGCCCCGAACCTGGCTCCAGTGTCACTGGATTTGATTGCTATCGATCTATCCAATGAGGACCCGAGACAGTGGCTGGAGCTGCTGTGCTCGTCCTCGTTGCTGGAGCAACTGGGCTCAGGTAAGTAAAAAGAGGGGGGGGGGGTCTGGGGGGCTGCTGCACTACAGAAGGGTTTTCACCTTAAAGCGGAGTTCTACCCACTTTTGAGAAGTGGTCTTAAACGAAAGACCACCTCTCCATCCCTCGTTTTTGGATGTTAAAAAATGTTTGTTGTCTTCTATCGTACCCTTTTATGACGTACATAGTGTACTTCTGATCCATCTGGTGCGCGGCTCAGAACGTTATATCCCCCCCCCCCCCCCCCGCTGTCTTCAGGGACCTATGTGTGAAGACAGCTGTCCATTCACATTCGCGACTCAGTAGGAAACAGGCAGTGAACCCCGCAAGTCTCCAATGCCGGTTTACCGTAGCTACAATGGCGGCACCTGCCCCCGAACTGATGGACTGATCGGCCTCGGGGGCTGACATTGCATGCTCCCTGGACAGGTAAGTATCCTTAATTAAAAGTCAGCAGCTACAGTGTTTGTAGCTGCTGACTTAAAAAAAAAAATTGCAGGTGGAACACCGCTTTAATGCTTAGAATGCATTAAGGTGAAAAACCTTGAGGGTTTACAACCCCTTTAAACCCTGTGCCTGATTCCTGCCTGATCCTGCTCCTGCCTTTCACCTATATCTTGATCCTGTCTTGTTCCCTGCTGCCTTGTACCAATTCCCACCTGTTCCTGATCTCAGTCTTGGTCCCCCCTAATCCATTATATTTGTTATTTGAAAGTTATATTCAGTATCACGTACATTTAATTGTTAAAAACACCTGTGGAACTTACCCACAGAAGCAAGCTAAAACACCCTTTAAACAAGCCTATATTTTGATTTTACCTGTATCTGCATAACAGCCATCCTATGGGATCCTAAGGCAGGGGGCTCCAAACATTCTAAACAAAGATCCAGTTTACTGTCCTTCAGACTTAAGGTGGGCCGGACTGTGGCCATTGGAAGTAGAAATTGTCCTGGAGTCAGCGGACTAGGGACTTGTTGCATTATACTACTAGACTTTACTACTATGAAGGGACCTATTACAAATCAACTCTTCTACCGACTGCTGGGGCCCAAGGGCTGCACATCAAAGGACCTAAGGGCCGTGTATGGCTCTCAGGCCACAGGTTGGGCACCAGGGTCATAGATCCTTATAGAGTTGACCTGTAGGAGATGACTTCATCATCAACAAAGCTCTGGAGAAACCTTGGGGTTCCACAGAATCCTTGTGAAAATGCACAAATTGCCCAAGGAACTCCTCGCAACCTCTGGAGAAACCCTACGTTTCCATGGAATCCTCATTGAGAATGGCTAATCTAGAAGAAGAATTTTTCCCATGTAGTTTCTTGAAAAAAATTGAGAATTGAACCTTTTTTTTGGGGGGGGGGGGTTTGCATTTAGTCTCTTTTTGTTTATAGAAAGGTGACAAGACCTAAGGCCCTTTACACTGGACACAGTTGCAGTCTCTCAGCCGAAAGGAGACTTTCTTGATAAGTTTGTAACACTTGCCAATGACCTTGTGTTAGTTTGCTACCCGAGACTCGAATAAGTTGCTCTATACAATTCTGCTGTCAGGCTGTATCCAGTTGAGCTGCTTAAGAGAAGCATTGTTTGCCTTCGGGTTTTGTGCAGAACCTGATCCTTTTCTGGGCGATTAGTCCCTTGTGTGTGGCTTCCTACAACATTCGGTAAAAAAGCTGTCAGTTGCCGCTGGTGTATGCATGCCTTATTTCTCTAGGGGGTCATCCAATCAGGCGCCTGGAAGGAGAGAAGTAGCCACTCCGCGCCCCCACCCCATCCCCATTACAAATGCATTTCTAGAATTGCTGTTGAGAATGCCGCGTACCTAAATATATATATATATATATATATATTTTTTTTTTTTTTTTTTTTTTTTTTTTTTCTTTGTTCCGCTTTTTTGTTTAGAAACATTTGTTACCTTAAGATCAGAAGATTAGAAACAGACAGAAAAAAAAAAAAAATCTTTGTTTTCCTGACTGTGAATCATCTGATTTGCTTGACTCATCTGACAAACTGTTACATTCGAAATGTCCTCTTTTTCACAGATAAAACAGTTTACAGATATTCAGAAACTTAATAACAGCATGAAACAAAAGGGCATCCTGACATCTTGTTCTTGCACGCAGCAGTACGACAAGTTCTCAGCTCTGTCATTATCCAGGGTAGGAATTCTACACCAACTGCTCAAAGAAATCTACTTTTTAAATACAGTTCAGTATTCAGTCTGTTCTGTCTGTGTACAGTAATTACAGAGCCTTGTTTAGCAAAGTATCTTAAAGGGAAGGTACAAATTATTTATTATGGCTGGCACTAAAAAAGTACAAAATAAAAAAAATAAAAAATAAAAATTCTGATAAATATGAAGTATTGAATTTGAATGTGGCATATTATACATCCAGCTAGAGCTGCGCAATTAATCGTTAACCACTTGCTTACTGGGCACTTAAACCCCCCTCCTGCCCAGACAGATTTTCAGCTTTCAGCGCTGACGTACTTTGAATGACAATTGCGTGGGCATTCTACATTGTACTCAAATTACATTTTTATAAATTTTTTTCACACAATAAGAGCTTTCTTTTGGTGGTATTTAAAGTGGTTGTAAACCCTTACAAACCACTTTGACCTACAGGTAAGCCTAGATTAAGGCTTACCTGTAGGTCCAAGAAATATCTCCCAAACCTATACGGTTTAGGAGATATTTGCCCGAAGACAGGCACCGCTGTCTACGCATGCGCCGTAAACAGCGGCGAGCAGGCGCACTGAGCGCGGCATTTCCAACAATGGAGCTGCCGCGCGTCTTGGCTCCCGTGCGCATGCGCCGGAGTGACGTCATCGCGAATGACAGTGGTGGAGCTGCGAGACCCCACCGAAAAGATGGATGCGCCGGACTACAGGGGACAGCGGTGACATCTCTGGCTCCTGTGTCAGGTAAGTGACACATAATGGGTTACTATGCAATGTATAGTAGTCCGTTATGCTTTACCTTTGCAGGGAATGAAAGAGGAAGTAAACCCATCAGGGTTTACTTCCTCTTTAATCACCATTTGGGCTTTTATTTTTTTGCTAAACAAACAAAAAAAAGACAAATTTTTCAAAAACAAAAAAAAGTTTCATAGTTTGTTATAAAATTTTGCAAATGGGTAATTTTTCTCCTTAATTGATATTCGCTGATGAGTCTGCACTGATGGGCACCAATGGGCTGCACTGATGGGCACAGATAAGGTGACACTAATAGGCACAGATAAGGCGACACTGATAGGCACAGATAAGATGGCACCGATGGGCGCTGATAAGACAGCACTGATGGGCCCTGATGGGTGGCACTGATGGGTGGAACTGACAGATGGCACTGATGGGCAATGATAGGTGGCACTGATGGGCACTAGTATGTGTTACTGATGGGCACTGGTAGGTGGCATTGGTAGGTGGTATTGATAGGCAGCACTGGTAATGATGCACTGATTAATTTATAGGCGGCACTGTGGGCACTGATAGGTGGCACTGTGAGGTGACACTGTGGGCACTGATGGGTGGTACTGTGGGCACTGGTAGGTGGTGCTGGTGGGCACTGGTAGGTGGCACTGGTGGGCGCTGGTGGGCACTGGTAGGTACCTTCACGATTGGGACCTATGTCCCTCTTGCAGCCGCTGGTGATCGGCTTTTTTTTTTCTCCTGACGCTATCAGCGTGAGGAGGAAAAATAGCCAATTTCCGGCTTTGTTTACATCAAACGATCAGCTGTCATCAGCTTATCCTGTGGTAAGGGGTCGGGATCGACCCCTTACTTTGAACTATGATCAGGCAAGTCTCATAGACTCGCTGATCACAGAGCGCGCTGCTCGCACCCTGCAAGGGGCGCGCAGCCCGCTCGAGCATGGGAGGATGTCCAGGGACTCCCTCCCAGCAAATGAAGTCCGCACTTTCGGCTATAGCGCAGACGGCAAGTGGTTAAGAATCTAAATTGAAATCTTTTTTTCTTCCGATCTTCAAAACAGCATGTCACGATTCTTTAAAGAGGAAGTAAACCCTGATGAGTTTACTTCCTCTTTTTTTCCCTGCAAAGGTAAAGCATAATGGACTACTATGCATCGCATAGTAGCTCATTATGTGTCACTTACCTGACACAGGAGCCAGCGAAGTCGCCGCTGTCCCCTGTAGTCCGCCGCATCCATCTTCCTGGTGGCGTCTCGCAGCTCCGACGAATCACAGCGGCGAAGCCGCAATGACGTCACTACCGCGCATGCGCACGGGAGTCGCGTCTCGCAGCTCCGCCGCTGCCATTCGGCGAAGCCGTGATGACGTCACCCCCGCGCATGCGCACGGGAGTCGACAAATTAGGCAAATCCATTCTTGGACTTGCCGCATTTAGTGCGCCTGCGCGCCGCTGTCTACGGCGCATGCGCCATAGACAGCGGTGCCCGTTTTCGGGCAAATATCTCCTAAACCATATAGGTTTAGGAGATATTGCTTGGACCTACAGGTAAGCCTTAATCTAGGCTTACCTGTAGGTCAAAGTGGTTTGAAAGGGTTTACTTCCTCTTTAACAAGTGCAGAGAGTTCTCACAACTGGGGGAAAAAAATCCAAGCAGCCTGCCAAGTTTAATCACAACACAAAAATAAGTAGAAACAAAGTATCTTTTCATTCTTTTATCAAAGGAAAGAACTTGGTAAATAAAGGAAGTTTAACCATTTAAAGACCAAACCTTTTCTGACGTTTGTTGATTACAATTAAAAATCATACCTGGAACACCCAAACATGATATATATATATATATATATATATATATATATATATATATATATATATATATTTTTAGCGGAGTCCCTATTTTTTATTTGTTTAGCAAAAAAATAAAAACCCCAGTGTTGCTCAAATGCCACCAAAAGAAAGCTCTATTTGTGGGAACAAAATTATAAAAATTTCATATGGGTACAGTGTTGCATGACCGCGCGATTGTCATTCAAAGTGCAACAGCGCTTAAAGATGACGATTGGTCTGGGCAGGAAGGGGGGAAAGTGCCCGGTATTGAAGTGGTTAAAGAAAAGTCACCAATGCCCTGGCCTAGTGCACTTTCAGTCCATGGAATGGAAGGGAGGAGGATTTGGATGTCGCCGCCACCAATTATCTCAGGGAAGGAACGCTAGTAATTAAACAGGTCCTATCACCTGTCTGTTCGATCGTTCTCACGAGGCCTATAGACATCTGCATTAGCTGAAAAAATGAGAACATCTCTTGATTTGTCTTAGCTCTGTGGCCTGCTAGATTCTCTTTTATTAAAGCAAAACCTAAACCCAGACCTAAAGACATTTTTTTTATAACACCCTGGTAGATACCTAATGCTCTTGCTATCCTTTCACCTAAACTTATGACAAATAAATGTAGCCACATAATGATATAACAAGTATTTTGGTGCAAATGGTTCCCAAACTAGTAAACATGCAAAATAATAGCAAGGCATATCTCTTGCGCAGCATTACTAAGCAAGGAGTAGAGTCTGCACGTAGGGAGGTGCAGTTTGCTTCCTCCCCTGCAGGTGACACTCAAGTGCAGCAGCACTGCAGAGGGAGAGGAAGTCAGGAGGAACTCCGTTTCTCTATGGTTTCCTGGGTCACAAGGGGCAGCTATCTCACCGGCAGCCATCTTGGGTCAGGCAGTGACTACTTAAGACCCTGGCCCCCAGGTTTGGAGCACGTTCCGCATGTGACTATAAAAGGAACGGGCCACTCTGGCAGGGAAAGTGGTTAGTGTCAGGAACAGATACTGGAGGAGCAGGGAAAGTAAAGGGACACTCATCCATGTCTTTATGGTCCTTGCTTTGTGCACTGGTATGCAGTCATGTTGGAACAGGAAGGGGTCATCCCCAAACTGTTCCCACAAAGTTGGGACCATGAAATTGTCCAAAATGTCTTGGTATTCTGATGCCTTAAGAGATCCCTTCACTGGAACTAAGGGGCCAAACCCAACCCCTGAAAAACAACCCCACACCATAATCTCCCTCCACCAAATTATTTGGACCAGTGCACAAAGCAAGGTCCATAAAGACATGGATGAGTGAGTTTGGGGTGGGGGAACTTGACTGGCCTGCACAGAGTCCTGAAATGTTATTTAACCTCTTGCCACCTATGTAATGCATATGTGCAATATCAAAGAGGGGAGGGCTTTAAGGCCAACCCGCCGCACATGCGCATTCATGGACAACCGAGGTTTCCATAGTGAGTGTCACATACCTAGTGGTGAGCCCGGAATTCAGAAGGAGACCTCTCTTGCGACTCACGGCTCCAGATGGTGGTGACAGGAGGCTCGGGAGTCAAATGTAGCACGAGTGCCTGGCAGGATCAACAGCCGGAGGATGGATCGGGCTGACTTCAGGAACTGTAGCTGGACAAGCAGTCAGTTAACTCCTTCACTGGCTAAGTCATTAGTACAGTGACAGTGCATATTTTTTTAGCACTGATCGCTGTATTATTGTCACTGGTCCCCAAAATATGTCAGTTAGTGTCCAACTTGTCCACCGCAATATTGCAGTCATGCTATAAGTCACTGATCGCTGCTACTACTGGTAAAAAAAAAAGAAAGAAAAAAAATATCCTGCAGTTTGTAGACATTATAACTTTTGCACAAACCATTCAATATACACTTATTGGGATTTTTTTTTTATTATTTACCACTAGCATGTAGCAGAATACATATTGGTCTAAATCAGGGATCTCCAAAATACGGCCCTCCAGCTGTTGTGGAACTACACGTCCCATGAGGCATTGTAATACTCTGACATTCACAGACATGACTAGGCATGATGGGAATTGTAGTTTCTGAACAACTGGAGGGGCCATAGTTTGGAGACTCCTGGTCTAAATTGATGAAGAAATTAGATTTTTTGAGTGTTTTATAGCAGAAAGTAAAAAAAAATATATATATATATATTTTTTTTTTTTTTTTTTTAATTGTCGGTCTTTTTTTGTTTATATTGCAAACAATAAAAACCGCAGAGGTGATCAAATGCTACCAAAAGAAATCTTTATTTGTGGGGAAAAAAAGGACAAACATTTTATTTGTGTACAGCGTCTCACGACCGCGCAATTGTCCGTTAAAATAACGCAGTGCGTATCGCAAAAAATGGCCCGGTAAAACCTTCTGTAGCTGAAGTGGCTCTTTTTTTTTATCTGCTCAGAGTTCAGCATGAAGACAATAATTCAAGTCGGAAACATTTGCTTACATGGAAATTCTAGTCTCCAGTTCAGCAAATCCTAAGGCTATGCTGTGAGCGTGGTGCAGTGTCAGGTCGGTGTAATACGGCTCCGGGAAATTGGTTCACTTTTCAGGGCCAGGGTGTGATAACAGCCTTATGATATAGCCGCTGTATGTTCCGATGAGCGGAGAAAGGAACGAATTTATCCAAAGGTCAGTTTGCCTGCTTTGCTCCCCTGACTTTACATAACCGCTTACCGTATCTGCAGATAAAACATAACTCAGAGGCTTCCCGTGTTCTTGTATTGCAGGAAAATCAATTCTTTTTTATTTCATGAAAACTGTTTTTGTTTTGTTTTTCCTCTCCTTTCCATTGCAGGTTATGATTTAGATGCCGACGTTTCCAAATTTAGTTTAAACATGTTAGATTGATTTCGTTTCAAATTTTTTTTTTCACCCTATTTTTGTTTCTTGATGGTGGAGCCCAACATAAATGATATTAGTGCTGCGTATCATGTTGTGTCTGTAAAACCAAACTCATTATAAATATCTAAAAAAAAGTCAATAATTAAAGTGAATCTGTGCTAAGCTTCATGCAGGAAAAAGTTCAACTGGAATGTGCAGTTTAAAGTTGAATTCCAGACATTGGCGTGAGCACAAGGTGTGCCAGGTGTGCCTGGGCACACCCTAATCACTCAGTGTGGCACATGACCCCCCTGTTTAGACTCCTGATCTTTCACCAATTAAAAAACATTTGTTTCTTTTTTCTTTTTAAAAAAATTGTAAAACAATAATAATTTTTTTTTTTTAAAACAATAATAAAAAAAAATTGTAAAAAAATAAATAAATAAAAATAAAAACTATTGATACTGTTCACTGCCCTACTGACACGGATCTCTCCACTAATGACACCATCCACTGCTCTGCTGACACCGTCCACTGCTTTCCTGACACCATCAATATATATATACACATGCGCACACACACATATGTTTGAGATTTGGGGTGCACACCCTGATCCTATAGGCTGTGCAAACCTATTATTCCAGGTATAATATTTTTTACATAGTCTTATTTATATATATATATATATATATATATATATATATATACTATACCTGTGGGATCCCTCCAGAACAGCTTTTCTCAACCAGGGTTGCACGGAACTCTAAGGTTCATCCAGAGGTTGTTAGGGGTTCCTTAAGCTATGAACGAAACGTAACCACTGGATCCAATGATTTTTCAGCTAACTGCTATGGTGGGATTCTTCCTAATGACCACCAAAGTAAGGTCAATTCTTCCCTCTGACAACCAATGTAAGAGAACATTATTCACACTGACCACCAGTGTAAGAAGCATTATTCCCAGTGACCATCAATGTAGGAGAACCTTCTTCCCGCTGATCTCCAATGTAAGGAGAATTCTTCCCAGTGACCACCAATGCAAGAGAACATTCTTCCCAGTGACCACCAATGTAAAGAGAATTCTTCCCAGTGACCACCAATGCAAGAGAACATTCTTCCCAGTGACCACCAATGTAAAGAGAATTCTTCCCAGTGACCACCAATGCAAGAGAACATTCTTCCCAGTGACCACCAATGCACGAGAACATTCTTCCCACTGACCACCAATGTAAGAGATCATTTTTCCCACTGACCACCAATGGAAGGAGCATTTTTTTCCAGTGACCATCCCACCAATGTACCATTAGTTGTAGATATAGTAATTGTTAGAAGGGGTTCCCTGAGACCTGGAAGATGTTTCAAGGGTTCACCTATGTTACGAAAGTTGAGAAAGGCTTCTCTGGAATCTGAAAATGACTGTAGTAGCCATCGCTACTTCCATGGTCGCTGCTAGCTTCTAGCTATTGTGTCGTCCTGGTGCTCGCCGAACACAGGAGGCCACTTACATGCCATTCGAGGAATACTTTGTATTTTCTCAATGAATGCAAAGCGTTCTCTGATTGGACGAGGTGGGGATTGTGACGTCACCCACCTTCCCACACCTCTCCACCTTGTCCAATGTGCACCTTTAAAACATATTTATGATGATTGACAGCACAGGAGCCTCGAACAGCAGAACAGAAAATGCCTAAAAATATCCTTTGACTTCAGCATTTTGTCTCTAGGCTGCAGTAGTAAAGTGCTGTATTTTGGGCACTTTGGTTTAAGGCTACAAAGGATCCAACATGCAAGTCTTGCTACCCACCATTGACCGTGAGGGTCAGCATTTTGTTGCTCAGCTTCCATTGACCCCCCACTATGAACTGCTGATTCTGAGCAATTGCTTCATATAATCCTTTTTAAAGTTGTATTAGATTGAAATGGACCCAACTGCTGGATTCCTTTTACTGGTTATCCTGAAACCATATGTGCAAGGATGAAAGGTTTCATATCTTCACAGAGGCTTTTTGGTTGCTTTGAGGTCAAGTGAGCATACATTATTCAGAAAAATGGCCTCATGTTTACTGCATGAAATGGGAGATTCAGTTTCCCTCAAAATAACTCTGACCCTTGGGATGACCCGCTCCAAGGTTTGCTGAGCAGAACAATTTCATAAACAATTTTGTATATTCTTTATTTTTTTCATTTAGGCTTTTATGTTTAACTCTTCTTGCTGGCTTGTTCATCTTCTTTTCTTGCTTTAGGCCCCTTTCACACGGACGATCCGTTCAGGTCCACCTGTCAGTTTTTCAGGCGGACCTGAACGGGTACTTCATAGAGCTCTATGGAGCGTCGGATGTCAGCGGACATGTCACCACTGACATCCAAGCAGCTCCAATCCGAAAAAGTGTGACGGAGGAAAAAGCAATTTTTCCATTGCGGTACACTGCGGTCCGTCGTCACCCGATCTCCCATAGAGGAGAGCGGCGCTGTGACAGGTCCGTCCCTGCGCAGTGTGCAGAGAAAGACCTCTCATCTTCCTGCTCAGCGGAGATTTCTCCGGCGATCCCCACTGAGCAAGCGGATATCCAAATGTGTGAAAGGACCCTTACTTGTCTCTTCTTCTTGTGCTCTCACTCTGTTGCTTGCTCATTCCATCTGTCTTGCCCTTGTTCTCTTCTTGTTGCTAGCTCCGTCTAGCTCCATCTAGCTCCGTCTAGCTCAGTCTAGCTCCGTCTAGCTCCGTCTAGCTGCGTCTAGCTCTGTCTAGTTCCGTCTAGCTCCGTCTAGCTCCGTCTAGCTCCGTCTAACTCAGTCTAGCTCTGTCTAGCTCCGTATAGCTCCATCTAGCTCCGTCTAGCTCAGTCTAGCTCTGTCTAGATCCATCTAGCTCCATCTAGCTCAGTCTAGCTCAGTCTAGCTCTGTCTAGCTCTGTCTAGCTCTGTCTAGCTCTGTCTAGCTCCGTCTAGCTCCGTCTAGCTCCGTCTAGCTCTGTCTAGCTCAGTCTAGCTCAGTCTAGCTCTGTCTAGCTCCATATAGATCCATCTAGCTCTGTCTAGCTCCATCTAGCTCTGTCTAGCTCCATCTAGCTCCATCTAGCTCAGTCTAGCTGTCTAGCTCCATCTAGCTCCGTCTAGCTCAGTCTAGCTCCATTTAGCTCAGTCTAGCTCCGTCTAGCTCCCTCTAGCTATGTTGCAGTTGCTCACACTTTTTGCTATCTCACTCCAGCTATCTCGCTCTTGTTCTCTTTAGCCGACCATAGGCAGATCGAAATTCAGCTGGTTCAGCAGGCACCGGTAAAATTTCAACCTGTCTATTAGCAGGCTGGTTGTATTTGTCATACTTAATTTTTTAATTATCGTACTTTTATAACGATAATATTGATTGGAATAAACTACATAACTTTTTCACTCAGTCTGGATATATGCCCAAATAGTTCCAGAAAGTAGCTACGGTGAAGTTTTCTCTCTTCCTGTCTGTTTTTTTTTGCCCAATCATTGCCAGCAGTTATAGCCACCAGCAGTGATCGCTGTATTCTGCCAGTGGGGAAGGCTTCCTGCTCTCCCTGCTGGCAGAACCCATTAGGTTTGCAGAAGGGATTTCCCCATCAATAATGACGGTGTTGATGGGGGAATCAAGCAATTTTCTGTCCTTCAACTTGTGGTTGGTGGACAGAAAATTGCATAATGTATGTTTACTGTTCTCGCTCACTTTTGCAGTCTTTTTCTTGTATCTTTCTTGTTCTAAAGCCAGCCATACATGGATCAAAATCTGACCGGTTCAGCAGGGACCAGCTAAATTTCAATTCATGTATGGGCATCCTGGTTGTGCACCTGGCTGTTAATGCTGCTCTGTGTCTCTCTGCCTTGCCCTTTTTCACTCTCTTGCTCTGGTTCTCACCTGTTACTCTTTTTCTCTAAAGCTTGTTCGGTCCTTCTTGCTCCTGGTTTCTCTCTATTGCCCTTTCACTCTCACTTTTGTTCACCCCCATTGGGCTCTCACTATTGCTCTTATTCTCTCCATATCGCCCTTTCATTATTACTCTTGCTCTTCTGCTATTGCCCTGTTTTGTGATCTAGTTTCCTCCCTGTTTTCCACCTTTTTTCTCATTCTTGATCTCCCCCTTTGCCCTCTCACTCTCCATATTGTTCTCTTCCTATTGCCCTCTCACTATTGCTCTTATCTTCTCTCTATTGCCCTTTCATTATTGCTCTTGTCCTCTCCTTATTGTTCTCTCTGTAACTCTAGTTTTCTCCCAGTTACCTTCTTCCTCTTGTTCTCCTTGCCCTCTCACTCTTGTGCTTTCCCTGTTGACTTCTCACGCTCTTCCTCTGATTTCTCCCTATTGTCTCTGATTCTTGTATTTTTCCTATTGCCTTCTCACTCTTCTTCTTTCCTTATTGCTCTCTCAGTCTTGCTCTTGTTCTCTCCCTTATGCTGTTGTGCTCTTGTCCTTTCCCTATTGCTCTTTCATTATTGCTCTTGTTCTCTTGCTTTTGTGTTCCTTCTCACTCTAGGTCTCTCCCTGTTGTCCTCTCACACTTTTACTTTCTTGTTGCCCTCTTACTTTCTTCCTCTTGGTCTTGTTCTCTTCACATCGCACTCTCTTGCTCTTGTTTCTTTTTGCCCTTTTGTGCTCTTGTTTTCCTTATTTTTCTCTCCCTATGACCCCTCGCTCTCATGCTCTCCCTGTTGTCCTCTCACTTTTGTACTTTCTTGTTGCCCTCTCACTCTCTTCCTTTTCATTTACTTCTGTCCTTGTTGCCTTCAGACCCTTTTCTTATGACTCTTCTCTCCCATTTGCTCTCTGATTGTAGATGTTGTGCTCTCCCTATTGATCTCTCACTCTTCTTCTGTCTTACTCTTACTCCTATTCTGTCGCATTAGCGCTCCCGCTGTCAGATTCTTGCTCTTTTCCTGTTGCGCTCTTGATCTCTTTTCTTACTCTTCTTCTTTTTTCCTGTTGCCTCTTTTCTTTTCCTGTTGGCTGCTCACTCTCTCGCTCTTTTTTTCCTGTTGGTTGCTCACTCTCTCGCTCTTCTTCTCTTCCTGTTGGTCGCTCACTCTCTCATTCTTCTTATTTTCCTGTTGGCTGCTCACTCTCTCGCTCTTCTTTTCCTGTTGGTTGCTCACTCTCTCGCTCTTGTTCTCTTCCTGTTGGTCGCTCACTCTCTCATTCTTCTTATTTTCCTGTTGGTCGCTCACTCTCTCGCTCTTCTTTTCCTGTTGGCTGCTCACTCTCTCGCTCTTCTTTTCCTGTTGGTTGCTCACTCTCTCGCTCTTGTTCTCTTCCTGTTGGTCGCTCACTCTCTCATTCTTCTTATTTTCCTGTTGGTCGCTCACTCTCTCGCTCTTCTTTTCCTGTTGGTTGCTCACTCTCTCGCTCTTCTTCTCTTCCTGTTGGTCGCTCATTCTTCTTATTTTCCTGTTGGTTGCATAGTCTCTCGCTCTTCTTTTCCTGTTGGTTGTTCACTCTCTCGCTCTTCTTTTCCTCTTGGCTGCTCACTCTCTCTCTCTTCTTTTCCTGTTGGTTGCTCACTCTCTCGCTCTTCTTCTCTTCCTGTTGGTCGCTCATTCTTCTTATTTTCCTGTTGGTTGCATAGTCTCTCACTCTTCTTTTCCTGTTGGTTGTTCACTCTCTCGCTCTTCTTTTCCTCTTGGTTGTTCACTCTCTCGCTCTTCTTTTCCTCTTGGTTGTTCACTCTCTCGCTCTTCTTTTCCTGTTGGTTGCTCACTCTCTCGCTCTTCTTCTCTTCCTGTTGGTCGCTCACTCTCTCATTCTTCTTATTTTCCTGTTGGTCGCTCACTCTCTCGCTCTTCTTTTCCTGTTGGTTGCTCACTCTCTCGCTCTTCTTCTCTTCCTGTTGGTCGCTCACTCTCTCATTCTTCTTATTTTCCTGTTGGTCGCTCACTCTCTCGCTCTTCTTTTCCTGTTGGTTGCTCACTCTCTCGCTCTTCTTCTCTTCCTGTTGGTCGCTCATTCTTCTTATTTTCCTGTTGGTTGCATAGTCTCTCGCTCTTCTTTTCCTGTTGGTTGTTCACTCTCTCGCTCTTCTTTTCCTCTTGGCTGCTCACTCTCTCTCTCTTCTTTTCCTGTTGGTTGCTCACTCTCTCGCTCTTCTTCTCTTCCTGTTGGTCGCTCATTCTTCTTATTTTCCTGTTGGTTGCATAGTCTCTCACTCTTCTTTTCCTGTTGGTTGTTCACTCTCTCGCTCTTCTTTTCCTCTTGGTTGTTCACTCTCTCGCTCTTCTCTTCCTCTTGGTTGTTCACTCTCTCGCTCTTCTTTTCCTCTTGGCTGCTCACTCTCTCGCTCTTCTTTTCCTGTTGGTTGCTCACTCTCTCGCTCTTCTTCTCTTCCTGTTGGTCGCTCACTCTCTCATTCTTCTTATTTTCCTGTTGGTCGCTCACTCTCTCGCTCTTCTTTTCCTCTTGGTTGCTCACTCTCTCGCTCTTCTTTTCCTGTTGGTCGCTCACTCTCTCGCTCTTCTTCTCTTCCTGTTGGTCGCTCATTCTTCTTCTTTTCCTGTTGGTTGCATAGTCTCTCGCTCTTCTTTTCCTCTTGGTTGTTCACTCTCTCGCTCTTCTTTTCCTCTTGGTTGTTCACTCTCTCGCTCTTCTTTTCCTCTTGGTTGCTCACTCTCTCGCTCTTCTTTTCCTCTTGGTTGCTCACTCTCTCGCTCTTCTTTTCCTCTTGGTTGCTCACTCTCTCGCTCTTCTTTTCCTGTTGGTTGATCACTCTCTCGCTCTTCTTTTCCTGTTGGTTGCTCACTCTCTCGCTCTTCTTTTCCTCTTGGTTGCTCACTCTCTCGCTCTTCTTTTCCTCTTGGTTGCTCACTCTCTCGCTCTTCTTTTCCTCTTGGTTGCTCACTCTCTCGCTCTTCTTTTCCTCTTGGTTGCTCACTCTCTCGCTCTTCTTTTCCTGTTGGTTGCTCACTCTCTCGCTCTTCTTTTCCTGTTGGTTGCTCACTCTTGCAGTCTCATTTCTCTATTTTTCTTCCTCTTTTGCTTTTGGTCTTTCTCTCTATATTCTATTATCTGACCTGAAGATTGAAGTCAGTGTGTAATGTAATTCTTTCAACTGACTCAGGATGTCACATATTTATCACAGCTGACAAGCTATGTCATCAAAATCTCACAAATCAAATCATTTTTTTTTTTTTTTTTTTAAATCGAATATGAAAAACTCAGTTTTTCATTATCTCCCTTTTGTATTTTCAGTGTGCTCCATTTGCCTTTCTGGTACTAAAGCTAAGCTGTACTGAATATACACTCACTGGCCCCTTTATTAGGCACACCTTGCTAGTACCGGGTTGGACCCCCTTTTGCCTTCAGAACTGCCTTCATTCTTCATGGCATAGATTCTACAAGGTGTTGGAAACATTCCTCAGAGATTTTGCTCCATAGTGACATTATAACATCACACAGTTACTTCAGATTTGTCATCTGCACATCCATGATGCCAATCTCCTGTTCCATCACATCTCAAAGGTGCTCTATTGGATGAGATCTGGTGAGTGTGGAGGCCATTGGATGAGATCTGGTGAGTGCGGAGGCCATTGGAGGACAGGGACCTCATTGTCCAGTGGTGAGATGATTGGAGCTTTGTGACATGGTGCATTATCCTGCTGGAAGGAGCCATCAGAAGTTGGGGACACTGTAGTCATAAAGGGATGGACATGGTCAGCAACAATACTCAGGTAGGCCGTGGCGTTTAAATGATGCTCCATTGGTACTAATGGGTCCAAAGTGTGCCAAGAAAATATCCCCCCCACACCATTACACCACCACCAGCCTGAACTGTTGATACAAGGCAGGATGGATCCATGCTTTCAAGTTGTTTACACCAAATTCTGACTCGACCATCTGAATGTCACAGCTGAAATCGAGACTCATCAGACCAGGAAACTTCTCCAATCTTCTATTGTCCAATTTTGGTGATCCTTGTGAATTGTAGCCTCAGTTTCCTGTTCTTAGCTGGCAGGATTGGCACCTGGTGTGGTCTTCTGCTGCTGCAGCCCATCTGCTTCAAGGTGCGATGTATTCAGAGATTATTCTGCATACCTTGGGTGTAATGAGTGGTTATTTAAGTTACTGTTGTCTTTCTATCAGCTGGAACCAGTCTGCCCATTCTCCTCTGACCTCTGACATCAACAAGACATTTACCTCCACACAACTCCCGCTCACTGGATATTTTCTCCTTTTCGGACCATTCTCTGTAAACCCGAGAGATGGTTGTGCGTGAAAAGATGAACAGTTTTTAAAATACTCAGACCAGCCCGTCTGGCACCAACAACCATGCCAAAGTCACTTAAATCCCCTTTCTGCCCCATTCTGATGCTCAGTTTGAACTTCATCAAGTCGTCTTCACCGCGTCTAGATGCCTAAATGTATTGAGTTGCTGCTATTGGATTGGCTGATTACCAATTTGTGTTACCAAGCAATTGTGGTGTACCTAATAAAGTGGCCGGTGAGTGCATAAACTGCAAACTAGTGGCCATGCTTAATAGAAAATATTAGATGTCTTAGCACCCTTTTAATTGGTGATCGCTCCCGGACAAAGGGCCACCCTACAAACCTGAACTGCTGACTATGGGGGGAATGCACATGCTCTTTATTCACAATGCTTGATGCCTGAGCAGCGGATTTGTGCAACTGCCATGTGAGGGGCGTGCCTACAATGATCAACATATTATATTTTAAATAAGGTTAAATTTGCAAAGTTTTTTTAGATGCTTTCTCTAGAAAGTACACACACGCTCTGCAAATGCACACGCGCTTTGGTAAACCACCGTCATTTCACCACCCATGTGAGGTATAGCCATGATTTTCATTGAGAATTGCCATAAAAGCAATAATTCTAAGGGCTTCATTCACGAGTAACTCTAAAATGATCGCCTGTAAGGGCTTTTGAAGTATTATCTATGAAACTCTTTAGGCGCCATCGTTTGTCGCCATTTCTCGGGTGCACATCATTTTGACATGTTTGGTATCTAATTACTTGACGTGACCTCATCTTTTATATTTTACCCAAAAATTGGGTATTATATTGAGCTTTTGTGCACTAAAATTTCCAATCTACATGCAAGGTGCCGGACGCATGGATTCCAATGGGTTTTTTTTTTTTTTTGAAGCACATGATTAGAGTCAGACGCTCTAATAGGCTTCAAAAAAGGGTGGGCTTGGGGCGCAGAGCACACCCACCTGTGTGACATTAGCAAATGAATATTCAATATTGTCTTCCTCATTCTCCTCCTAGCCAATCAGGAAGCCCCTATTGGTCAGGGAGTCCTATAACTTGGTTGAGAACAAGCAAGCTATTGCTTGTGAAATGTCTACCGTTGCCTGTATCTGTCTGACCCTTTTGACAATAAAGATGACATTGAGATAATTTAGAATTCCAGTGTGCGACCAATCCCTATTAGTCTTATGACTCCCTGGCCAATCGTGTCTCAGGACACACTTCCTGTTCCTGTGTGGATGGGAGAATGTCTTTCTGTGTGTTCCCTGGTAGAATCGGTCAGAGCTGCCCCGGCTCTTCCTTCCCCCTGCCTCCATAAGGTAAGGCATCCGCCCTCCGTCTCCTGTGCACGCGGGGGATGGGGGGGCGAATGGCCGCCATCCGTCCCCCTTGGCAGTAGACCTGGGAATGGTGGTGTTGGTTTGTGTTGCTCCCCCTCCCCCCTGAAAAATTTTGAGCACCAACCGCCACTGGTGACCAACCTTAGATGATTCACAGAGATGTAGCAAATTCTCCTAAATCTGTTGTACCTGTTTATCTGCAGTCCTCTCTCCCTCCTCTTCAGCTGCTCCAGGATGCAGAGGTAGGGGATCTGATGTCACACACTGCACAGCATACAGCCGAGAGCTGAGTGTAATCTGAGACCTGAGTGTAAGAGGAAGGACACCCCCCCTACACAGTCTCTTAGAGAAACATGCATGGTTAAGACTGCCTATCACATGCTGTGTGCTGGAGGGGAAAGGGGCAGGACTGTCTCTGGGATTGCTTGGTGGCATAAACCATCCAAAGTGAGTCATGCAGATAGCAGAGGAATGAGAGAGCAGAGAGAAATCACACTTAGTGCCCGTTCACACTACCGCGACTTGTCAGGCGACTTAGCCGCCTGACAAGTCGCGCTCCGTTCTGTACTATGGAACCGTTCTAATAGGAGCGACTCAAGTCGCTCCGACTTAGAAAAAGGTTCCTGTAGTATTTTCGGGGCGACTTCAGGCGACTTGCATTGACTTCTATACAGAAGTCATTTTGCAAGTCGCCGCTGAAGTCGTGTGCAGGTCGCGTCTGTGAGACGCGCTGCAAGTCGCGTCGCCCCTGTGTGAACGGGCACTAAGTGCTTTAGTTAGTACACACTATAGATAAATATGCTTTGACCATTTCAGAGGTTTACAACCACTTCAAAGTGGTTTCTAAAGGCTGAAGATTTTTTTACCTTCATGCAAGGTAAAAAACATTTTGTGTACAGCAGCCCCCTCCAATACCTAAGCTCCCTCTCGATCCAGCGATGTGCACAAGAGCATCGGCTCTCTAGGGATTCTCCCTCCTCATTGGCTGAGACAGCAACAGGAGCAATTAGCTCCTGCTGCTGTCAATCACAGCCAGTGAGCCAATGAGGAGAGAGAGGGGGGGGGACATGCAGAGCAGTGGTTTGGGAGCTAATGTGGTGGAATGCCCCCCATCACAAGCTGCTTGCTCTGGGGGCACTCCACAGGGGGGGAGGGGACCTGAGAAGAAGAGGATCTGGGCTGCTCTCTGCAAAACCACTTCACAAGGGAGGAAAGGATAACATGTTTGTTATTTAAAAAAAATATCTTTTAAGGTATATTAAGGCAATGTTTGTTCTTAGTTTTCAATTTTGTCTCCCTAAGGTAAGTTCACTTTAAGCCCTGTGCATTATTCCACTAACTGTCAATTATACACATTGTTAGTGACAGTTGCATGCTGTGTGATACTAAAAAGAGAAAGAAATGTATTGCGGAGTACAGACCATAGAGAAAAGCCATAGTTGAAAGACCTGTCTAAATTGTAAAGAAAACAGACATATTCCCAGCTGGAGTCAGGCATATTTTCTACGGCTAAAAAAGAACAAAATGTAAAAAAAAAAAAGGAAAAAAAAAGATATCAAAAAGGAACACATTAAAGTGTATCTAAACCCCAAAACAAAAATACATTTTTTGCAGCTTTTTCTTAATTCTCACACAATATTTCTGTTAGTAACTCACTTCCAGTTTAAAGAAGAACTACACTGCATCTGAGCACCATAAACCAAAAATGATTTTTAATTCATTTTTTCATTTAACCGCTTCAGCCCCGGAAGATTTTACCCCCTTCCTGACCAGAGCGTTTTTTTGCGATTCGGCACTGCGTCGCTTTAACTGACAATTGCGCAGTCGTGCGATGTTGCAGTCTAACAAAATTGATGTCCTTTTTTTCTCACAAATAGAGCTTTCTTTTGGTGGTATTTGATCACCTCTGCGGTTTTTATTTTTTACGCTATAAACAAAAAAAGAGCGACAATTTTGAAAAAATTCTATCTTTTTAACTTTTTGCTATAATAAATATCCCCCAAAAATATATATAAAATTTTTTTTTCCCTCAGTTTAGGCCGATATGTATTCTTCTACATATTTTTGATAAAAAAAAAAAAAAAAAATCGCAATAAGCGTATATTGATTGGTTTGTGCAAAAGTTAGAGCATCTACAAAATAGGGAATCGTTTTATGGCATTTTTATAATTTTTTTTTTACTAGTAATGGTGGCGATCTGCGATTGTTATCAGGACTGCAACGTTATGGCAGACACATCAGACACTTTTGACACATTTTTGGACCATTGGCATTCATACAGCGATCAGTGCTATAAAAATTCACTGATTACTGTAAAACTGTCACTGGCAGGGAAGGGTTTAACCACTAGGGGGCGATCAAGGGGTTAATTGTGCTCCCTCTCTGTGTTCTAACTGAAGGGAGGAGGGGACTGTGTAGGGGAGATGACAGGTCGCTGTTCATACTTTGTATGAACAGATGATCAGTCACTTCTCTCCTCAGAGAACTGGAAACTGTGTTTACACACAGGTCACGGTTCTCAGTGTCTCAGCAGCAATCACGGGAGCCCCGGCGGGCACTCACATCAGCTCCGGGGGTGAGCAGCGGGCACGCGCACGCCTCTAGTGGCCACAGCGGCATTGCATAACGTCATTTCGCCCAGCCGTGCCATTCTGCCACAGTAATACTGCAGGGGCTGGTTGGCAAGTGTAGCAAACTCTCCCATCCATCCATGTCCGCATGCTTTATTTTGCTGAGAAATTGAAAAACACCCCCCTAGCATTTCTAGCTGTGGCCATCTTGAGTAAGGGAAGACGATTCATGTAGCATGTACTTCCTGGAATCCGTCTGCCCTTAGCACAAGCTTGCAGACAGGAGAGTGCAATTAGCTGAGAAAGCCCCTCCACCCCTGCTGAAGACTCCTGGAAGGTAGCACATCATTTGCCTAGGCCAGAAACCAGGAAGTAAATGTAAGAAAGAGCGTTACAACAAGTAAATATAATAAACCTTCATATCTATTTACTAATGCTCACAGCATAAGGAATAAAAATGGTCAATGTTGATTGAGAAAGTTCCGACAAAGCTCACTCACCACACTTTATTAGGACAACAGAAACAAGATAAGACTATGGAACCACACCTATCTTTCTTTCTAACATAGAAAGGGTGGTCCTTTGGTCCCCAGAGATAGCTGAGAACAATACTATGTAACTATGTAAAAATTGCTATACCTGGAATTATTCTTTAACATTTATAGGTAATAACACCAGAATTTTTTGATCTACAGCAGTGGGTCTCCAAACTTTCTAAAGAAAGTTTACTGTCCTTCAGACCTCGTATTATGCCCAGTGGGAGAAAACAATGGTATTAGGAGGAGAAATAGTTGTATCAATAGTACCCCATTGTTGGTGTCAGTGGCAGGAAAAATGCCTCAAGGGCCTGATAACGACAAGCAAAGGACCACATCTGGTCCCAGGGCTGCAGTTTGGAGATCACTGATCTAGGGAATATCCAATTGCCTTGGAGCAACAGGAAGGATTTTTTTTACCCCGCTGGAGCAAATCGGACTATGCTTTATATGTGATTTTTTTTTTGCCTTCCTCTGGATGGACTTTAGGTATAGTATTCTGTATATCAAGTTATCCCTTGAAGAAGTCACGTGACCTGTGACGCAACACGTCGGGAGGAGTTGGTGAGGTAATTTCCAGTGTCTCGGTACCTGGCAATAATGGTGATGAGGAGAGTCTCTTGTTCCTCTTGAATTTGATTCCATACTTTGTGTACCATGCAATTCGCAAGATGATATCTTTGTAAGTAGGATTATTGTTTTTTAATAAATTCATCCTTTTTTCATACAACGTTTTTGTTCCTCTCGCTACCCCAGAAAGCAGTCGTTATCTCCATAAACCCAGGTGTTTTGAAAAGGTCTGATACAGCCACACAGTTCATTTGGATTCATCTGAGATTGGGATATCTCTAAGGCAGGATTAGGCCCAGTGGCGTCGCTTCCTGAGTTGAGCGGGAACTGGACCTGGTGATGGAGGTGTTGGATCAGCTTATAGCTTAAAGTTATAGCATCTAAAAAAATAGGGGATAGATTTATGGCATTTTTATTAATATATTTTATTTTTATTAGTAATGCTGGCGATCTGGGATTTTTATCGAGACTGCGACATTGCGGCGGACAGATCGGACACTTTTGACACTATTTTGGAACCACTGACATTTATACATCGATCAGAGCTAAAAATAGCCACTGATTACTGTGTAAATGTCACTGGCAGGGAAGGGGTTAAACACTAGGGGGCTATCAAGGGGTTAAGTGCGTTCCCTCAGTGTGTTCTAACTGTGGGGGGGGGGATGGGCTACCACTGACACAACAGAGATCACTGCTCCCGATGACAGGGTACCTGTCATGTCACTAGGCAGAGCAGGGAAATGCCTTGTTTACATAGGCACTTTCCCAATCTGCCTCTCTTCGTAGCAATCGTGGGCACCGGCGGACATCGAGTCCCCGCGCCTGCTATCCTGCTTCTGTGGACTGACTTATGGGTACATCAGTTTGCGCAGGGGTACCATCCTGACAACGTATATCGACTGAGCCGGTCAGCAAGCAGTTAAAGTGACACTAATCTCTATATATTCTGTAGCCGCATCCAAAAAAAAAAAAAAATCGGGCACTGGGCAATTTAGGTCATATTGTGCTAGTATGCATCAGACTTACCTGAAAATGGAGCCCTCCAGAGGCGCGCTGTCACCGCTGAAGGCGCTTCCATCTTCACCATGTCTTTTTTTTGGGTTCATGGAGTTCGGCTATCTGATTGGCCTAGCTGGGGATGACGTCACTGTTTACGGCACGGCTCTGAAGGATCAGCACGAGGATGCCATTCCTTTAGAGAGCATGTGTCGGTGACGTCACTGGCTGCATCTAAAAAAAAATCTCCTAAATGGTGCATCTTTAGGAGATATTTAGAGTACCTAGAGGTAGGCTTGTTATAGGCTTACCTATAGGTAAAAATCATACCATAAAAAGTTCCTTTTATTGCTGCCAGCCTCCTCCAAATTCCTTTCTTTTTTTTTTGGCTGCTGTGATCTAACTTCCTGTTAGAGGGTGACTACGTTCCTCCTCCATGGTCCCAATGTATGTAGGAACGTAGTCACCCTCTCTTGTTCGCCCCTGAGATGGACTATGGATTATGGGATGTGTAGTGTACATAGAGCAGTGCAGCTACTAATGTGCACTATCCAATATAAACAAATGGAAGTGAGGGGGTGGGGGGGGGGGGGGGGGGTAGAGCTGCACAATTAATCGTCAAGAATCATTATCGCGATCTTGACTAAAGTGTTTCCAAATTCTTTCTGCTCTTCTGAAGCCACAGTCCTCAAAAAAAAAAGGGAGAGAACAACTGGGCCGTCTGCCAAGAATCAAAACATTCTTTATCAGTTGAACTTAAGTATAAACATTGTAACAATTTGTCAATGGAATAAACTTTGGTGTGTAAGTGAAAAAAGTTTATCCACTTAAACGCTAAACCTTTTTCTGACATTTGTTGGTTAAAAGTTAAAATCATTATTTTTTTCTTGCTAGAAAATTACCTAGACCCCCCAACCTTTATATATATATATATATATATATATATATATATATATATATTTTTTTTTTAGTAGACACCCTAGAGCAGTGATGGCGAACCTTGGCACTCCAGATGTTTTGGAACTACATTTCCCATGATGCTCAGACACTCTGCAGTGTAGTGGAGCATCATGGGAAATGTAGTTCCAAAACATCTGGGGTGCCAAGGTTCGCCATCACTGCTCTAGAGAATAAAATGATGGTTGTTGTAATATTTTATGTTACACTGTATTTGCGCAGCAGCCTTTCAAATGCAATTTTTTGGGGAATTAAAAAAAAAAAACTAACCAGAAAAGTTAGCCAATTATTTTTGCATAATATGAAAGATTTTACACCGCGAGAATCGTTAGAAAATCGTGATCTTTTTATTCTAAGCAAAAAAAAATCTCATTTTGGCCAGAACTGTGCAGCTCTAAGGGGTGGGGGGGGGGGGGGGGGTATAAGGATCATCATTTTGGAGAATAAAGATATTGATTAGTGTCACTTTAACTCTCATGCCCCGTACACACAATCTTTCCGACGACAAATGTTGGATGTGAGCTTGTTGGCGGAAAGTCCGACCGTGTGTACGCTCCATCGAACATTTGTTGTCGGACTTTCTGCCAACAAATGTTGGCTAGCAGGTTCTCAAATTTTCCACCAACAAAACTTTGTTGTCAGAATTTCCAACAGTGTGTACACAAGTCCGACGCACAAAAGTCCACGCATGCTCGGAATCAAGCAGAAGGAGCCGCACTGGCTATTGAACTTCCTTTTTCTCGACTCGTACATCTTGTACGTCACCGCGTTCTCACGTTGGTAATTGGTGGCCAACATTTGTGTGACCGTGTGTATGCAAGGCAAGTTGGAGCCAACAACCTTCGAACAAAATTCCACGGTTTTGTTGTCGGAAAGTCCGATCGTGTGTACACGGGCATTAGGGTTTGGAGAGGCTCCACTGCAAAGGTATTTTTCTTTCTGCTCCCCGGAGTGGGGCTTTAGGTAAATAATTTTATTGATAAAATCACATTGTTCCTTCTGCATTTTCACCGACCACAAAAAAAAAAAACATTTTGTAAAGGTGAAAATTAATAATTTACTGTGTAGGAATGGAAGTGGGAGAGGAAGGGAAATTATGTCAAGTTGCTCTAGAAGCTTTACAGCAACCTGTTGAAAGGACAGAGATTTGCATGTAGAATAAAAGGAAAAACAGCTCATAAAAAATTCATGTACGCCCCTTGAGTCTCTTAGAGTTGGCGTTCCCAGCAGGGAAAGCGGTCACTCAAAGCCTTTCCCCATGAAATCTGTTTTTGCATCTAATACAATCAAATGACATTAGTTGTATTAGTCAATCAAACTGAATTTGAAAAAAAATACTTGCAAAAAAATGAGTAAGCCAAAACTTTTTTCTATTTTGGATAGAATAGGAGAACAACCGCTATCCCCCCTTTAGCTGCAGAGGCAGCCAGGCCCGGACTGGGACAAAAAATAGGCCCGGCCATTTTAGACTGAGCAGCCCGGGGGGGGGGGGGAGCTGTGGTGGCGCTTCCTGGGGGCGGTTGATGATGGGATGTGGGGTTCCAGCACCTTGCACCTCTGGACCCCTTTACATTACACAGCGCCCTGCACCTATGGACCCTTTTACAATACACAGCACCCTGAACCTCTGGACCCCTTTACATTACACAGCACCCTGAACCTCCAGTTCTGGACCCCCTGCATGTTACACAGACCCCCCTACAGTGCAGACCCCCTCCCTACAATATAGAACCCCCTTTCACTACAGAACCCCCCCTACATTACAGAACTCCCTACATTACAGAACCCCCCTACAATACAGAACCCCCCTACATTACAGAACCCCCCTACATTACAGAACTCCCTACATTACAGAACCCCCCTACAATACAGACCCCCCTACTATACAGAACCCCCTACAATACAGACCCCCCTACATTACAGACCCCACTACACAACAGAACCCCCTACATTACAGAACCCCCCCTACATTACAGAACCCCCTACAATACACAACCCCCCTACAATACAGAAACCCCCTACATTATAGACCCCCCTACACTACAGAACCCCCCATACACTACAGAACCCCCCTACACTACAGAACCCCCCTACAATACACAACCCCCTACAATACACAACCCCCTACAATACACAACCCCCCTACATTACAGACCCCCCCTACATTACAGACCCCCCTACATTACAGACCCCCCCTACACTACAGAACCCCCCTACATTACAGAACCCCCCCCTACATTACAGACCCCCCTACACTACAGAACCCCCCCTACATTACAGAACCCCCCTACATTTCAGACCTCCCCTTCAGACCCATAATGTACCTGAGTCTCAGGTCCTGAGATCAGCGCAGGACTGCATGACGAGTCCCCTCCCCCTGTGTAGACATAAATGAGGAGGGGTAGGGGGAGTCGGCTTCACTCTGCTTGGCTGTGTGAGACAGCCGAACCAAGACTGATCAGAGCCACTTCCACAATGCCAGAGAGAAGGGGAATTGTTGCGGGTTCCGCCCCCCCATGTGCCTACGCGTGTCACTCGAGTGTGGCTCTGAGGCTAGCGCACACCCACCCCCCACTGCAAAGAGCAACTACAGCTCTCAAAGAGCCTGTCACTGGCGGCCCACCCCACACTTAGTACACCACTGGCGGAACATCAGCGGCCGGTGTTAGTACACCGGTCCTGCATGTCAGAACCTGTGGCCGACTCTGCATGTCCCAGACATGCAGCCCAGCGGCCCCCGGCCCACCGGGCAAATGCCCGGTCTGCCCTATTGCCAGTCCGGGCCTGGAGGCAGCAACTGGGGGGTATAAACATGCCACAGCCATGCCTGGAATTATACTCCTATCCCACCAGAGAGTCGTCATCCGATCCGGCAGTTGATGCAGCTGGCCATAGGGGTGATCGGGGACCAGAACGTCCCCGATCATCTCTATGGTCTAGAACAGGGGTCTCCAAACTTTCTGAACAAAGGACCATTTTACTGTCCTTCAGACATTAGGGGCGCCGGACTGTAGCCAGTGGGATTAGAAAACAGTGCCCTATCATTGTTTTTTGTGTTAGGAATAGTTCTCGTTTGTTAGTATCAGTGGGTGGAATGGTGCCCCATTGTTGGTATTCAAGGTACGAATGTTGACCCATCATTGGTGTCTATGGGAGGAATGGTGCTCCATTATTGGAGACAGGGGAACCATTCCTCCCACAGACACCAATGGTGGGGAACCATTCCTCCCACAGACACCAATGGTGGGCAACCATTCCTCCCACAGACACCAATGATGGGGAACCAGTCCTCCCACAGACACCAATGGTGGGGCCCCATTCCTCCCACAGACACAAATGATGGGGCACCATTCCTCCCACAGACACCAATGATAGGGGAACCAGCTCTCCCACAGACACCAATGATGGAGCACCATTCCTCCCACAGACACCAATGATGGGGCACCATTCCTCAAATAAAACACCAGTGGTAGAGGAACAATTCCTCCTACAATCACTGGTGTCTTGTTTGAGGAATGGTGCCCCATCATTGGTGTCATCGGGACGAATGGTGCCCCATAATTGGTGTCTATGGGAGGAATGGTGCTCCATTATTGGTGTTAGTGGATGTCATGGTACCCCAAGGGCCGGATAAAGGCAAGCAAAGGGCCACATCCGGCCTACAGTCATAGTTTGGAGACCACTGGTCTAGGAAACAGGAAGCCACAAGCATTTCGTTACTTCTGGTTAGGTAAAATGTAAACAGAGCCATTTTTTTCTGGAAAGCATGAGCGCAAAGGTTTTTTTTCTTTTCTTTTTTTAATCTCATGCTTTCAAGTGTAGAGGAGAAATATGGGGTCTTATAGATCCCAGATGACTCCATAAGGAGTTTTAAAAAAATGCTTTTTAAGCACCCTCGCCCCCATGTGCTTGCACGCAAAGGCAAAATTATTCGTAGCTTGCGCACACATATGTAAACTGTGATTGTGCATCACACATGTGAGGTATCACCGTCAAAGTTATAGTGAGTGCAATAATTGTAGCTCTAGACCTCCTATGTAACTCTCAACTGGTAACCTGTAAACATTTTTAAAGTGTTGCAAATGGAAATTTTTAAGTATCGTAGTTTGTTGCCATTCCACGAGTTTGTGCAATTTTAACGCATAACATGTTAGGTATCTATTTACTTGGCGTACCAGAAAATTGGGATTTTTTTTTTTTCATTAAAATTCATTAAAGTGTATTTTTTCCAGGAAAAACGGTGCACTAATAGTGTGACATAAAAAAAGTGCAATGACCACCTTTTGGGTCTTCAGGGAGTTCCGTCGGAGATCCGGTGATGTCACGGACATCGACGTCACCAGACTCCTCCCCCTTTACCAAGTGCCTCCGTCTGCTAACAAAGGGAAGGGGGAGGAGTCCGGTGA
The DNA here is from genome assembly GCF_037356315.1 of Lithobates pipiens. Taxonomy (NCBI): domain Eukaryota; kingdom Metazoa; phylum Chordata; class Amphibia; order Anura; family Ranidae; genus Lithobates; species Lithobates pipiens. Next base: position 307,028,018 of record NW_027507785.1, read on the forward strand.
CGTAGAAGTTCTGATTGAACGTAACATGTATGGGGGAGGAGCTACGCATGACGTCACCCGCTGCTGCTCTACGGAACTAACACGATTGTCGGCTTTACATGCTGTGTTTTTTTTATCATCTTTATGTGAGTAGTTTGTGTTTGAACACAAAAATTAAATCTTATACTTAAGCGGTGAGCACTTAGATCTTTTCTTTCTACCCATGACCTGGCGTCCTTGCTGAAATCTAAGGAGACATGAGAGAAGTTTATGGTCCGTGTTAACCCTTTTGATACCTGCTTGCATGACCACCTGTTTGCACAGGGGTCCATGCCATAAGGTGAGAGTGATTAGTTAGACCGGAGGTGGAGGGATTGTCACTCTACTGTGGAAAAAAAATGACTTACGTCAGTGCTACAATTTGAATTTAAAACGTATTTGTGTGAACTGTGAAGTTAAGTCATGGATTGTGCAAACTAACTAGTGTCGGGTGATTGTATACAGTGTATACCACATTTACCACTGACTAATGCAGAGGTGCAATGCAAGGAGATCAGCTAAAAGTAGTTGGATCTGTATGTGTGTTATAATTAATCAAAATTAGTCGATTAATAGATTTTAGAAAAATTGATTAATCGAACATGAAAATTTTAATCAGTAACAGCCCTAATATCCCTCCCCCTCTCTCTCTCTCTCTCTATATATATATATATATATATATATATATATATATGGAGGTTTTAAGTAATTTTCTAGCAAACAAATACAGATTTTTACATGTAGGGCAGAAGAGTCAGACTAGGCCTGGTCTTCAAGTGGTTAAGTGAATGGAGCCACTCTGCAGGCGCTAGTGCTAGGGTAGCAACCAAGGGGTTAAAGCAGGCAGTGAGGAGGTTATATAACTGTGGATCGCTTTTCCGAGACCAACACTATTATGAACGAGCCCTAAAAGGTAGGGGGAAGGTCCAGGGCCTTCCATAGAGGAAGACCATGATTGGAGTTGCCATTATACCCAAGCATATCCATTTCCAATAAGACATTAAATTGTGAGAATTTATCAGCAGCTAAACTGCAAACATATCTCTGCTTATTCCTCCTGCCGGGGGCCATATGCATTGATGTGTTGGCTGTGATTGACAGCCATGTCCCGTCTAATATATTCAAAGCTGAGTCCAAATGATAAAAGTTTACACTGTTTAATAGCTTAGACAAACACAAAGTCGCACGTTTCATTAAGTCTCTCCCTTGTCTGCTTCCTAGAAGACGGGAAGTACAAATGACCTTTTTCAGAGGGAATGTCTTGACGTGAAACTTGAAGGTTGGATAATAACGGGACAGATTGTTATGCGGGATTAAATAGTTATTTCGGAAAAAAAAATCAAAAAAATAAAACATGAGAACTGAATATGGAGATTTAATTAAAATTGGATTTGAAACTTCCCAAGAGAAGTGTAATAAGTCTTTAATATAATGATAAAAGATTGCGATTGATAAAAATGAATGGAAACTGTTTTCTTTTTGCGGATGATTCCGGGGTAAGATCAAGAAATACGAGGTTTGTTATAATTCCGACAGAAAAGAATCTAATTAATGCCGGAATAGGATTTTAAACTTTGCAAGTTAATTTCTACTTTCAAGCCAAGAATATCTTTATGACCAGAAGTCTAAGGGCTAATTAAGTGCATAGAATAAAGCCGCGCTCAGTGGCTGGGATGATATCACTTAGCACCAAGGAATTATTCTTCTTTTGAAGTCGGGAATATAATAAATTGAATTTGGATTTCACGCACTAAAAAGTAAATACAAACACGGCAAATTAAAAGGATGGAGGGATAACCTTAAAGTGTATGCAAACCCCCAAATCTGTTATTTATTATGTTTGGCATCTGTATTCAGTTTTATTAAAGTGATTCTAAAGGAAATAATTAAAAATAACAACAAAAAACAAACAAACATGTTATACTTATCAGCTCTGTGTAATGGTTTTGCCCGGATCCTCTTCTTGGGTCCCTCAGAGGCACTCCTGGCCACTCCCTCTTGTCTAGTGCCCCCATAGCTAGCAGCTTGTGATGGGGGCTCCCGAGCCACTGCTCTTTGTGCCCATTCACACACGAATGCGGCTTGGGCCTGGCCCCTGCTCTCTCCTCATTGGCTCACTGGCTGTGATTGACAACAGCAGGAGCCAATGGCTGTGTGAACCAGTGAGGAGAAAGAGAGCCACTGCTCTCATGCACATCGCTGGTTCGAGATCAGGCTGACTTAAGTATAAGGGGGGCTAGGTGGGGGAGGAGCTGCACTCAGCAGGTTTTTTTTTAACCTTAAAAGAGAAGTATGGGGTTTGGCTTTATTTTCTGAATCATACTGAATCAACACTGAGAACCGAGCGATCAAACAGCATAGAATGCTCTGTTCTCAGGGCTCCCTGAGCAGTGAGCTGGCGACTGTCAGTCGCTGCTCTCTGCTCTGCTCCTCCCATACTCACTGGAGTGGTGGGCTGTATAGGGGGTGGGAGCGGCCGGGTCAGGCTCTCTACGGCTTGCTGAGAGGCTGAGCCGGGTGCCGGTCCAGGCATCTGGGTGAATCCCGACTTCATTGACGTGATCTTTCCCCAGCCTGTGACATCAGCCGACAGCAGGCTCCAGCGGGTCACAGGAGTGCAGAATGAACTGCACTCAAGTGATCCAAAGGAGAAGTGCAGCCAAACGAGCTTTGGCTGTACTTCTTCTTTAAAGTGTTTTTTAAGCCACTTGTATAAAAAGCTTCCATCCCCTCTGTATTAGAACAATAAATTCTGTGTTTTATCATAAATATGCTTATCTGTACTGATAACACGCTGTGATCAGTTGCCTCCTCTCTCCTCTCCTCTGCCCAGCTGACAGTTCCAGCGGGCGGGGCAGAGCACTGCCGCTGACATTAGCTGGGAAGGAGAGGAAAGACAGAGCTGAGGAGTCACATGATCGCAGGAAGACAGTGTGTTATCAGTACAGATAAGCATATTTATGATATAACATAGACACAGAGGAACTTATTGTTCTAATACAGAGGGGATGGGAGCTTTTAATGTTAGAGCCGGTACACACAGGGGAAGCACGACTTGCAGCGCGACTCACAGAGGCGACCTGCACGCGACTTCAGCGGTGGCTTGCAAATCTACTTCTGTATAGAAACTGAAGTCGCCCCAAAAGTAGTACAGGAACCTTTTTCTAAGTCGGAGCGACAATTAGAATGGTTCCATAGTACAGAACGGAACGCAGCTTGTGAGGCGCGCTGACACGAGTAGACAGTCCGAGAGAGAAAATAGGGGATATATTTATGGCATTTTTATTATTATTATTATGGCGGTGATCTGCGATTTTTTGCGAGACTGCAACATTGCATCGGACTGATCAGACACTTTTGACACTTTTTTGAGACCAGTGACATTTATACAGCAATCAGAGCTAAAAATAACCACTGATTACTCTATAAATGTCACTGGCAGGGAGGGGGTTAACACTACGGGGCAATCATGGGGTTAAATATGTTTCCTGGGAGGTGTTTCTAACCGTGGGAGAGGGGACTGACTGGGAGTAGAGAGAGATCGCTGTTCCAAATCACTAGGAACAGATGATCTCTCTCTTCTCCTCTGACAGAATGGGGATCTGCTTGTTTACATTGACTGATCCCCGTTCTGGCTCTCCGTGGAGCGATCGAGGCCGCCGGCCACACGCATCGGCTCCGGCGCCTGTTATTGCTCTTAAAGCGGGTGACGTACACCTACGGCGATTCACGCAGCCGAGCCAACCTGCCGCAGTATAATGACAGCGGCTGGTCGCCAAACGGTTAAACGCGGTACAGTTTCTGATCTTACAATCACCCAAATCAGGACTGATATTGTGACATAGATCTGTAGCATAAAAACATTTCAACCCACATTTCTGAAGCACTTTGAGACTTGCAAGTTTTCAGGGGAAATCAGATGGACCTTAACCATGTTGTATTAAATCTATTAAACCTATAAGTTACAACAATAGTTGTAACCTATATTTACCTATATTTACAACAGCCTGACGCCAAAACATACACAGACATCCTATAGGGCACGTGTTAAACGCAAGGCCCGCGGGCCAAATCAGGCCCAAGAGGCCATTTCATGTGGCCCTTGTACCTCTCTTGCAGCTGCAGCACCCCCCTATCTCCACTCCCACCTTTTTTATCAGCAATCGGCAGCAGAGAGGAGGATAGAACGCCTCTCTGCGCAGCTGCTGCACCCCCTCGTCTCCTCCTCCCCTGGTCTCAGCATTCAACAGACACTGGTAGCCGACTCCAGCCCCCTTCTGGTCCTCCTCCAGACCTTGCACTTTCTGCTTCCCTGCTACGCCCCAGCTTCTCCCCTGCACAAGGTAAGGGGGTGGACTGTGATGTAAAGGAGGGTGGTGGACTCTTGAGTTCTAATGGTGGGGGGGCTCTGGACATCTTATGTGGGAAGGGGGGTGCTCTGGACATCCTGGAGTCCTACAGATACAACCGACCCTTTAAAGGGCAAAATAATGCTAGTGGGGCCAACGAAATTGAGTTTGACACCCCTGCCATAGGGCATTGTAAAATACTTGAATAAATGGCTTCTCCAGTGGCATGGCCGACCACGCCACCACACCAAGGGCAAGCAGTGATGTAACTTATAGATGATGTAACTTATAAGTTTATTCAGAGAGATCCCTGATATTACAGGGCGATAGGAAACAAATTAAGGTATGTAGAACCCAGGAGGCGGACAAATAGTATCAAAGGGCCACATGCGGCCCATGGCCACAGGTTGGGCACCAGGGATTTAGAGGAACAGAGAAGACAAAGGAAGTTAAGAAAAAAAAAAAGAGAATAGCTCTCTGTGAAGGACACAGAGAGATAAATAGAAACATGATACAAAGTGCTGATGCAGTCAAAGCTAGCTTGATGGTCCTTGAAGCTGGTGATAAGTATAACTGGAATCCCAGTGATGGCCCTATATAAGTGAAGGATGCAAACCATAAAGGCTGTTCTACCCATCATTCACAACCAACGCAAGATCTGAACAATGTGTCAACATCAGTCTGTAATATAAATACATAAAGAATGTCAGTTCAACTGTCATTTGTGTGCGGGCATTCTTAGCTGCCTCGTTGACCTCTGTTTCTGAAAACGCTAGTTGCCTAGCTTCCATAATGATCCGGTGGCTTTAGTACCTTCTAAGGTTCATACCTATGCGTGTTGGGAACTCACGCAAAATCACACACGCTTTCCTAACACGCTGCCCTTTAGCAGAAACACGCTGGTGGCATTAATTGTTAATGGTATGACCCTTCTTCCTTCCCACATCTGCTAATATGCACATTTCTGCTCGCAAAAAAACACTTGGTACCACAGCGACCACATTTACCAGATTCGGTTGACTTCTTATTAGGATGAAGTAGTCAAACTGCGCTTTCTCTGCCAATGTGCCATGCATTAGGTCCCCCTCCGAAACAATTGCTTTAAGATCAACACACTGGGTCCCCATCAATGTGGTCTAAAAGCTCTTCTGTCCCTTTAAGGTTCTCAATAGCAACAGGGATAGTACAGCAGGACCACCAAGAGAAAATAGAAGAGCCTCTCATGATGTTATATATATTTATTAAAGCAAAATATAAAAAGGTAGCGCACTTACATAAATTTTAAAACCAAGCGTTTGAAACGAAAAGCGTGCCTTCCATGGAAGCTGATGTGACGTCATCAGAAGACCTACGCGTTTCATCATCAGAATGCAACGTCCTCTGAAGCCTTTTAGGAGCATGTTGTCAGAAACCATGAAATCAGACTGAGACAGAAGTACAGTCTAATCACACTTGTTTAATAATAAAAGTAAAAAAGAACAAACACAGTCAAAACATAGCCAAAGTTCAGTAACCAGAATTGATAATCAGCCAAGCCAGAAGTCAGGGATCAATGTAGTGGAACAGCAAGCAGAATCTGGAGCCAGAAGGGATGTCAGCAAAGCAAGTCTTTAAACAGGAAGGCAGGAGATAGTCTCTGTGATGTTGACCAAGGCAGAGAAACTCTGGACTGGACGGCTTAAGTAGGCAGGGCTTATGAGTAGGATATCATCAATGCAGTAACTGTGGAGAGATAGGAGCTGGCAATTAGCCGACAGCTGAGCGGCCAGCTCTGAGAAGGAAGGGCTGAGCTCAGCCCTGACACACATGTGATTTGAATTTTCTTTTAATGCACAGAGCACTTCATATCATTTGGACTGATTTATAGTAATAGTATAATATTCATTGTGGCACTGGATAATGTACTCATGCTGGATCAGGGGAGGAGTCAGGCAAGTGTTTGGGGATGGGGGGTACAACAAGTAGTTGGAGGTTTTTGACCTTATTGCAGGGAATGAATTAAGATAAAAAAACAATTAGACTTTAGAACCACTTTAGCACCCCCATAAATGAGGGAACACATGTGTTTTGCGTGCGCGGAAATGCATGTTGCTTTAGCACCACGTGTTTCGTGCAGCGAGATTTCTCAAAAGGAGCAGGGACTGTTAGGATGTTGATAGTCTAGGGGTAGATAGACCCTCGATACCTATGTATAAGGTGTGACTTCCAATCCCCACAGGCCTGTGAGATTAGTCCATTGAGACAATGGACATAAGACAATGACAAGGTCTCCCCGAGCAATCTAATCTTAATTCGTACTGTGTGAATATATAAAAAGGTACTTTCAGAAGGTACAACCCTCCCGTACGTCATACAAATTATCCAATGAAACAGAGACAAAGTGAAACTCAGCAAAAATATCTATCATCATCATTTCCAGAAAATCACATGTCTTACAAGAAATTCAAAGCAACTTATGAGAGACAAAGCTAGAAAGTAGATAACAGGAACAATGTGAAGCGGAACTTAACAATAAGCAGTACGTGCACACAGCTGTTTGTGAAATGGAGTACAGGAAAAACACAAAATGGAAACTGATTATTATAAAATAGATGCAGTTAAGCTAAATATCCCTTCAGGGACTTCTTTTGAGTGTTTCAAAAGAAACACGGAACTGTACACGCAAAGTGTGAACCTAGCTTTAAATGGCATGAACAACAGTATTATGTATTGACTCACGGCAACCAATCAGCTGGGAGCTAGTTGACTCACCGGTGAAAGACGATTTTCGATTGGAATTTGCACAAAACTTCTCCTTGAATTGTTATTAATTAGTGCCGTCATAATCCTATGTCGATCAGCCCCCAATGGATACCAGGCTGCATGGAACACTGGTAATTATACTCTTTAGCATCAAAAACTTGCTGTAGATGTCTCCATGATGTTGTAAGATTACCCTTCAGCTGAGATCTGAGACAGAGAGAGAAAGGTCATTTGTGAAATGCCAATTAATGAGAAATGACACACCGCAATTACATCCAGACGCTGCAAAGAAACCAGCTTCACCAATTGCACAAGCCTCCTGGCACCTTCCATTATATTGTAAGGTTTATATACAAACATTGAATGACGCACGGCACACTGCTACAAAATATTTGCTTCTCGCTGAAATCACTTATAATGCCATTTGAAAGGCCATTTTCGGTCTTTTTTTTTTTTTAATTAAACGGATTCCCGGGTGGTTTATGCTATAAAGTGCTAGTATGCACCGCATATTAGAACATTAAGGCTCCATTCACATTATTTCTTCTGGGGTCGCTCTCCGGCCACTTGAATGTCCAGGTCACAATGATGCCACTCCTAGGCATGTGCAGGGGAATCACATCATCATGGCACAGAACGATGCTATAAATGCACCCTAAGCATGCTACAAGAGATGGTCAAAGACTATGGGCATGCTACAAGAGATGGTCAGAAACTATGGGCATGCTACAGGAGAAGGCCAGAGACTATAGGAATGCTACAGGAGACGATTAGAGACTATGGGAATGCAACAAATGATTATCAGAGACTATGGGCATGCTACAAGAGATGGTCAAAAACTATGGGCATGCTACAGGAGAAGTTCATAGACTATAGGCATGCTACAGGAGATGATTAGAGACTATGGGAATGCAACAAATTATGATCAGACTATGGGCATGCTAAAAGAGATGGTCACAGACTAGGGTGTGCTACAGGAGTTGGTTAGGCTGACCATCTGTGCTACAGGAGACCTGACCATCTCCTGTAGCACAACCTAGTCTGTGACCATCTCTTTTAGTTTGCCTATAATCTTTGACTATCTCTTGCAACAATTATGGTAGCGGTATGCTACAAGAGATGGTCAGAGACTATAGGCATGCTACAAGATATGATCAGAGTCTATGGGCATGCTAAAATATATTGTAACAGGCTATGGTGTGCAACAAGAGATAGTCAGAGGCTAAAGACATGGTACAAGAGATGGTCAAAGACTATAGACATGTTAAAGGAGATGGTAAGAGTGTATTAGCATGCTAAAAGAGATGGCCACAGAATAGGGAATGCTACAGAAGATGACCAGAGACTATAGCTATGCTACAAGAGATGGTCAGAGACTATATGCATGCTACAAGAGATGGTCAGAGACTATGGACATGCTAAAAGAGATGGTCACAGACTAGGGAATGCTACAGAAGATGACCAGAGTCTCTTGTAGCCATGCTACAAGAGATGGTCAGAGACTATATGCATGCTACAAGAGATGGTCAGAGACTATATGCATGCTACAAGAGATGGTCAGAGACTATATGCATGCTGCAAGAGATGGTCAGAGACTATATGCATGCTACAAGAGATGGTCAGAGACTATGGACATGCTAAAAGAGATGGTCACAGACTAGGGTGTGCTACAGGAGATGGCCAGACATAGTGTCTGACCATCTCCTGTAGCACACCCTAGTCCAGTGATGGCGAACCTTGACACCCCAGATGTTTTGGAACTACATTTCCCAGTATGCTCATGCACTCTGCAGTGCAGTTGAGCATCATGGGAAATGTAGTTCAGAAACATCTGGGGTGCCAAGCTTCGCCATCACTGCCCTAGTCTGTGTCCATCTCTTTTAGCAAGCCCATAGTCTCTGACCTTTTTTTGCTACAAGAGATGGTCAGAGATTATATGCATGCTACAATACAAGAGATGGTCAGAGATTATATGCATGCTACAATACAAGAGCTGGTCAGAGACTATGGGCATGCTAAAAGAGATGGTCACATATTATGGTGTGCTACAGGAAATGGTCAGAGACTAAAGGCATGCTACAAGTTTAATGGTCAAAGAATAAAGGCATGCTAAAAGCCTGATGGTCAGAGACTAAAGGCATGCTACAAGCCTGATGGTCAAAGACTAAAGGCATGCTACAAGCCTGATGGTCAGAGACTAAAGGCATGCTAAAAGCCTGATGGTCAGAGACTAAAGGCATGCTACAAGCCTGATGGTCAGAGACTAAAGGCATGCTAAAAGCCTGATGGTCAGAGACTAAAGGCATGCTACAAGCCTGATGGTCAGAGACTAAAGGCATGCTAAAAGCCTGATGGTTAGAGACTAAAGGCATGCTAAAAGCCTGATGGTCAGAGACTATGGGCATGCTTCAAATAGATAACCAGACTATAGGCATTCTACAAGTGATGATCAAACTATGGATGCTACAAGAGACACATTGGACATTTTAAATTACTTTTTTTTCTGAACAATTCAAATTTATCCTGGACTCCTTCATCCGTTTTTTGTTTTTTTTCCTGCTCCTTTTTGTATTTCTATGGTCTGAGCTATTCTCCAGCGCTCATTGAGGGAAGCCTTGCCGTGTGGGAGCTGCCTCACCAGAGCTATGTGAAGTTTTCCTTCATATGACTTTACTGGGAAGTTTGAAGGCTCCTTGCGCTTCTTTGGGTATGTTTCTCTAAAGGGCCACATGTGGCCCCTCTGCCTCATTTTGGGTGCCAGGAAGTTATGGTTTAGATCACGGGTCTCCAAGCTTTATAAACAAAGGGCCAGATTTTTCTCCCTCAGACTCTGGGGGTGGGGGTGTCAGACTGTGGCCAGCGGAAGTGGAAATTTTCCTGGCATCAGTGGGAGGAATAGGAATTTGTTGGTGTCAGTTTGAGAAATGGTGCTCCACTGATGTCAGATGGTAGAATAGTGTCTTGTATCATGGGAGAATAGTGCCCCAAGGGCCGGATAAAGGCAAGCAAATGGTCGCACCAGCCCCCCAGGCCACGGTTTTGGAGACCACTGGTTTACATTAATTGCATTTATCTGAGCCAATTCAGATTTGGTTGTCATGGTCAAAAGCATATACTGAAATTCATCCCCCCGAGCACTGTGACAACGCTGTCATCTTCACCTTCCAGTTACTCAGCAGTGATCCAGAGCTAGTAGATTGGACTCCCAACCACATAACCACTGTGACAGCCAATCACAATGATCACATAATTGGGAAGCCCAGGAAATGCCTCTGTTTGATTTCCTTTGAGATTCGGCTTCCAAGGATCAGGTCCCACCGGCTGGAAGAGGTTACATATTATCTGAGATACTAGCGGGGAGTTTACGTCTATTTCAAATAGAGAATGTGTGTTGAACAGTTCTTTATTATTCAGAATATTCTTTGATTCCTCCAAAGGTCTTCCCATCTCTTGTCTTGCCTTTCTCATACATTGTTTCTTTATTTTCTTTTTTTTTTTTTTTTCAGAAGCAATTTAAATGCAAAAAAGTCCTAAACTCCATTTCTATACATAGTCATAAAAGTGTCTATTATGATTTGTTCAGCTCGGAGATAGAATACTTTGGTAACGCAGCACAGTGTCTTTAGAATCATTTCAATATTTACAGCCCTTTAGAAGTGCTTTAGAAGGGGGTCGCAGGGGGCTCATTTACATCAGATGCAGTTTATTGTGTTTTTAACCACTCGTGTTCCAGAAGGTTTTACCCCCCTTCATGACCAGGTCATTTTTTTTAGCACTGCGTTACTGGCAATTGGGCGGTCATGCAACTCTGTACTCAAATAAAATTGATGTATTTTTTTTCTGCACGAATAGAGCTTTCTTTTGGTAGTATTTGATCGCCAGTGTTTTTTTTTTTTTATATATATAAAGTTAAAAAAAAAATATATATTTTCTGATATAAAGCATATTCAATGCTATATCAATGCTATAAAGCATATTCAATTCAATATAAAAAAAAAATCTAATTTATTCTTACATTTTGGCCAAAATGTATTCTGCTACATGTCTTTGGTAAAAATAAAAATACCAATAAGTGTATATTGAATGGTGTGTGCAAAAGTTAAAGCGTCTAAAAACTATGTATAAATGTATGAATATATACTAGAAATTGTATTTATTTTATAATAGTAATGGTGGTGATCAGCGATTTATAATGGGACTGCAATAGTCTGACAGTAACTGAGAATGGGTGAGAACTCACTAACTTATACTGAACATCACCAGTGACACTTAACCAGTGATCAGTGATAATATTATACACTGTCACTGTACTGATGGCACTGGTTGGGAAGGGCTTAACATCTCGGGGTAATCAAGCTGTGAAGTGTGTACCTAACAATATGTAATGCATGTAATATGTGCTGTTTTTTACTAAAAATCTATCTATTCCTTCTCCCTACTTTGCAGGGAGAAGAAACAAGCAAATTGTTCCCTCTGTACAGAGTAGGGTTGCCACCTGTCCAGGATTCACCCGGACAGTCCATATTTTGAATTATGTGTCCGGGTTTCAGTCCACCTGAAACCCAGACACATTATTCAGACCAGCCTGTGGCATCCTAAGTAACTGAGATAGTCACACACAAATCTATTGCCGTCCGCAAGCTGCAGGCGGATGTTGGGCGCTAGGTTTGGCATCACTGGGAGGCTGGGCATTGATGCCAGCAAAAGCATTTTGGCCGCACCCACTATTTGCCACCACGCGCTATGTATTACTACTTTCCTTGGGGCATCCAAAGGTGTCCCAAGTCTTTTATAAATCTTTAGTGTATACTATGGGGAAAAAAATTTGCACTGCGCTGTTAACGTTATTCAGGTTTGGCTTGAAGAAAAGGTGGCAACCCTACAACAGAGCCCTGTGTTGTTTGTCAACACAGAGCTCTGGGCTGTGATTGGACACATCCGATCAGCAGGTCTCAGCCATGAATCATTGGCTGGGGCCTGCTGACAAACTCCCAAGTCAGCATACCCAAAAGAGACCAGGGATGTATAGGTACATCGCTGTGCCTGTAGGAGCCCCCCATCCAAAGTACAATGTGGCCGGGCAGTTCTAAAGTGGTTAATCGCAGTATGAACAAAAATTATGCATTTTAATGAGCCTAGTTTACACTATTACGGTGATTTAATGTGTGTTTAAAAAAAAGAAACAAAAAAACAGCCTGCTGAATTTTTCCGCATTAAGCGTACCATAAATAAAAAGTAAATAAAAAGTAATTCATAAATAATGCCTATGGCACTGCAAACACTCCACGAATGCATGCAAACGGTGCACTGAGTGTATGGATTGCAGTACAGCATGCTGCTTTTTTTTTGTTGCATGTAAGCATACTGAAATGCACATCAATGCACTGCAAATGCATGTAAAAATATCATACATAAATGCCTAAAAATGCACCGCAAATGCATTACAAGTGCATGTAAATGCATGCAGAACTTCTCGCCGAATGTAGGGATTGCAGTGTATGAAGCCTTAGGGCTTATTTGCATCAGATGCAGTTGAACACTTTATTAAACAAAGTATGAAGGCAAACGCAAGAAAAATGAATGTATTTTAATGAGGATAGTTTACACCATTGCAGTGTTATTATGCACGTTAAAAAAAATACAGCGTGCTTTTTTTTTTTTTTTTGTAAGAGTACGAGAATGCACATTAACACAATTGCATGTTTAAAAAATAAAATAAAATAAATCATAAATAATGCCTAAATACACACAGAAAATACACAGCATTACAAATGCATTACAATTAATAGCATTACAAATGCATGTAAACATGCAAAAATGCACTGCAAATGCATATAAATGAATCTCAGGGAAAAAATAAATAAAATAATCATAAACAAGCCTAAAAAAGGCACAGCAAACGCATTACAAATGCATACAAAAGCGTATGCGGAACTGCACATTGAACATAGGGATTGCAGTATAAGACCCTAATCTACATATAGAAATCTTTGCATCAGGCTGTTGTATCACGGTCCCCTTAAATTGAAATTCCGTCACCTGAGCGCTTTGCTGCTGCATTTTTTTTTTCTCCTTTTACTTTGCTAATGGAAATGAGGTTTGAATATTACAGTCCAGGGGTTAGGAAGTTGACCTGTGTAATGGGAGCTCTTCTCCTGAGAGCAAACACTAGACTCCGCAGGCCCCAGGCGAATCACCAAACTTTCTGCTCTTAATGTAAGTTAAATGAAAGCACTTGTAAATGAAATTAATTTCTCGCTGCCATGGAACACTGAACGCACTGCATACACTTTAATTAAGGACCATGGAAGGATAAGCAAGTGTTTCTTGGCATTACATTTTACAAAATGTACTTTTCTATAGATCACGTTATATGAAAGGAATATTCTCTTGCGCTATCTTGTGCTTTTTATTTTTTTCATTTAAAGACATGATGGGGTTTTACCTTAAAGAAGAACGAGCTACTCAAAGACACAAATATTCAATTGAAGCGCTGATGGTGCAGAATATCCAAACCCAAAAACAAAAATGTAATATATTGCAACACACCAGTCCTTAGATGTGGTGGCTACGTTAGTTTGCTTTTTTATTTAGACATTTTTTCTATATTTTCACCTGGAGTTGGTTGACAACTTTCTATGAGGTCACTAAATGGAGTTTCTTCCAGTTTTCAGGTGACAACTTCCTAAGAGGTCCCTGAATGGAGTCTCCTTATGAATGTTCTGATCACAACTGTGTAATGCCCTGTACACATGAGCGAAACTTGGATGTTTTTTCCGATGGAATTCCGCTCCAGCTTGGCTTGCATACACACGGTCACACAAAAGTTCTCTGAACTTTCGACCGTCAAGAACGCGGTGATGTACAACACTACGACGAGCCGAGAAAATTAAGTTTAATGCTTCAGAGCATGTGTCAAATTGTTTCCGAGCATGCGTAGGAATTTTGTGCGTCGGAATTTGTATAGACGATCGTAATTTCCGATCTGAACTTTTTCCAACCGAAAAATTGAGAACCTGCTCTCAATCATTTGCTACACACGGTCGAAATTTCCGACCAATTTAGGACTTTTGCTGGTGGAATTTCCAATCGTGTGTACAGGGCATAAGAGGTCCTCAAATGCAGTTTCTTCCAGTGTTCTGGTGCCAACTTTCTAAGAGGTCCCCTAACAGAGTTCCTTCCTGTTTTCTGGTGACAGCTGGCTAAGAGGTCCCTGAATGGAGAATACTCAAGTGTTCTGGTCACAACTGTGTAAGTCCTTGTACACGCAGTCGGAGATTCCGACGGAATGTGTCCTATCGGACATCTTTTGTCGGATATTCCGACTGTGTGTGGTCTGCATCGGACTGTTTCCGTCGGAATATCCGACGGACCAAGTTTTCCAACTTGCCGGTAAAATTTTCTGACAAAATGCTCCGATTGGACATACTCCAATCATGTGTAGCCTACTCCGACGGACAAAGTGCCACACATGCTCAGATCAAATTCCTAGACCAAAGCTATTGGCTACTAGCCTGAACGTAGTCCCGTCGTAACGAAATAACGTCACCACCTTATGTACAACCGACAATTTAGTCCGACCGTGTGTATGCAACATCACTTCCGGACCTCTTCCGGAATTAATCCGTTGGAATTACTCCAACGGATTTGGTTGTCGGAAATCTCCGACCGTGTGTACAAGGGCTAAGAGGTCCCTGAATGGCATGTCCTCCAGTGTTCTGAATGAAATGTCTTCCATTGTTATGGTAACAACTTTTATAGAAGTCACTGAATGGAGTTTCTTCTTGTGTCCAGGTGACAACTGTTTATCGGATATTCGGACGGAAACAGTCCGATGCAGACCACACACAGCCGGAATATCCGACAAGACGGTCCGATAGGAAACATTCCGTCGGAATCTCCGACCGTGTGTACAAGGGCTTAGAGGACCCTAAATAGAGTGTCTTCCAATGAAAACAACTGTCTAATGCCACGTACACATGATCGGAATTTTGGTCAGAAAAAGCTCTAATGGTTTTCCCGACGGAATTCTGACGGGATTTCACTCAAGCTGTCTTGCATACACAGCGGTCACACCAAATTTCGACCATCAAGAACGCGGTGACGTACAACACGGGACAACAAAAAAGAAGTTCAATAGCCAGTAGCCAATAGCTTCCATCTCGTAGTTGAATCTGAGCATGCGTGAGTTTTCGAGCGTCTGAATTACATACACGCGAACGCATTTTCGGATAGGACCTTTTTCTGAACGAAAAATTGAGAACATGCTCTCAATCTTTTGCTGGCTGAAATGTTGCCAGCAAAAGTCTGATGGAATATGCACACGATCGCATTTTCCGACCAGGAGCTCTCATCGGTCTTTTGCTGTACGAATTTCCGATTGTGTGTATGCGGCATTAGAGGTTCCCTCAATTTTAGGTGACTGTTGAGCGTCTAGGACAGGAAATGAAGAAAAATCTCCCCAGCGAGATGCTGAGAACATAAATCGCCATATGTTTTAAACCCTTCACTGCTATATACAAAACTTAAAAAAAAAAAACATTATTGTCTATACACACACTTCAATAAAAGGTATGAGCAGGCACCTGTAAATCAGAAGGATGTCACCAGAATCATAAGAATGTGAGGTGTCTAATGGCTGCAGAAGCTATTGATTTTTTGGTGTATCTTGAAATACGGTTTATTCCCTTAACTCTGACATTTACAGGCCGGTATTATGGAACAGAGCATTGCACAGGCCTCAGTAAATGCATCATTTTACCTTTCTCCCTTGTAGAAAAGCCGGAGAACTCTGTGCAGCTTTTGTTTCATAAATACAATTTAGTTTTCTTTTTACCATGGGAACGATAACTCATTTATTTGATAAATTTCATGTTCTTTTATGGACTTTGCAGAGGAAAGCAAAGAAGAATTCTGTCTTGTAAAGCTCCCTCCCACCTTACACAGTGGGGTTACTTAAAGTTAACCTGTCAGAATAGAAATATGGGATGGCTGCCATTGCTAGTACTTGTTCCAGGTCAGTGAGAAGCTGATGCATGAAGAGGACACTAAGAGGAAAATGTATTGTCGCTGTAATGACCCATCAGAATCCAGGTTTCATTCATGAGGCAATGACAAGCATGCATGTTGAGAGGTTTAGACTTCACTGTGCATTCCTTCTGGATTGGTCAGAGCATGAAGCAAAGACAAAATGGGGAATCTAGTAATGTCAATTGTCAAGAAGTACCATAAAAATGTACCTGTTGTCTGTCCTAAATCCATCCTTAAAAAATAGCAGTGCACGTTCTGTTCTTGAGCTTCATGGCGGTAAATCTGCAGTGGGAGATCATCTAAGGCCATGATGTCCCTGACTGCTTGTCTCACCAGATTTGGAGTGAGATTTGGTGATTTCTCCTTGAGACTCATTGCGGAGATCATCCAAGGCACTGCTGCACGAGTAAGCAACTTTGGAGTGAGATTTAGTGATGTTACTATTGTGCTGCTCACTTTTTTCTGCTTGCTGGAGAGAAAGCTGCACCTGAGGAACGGCAATACTTGGATCTCCCTGCTTCTGCTTCATTCGCTCTCTGGATCTGTGATTTTTGCACCCCACCTTTTCTTAAATATTACCCCACCAGTCGGAAGATTGAAAAACTCACCTGCCTGCTGTCTCCTGCCATCAGCACACTTGATTGGCTGCTAGAGCTGCCAACCTCCTCTCAGTTTTAGTTTTACTGAGCAAGGCTGATACCAAACCAAATGCAGATACATATACTAGATACTGGATCAATCAACACCTAACCTTCGACATCTGCTGGGCATTAGTCAGCACTGCAACTCAGGTATGTGGCATGTTTGCCTGTTTTCTCTGCCCTTATTAACTACTTGCTTACTGGGCACTTAAACACCCCTCCTGCCCAGACCAATTTTCAGTTTTCAGAGCTCACGCACTTTGAATGACAATTGCGCGGTCATACAACACTGTACCCAAATGACATTTTTATCATTTTGTTCACACAAATAGAGCTTTCTTTTGGTGGTATTTAATCACTGCTGGGGTTTTTATTTGTTACTAAATAAACAAAAAAAGATGGAAAAAAAAATCATGTTTCATAGTTTGTTATAAAATTTTGCAAACAGGTAATTTTTCTCCTTCACTGATATGTGCTGATAAGGGGGCACTGGTGGGCACTGATAGGCTGCACTGATGGGCACTGATATGCACAGATAAGGTGGCACTTATGGGCACAGATAGGTGGCACTGATGGGCACTGGTAGGTGACACTGATGAGCAGAACTGTTGAGGAGGCACTGATTGGTGACACTGATAGGTGGCACTGTGGGTACTGCTAGACAGCACTGTTGTGCACTGACAGGTGGAACAGGTGGGCACAGATGAGCTGGCGGCAGCTCTCCTTGATCAGGACTGATGTCCCTGTGACAGCAGCCGGTGATTTACTTTTTCTCCTCACGCTACCAGTGTGAGGAAAAAAATAGCTGATTACTGCCTCTGTTTACATCACATGATCAGCTGTCATTGGCTGACAGCTGATCACGTGGTAAGGGGTCTCATAGACTCGCTGAACACGGGGGGCTCGAAGGCTGCTCAAGCACGGGAGGATGTCTATTGACACCCTCCCGGCAAAGAAGGTCCGGGCTGTAGCCGTCATTTGGCTATAGCACAGATCGGAAGAAGTTAATGAACGTTAAAGTGTTACTAAACCCAGGACCCTGCAGTCACTACATCTGGTCTCCCACAGTACACAGAACATGGAAATGTGATTATTTTAGTAAATATAAACTGCTAAATACCTTTTCTCATCAGCAGTATATAGCAATCTTGTGACTTCTATCAGTGTCTGGTTAAAGCTTGTAGGAGGAGTTTTCATCTTCCCCTGATTATCCTATGAGGCTGCAGGACCCCTGACCCTCTGTCTGGACAGTGCTGATTGGCCCTGTGCTGATCACATGCACTCTCCCAACAATGCTCCATCATTGGTATTAGTAGGGGGAATAGTGCCCTGTTATCAGTATCAGTGAGAGGAATAGTGCCCCATCATTGGTATCCATGAGAGGAATAGTGCCCCATCATTGGTTTCAGTGGGAGGAATAGTGCCCCATCATTGATATTAGTGGGAGGAATAGTGCCCTGTTATCGGTATCAGTGAGAGGAATAGTGCCCCATCATTGGCATCCATTTGTATTAGTGGGAGGAATAGTGTACCATTATTGGTAGTAGTGGGAGGAATAGTGCCCCATCATTGGTATCAGTGGGAGAAATAGTGCCCTGTTATTGGTACCAGTGGTAGGAATAGTGCCTTGTCATTGATATTAGTGGGAGGAATAGTGCCTTCTTGTTTATATCAGTGGGAGGAATTGTGCTCCATCATTGGTGTCAGTGGAAGGAAAAATGCCCCATTGTGGGTGTCATTGAGAGGAATGGTGCCTCCTTGTTGCTATCAGTGGAAGGAATAGTGCCCCAAGGGCCAGATATAGGCAAGCAGAGGTCCACCTTTAGCCCACAGGCCACAGTTTGGAGATCACTGAACTAGTCCAGTGGTCTCCAAACTACAGACTGCTAGCCGGATGTGGCCCTTTGCTTTTCTCTATCTGGCCCCTTCCTCACACTGACAACAACAATGGGGCAGTGTTCCTTCCAATTACACCATAGATGGGGCACTATACCTCACACAGATACCAATGATGGGGATTATTCTTCCCACTAATACCAATGATAGGGTACTATTTCTCCCAATGGGGCACCATTCCTCCCACTGACACCAACAATGGAGATCATTCCTCCCACTAATACTAATACCCCCTACTGCCTATATATATATATATATATATATATATATATATATATATATATATAATTATTTTACCCACACTGACCACCAAATTTGAGGCATTTTGTACTCCAACTGGCCACAATCTGGTCCCTCCTAAAGTCTGAAGGACAGTAAACTGACCCATTGTTTAAAAAGTTTCTAGACTAGACTTGTCCTAAAGTGCACTGTTTTTGGATGAGAGTGTACTCTTTTACTCTTTGTTACGTCAGTTAATATTATTAAGGATGCGAGTATTGCCCTACTGATTAAACCAGTCGAAAATGTCCCAAGACACACACAGACATTAATATATTTCATGTTTCTGGCAGGCAAAATTGCTATTGCAACCGCCTGGAAAATTATAGTTCTAGACGATGAAGCGTAAGCTAACTTGGATAATGCTAAATGAAAAAATGGTTAGTGTCTTCCGAGATAAACAACGTCTTTTAGACAAAACATGGTCTCCTTGGCTTGCCTACTTGCAGGTCCCATAAAGTGCTGATTCCAGGAACATTTGGCATTAGTCTCCCGGAAGGACTCACCTCCTGTTCTTCTCTACTTTTATCACAATTTTTTATTTTTTTCCACTCTCCCCCATTTTACCCCTTACTCTACTTACTCTACTACTGAGTCACATTACCCATAAAAGAATACATTGTGTTCTGACAGTGGAGAGAGTAACTGCAGTCTACAACGTAAGATAAAAGTTTAATTGTTTGAAGAATATTTCATAAAGGTTTTGCTTTATTGTTGTTTAAAACTTCTTGGATTATGGGTGTACAATGGAAGGACCTGTAGGGCTACCCCTGTGAGGGACCCATTTTCCACCTATGAGGGGCCTCGTGAGTTTCCTTTATGCAACCAGCCACGTAATGTTGGGTTTTTATGTTTGCTCTTGTGCCTATATCGGCCACCAAGGTTGACCTGTCTTATCTCGATTACAATATTGTTGTTTAAAACTTCTCGGATTATGGGTGTACAATGGAAGGACCTGTAGGGCAACCCCCATGAGGGCCCCGCCTTCCACCCACGAGGGGGGGGGCTCGTGGGTTTCCTTTATGCAACCAGCCATGTAATGTTGGTTTCTCATGTTTGCTCTTGTGCCTATATTGGCCACCAAGGTTGACCTGTCTTATCTCGATTACGTCTCTCTCTCACCCCTCCATTCCCCCAATTCCCCCCTTTCTTTCCCTATGTATTTGTATTGTCAAATGATTTGAGCATGGCAAGGATTGTTTGTTGCTCTATTTTGTGTTGCTCATAAAAACGTTTTCAATAAAAACTATTGTAACAAGAAAGTTTGGAGACCACTGGGCTAGACCATACAAAATACATGTTTTCACCCACATTACCCACTTGCCGATCAACCGCCGCACATATATACGGCAGCAGGTCGGCTGTCCTACCCGTACGTCGGTCCGTGCATTTGACATTGCGGGTGCGCCCGTTGCCTGCCACAGGAGTGTGCCCACGGGTCGGGCAGGCTCGATGTCACTGGCCGCCTGTGATCGCTGTACACAGAGGCAGAACGACAAGGGGACATGT
This sequence comes from Lithobates pipiens, assembly GCF_037356315.1. Taxonomy (NCBI): domain Eukaryota; kingdom Metazoa; phylum Chordata; class Amphibia; order Anura; family Ranidae; genus Lithobates; species Lithobates pipiens. The sequence continues at coordinate 307,048,482 of NW_027507785.1, forward strand.
CAGAGGTTAGCTGTTCCCAGTGATCAGGAACCGCAATCTTTATCGTGTCCCAGGTAGCCCATCCCCCCTACAGTTAGAACACGCTGAGGGAACACATTTAACCCCTTGATCATTTGTACATTGATCAGTGCATTTTTATAGCACTGATCAGTGTAATAATGTCACTGGTCCCCAAAAAGTATAATTTAACCACTTGTCGACTGCTGCACGCCAATATATGTTAGCACAATGGCAGCAGTGGGCAAATGGGCGTACCTGTATGTCCCCTTTAATTGGCGGGATTACGGGAACCACAGACTCGATGTCTTCCGGTCTCCCAGTGATCGTGTCACGGAGCCGCAGAGTGGGGAGATTTAAACACAGCATTTCCCTGTTTTGCCTAGTGACATGACAGAGATCACCACTCCCGGTCATCGCGACCAGTGATCTCTGTCATGTGAATTGTAGCCCACCCCCCCCCCCCCCCACAGTTAGAATCTCTCCCTAGGACACACTTAACCCCTTCATCGCCCCCCTAGTGGTTAACCCATTCCCTGCCAGTGACATTTACACAGTAATCAGTGCATTTTTATAGCACTGATCGCTGTATAAATGACAATGGTCCCAAAATAGTGTCAAAAGTGTCTGATGTGTCCACCATAATGTCGCAGTCATGATAAAAATCGCTGATCGCCGCCATTACTAATAAAAAAAATTATAATAAAAATGCCATAAAACTGTCCCCTATTTTGTAGACCCTATACATTTTGCGCAAACCAACCAAAATACGCTTATTGACATTTTTTTTTTTACCAAAAATATGTAGAAGAATACATATTTGTCTAAACTGAGGAAAAAAAATGTTTTATATATATTTTTGTGGGATATTTATTATAGCAAAAAGTAAAAAAAATAGCTTTTTTTTTCAAAATTGTCGCTCTTTTTTTGTTGAGCGCAAAAAATAAAAATCGCAGAGCTGATCAAATACCACCAAAAGAAAGCTCTATCAGTGGGGAAAAAAGGACATCAATTTTGCTGGGGGTACAACGTTGCACGACTGTCAGTTAAATTGATGCAGTGCCGAATCGCAAAAGTTCTCTGGTCAGGAAGGGGGTAAAATCTTCTGGGGCTGAAGCAGTTCAGGTCAGATTTGTGCGCCGCAATTTCGCAGTCTCACTAAAAATAGCAGATCACTGCCATTACCAGTAAAAACAATAGAAAATAAAATCTCTAAATCTATCCCATAGTTTGTAGACGCAATAACTTTTGCGCAAACCAATCAATATATGCCTATTGCAACTTTTGTTTTGCCAAAAATATGTAAAAGAATACATATTGGCCTAAACTGATGAATACATTTGTTCTTATATATATAATATATATATACATAAAAAAAAAAAAAAAAAAAAATATATATATATATATATATATATATATACACACACACACACATATGTATTTATATATATATATATATATATATATATATATATATATATATACACACACACACACATATGTATTTATATATATATATATATATATATATATATATATATATATATATATATACACACACACATATATATATATATATATATATATGTATATATATATATATATATATATATATATATATGTGTATATATTTATTTCTATTTTTTATTTTATTTTTTTACTTTCTGCTATAATACATATCCAAAAAAATAAAAATAAAAAATAAAAATAAATATATATACACACACACACACACACACACATATATATATGTGTGTGTGTGTGTGTGTGTGTGTGTGTGTGTGTGTGTGTGTGTGTGTGTGTGTGTGTGTGTGTGTGTGTGTGTGTGTGTATATATTTATTTTTATTTTTTATTTTTATTTTTTTGGATATGTATTATAGCAGAAAGTAAAAAAATAAATGATTTATTTTTTTCAAAATTGTCACAATTCTTTGTTTATAGTGCAAAAAATAAAAAAACGCAGAGCTGATCAAATACCACCAAAAGAAAGCGCTATTTGTGGGATAAAAAGGACATCAATTTTTGTTTTGGTACAGCGTGGCACGACCGCGCAATTGTCATTTAAAGCGACGCAGTGCCGTATTGCAAAAAGAATTGCCCGGTCATTAAGGGGGCAAATCCTTCCTGGGCTGAAGTGGTTAAAAAAATAATGTTGCATTTTTTTTCCTATTGAATTTGCTTTTTATTTTTTGTCTTTGTTTGTACTTTTTAATACTGTACTCAGCAGGGTGTTGACAAAAATCTGCAGCCGCCAATGCTTTGCAATCGTTGAAAAAAATAAAGAACAAATCGCAATCTTTAAAACTATTTCCCCAAACAAAGCGGAGCTTTTTACCTGCGCCGATGCCATCAATTTTCTCCCAAAAATTGTAAACAGCAATTACACAAAAAGTGAGTGACAGTAAAATATAATTGCAGAGTGATTTTTTATTTGACATTATTAGCAGTTAAAAGTCATCAAGTACAGCAACTAGCGGGGCCGGTGGGAATGAGCCACTTGAGAAGGACAATACGCTCGATACTATACTAGATAAATATACAAAATGAGAATTTTTTTTTTTTTTTTTTCATTTTGTATAGAAATCCTTTTTAATCATTTTTTGTTGCTTCTTTCTGTTGCCGATCAGGAGTAAAGTAAACAAAAGCAAATGAATACCTTGACGGTTTGACCCAAGAGTAAGTATAACAGTTAGGCTTAAATATATCCATTCAGTGCTAAGAGCGCATTTACGGGAAGAACAATAGATTTGATTAGAGCAAACTTCTGTAATTTTATTGGTTAAAAAAAAATAAAAAATAAAAATGACAGAAGTGGTTCTATTAGTTCTCAATGTACTTCAAGTACAGTCAGTGTAATCATTTATTTTATTTGGAGTGATTCAAAATAATTCATATAAATGATTTTTCCGCGGGGCTTTTCAAGTTCAAAGAGTAGCGGGGGCAAAATGTTCTTTCTGGGAAGAGACATTATCAAGTCATATTGAAGTGGACAAAGAAAGAGTATACAAAATGAAGAATTGTTTGTAGAAAAAAAAAATAAAAAAAATTGTTACTTAAAAAAATAGATAAATCGACCGTCCGCGACTTGTTTTTATCACTATATTTATTGAGAAACAATCAGGAAGGAGTCACGGCGACCGTCTCTTTCATTATATCAGCTACAATTATGTTCAGAGTGCAGGCTGTCTTTTTCTCTTTTTCTTTTTTTTTAATAATACATTTTGAACAATGACATTCAAAACTAAATGCCAAGCAAACAGATAAAATAACAGATGAATACAGTATATACACTCACCAGGCACCTGGTACCAGTTGGACCCCCTTTTGCCTTCATTCTTCGTGGCAGAGATTCAACAAGGTGTTGGAAACGTTCCTCAGAGATTTTGGTCCATATTGACATCATATCATCACACAGTTGCTGCAGATTTGTCGGCTACACATCCATGATGCCGATCTCCCATTCCATCACATCCCAAAGGTGCTCTATTGGATGAGATCTGGTGAGTGTGGAGGCCATTGGAGGACAGTGACCTCATTGTCCAGTTGTGAGATGATTGGAGCTTTGTGACATGGTGCATTATCCTGCTGGAAGGAGCCATCAGAAGATGGGGTCACTGTAGTCATAAAGGGATGGACATGGTCAGTAAACACCACGGCCTACCTGAGTATTGTTAAACGATGCTCAGTTGGTGCTAAGGGGTCCAAAGTGTGACAAGAAAATATCCCCCTCACCTATACACCACCACCACCACTAGCCAGTGCCAGTGATACAAGGCAGGATGGATCGATGCTTTCATGTTGTTTATGCCAAATTCTGACCCGACCATCTGAATGTCACAACTGAAATCGTGACTCATCAAACCACACAACGTTTTTCCAATCCCCTATTTTCCAATTGTGGTGATCCTGTGCGAATTGTAGCCTCAGTTTTTTGTCACAATTTCCGCCAACAAATGTTTGAGAGCAGGTTCTCAAATTTTCTGACAACAAAACTTGTTGTCGGAAATTCCAATCGTGTGTACATAAGTCCAACGCACAAAATTCCACGCATGCTCAATCAAGCAGAAGAGTCGCACTGGCTGTTGAACTTAATTTTTCTCGGCTCACCGTACGTGTTGTACGTCACCGCGTTCTTGACGTTCGGACTTTCCGACCAACTTTGTGTGACCGTGTGTATGCAAGACAAGTTTGAGCCAACCTCCTTTGCAAAAAAATCCACGGTTTTGTTGTCAGAAAATCCTATCATACATAGTTTTACTGTTGCCTTTCTATCATGTGGAACCAGTCTGCCCATTCTCCTCTGACCTCTGACATCAGCAAGGCATTTTCCTCCACACAACTGTTACTCACTGGATATTTTCTCTTTTTTCGGACCATTCTCTGTAAACCCAAGAGATGGTTATGTGTGAAAATCCCAGTACATCAGCAGTTTTTGAAATAGCCCATCTGGCACCAACAGCCATGCCACGTTCAAAGTCACTTAAATCCCATCTCTTCCCCATTCTGATGCTCATTATGAACTTCAGCAAGTCGTCTTCTTCACGTTTAGATGCCTAAATGCATTGAGTTGCTGATTGACTGACTGACTTCAGACACGGAGCCCTGCCCCCTCTCTCCCCTAATTGGCTAGCTGACTATGATTGACAGCAGCGGCAGTCAATGGTGCCGCTGCTATGTCTTAGCCAATCAGGAGGGAGAATCTCGGACGCCTGAGACACTCGTAGGCATCGCTGGACAGAGAGGAACCTCATGTAAGTATTAGGGGGGCTGCTGCACACCGAAGGCTTTTTATCTTAATGCATAGTTTACATTAATTTAAAAAACCTTCTGCCTTTACAACCACTTTATGTTAACAATTTCAGTGCAGGTCATGTCCCTCCCCAAGTCTTGGACTGGACAGTGAAAGGAGAAGCAGCAGACTGATGAGACATACATTTGAGCTGTAGCGCGCTAGATCCCATTGTGCCGCTTCTCTCTCTGACAGAGCTCTACTGCTGTACAAGGACTAAGGGGGGTCAAATACCAAGTGAAGTTTGCCCTCCTCTGGTTCTCCTCCAGACCTTGCACTTTCTGCTTCTGAGCTCTGCCACCAGCATTTTCCCGGCTCCCACTTCAATACTGGTCATTTTCACCCCTTTCCTGCCCAGGCCAATTTTCAGTTTTCAGAACTGTAACTCTTTGAAGAGAATTGCACGGTCATACAACACTGTACTCAAATGACATTTTTATATTTTTTCCCACAAATAGAGCTTTCTTTTAGTGGTATTTGATCATCTCTTCGGTTTTAATTTTTTGTGCTATAAACAATAGAAGAGCGACAAGTTTGAAAAAAACAATGGGGATTATTTAAGGAAAATCCACTTTGCACTGCAAGTGCACTTGGAAGTAAAGTCGCTGTAGATCCGAGGGGGACATGCAAAGAAAATAAAAAAACAGCATTTTAGCTTGCACATGATTGGATGATAAAATCAGCAGAGCTTCCCCTCATTTCAGATCTACCCCTTAGATTTAGAGCGACTGCACTTCCAAGTGCACTTGCAGTGCAAAGTGGATTTGCCTTTCGTAAATAACCCCCCAATGTTTTTTACTTCTTGCTATTATAAATATCCCAAAAAAAATTTTAACTATTTTTTTCCTCAGTTTAGGCCGATATGTATTCTTCTACATATTTTTGGTAAAAAAAAAATCTTAATAAGCGTATATTGATTGGTTTGTACAAAAGTTATAGCGCCTACAAAATAGGGGGTAGATTTATGGCATTTTTATAATTTTTTTTTTTTTTACTAGTAATGGCGGCGATCTGCAATTTTTATCATGACTGTGACATTGAAGCAGACAGATCGGACACTTTTGACACTAGTTTGGGACCATTCACATTTACACAGCGATCAGTGCTATAAAAATGCGCTGATTGCTGTACAAATGTCACTGGCAGGGAAGGTGTTAACACTAGGCGACGATCAAGGGGTTAAATGTGTTACCTAGGGTGCGATTCTAACTGTGGGGGGAGGGGACTGACTAGGGGAGGAGACCGATCATTGTTCATATTTAGTATGAACACACGATCGGACTCCTCTCCCCTGACAGAACTTTGATCTGTGAGTGTAAACACCCACAGGTCCACGATCCTGCTCTGTAACGAGCGATTGTGAGTGCCCGGCGGACATCGCAATGGCTCCTCGGAGACGCAGCGGGTGCGCACCAATACTGCCGGGAAGCTGAGAGCGCCATATGAAGCCCACCCAGGATGGGAGATCCCATCTGCGGATGTCATATGTCTATGGGCGGGTAGGGAAATGGTTAAGTGAGGGTAGGGGCTTCTTGACTTCTGATGGTGGGGGGGGGGGATCTTGACATCTGATGTAAGGGAGGGGGGTTGCTTATAATTATTATGTGAATAGTACAAGTCTTTGCCATTTGAAAAGGAGGTCACACACCCCTGGTCTCATAGGCTATTACTAAAATCAATAATATTTGAATGTAGAGCAAATTATTAAATATGATAAAGAGTAGATCACACCTCCCAACATTTTGAGATGGGAATGAGGGACACCTACTAGCAAATGTATGTAGGCATAGGACACGCCCCCTGCCACACCCCCATAAAGGAGAATTAACACAAAAAAAAGGTTAATTAAATCCACAAGGAACTTTTTTTTTTTACCACTATTATTCCTTTATATTGGCTTTTGCAGCAATTTATAATTTGGATGAAAGGTTTAGCTCTGGGAAACACTTTTTGAAAGATAGAAAGTGAATTTTATATACAACTATATAGATCAGACCAAAATGAGTGAAAATGAGGGGGAAAGAGGGACAGAGGGACATTACTCCAAATCAGGGACAGTCCCTCAAAATCAGGGACAGTTGGGAGCTGTGGTAGATACATTTATATAGTCCTACAGATACATAGTTACATAATGGGTAAGGTTGAATAAAGACAATAGTCCATCCAGTTTAGCTTGGGTTAGTTTGTTCATGTAGATCAGCCATTCTTAACCAGGGTTTCGTGGGAGCTCTGGGGTTCCTCCAGAGGTTGCTAGGGGTTCCTTAGAGCTGTGGCTGATGAACCACCTATTTGATGATATCTACAGAGTTCAGGGTTCAGCATGACACCAAATATCTTTTTAGCTGTCTTTAAGGGAGGCATTCTGAACACCACTTTAAAGGGGGCATTCTTCCTATTAACCACCAATATAAGGAGCATTGTTCCTATTGAGCCCTGATGATTTAGTTTTAGGAAGGGTTTCTCGAAACATAAAAAATATTTTTGGGGTTCCTCTAGGGTTAAAAGGTTGAGAAAGCCTGATGTAGATAATAACTTCCCATATCCCATATCCCTGTATATTGTGTTCGCTAAGCTGTACGTCCAAGAGTCTTTTAAGACCATCAATACTTCCAGTTGACTCCACCAATTGTGGAAGAGAGTTCTACTTTTTTGACACCCTAACGGTGAAAACCCTCCCTACGCAGCTTAAGGTTAAACCGCTTCTCTTCCAGTCTCATGGTGTGGCCCCGTGTCCTCTTAGGCCGCGTACACACGCGGGGACTGTTCGCTCAACTTTGTTCGTCAAACAGTTTGAGCGGACAGTCCGCTTAAAATTAGCATGGACGGACCTGGCCACACACGACGAACGAACAGTCCGCTGAAACCGTGCGCGATGACGTGAACGGCACGTACGACGGGACTAGAAAACGACGTCCTATACACTGCAATGCAACCTTCGGCGTGTAAATCCTTTCTGAGTATGCGCGGAACTTAGTTTGACGAACAAGCCTACACACGAGGGGACTGTCCGCTCAAACAAAGTTTCAGCGGACAGTTTTTCGGAAATTCCGAAAAACTTTGTTCAGTAGACTGTTCGCTGAAACTGTCCGCTGAAGCCCACACACGAGCGGACTGTCCGCCGAAACACTGTTCAGCGGACAAAGTTGAGCGAACAGTCCCCGCGTGTGTACGCGGCCTAACACTCGCTGAGACTGAATCGTTTCCTACCTACACTGGGATCACCATTAGGGTATTTGTATATCGCTATCATATCTCCTTTTAAGCGTCTCTCCTCCAGGGACAATACATTTAGCACTTGTAGTCATTTCCTCGTAATTGAGGTACTCCATCCCCTTATTCATTTTTTTGCCCTTATCTGAACTCTCTCCATTTCCAACACATTCTTTCTGAGGATTGGTGACCAGAACTGGATGGAATACTCCAGATGTGGCCCTTTGAGGGCAACCATAAGGCTGATGCTGCTCACAATGAAATTGAGTTTGACACCCCTGGTGTAGTCCATAACGGGTATAAAAGTACAAGAGCTGACGTGGCTAAGCAGAATAATGGGTGCAACCTAACAAAAGAGCATTGCCATTCACCTATGCCCAGGGAAGCATGAAATGAATATATAGATCTACATTGGTTGGACATCTAGATGCCTTTGGAAATGTTGGTTTGGAGCTGAAATCTGGATAAATCGCAGTGAGAAGCGCTCGTTTTCTATTTTCCTGTTGTGCTCTGATAAAATCTTCTTTCTTATAGTCCGGTGATAAATAACATCACTGGAGCAGAAATCGGACCTGCGGAGAGACATAGACTACATTCGAAATCATGTTACACAAAACTAATTATATCATTTGCTTACAATTCTGTTATTTCATGTCTCTCATCGTTTCATTGTCACAGAGAGAAAAACTAGCTGTCAGACCTGACAAAAACATGGATACTTGAAAGGGTTGCTAAGCGTAAAACACAAACAGCAGCATTTAATGCAGAAAAATACAATGTACAAGAAATTCTACAAAACAGAATAAATGATTGCTACAAGTTATTGTTACAGCATATAAATATTAATTTTCTTGTTTTTCGTCTTTAATCTTTTGTTTTGTCTGCATAAATCAGTCTTTCTCAAACTTTTTATCCCAGAGGAACCCCTACAATTATTTTCAGGTCTTGGGGGACCTTTACTAAAACTAATTCACTGGATGTCAATTGTTAAACTCCACTTTGCACTGCATGTGCACTTGGAAGTAAAGTCGTTGTAGATCCGAGGGGGACATGCAAGGAAAAAAAAAAATGCATTTTAGCTTGCACATGATTGGATGATAAAATCAGCAGAGCTTCCACTCATTTCAGATCTACCCCTTAGATTTAGAGCAACTGCACTTCCAAGTGCACTTTCAGTGCAAAGTGGCTTTGCCTTTCATAAATAACCCCCACTGTCTACAGTGCTGGTCAGAAAGCCACCCTTACAGATAGATTAAAAAAAAAATCATTGGTGTCCTACTGCTGGTTTTTCAAAGAGGCAATGGCCCCAGAACTATGGATTTAGAAAGAAGGTCAATCAGCCAGGGGTCAAGGAACGCCTAAAACCTCTAGGGCAGGGGTCTCCAAAATTTCAAAATGGAGGACCAGTTTACTGTCCTTCAGACTGTGGCCATTGAGAGTAGAAATTGTCCTGGAGTCAGTGGGAGTAAACAGTGCATATTTAGCATTAGGAGGAGGAATAATGCACCATCGTTGATGTCAGTGGGAGAATTAGTGCCCTGTTGTTGATGTCTGGCATCAGTGGGAGCAAAAGTGTCCCAAGGGCCAGGTAAAGGCAAGCAAAGGGCCACATCTGGCCCCAGGGCCACAGTTTGGAGACCACTGCTCTAGGGGACCCTGGTTGAGAATGGCTGCTATACAGTAGATACCTAAAGATTTGTTATTCATATTTAGCCAGTCTTGTGATTCAGGCAACCCTACCGGACAAAATCATGTCCATCCCAGTTGAATCGCTAAAATAAATCTGCTGAAAAAGGGTCACTTAGAAACAAATTTGTAAATACTCACCTCTGCCCACACCTTTCTAATGACATAAAACCACCACCACAAGATTTTTCAGAATCTGACACTTCCAGGGGTGTGCTTTGTGGTTAGCTGATCAAACCATGGCGTGCAACTGGGAACCAGGTAATCTACTCTACTGGAAAGAATCCAAAAACACACCTTTGGGTTTGTCAGATCTTGAATATTCTGATATTACTATATATATGTATATATGTTGCTATAGCTCAAAAATTATAGCGACTTATTACTTTTACTGTTGTGCGAGGAGCCATGTTCTTTGGGCATCAGCCATCTCTTTTTATCTGCTTCTGCTGTTTCCACTTTTTCATTTTTTCTTATCATCCTTCTCTGGTCTTTCTACATCTCCTCTTTCCTACCCTCTTGAACCGTCATGGTCAATGGGTAATGGACATACCGCAATTTCCAAAATTGTAATGCTCTGTCCATAAATCAATGTATATGATTAGGACAAACAATATATTCCTGCAATATTTATATCACTGCTAGTGCTATGTTGGGGTCTACAGTTACTTTACCTACTATAGAAGGGCTTTTATCCCTTACATTAAGTAGAGAACATAATTTGGTTCTTTGTTTCTCGTATCACAATTTATTTGTGCTATCACAGTGTATTCTTTGTGGTTTTAAATCATGTATATGTAGCGCTACCACCGTAGGAGCCGCTGATTTTAACTGGTTCTTTCCCAAACAGTGCAGAGGCTACCAATCACACAGGCATTCACACCCTCACCCCCAAGCTCGCCTGAACTAAATCCAATTTAATGCCTTGTCGGATGGACATTTTTAGGTCCACTCGACACCTCCAGGTTGCACCTCAGTCTGTTCAGGAGTTCAGTGATGCCCTAGTCCAGATTTGGGGGCAAATACACCAGAACACCATCTGCTGTCTCATTAGGAGCATGCCTTGACGTTGTCAGGCATGCATACAAGCACGTGAGGGCCATACAAACGACTGAGTACCATTTTGAGTTGCTGCAATGAAAATTCAGTAAAATGGACTAGAGCCTGCTGCATCATTTTTTCACTTTGATTTTCAGGGTGTCTTTGAATTCAGCCCTCTGTAGGTTGATATTTTTTAATTTCCATCAAACGATGTGGCATCCTCTCGTTCCTAACACGTTTCTCAGTCCATATCAGTATAGATATCCAGCATGAGATTTTTTCCCCATTGAGATCTGATGTGTGTTCAAAGTGTTTCTTAAGGCTGGGTTCACACTGCTGCACGGAACGTCTCACAGCAGGGGTCCGGCGTGTCCCTGTTCACCGCTTCAGGTCCGATTGCAGTCCAAGTTTTTGGTTGAATTCAGACCTGAAATGGACCAGAAGGCACACAGGACTCCTGTGCAATTCGCTCTCGAACCACTCCGGGGATATATGAACTGGCTGCATTGAGAGCCGGTCACAATCTCCTGAAATGCGAATTGGATGTGGAGAAATCCGTATCCAATTCGCAATAGTGTGAACCCAGCCTTAAAGGGATACTAAAGGTTCATTTTTGGAAAAAATATATAACAAACTCGTCATACTTACCTCCTTTGTGCAAGGGTTTTGCACAGAGTGGCCCCGATCCTCCTCTTCTGGGGTACCTCATTGGCGCTCCTTGCTTCTTCCTGCATTGAGTGCCCCCCCCCCCCCCGGCAAAGCGCTTCCCTGGGGATTCCCATGTGGGCGTGCTCCAGAGTCCTGCTGCTGCGTCAATTGACACAGACAGCAGGACTCGGCCCCCGGCTCCCATGTCATTGGATTTTAGCCAATGGCTGCGCTGCTATTAATCTATCCAATCAGGACCCGAAACAACAGCGAGAGCGGGTGTGCTTGTTCCTGGCACTGGAATAACAGGGTTCAGGTAAGTAAAACGGGGGGCTTTGGGGGGGAGGGAGAGGGTGGGGGGGCACTGCACTAAAGAAGGTTTTTCACCTTAATGCATTAAGTTGAAAAATGCACAGGGTTTACAACCCCTTTAATGAGCAGTGTATATACACAACACGCATGTGTGTTTGCTTTGAGGTAGACACCCTAATACCATAGGCTGCACACACATATGTACACTTCACTACAGGCAGTCCCCGCGTTATGAACATCCGAGTTACAAGTGACTCCTACTTACGAATGGAGGTGGTGTGACGTCACTGCCGGACACTTGCAACAAACCTACAGTCCCTAACTTGTTCATAACCCGGGGACCGCCTGTATTTACTTGCTAAGAATTTTCAGCAAAAAAAGTGTGTGACTGTTTAACTATGAAACTTTTAAAGTGAAATTATTGATCTCGTTGCTTTTGGAAAATTGCAATTTGCCAAATTACCCAATGAAATTGGGGCAGTCCTATGCCAATAAAACGTAAACACCAAAGAATCTTCATCTCAGTGCGCTTTGTGGAGTCGCAGCGCTAATAACCATTTAGATAAATTTAGTTTTCTAATTATACAAAGGAAATTAGCCCTCGGAGCAGCATCAGTTTTGGAAGCAAGTAAAGCATTCTCCAAATTCATCAATTCAAATGTTTCCCATTCATAGGTAAAAATGATATTGAACTCATTACATGATACAAATAATTCTGTTTTATTTTGCGTTTGTGCTCAGTGATGATGCTATAGGTTTAATATTATTGCTTTTAATTTTACAAGCAAATTCTAGAAGCGGCACAGATAGGAAATGAAACCACTACATTCCCATGCTAGCTTATCAACACGTCACATGTTCCCATTGTTATTATTAATGCAGAAAGTAAATGTAACCCCACTGAATATTAGGAGTAAAATTCCGCGTATCAACCAAATCACAATAAGTGAGCACAAAAAGTCATCTTTGAAATTGTGAAGCCACTATTTTGTATTTCAATATTATATTCTTAAACTGACCATTCTTTATATAATTCTTTATCTCATTCTATGTTTATTAACCTTAACCACTTAAGCCCCAGATCATTTTGCTGGCCAAAGACCAGAGCACTTTTTGCGATTTGGCACTGCATTGCTTTAACTGACAATTGCGCAGTCATGCGACGTGGCTCCCAAATAAAATTGACGTCCTTTTTTTCCCACAAATAGAGCTTTCTTTTGGTGGTATTTCATCTCCTCTGCGATTTTTATTTTTTGCGCTATAGACAAAAATAGAACGACAATTTTGAAAAAAAAAAACATTATTTTTTAAATTTTGCTATAATAAATATCCCGAAAAAAAAAAAAAAAAAAAAAAAAAAAAAATATATATATATAAATATATATATATATATATATATATATATATATATATATATATATATAAACTTTTCCTCAGTTTAGGCCGATACATATTCTTCTACATATTTTTGGTAAAAAAAAATCGCAATAAGCATTTATTGATTGGTTTGAGCAAAAGTTATAGCGTCTACAAAAGAGAGGTTCGTTTAATGGCATTTTTATTAATAACTTTTTTTTTTACTAATGCAATTTTTATCGTGATTGCGACATTATGGTGGACACGTCGGACAATTTTGACACATTTTTGGGACCATTGTCATTTTTACAGGGATCAGTGCTATAAAATTGCTCTGATTACTGTAAAAATGACACTGGCAGTGAAGGGGTTAACCACTAGGGGGCTAGGAAGGGGTTAAGTGTGTCCTGGGGAGTGATTCTAACTGTTAGGGGGAGTGGCTACGAGTGACACATCACTGATCATAGCTCCTGATCACAGGGAGCGGTGATCAGTGACAGTGTTACTAGGCAGAACGAGGAGATGCTTGTTTACATTAGCATCTCCCCGTTCTTCAGCTCCGTGAGACGATTGTGGGTATCCCCGCAGCAATCGAGTCCGCGGGACCCGCAATCCTACTCACGGAGCTCCCGGCAGCGTCGCGCGCGCGCTGGCCGCAGCGTGCACATGACCACACGGCTGCAAATTCAAAGGGACGTACTTGTACGCCCATTTGCCCAGCCGTGCCATTGTGCCGGCGTATATGTACACACGGCGGTCGGCAAGTGGTTAAGGAAATTGTAATTGTAGGAAAATTTCATTTCTTCAGTGTTGTTACATGAAAAGATATTATAAAACATTTACAAAAATGTGAGGGGTGTACTCACTTTTGTGTATGTGTATATATATATATATATATATATATATATATATATATATATATATATATATATATATATATATATATATATATACAGTGGTGTGAAAAAGTGTTTGCCCCCTTCCTCATTTCCTGTTCCTTTGCATGTTTGTCACACTTAAGTGTTTCGGAACATCAAACCAATTTAAACAATAGTCAAGGACAACACAAGTAAACACAAAATGCAATTTGTAAATGAAGGTGTTTATTATTAAAGGTGAAAAAAAATCCAAACCATCATGGCCCTGTGTGAAAAAGTGATTGCTCCCCTTGTTAAAACATACTATAACTGTGGTTGTCCACACCTGAGTTCAATTTCTATAGCCACACCCAGGCCTGATTATTGCCACACCTGTTCACAATCAAGGCATCACTTAACCACCTTCAGACCGGACCATTTTGCTGGTAAATGACCAGAGGTCTTTTTACAATTTGGCACTGCGCTGCTTTAACTGGTAATTGCGCGGTCATGCAATGTTGTACCCAAACAAAATTTGCGTCCTTTTCTTCCCACAAATAGAGCTTTCTTTTGATGGTATTTGATTGCCTCTGCGATTTTTATTTTTTGCGATATAAACGTAAAAAGACCGCAAATTTTGAAAAAAAATTATATTTTCTACTTTTTGTTATTAGAAAAATCCAATAAACTCAATTTTAGTCATACATTTAGGCCAAAATGTATTCAGCCACATGTCTTTGGTAAAAAAAAAGTCAATAATTGTATATTTATTGGTTTGCGCAAAAGTTGTCACATCTACAAACTAAGGTACGTTTTCTGGAATTTACGCAGCTTTTAGTTTACGACTGCCTATCTCATTTCTTGAGGTGCTAAAATGGCAGGGCAGTACAAAACCCCCCCAAATGACCCCATTTTGGAAAGTAGACACCCTAAGGAAATTGATAAGTGGCATGTTGAGCCCATTGAATATTTTATTTTTTTGCCTCAAGCGATTGAATAATGACAAAAAATAATTTTTTTTTTTTTTTTTTACACAAAGTTGTCACTAAATGATATATTGCTCACACATGCTATGGGAATATGTGAAATGACACCCCAAAATAAATTCTGCTGCTTCTCCTGAGTACGGGGATACCACATATGTGGGACTTTTTGGGAGCCTAGCCGCGTACGGGGCCCCGAAAACCAAGCACCGCCTTCAGGCTTTCTAAGGGCGTAAATTTTTGATTTCACTTCTCACTACCTATTACAGTTTTGAAGGCCATAAAATGCCAAGATGGCACAAAACCCCCACAAATGACCCCATTTTAGAAAGTAGACACCCCAAGCTATTTGCTGAGAGGCATTTTGAGTCCATGGAATATTTTATATTTTGCCACAAGTTGCGGGAAAATTACAAACTTTAATTTTTTTTTATTTTTTTTTCACAAAGTTGTCACTAAATGATATATTGCTCACACATGCTATGGGCATATGTGAAATGACACCCCAAAATAAATTCTGCTGCTTCTCCTGAGTACGGGGATACCACATATGTGGGACTTTTCGGGAGCCTAGCCACGTACGGGGCCCCCGAAAACCAAGAACCGCCTTCAGGTTTTCTAAGGGCGTAAATATTTGACTTCACTCCTCACTACCTATTACAGTTTTGAAGGCCATAAAATGCCAAGATGGCACAAAACCCCCACAAATGACCCCATTTTAGAAAGTAGACACCCCAAGCTATTTGCTGAGAGGCATGTTGAGTCCATGGAATATTTTATATTTTGCCACAAGTTGCGGGAAAATTACAAACTTTTATTTTTTTTTTTTTTTCACAAAGTTGTCACTAAATGATATATTGCTCACGCATGCCATGGGCATATGTGAAATGACACCCCAAAATAAATTCTGCTGCTTCTCCTGAGTACGGGGATACCACATATGTGGGACTTTTTGGGAGCCTAGCCGCGTACGGGGCCCCGAAAACCAAGCACCGCCTTCAGGCTTTCTAAGGGCGTTACAGTTTTGAAGGCCATAAAATGCCAAGATGGCACAACCCCCCCCCAAATGACCCTCATTTTGGAAAGGAGACACCCCTAAATTTAGGGGTACACTAGTGAGACTAGGTAATAAATGGCGGGTGCCCTGAAACTATAAAAAAAATAACTAACCAACCAGCGTCACCTGTAACAGTTATATGGTGATCACTGGTGAAAGGGTTAACTAGGGGGCAATCAGGGGGCTTTATGCGGTAGTATATGGGGGTCCCTGGCGCTATAAAAAGCTGCGGCGAACCTAAATACCTACCTGCCTAACTAGCGTCACCTGTGACACTAATACAGTGATCAGAAAAACGATCGCTTATTAGGCTGGGTTCACACTGGAGCGATGTGGGAACGCCACAAATGCGCGGCGGGTTCCCGCATCACATGCCTCCCGGCGGCAGTTCACACTGCCCTATGCGAACTGCTGGGAGTGTCAGTGAAATGTTAATGACACCCCCAGATCAGTTCGCATATCGCAGTGCGATCTGCAAACTCGGATCGCATGGTGTGAACACCCATGCGATCCGATTCTGCTGCGGACCAAAAAAAGGGTCCCGTGCGAGTTTGCGGCGGGTGCGGCGGGTGCGACACGAATTCAGCCATACTATCTGTATGGCTGAACTCGAATCGCACAGAGATCGGATGTGATTTGCACTGCAGTGCGGTGCGAATCACATTCGTTCTCATAAACCGCTGCAATGTGAACCCAGCCTTAGTGACACTGGCGAGGGGGGGTGATCACGGGGTTAAACCTTTATTGGGGGGGTTAGGGGGGCACATTAGAACTAAAGGGGGCTAACCCTAACTGCCCTAACAGTTATTACAGTCACAAATGACACCAATTAAAAAAAAAAAAAAAAAAAGCAATTGGTGTCACTGTGACTGGGGGGGCAGGGGTAATTGGGGGGTGATCGGGGGGTAAAGGGGGGGTGTGAGTGTGCCTGGCATGTTCTACTGTGTAGTGTAGTGCTTGTGCAACTCACAGATGCTCTCTCCTCGGTGCCGGAACGAAAAATACCGACACGGAGGAGAGAATACATCACTTCCTCTCCTGTGTTTACATTACAGGAGAGGAAGTGATGTCACGGGACATTTTCATTCGTCGGGAGCGATCGCGAGGGGGTGGCCATGAATGAATGGCCGTCCCCTCGTCCGGGATCGCTCCCGAACGAATACCGACCGCCGCAGGCACCGGGCGGGGGCCCGATCGGGCCCCCGACCGGCGGGCAGGCAAGGACGTACATGTAAGCCCTTATGCCTGCCCGTGCCATTCTGTCGACGTACATCGTCGTGCGGCGGTCGGCAAGTGGTTAAATAAGAGCTGCTTGACACAGTAAGGTCCACCAGAAGATCCTTAAAAGCTACACATCATGCCGAGACCCAAATAAAATCAGGAACAATTGAGAAAGAAAGTAATTGAGATCTATCAGTCTCAATCCAAGGGAATCCAGCGAACCACAGTGAGAGCCATTATCCACAAATGGCAAAGACATGGAACAGTGGTGAACCTTCCCAGGAGTGGCCGGCCGCCCAAAATTACCCCAAGAGCGCAGCGACGACTCATCCAAGAGGTCACAAAAGACCCCACAACAACGTCCAAGGAACTGCAGGCCTCACTTGCCTCAGTTAAGGTCAGCGTTCATGCCTCCACCATCAGGAAAAGACTGGGCAAAAATGGCCTGCATGGCAGAGTTCCAAGGAGAAAACCACTGCTGAGCAAAAAGAACATCAAAGCTCGTCTCAATTTCTCCACAACACATCTTGATGATCCCCAAGACTTTTGGGACAACATTCTGTGGACCGATGAGACAAAAGTGGAACTCTTTGGAAGGTGTGTGTCCAAGTATATCTGGCGTAGAAGGAACACTGCATTTCATAAAAAGAACATTATACCAACAGTAAAATATGGTGGTGGTAGTGTGATGGTCTGGGGCTGTTTTGCTGCTTCAGGACCTGGAAGACTTGCTGTGATAAAAGGAACTATGAATTCTGCTGTCTACCAAGAGATCCTGAAGGAGAATGTCCGACCATCTGTTCGTGTACTCAAGCTGAAACGAACTTGGGTTCTGCAGCAGGACAATGATCCTAAACACACCAGCAAGTCCACCACCGAATGGCTGAAGAAAAACAAAATGAAGACTTTGGAGTGGCCTAGCCAAAGTCCTGACCTGAATCCTATTGAGATGTTGTGGTATGACCTTAAAAAGGCCGTTCATGCTCGAAAACCCTCTAATGTAACTGAATTAGGACAATTCTGCAAAGATGAGTGGGCCAAAATTCCTCCAGGACGCTGTAAAAGCCTCATTGCACGTTATCGCAAACGCTTGGTTGCAGTTGTTGCTGCTAAGGGTGGCCCAACCAGTTATTAGGTTTAGGGGGCAATTACTTTTTCACACAGGGCCATGATGGTTTGGATTTTTTTTCACCTTTAATAATAAACACCTTCATTTACAAATTGCATTTTGTGTTTACTTGTGTTGTCCTTGACTATTGTTTAAATTGGTTTGATGTTCCGAAACACTTAAGTGTGACAAACATGCAAAGGAACAGGAAATGAGGAAGGGGCAAACACTTTTTCACACCACTGTATATATATCCCCCTTTCCTCCCAAAAGTTTTGCAGGATTTCAAGCTCCTGAGGCCAGTCTAAGGTATGTTTTTCTTCTTTTTAATTTTTTAGGGCAAGCAGTTTTTTTACAAATGCCTTTTTAACCCCTCTCCACCTGCCCCGGTGTCCCTTTAACCAGTTCTGAATGGCCGGGGGGGAGGGGGTGGAAGGATCAGCAATCATGTGGTCACATGATTGGAATCTGGTCCCACCGGCTACCAATCTTTACTATGGAGCGAGAGCTGTCTTGTACAGTTCAGAGTAATAGCAGTATAACTGTTTATTAAAATTGATGTACCGTATATACTCGAGTATAGGCCGACCCGAATATAAGCCGAGGCCCCCAATTTACCCCCAAAAAAACTGGCAAACTTATTGACTCGTGTATAAGCCGAGGGTGAGACATGCCTGTCCATCCCTGTGTGTGTGTCCGTCCATCCCTGTGTGTCCGTCCATCCCTGTGTGTCCGTCCATCCCTGTGTGTCCGTCCATCCATCCCTGTGTGTGTGTGTGTCCATCCAACCATCCATCCCTGTGTGTGTGTGTCTCCATCCATCCATCCATCCATCCCTGTGTGTGTGTGTCTCCATCCATCCATCCCTGTGTGTGTGTGTCTCCATCCATCCATCCATCCCTGTGTGTGTGTGTCTCCATCCATCCATCCGTGTGTGTGTGTGTCTCCATCCATCCATCCGTGTGTGTGTGTGTGTGTGTGTGTGTGTGTGTGTGTGTGTGTGTGTGTGTGTGTGTGTCCAGCCTACCTGTGTCCCGAGCCTTTGTCCCGTGCCTTGCCTCCTTGCCTCCGTCCCGTGCCGTGCCTTGCCTCCGTCCCGTGTCGTGCCTTGCCTTGCCTCCGTCCCGTCCCGTCCCGTGCCGTGCCTTGCCTTGCCTCCGTCCCGTGCCCTCTTCGTCGGCGCCTCGGCGGCCATTGTAAAATTCAAAAGCCGCGCCTCCGCCTTCGCCTGTGATAGGCGGAACACTGAATTTCCCAGCAGCCTGTGTTCCGCCTATCACGGACATCGTATCATCCTCGTCCGTAGTACGAGGATGATACGATGTCCGTGATAGGCGGAACACAGGCTGCTGGGAAATTCAGTGTTCCGCCTATCACAGGCGAAGGCGGAGCCGGAGGCGCGGCTTTTGAATTATAGAATGGCCGCTGTCTGTCTGCTCGACACGCTGATCGAGCGGGCAGACAGCGATGACTCGAGTATAAGCCGAGGGGGGCACTTTCAGCCTCAAAAAAGAGGCTGAAAATCTCGGCTTATACTCGAGTATATACGGTACATACATGGATAATATAGCATATCCGCTCAGCCAATGGATTAGCACATAATGAAAAGAATAAATAAAGTTGATACAAACATTATACAATGCAGTATATACAAATTCACGCATCAGAAAATCTGACGCGCGTTTCGCGAGATCATTGCTCGCTCATCAGGGGTGGATATGTTGTATATAGGGATGGAGGTGTATCACTGGTGACCGCAGACCTTTTATTTTGTTTCTATTTAACTAGATGACATTTCATCAGAAAGACAGCTATTTCCCGACGCTGATGCCTACTATGCCTGCCCCTCCCCTCCTGCCCAATCACAGAAGCCTTTGTATTATGTGAACGCTTTTACAAAATACAAAGGCTTCTTTGAATGGACAGCAAAGGGGAGAGCTGGACAAAGGTGCTCTGTGTGCTCCTCTCTCTTCTCTCACAGCCCTGATTCTCAGTGTATGCTCCGGCAGAGCCATATACTTGTCACATATTAATGATAGCGATAAGGTTAGGAGATGTCACCTCCTTGGACTTAACTCATAGTGCGCCTACACTTTTTACAAAGTGGCTGAATTCCTGGAATTCAGCTTTAAAATACTGCTCTTACCTTTTTCATCTTGTTAAGTGACACTGAGTTTTTATTACCCAGAATCTTTGGTTAAATTGTGCGGAATTTGGTGATATTTTGCCATGTTGGAGAAACGCATTGGAGCCAATGAGGAATATGAAATAAAAGTTGTTCTAAAGCCTTAAGGCTTTTTTTTTACCTTAATACGTTCTCTGCATTAAGGTAAAAAAACCTTTAATGCTTAGGATCCCCCTCCAGCCTCCATAAATACTTCCCTGAGCCAGATGGTGATCCAGTGCTGTGCCCGAGAGCAGCGGCTCTCTCTCTCTCTCCTCTCTCTGAACATGGAGGCGGTAGCGGGAACCAATAGCTGCCACAGCCTATGAGGAAGGAGCGGAGGCTATAGACAGAGTGCGACTCATGATCATACCCACACAAGTGCCCCCATAGTAAGTGGCTTGCTATGGGGGCACTCAGCGGGGGGGGGGGGGGGGGGGAGCCAGGAGAGCCAGCTGGGGACCCGACAAGAGGAGGATCGGGGCTGCTCTGTGCAAAACCAACTGCACAGAGCAGGTAAGTACCACGTTGTATGACATGTTTGTTATTTTTAAAAAAATAGATTTCTAATCACTTCAAACATTTCATTAGCATACTGATAAGAAGGGAAGGAAGAACCAGGGAAAGTAAAATATAAACAGATTAAACAGATTCATATTTTCTCAAGTTAAAGCTTCTATGAGATTTCAGTGACGCGTTTTACATCTACTGTCAGTTGTGACATTAAAATATTTTTAAGCAATGTCACCATCCGCAGCATTAGAGAAATTGTACAATTTGATGACTGGGGGAGGAATTGTAAAGCGATTTCACGTGTACGAATTCTATCAATGCAATTCAAGCGCCTGCCACAGAGATCATTCCAAATAATATATTTGATTGCAACAAAATTGATGTGTTACATCTGGGGACATGAAGTTCCGGTGATCAGACATTTGATATAAAAAGAGAATTGTAGACTGTGCATGTCGGCGGAGCTTTATGAAGGATGCTGGTGGTTTGATGTCTCCCTGCTTGTCATTTATGGTGACGAATGCCAATTCCACCGAAGGTCCCCTACATTTTATAGGTCGTATGTCAGATTCAGTTCATCAGCTCTATGATGTCATCATATGTGTCATTGAGCAACGGAAACCTATACTGAGAGAAATAGAGTCCCTGGCTTGGCCTCGGGGGCCGCCTTTAATATTGATTGGACCCTGGGCAAACATTTTCTTGGAGCCCCTCCCATGCAATTTTGCTCTGCGCCCTAACATCCCAAAAAAAACACAAAAAATAAAATACATAGACTTATCTAAAAAAAAATTAATATTATAAACAAAATGTCCTTAGTTTGCTCTGTAACAGTACATACTCGCCAGGATGGCCCCCTCCTCCATACTACCCCCATCATTACACAGAGCCCCCTCCCCATACTATCCCCATCATTACACAGGACCCCCTCCCCCATACTACCCCCATCATTACACATGACCCCCTTCCCCATACTACCCCCATCATTACACAAGACCCCATCATTACACAAGACCCCCTCCCCCATACTAACCCCATCATTACACAGGACCCCCTCCCCATACTACCCCCATCATTACACAGAGCCCCCTCCCCCATACTGACCCCATCATTACACAAGCCCCCCTCCCCATACTACCCCCATCATTACACAGGACCCCCTCCCCCATACTACCCCCATCATTACAAAAGACTCCCTCCCCCATACTACCCCCATCATTACAAAGGACCCCCTCCCCCATACTACCTCCATCATTACACAGGACCCCCTTCCCCATACTACCCCCATCATTACACAGGACCCCCTTGCCCATACTACCTCCATCATTACACAAGACCCCCTCCCCCATACTACCCCCATCATTACACAGAACCCCTTCCCCCATACCACCGCCATCATTACACAAGACCCCCTTCCTCATACTACCCCCATCATTACACAGGACCCCCTCCCCCCACTACCCCCATCATTACACAAGAACCCTTTCCCCATACTATCCCCATCAATACGCAGGACCTCCTCCCTCATAGTACCCCCATCATTACACAGGACCCCCTCCCCCATACTACCCCTATCATTACACAGAGCCCCCCTCCCCCATACTACCCCCATCATTACACAGGACTCCCCTCCTCCATACTACTCCCACGCTTACACAGAAACGCCTCCCCCATACTACCCCCATCATTACTCAGAGCCCACTCCCCTACACTACCACCATCATTACATAGGACCCCCTCCCATACTACCCCTATCATTACACAGGACCCCCTTCCCCATACTACACCCATCTTTACACAGAGCCCCCTCCCCCACACTACCCCCATCATTACACAGAGCCCCCCTCCTCCATACTATCCCCATCATTACACAAGACTCCCCTCCCTCCACTAAGTTGTGTAGTGTACTTAGTGCATTTGATACCCGGGGTTGCTCTGCATGACAAATTTGTTTTCAGTAATAATGAATTCAAAAAAAGCAATTATTAATGGCCAGAAAATAATTGCAGACAGTGAAAATTTTTAGTGTTCCATCAGTTTGGTGGTCAGTAGAGAAGAGCCTCCTTACACTGGTGATCAGTGAAATTCTCCTTTACATTGGTAGTAGGTGGTGGAGTGCCCATTTGTATTGGTGGCCATTGAGAGAAAGCCCCCCTTAGATTGGTTTTCAGTGGGAGAAAACCCTGCTTGTATTGGTGGTCATTGGGAGAAGGGCCCCCTTCAGAATAATTGTCAGTAGGTCAAAGACCGGTTACTTTGATGTTCATTGGCAGAAGGGTTCCCCTTAGAGTGGTCATTAGTGGCAGAAGAATAACCTTATTTTGGTGGTTATCAGGGGAAGGGTCCTTATACACTGGTGGTTATTGCGAGGAGGGCCTTCTTGGATTGGTGGTCAGTGGCAGAAGACCCCCCTCTAATCAGTGGTCATTGAGAGAAAGGCCCCCTTACATTGATGTTCTTTGGGAGAAGGGCCCCCTTAGATTGGTTGTCATTGGGAGAAAACCCTTCTTATATTTGAGGTCATTGGGAGAAAGCCCCCCTTAGATTGGTTGTCAGTGGAACAAAGGCCACTTACATTGATGTTCATTGGGAGAATGGCCCACCTAGAGTGGCGATCAGTGGAAGAAAAATCACATTATTTCAGTGTTCATTAGGGGGAAGGGCCCCCATACACTGGTGCGAGAGGAGGGCTCTCTTAGATTGTTGGTCAGTGGAAGAAGACCCCCCTCTAATATGTGAAAAACTTAAATGTATCAAATCACCAAGTGGTGTGGTGGATACAGATATAGTCAAAGCGTGCCACATCCTGGATTTGAGAACAAATAGAAAGAAAAAACGGCTATGGACTTTCTAGGCACAAACTGTGCCTAGAAAGTCCATAGCCCGTTTTTTTCTTTCTATTTGTTTCCCCTCTAATCTGTGTTCATTGAGAGAATGGCCTCCTTACACTGAGGTCTATTGGAAGAAGGGCCGCTCAGGCCACTTTCACACTGAAGCAGCTGTCATGGGGAGGAGGGCCCTCCTGAATTGATGGTCATTAGGAGAAGAACCCCCTTATATTGGTGTGGTTCTTAGAAGGGCTCCCTTACAGTCATGTTAACTGGGAGAAGGCCCCACTTACACAGGGTGGCACAGTGATGTAGTGGGTAGCACTCTCACCTAGCAGTGAAAAGGGTCGCTGGTTCAAATCCCAACCACAACTCTACCTGCTTGGAGTTTGTATGTTCTCCCTGTGCCTGCGTGGGATTCCTCCCACACTCCAAAGACATGCAGGTAGGTTAATAGGCTTCTGTCCAAAATTAACCCTAGTATATGAATAGGGACCTTGGGTTGTGGGCTCCTTGAGGGTAGGGACTGATGTGAGTGTGAAATGTACAGGGATAGGGACAATTGTAGACACCTCGCTCAGGTTGAACTGGATGGACTGGTGTCTTTATTTAACCTTACTAACTAACTATGAAACTACACTTGTGGTCATTGTAAACAGAAAGTAGCTAAAGAAGATCAGTAGTTTTAAAGTGGAACTAAAGATACAAATAGTTACCTTGGCTCCAATAGTCTGCTGCCTGTGAGAGGCTCCACAGTGTGCAAGTACTGTAAGTCGAGTAAGAAATGTAAGTACAGGAATGGTGCAATATGGAAGGTAAGATTGAAGTTCAGATTTAAGAATCCTGATTGGGTCCCTTTAAATATCATTTTCTTTCAGAGCTTAGTGGCTCATTTTAGCAGTGCCTGATCCAAGTGCATATCATGCATCAGAAAGAGCAAATTAAAATCTCGTACTTGCATTCCAATGCCGAACACTTAACCTTTCCGAGTACGAGTGCCTGCACGGTTAATAGGACATTTTCCAACACCTTCGGAGCCTGTCATCATTTTTCATGCTTCCATTTCATTCATTTGATCCAAAACGTTTTATAACAGGCGGAAGCCACATTTCTCTCTCTCTCTTTCCATCTCTCCCTCTTCATTTTCAAGAAAGCAGTCAAGAAAGTCGCCTATTTGTGAAAACCTCATTTTTTTCCCGGCCTTGTGCGTTTTATCTTCTCAAAGCAGACCCTCACATGGCTGCACACCTAATCCAGTGTGGAGGGGGAAGGCATGGCCTATGGACATTAAGCACAGTTACAGCGGGATAATCGGGATTGATTCAGCCCGGTTTGGTTGTTGAGGGTTCCACTTCTGTATCTGTCACTGTTTTAAGCTGCCTGATTAAGTATGTATCTCTTGCAAGGCATTTCAGAGCTGCAGATTGCAACATTATCTATAGAACTGTTTGAGTGTTGAGGCCCGCTCGGGAAAATAGGACGTCAAGCAAATCTATTGCATGTTGCAGCACTGGACTTAATTTGTCAATATCCAGGCTGATGCAAAAGCAAAGAAAGGTATTGTGTTGGCTGGGGGTCATCTTCTCATAGGGGATCAATAATCAGAAGGCAAATATTTATTTCCATACAGCAAATATGAACTCAATAAACATTAGATTTAGTGATTTTATTGGAAAAACGGATGACATTAATTTGCTTATTTCACAAAGTTAAAGTGGATGTAAACCCACTCTCATCCTTTGTATACTACTACAATATTGGTTATCTAGAAGGATATAGATGCCTCCTGCATGTATACTTATCTGTCAAATGTCTCCCCTCTGTCTGCTATGAGACCCGAAAAATGTCAGATTTTGTGGGGGGAGGGGGGTCTGTTTTCCAGGGCTCAGTGGGTGGAATTGTGATGTCAGTAGACTCCCCGCCCACCTCTACACTCCCCTTATCAACATGCATTTTCTCCTGTGTATTTCTTACACTGAACTTCTGCTATAATCTCTAGCATCCAGTCAAAACCCAGAAAAGTCCTCACATGACTTCAGCATGCCCAATCATGCTGAGGTGTGGAACAGCCAATCCTTGCAGAGCTGCTGAAGAAAGGAGTGGGGGTGGGAATTAAAAAATAATGCATGTCTTAGGCTAGTGCACGAGATATGTAAATCACCTGTCAATCACAGCAAGGGGGAAGAACGGACAAAGATTTCACAGTTTGGTCGTTTTATTTCACTGAAAAAAGATATGAGGATTGCTCAGAGCTGGATTAACTCTTTGTGGCAAGACTGGGCACAGCTGATCTGAAATTCCATACTCTATATTGTAGCAGACAAAAAAAAAAATTCAGGTTTACATCCACTTTAAAGTGGAGCTTCACCCAAAAAAATATAGCACCAGCCGCCACTGGATTCCACAACACTACCCGGGATATATCACATACCTGAATTCACATCCAGTGTGACACTGAATATTCACATATAATAAAATAAAATAAAACATGCATAAAAAGTGCATAAATCCGTAGGACCCCCACAAATTATAGGGGAAACACTAATGCTGCACTGGAATGAACAATGGGAACTCTGGTCCCCAACCAGAGACACCAAAGAAGGAAAAGAGCTAACGGACTATTGCGGTGCACATCACAAGATGCAAATACAATTGAAAACTGATGTAAAATATTGAATCAATTTATTAAATTATAAAATAAAAAAACAATACAAACAATCAAAGGCTAGTATAGGAAATGGTGTATTTCGACGAGTTTCGCTTTTCAGATGGTGCACTGATTCAGGTCTGATTTCAGCCCAAATTTTTGGCTGAATTCGGACCTGAAACAGACCAAAAGACGCACAGGACTCCTGTGAAAATTCACAGCGGTATGTGAAACGGCTCCATAGAAAGGCGGTCAAAATCACCTGCTATTGCGAATTGGATGCAGCTTCCCCGCATCTAATTCGCCAGTATCCAATTCGCAATGGTGGAAACCCAGCCTTAAAGTGTTACTAAAGCCGCAACAGTAAAATCAGTATGTATATTCAGTAAAGCATGCTTGTTATACTCACTGTGGAACCTAAGGGGTTATTCCTCTGCATTGTGTAAAAAGGCTGTTTGATCCTGTCTTCTCTGATCCTCCCCTTCTTCCACTGACCCAAATCCATCTGCTGATAGAACAGAGCCTTGGAGGCACTCTGCACATGCTCAGTTTGGTGTATAAGCTGCTGCCTCTCTCCTCATTGGACAGCTTGATAGCAGCGGGAGCAATTGGCTCCTGCTTCTGTCATCCAAATACTGTGACACGGGAGTGAGGGGAGGGGCCAAGTCCCTCTGTCTGTGTCAGTGGATGCAGCAGCAGGACTCAGGAGCGAGCTTTCCCTGGGGCACACCAATGAAGAGGAGGGGCCTGGAGCGCCGGCGTGGGGTGACCCCAGAAGAAGAGGATCAGTGTTGCTCTGTGTAAGTATAGGCATGTTTTGTTATTTTTATTTAAAAAAAATACCATTGGTATATTGTGAATGCAATCATTTGTTACCAACAAAAGGAATATTTCTCTACTATGGATCTATTTCTTTGTCTTGAGAAATAAATTTAATAATTTTCTTGTTTGTATTCCGGGGCTTGTTATTCTTGTCAGAATGCTATTGCTGAATTTTTTTAATTACATTTCGGTGGCCTCCAATGAATTATGAATAAAATTAATATTGTGCAATGCATAGAAGTCTTCTTAGTGCTGCAGAATTCTTATCGGGACCGGAATCTCTAAGAAGCAGCAGACTTTATTCCTTGTGATTTCTTAGGGGAAACAAAAAATGTTGTAATGTTTTTTTCATCTAAATAGGCAGTCAGTATTGGGGATAAGTGGTTGTGCGAAGTATTTTTTGGCTAATGATCTATTTTATAAGATTCTGTCATCTGGTGAAGTCATTGACAATTACATTTTGAGTGGAATCACAAGCAACGCTAAAGTATATGTAAAGTCAAAACTTTTCTTCTTCTTTTTTTTTGGATAGAGTAGGGAACGGCTAAAACCCCTATCAGGATTTTTAGCTATCAGTGTCCCATTTTTTTTAAACCATCTATGATCAGTTTCTTGAATGTTTGCAGATCTACCGTTCTCCCCCATCCTCCCGTGGAGATGGGTTATAGCCAGTGAAACGCTGAAGAATCAAGTTCCTTGGGACATTCCAAAATGACAAACATCTTTTGTTAACATTGACAGACGTGACTATTTAGATTTGAATATACAGTATCTCACAAAAGTGAGTACACCCCTCACATTTTTGTAAATATTTTATTATGTCTTTTCATGTGACAACACTGAAGAATTTACACTTTACAGTGTAAATTTGCTGTCCCCTCAAAATAACTCAACACACAGCCATTAATGTCTAAACCGCTGGCAACAAAAGTGAGTACACCCCTAAATGAAAAAGTCCAAATTGGGCCCAAAGTGTCAATATTTTGTGTGGCAACCGTTATTTTCCAGCACTGCCTTAAGCTTCTTGGGCATGGAGATCACCAGAGCTTCACAGGTTGTCACTGGAGTCCTCTTCCACTCCTCCGTGATGACATCACAGAGCTGGTGGATGTTAGAGACCTTGTTTTCCTCCACCTTCTGTTTGAGGATGCCCCACAGATGCTCAATAGGGTTTAGGTCTGGAGACATGCTTGGCCAGCCCATCACCTTTACCCTCAGCTTATTTAGCAAGACGGTGGTCATCTTGGAGGTGTGTTTGTGGTCATTATCATGTTTTAAAGTGGTTGTAAACCCTTACAAACCACTTTGACCTACAGGTAAACCTAGATTAAGGCTTACCTGTAGGTCCAAGAAATATCTCCTAAACATATACGGTTTAGGAGATATTTACTCAAAGACAGCTGTCTACGGCGCAAGTTGCTCCGGGATCCATGGCAGCGGCGAAGAGGAAGACGGCGGACCACTTTGGGGGCTTCGTTCTCAGGTAAGTTATTCATAATGAGCTAGTATGCTATGCATACTAGCTCATTATGCCTTTGCCTTGCAGGGTGTGTTTTTTTTCCCCCTTTACTTCCTCTTTAAATACTGCCCTATGGCCCAGTCTCCAAAGGGAGATGTTCTGCTTCAGTATGTCACAGTACATGTTGGCATTCATGGTGCCCTCAATGAACTGTAGCTCCCCAGTGTCGGCAGCACTCATGCAGCCCCAGACCATGACACTCCCACCACCATGCTTGGCTGTAGGGAAGACACACTTGCCTTTGTACTCCTCACCTGGTTGCCACCACAACACACTTCACACCATCTGAACCAGATAAGTTTATATTGGTCTCATCAGACCACAGGACATGGTTTCAGTAATCCATGTGCTTAGTCGACTTGTCATCAGCAAACTCTGTGGGCTTTCTTGTGCATTATCTTTAGAAGAGCCTTCCTTCTGGGATGACAGCCATGCAGAATAATTTGGAACTGGCTCGGTTACAGCTTAATAAAGCAATGGGTACTGAGGGTATTCATCTCAGAAGAGAACTTCGAGATATAGTTGTTGGACCATTACTGAATCTTTTTAATCAATCTCTTCTAACATGACAGCTAATGTTGTTCCTATCCACTAGAAGGACAGCAAGATAGACGCTGGCAATTGCAGGCCAGTGAGTTTAACATGTTGTAGTCAAGTTAATGGAATCACTCCTGAAAAGAAGGATCATTGATCACTTAAAAATAAACAACTTGCTGAATCCAAAGCAGCATGGCTTTACTGAGGGCAGATCATGTCAGGCTAATCTGATTGAATTTTTTGACTATATGACCAATATTTTTGACCGGGGTGGTGTTGTGGACTTAGCATATCTTGATTTCAGCAAGGCATTTGATACAGTTCCACATAATGACCTAATACAAAGGTTGTACAAGCTTTGACAACAGAACACTTCCTCACATGGACACCCTCCCATTTTAACCTTCACAGGAGAAGTTTGATAGATATCCCCCCCCCCCCACCCCCCGCTAACCCCTGCTTATGATCACTTCTGGTCTAGGAACAGGAAGCCGTTGTACACATGGTCGGACATTCCGACGGAAAATGTCCGATCGGACCGTGTTGTCGGATAATCCGACTGTGTGTGGGCTCCATCGGACTGTTTCCGTCGGAATATCCGACTGATAAAGTTTTAGAGCTGGGCTATTTCTGACAACATGATCCGATCGGACTTTGTCCGATCATGTGTAGAGAATTCCGATCAGACAAAGTGCCACGCATGCTCAGATCAAATTCCTAGACCAAAGCTATTGGCTACTAGCCTGAACGTAGTCTCGTTGTAATGAAATAAAGTCATCACGTTACGTACGATCGGATTTTCCGACAACTTTGTCCGACCGTGTGTATGCAACACCAGTTTCGGACAAAATCCTTTGGATAAAATCTGATGGATTCTGTTGTCGGAATGTCTGACCGTGTGTACAAGGGCGAAGAGTTGCTTGGTGATAACTTGCTCCTCCACTAATATGACAGCTGCCTTATAGAATGCGGAATGGAGGAAAAAGCAGGCTTGGGCAAAAGAACACGTGCAGATGCCACCGTCAGTTCTCTATCATTTACAACTGACTGTCCTAGCACTGTCTGAAGGATAACATTGGCTCAGTCCTGATCCACTTTAACTGGTGCATATCAGGACATAGGCCAACACCCATCGGCTCATCTCCATAACATACTGAATCTTTCATCAGTATAAATCTTCTCTTTCATTTATTTCACACTAATGAATAATCTATAGAATTTCCAATAATTAGCTGTAATGATTTCCAGGAAGATATTATTGCTGGCTGGGTTGCCTATTCACCACCATAAATTTTAATCATTTAATAGAACCTACAGTATCATTCAATGCCAAATATATCTTTTTTATGGCTTAATAGCAAGAGGCAGGATGCGAATGCTGAACCTTTAAAACCTTCTTAGCTTTCCCCAGAGCTGCTGAGTGTTCTGTAGAAGTGAGGTGCCTCGGCGATATCATTTATTTATTTCCCCTATTTTATATAGCGCCGACATGTTTTGCAGCAGTTTGCGGGCCACGTAGAGCTAGAGGTTTGCAGAGAAATGCGCAAGCCACAGAAATCTCATTATATCTACAAATCTCATCCTAATTCTGAAATGCATTTTTTATAGGCCTTA
Source organism: Lithobates pipiens (assembly GCF_037356315.1). NCBI lineage: Eukaryota > Metazoa > Chordata > Amphibia > Anura > Ranidae > Lithobates > Lithobates pipiens. The sequence continues at coordinate 307,079,392 of NW_027507785.1, forward strand.
GGATTGGCATCTAGATCGGTATAACTTGTGGAATATCACACAGTTCAAAAGGGCAAAATGCCTGGATTTGAGATCGGTCATGTTTTTCAAAGGTCAAGTATGCATGCATAAGAACTGAAAATTAGATTTTTGATATGGGAAATTTAATTTGTCAAATTTGGCACACTAAAGTGGACCTAGTACCAGATTTCTATCATGTATGGTACATGCATGCTACGTAATGTGTCAATGCTACAGTTCTAGGAAGGATTGCACTGATACCGATACTGAATAGCAAAAAATGGCCCTGTCTTGAAGGGGGTAAAACCTTCCGCAGCTCAAGTAGTTAATAGTGAGCATTTCAGTCTTGTATTTCCAGGCTCCTGCTTTTGAATTCACTATCAGTATTTTCTGCATGTACTGTGGTGTTTTCTTTCACAGCCCAAAACTTTTGATTAGTTGAAAAGCATCTGACTAAATTGTCCCTTGTATGATTTTCCTCTGTGCAAGAATCAATTGGCAGTCTACTTCCATATCTTGCCAAGAAAACCCAGTGGATGGTCGCAGTGGGACAACTATCCAAAGGTCTGGCATGACTTGGTTGAACGAAACATAGAGACTTTTGGCTCGCTTTACATAATCTGTAATGGCTAGTGGGGTCGTGAACTTACAGGGCAATTTTTGTGCCATAGCAGAGCAATTCCAGAAACAGATCACTACTCACATAGTAGGGGGCTGCATGGGCACTCTGGAAGGTTGATGAACATACATGTATAACATGTTTAGGTGGCTGCGTTTTAGGGTTGCGTGCAATTTATAGTAGATCTAATCTTTTATAATTTTGGATAGAGAAGGGAATGGCTAAAGCCCCCATTAATCTTATTTATCCTATTGTGGAAATTTCCAATCTCTTCCTATTTTGGACACAATGAATGGGGGGGTCCTCTTTTAGGCAGTTGTCACTGTAACAATTGTCCGCATTGAAAGATACCTACCTATAGCGCCCCAATTTGAGAGCCATCAGCAGACACTTTGGGGCTGATTTACTGAAAGCACATAGACGGGTGACACAGTGGTGTAGTGGTTAGCACTCTCATCTAGCAGTAAGAATGGTTGCTGGTTCCAATCCCAACCATGACACCACCTGCCTGGAGTTTGCATGTTCTCCCTGTGCCTGCGTGGGTTTCCTCCAGGTACTCCAGCTTCCTCCCACAATCCAAAGACATGCCGGTAGGTTAATTGGCTTCTGTCCAAAATTGGCCCTAGTATATGAATGGGGACCTTGGATTGTGGGCTACTTGAGGGTAGGGACCGATGTGGGCATGCAGTGTACAGGGATAGGGAGTGTAGACACTCACTCAGGTTAAAGTGGATGGACTGGTGTCTTTATTCAACCTTACTAACTATGAAACTATGACTGTGCACTCTACAAGTGCAGATGCTCCAGAGCTTAGTAAATGAGGTAAAGGTTCACATTGCAAAGATTACCCAATCACATGAAAGGAAAATTTTTAAAAAATGCATTTTTTCTTGCACATCATTGGATGATGGAAGTCAGAAGAGCATCTGCTTATTTACTAAGCTCTGGAGCAACTGCACTTTGCAAATTGCACAGTCTCTTTGCCTTTAGAAAATCAACCCATTTGCGCGGCTCCTGGCTCTCAATCCCAGCTGTCACTGACAGCCAGGTGTCCCTATTAACAATCGAGAGCCAATCAGAATTGTTCCCAATCATGTGGTTACTATGTCGGCTATGACATATTGATCATATGTAGGCTGGAAGCTGTATTGACAAAATATGCCTTCAGCCCGCAGATCAACGTTTATTTATTAGTGTAATTGTCAGACACAATGGCAATATTTAAAATAATAAATCATTAAAATGGGGTAAATATTTGATTTTTTTTATATTATTGTGCTTTTTTCAGCATATAACAAAAACAGAACCTTCCACATTTTCAACCTATATTAAAACAGGATTTTTAAAAATATAATCAGCGTACAAAGCAAAAAGTCTAAAATACAGTATATAAATATTATTTTGGGAATCAAATGAGTCAAATTATGCAATGCCTACTAATCCTGCTAAATTTGACCTGGGCATCTAGACATCAATGATCTCTGGTCATAAAAGGGTTCATTTATAGGAGTAGAACCATTTAAACATATACTGCAATAAATCCAGAGCAAGCTTACCTTAAGGTTAATGTATACCTCCCTATGGTGTAATAACATATGAGCGAGTCAGAATCACTCGGGGCAGCTAAAGACTAAAGACCTGTGTGTGAACCAAACAGGACAAAATGAGAATATGACGGCCGCTTACTCAATTTATAACTAACTAGAGAGGTAAAGAGCAGGAGGGGTAAATCACCAAGTGTAAAATTTTAAATAAAAATCGCCTTAGCACTTGGCCATGATAGCTGCTAACAAACAGGACCTGTCTCTCCCTAATCTATAGAAGTATTAACATTAAAGAGCTTTGCATGAACTGTCTGTACAGAAAACATGCTCATCGTGGCTTGCTCATGTGCAGCGGGCACCCAGCTGTGAAGTCGCAAGCTGCCACAACCGGGTGCCCACAGTCACACCTAGCCTCACTACTGCTTACTGGATGGGCAGCACTTTGTTGCTGAACCCGCCCCCACTGTGAGCTGCAGTGTCTTGGAGGGGGAGCGTGTGAGACACAAATGAAGAAGAATTTGCCTAAGTCAGGGAAGGTAAAAATAGTCTTTTGCTTACTTTATAAGGCTTGTACATCACATAGTAACTGAAAAAGATACTTGTTTAGATTGTCAAATGGGAGCGTTTAGTTCAGTGATGGCGAACCTATGACACACGTGTCAGTGCTGACACGCGTAGCCATTTGGGGTGACACGCGCAGGATTTCATGCGATTCATCCTCGGCTCCTGCACGGCCGCTGAGGATGAAAGAATCTGTGCTGGAGGAACGGGGTGATCCCCCCCACCCACACTCACTTACTGTATCGCCGCCGCCGCCTGACAGTGAAGCACAGCCCCTTTCTGAGCACAGGGGCTGCTGGTAAGGCGTGCGTGCCGTGCGCACACACGTCATCAGCACGGCGAGGACGTTAGGGAGGACCCGCAGGAGAGGAGCGCGGGAACAGTGCGCGCCTCTCTCCAGTCAGGCCGCAATGCAGTCGCTGCCAGACTGACCTTCACAGTAAGCAGGGGAAGGAAAGTGGGGAAAGATTATCATTATTAGCAATAATGCTACTTAGGTTTGGGGTCTGCAGCAGACCCCAAACCTATCAGGGCATGCTGGGCGTTGTAGTTTTGGCTTAGCTGAACTGCTGCAGAGCCATAGGCTGTATAAGAGCATGCTGGGCATTGTAGTTTTGGCTCAGCTGCACTGCTGCAGAACCATAGGCTGTATGAGGGCATGCTGGGAGGTGCAGTTAGTAACTACAATGCCCAGCATGCCCTCACGTCACTAGGAATATTCATAGCAGGGGCGGGCTGGAGCGGCATGTTGATGAGGACGTGGAGCTGGAAGCAGCCGACTCCACAGCCCTGGTTCACAGCACCCCAAACAAGTTCAATAATATCAAGGGCAACATACGAAATCGACTGATGAACAAAGAAGTTACTAAGCAGGTATGTTAAATAATTTGTTTTTGGTTTATTAAATACAATTATATATTGCAATTATACATTTTTGTAGTTTAAACTATAAATTGCGCAAAATTATGTTTTTTTGTCGAAGTGACACACCACGCGAGTTATGCTCAATTTTTTTCCGATTTTTGACACACCACGCCAAAAAGGTTGCCCATCACTGGTTTAGTTGAACTTTAATTAAAGCGTTTGTTAACCCAAACAGAAAATATACAGATCCTGGTCCCTTAAAGCAGATTATATACTGCACAGTGCTTGTGCTGTGTAATCTGCCCCCCTCTAAACTGTAAAAAAAAAAAGAAAAATCTAAATCTGCCACTTCCTGTATGCCAGCTCTAAACAGACCACTATAGCCAGGGCTGCTCCACCCTGATCACCATTGTCAAAGTACACCCCTACGTTATACGCTGTCTGCTCTGCTCTCCTCTCTCCCCCCTCACCCCCTCCTTGCTTCCTGTCATCTCCCTCTCTCTCTGTCTCTGGCCCGGCCCCGCCCCCCGCAGCTATTATTGTAAAAATAAAAACTTAAATTTGTCACTGCCAGCCCCTCTATTAGATGCTGGCATAGCACACCGTGTAAGTTATTTTTAAAAATGAGTGTTCTAAATACCAAATTTGAGCTGTATTCCGGCCAGTCACGTGATTCGCGTCTGCTTTAAAGCTCCAATGTATGGCTTCTGCTGAGGAGACGAGTGACCACGTGATCTCTGCGGCTGATGTCAGAGGAAGATCATGGCCCCTCCCACAGAAGACATCCATCGGAGCTATAAAGCGACCGCGAGTCACGTGACTGGCCTGAAGACAGCTGAAATTTGGTATTTAGAACACTCGTTTTTAAAAACAACGTACACAGTGTGCTATGCCAGCCTCTGATAGAGGGCCGGCACCTCCTGGCCCTTTAAGAGGTTTAGGTTACCGTGAGGCAGGGTGGGGTTTAAGACCATGTGACCACCGTGATTGGCTGTCATGGCGTTCATATGATCTGAAAACTCCCAATTGCAATCATTGGTTCGGGAGCTTTAAGTTAGGCATCGGTAACTATGTTGGGAGCATGCAGGGCGTGCGCTCTCGGCACAGCTGTATTGACCCCAATTCAAGCAAATATGCAGCCTCTCTGCACCAAAGACCATGCACCGAGAGGCCGCATATTTGTGTACGGCCGGCACCAACGGGTTAAAGGGACACTCTCCTGGCCCCCAAAACACCCCCAAAGTAGCTTCTAATAGAAGAGATATTTTCCTGGCAACAGATATTTTCCCGTGTCTCCTATCTTCTCATTCTGGTAATGCTGCCTTTTTCAGACTTTTCAGAATTTGGCACTTCCAGGAGTATCAGTTAGAGAGGTAAATTTAAGGTTGTTTATTAGAAATAGGAAAACATGGTCAAGCCAACGGATGGAACCACAGATTATGGCAGGAAACACAGACATCTGACACTCCTTTGCACTGGACAGACTCAATCAGTTGTAGGCCAATGGTTAGGTGATGGTGGGGCAGATTGGAAGAGTTCTCTTCTGATGCTTTCTGCCCTTTTTGAGGGCCTGGGCTGTTGTCTTTGGGTACAGCATTGGGGTTGTTTACGTATGTACTAGTAGAGGTAGAAAAGGAGGGAGCCCCCAATCTCCAGTGTAATGCAAGTCGAGAGGTAAATTTAAGGTTGTTTATTGAAAGTAGCAACAAATGGTCAAGCCAACACATTTCGGGGGTAAATGACTCCCCCTTCCTCAAGGCTGCTGCTGTTTGCTGATGGTGAATGGGGAAAGATCCCAAATGAGTGTGTCTGTGACACCAGCATCTGAATTTTCTATGTTTGCCGTGTCTGCAGTGGCAGCATCGAAGCAAACACAGCAAACACAGAGCATTCTGACTTTGGTGTCACAGACACACTCATTTGAGACCTTTCCCCATTTACCCCAAAAATGCGTTGGCTTGATGATTTGTTGCTACTTTCAAAAACAATCTAAAATTGACCTCTCGACTTTTCATTGGAGATTGGACGTTCCCTCCTTTTCTACCTCTACTAGTACATACTTAACCCTTTAACGTTCTGCTCCACCGTTTGGCAGCGCACATTTTGAGTCACGCTAACTCATTGAAAAATGTGGACTTTAAAGGGTTAAACGACCCCAAGGCCATACCCAAAGGCAGCAGCCCAGGCCCCAGAAATGGCTCACCACCTTCTTCGGGTGTAGCAGAGCAGAAAGCATCGAGCGAGAACACTTCAAATCCACCACCACCATCACCTAACTATTGACCTACAACAATTGAGTCTGTTCAGTGCGACCTCAAACCCTACAGAAGGAGTATCAGGTGACTGTGTTTCCTGACGTAATTTATGGTTCCATCCTTTGACCCCTATGTCACAAGAGAATACGGCAGTGACATTGGGGTCGGCAGAAGGAACCACAGTACATGTTGAGGGATCCAAGCATCCAACGCAAGTGTCAAATGTTGATGTATCTGATAGGGAACAGAGGGAAGTTTGGAGACGTGGGCCACCGCAAAGGTAAGTTTAATACCTCATCTATTATAGGGAACTGCTTTGGGGAATATTTTTGGGTAACAGTTACACTTTAAATGTTTGATGTTTACAAGAGGTTTGGATAATTCAATAGTTTAAAATGAAACATCATAAGACTGTCCTTAACAGCCATCATCTCACAGACTTTGCATGTTTGAATATACTGGTATTCACCTATAATTTTTTGAGCCTCATGCAATTATCTGTTATCGCTATTTAAAAATGGTTATTTCGACCAGAAATAAAATACAATATAACAAGCAGGCTACAATCTTGAAATAATTATATACTGCGATGTGAAGAGTCTGCCAGCCAATAATCATTTCCCCTGCAAGAAAGAGCCCAGGGCGGTGCGGGAAAGGTTGGTACATTGTAGTAATGTGAACTGCAGGTTAATGACACTCAGATAAGATAGAGAAGGAGACAAGAACACCAACAAAGTTGAGTATAATCAGCACTTGCACTTCATCAATTCTAAAGAGCTGAAATGTAAAGATGTTGTATTTATTTTTTTCTTGTTTAAAGAGATTGTTCACCATTTGTAAAAAGTAGTAAATGCAGCAGCATTGCTCTTGTGAATAATGGGCATTTACTACTTGTTGCCATTGAAGTCTGCAGAGTATTGCACCCGTGATCAGTGCAATGGATAGGCTCTATCAATATTTACCTCCAGCCTCAGATCCATATGGAGGCACTGAATTGAGTTGAAGACAGCGAGGCTGGACTACAATAAAGTGAGGGAAGGGGGATCACCGATGACGTTCTGCACAGTCTCTACTGCGGTGGTACGTGGGAAGGCTGGCCTGTATTTGTGGGAGGAGTCTGAGAGACTATTTAACCCTCCTCCTCTGTCAGGGCCAGGGTAGGTGTTTTCTGGGTGTGTGTGTGTTTCTCCCTCACTTCTCTGCATTCATGCCGGTGGGGAAGCTGGGGTGCGTTCTCCTGTCATGTTCCACCTCTACTCTCCCTGCCCACCCTCTCCTCAGGTACCATGGTTCCACGTGGCGGCCTGCCGATTCTACTGGTGTGGGGGGAGAGGGTGGGTGATCGGCCGCCCCCAGCTCCTCTCTCTCCCCATGTGCATTGCTCTGTCCGCCCGCCTGCCCATTCTTCCGGTGTGGGTGGAGGGGGTGGGTGATCGGCCACCTCCAGCTCCTCTCTCTCCCCATGTGCATTGCTCTGTCCGGCCCGCCTGCCGATTCTGCCAGTGTGGGGGGGGGGGGGTGATCGGCCGCCCCCGGCTCCTCTCTCTCCCCTTGTGCATTGCTCAGGTGCTTTGCTCCCCCCACCCACCGATTCTACTGGTGTGGGGGGAGGGGAGGGGGGTGATTGGCCGCCCCCGGCTCCACTCTCTCCCCTTGTGCCTTTTGCTCCGCCCGCCGGCCGATTCTCCTGGTGTGGGGAGTGATCGCCGCCGGCTCCTCTCTCCCCATGCACTCTTTGCCATATCGGGCAGCCGCCCGCCAATTCTCCCGGTGGGGGGGGAGTGATCAGCATCTATTCCCCACGAGTGAGCCGCACACCTGGTCTACAGGTTCTTGCAATTGTCAGGGTGCAGCCAGGGAAGTTATGGTTCAGATTCCAGCAACTCATAGCATGTGGGGGATATGTCTGGGATCACGCAGGGAAGTTTACCAGATGCTGGAAAAACAAAATAATATATATTTTTATTCTGAAGGTCAGGGCCATCTTTAATATTGATTGGACCCTGGGCAAACATTTTCTTGGGCCCCCACCCCACCCCCCAATACTATTTCGCTCTCCACCTGCTCTTAAACATACAATAAATAGCAGGTAGACTCCAAATCAGTTTACTGAATCAGATCAGGCAGCGATTGTGATTGGTTGCCAGAGGTTACAGTGTATCATTACCGCTCACTAACTGTGATTGCTAGAGGTTACAGCACACATTATAGCTCACTGATTAGTTGCTAGATGTTACAGCACATGATTTCTTATCTAAACGATAGAATAAGCAGCGCTGAATATAATATAAATCCACACCAGTGAATTTAGAAATGTTAAATACTATAGATCCACCCCAGTGAACATGAATTACTAAATGATACTTCACTGTGCAAACCCTGCCTTGTGCATACAGAAATACATAAAAAAAAGGAAAAAATAACTTGTATCAAAATCAATTAACACTAATTATTATATAGTGCATATCACCAGATAAATAGTGATGACAAATACATACAAACTTTTGAAACAAATCACCCTGTGACTAAATAATTGTTCAAAACTGAAAATAAATAAATAAACAAAAAACCGGAATCAAGTGAATTGTTTCAAGTTCTATCAGACGATGTCCACTTCCTAAAAAAATGTTTAAGTTAAGTTCTCAAGAAGTTTCACAGTGGTGATTGTAACAATATTTTTAGGAAGTGGACACCGTCTGATAGAACTTGAAACAATTCACTTGATTCCCGTTTTTTGTTTATTTATTTATTTTCAGTGTTGAACAATTATTTAGTCATAAAGTGATTTGTTTCAAAAGTTTGTATGTATTTGTCATCACTATTCATCTGGTGATATGCACTATATAATAATTTGTGTTAATTGATTTTGATACAAGTTATTTTTTCCTTTTTTTATTTATTTCTGTATGCACAAGGCAGGGTTTGCACAGTGAAGTATCATTTAGTAATTCATGTTCACTGGGGTGGATCTATAGTATTTAACATTTCTAAATTCACTGGTGTGGATTTATATTATATTCAGCGCTGCTTATTCTATCGTTTAGATAAGGATTATTGTACACATTTTGTTTTTATAAAGTGGCGGCTTAGTTTAAAGTTTGGGCTCAGTGCAGTGGCGATACACAGTAGATGGGAAAAAGTGAGTGTATCTTTGTTTTAGCACATGATTTCTGCTTGTTGATTGGTTGCTAGAGATTACTGTACAGTAATACTGCTTACTGATTGGTTGCTAGAGGTTACAGCACATCATCTCCTCACTGCTGGGGGCATGATACACATATGAATGCCATCTTTATTTACATATCCATGCTGCTGGATGCATATATTTACATATGAATGTCACCCCTATTTACTATGAATTCCGGTTATTTACATGTAAACACAGGGTCTGCAGGTGAGTCATCTGTACACAGCAATAGGGCAGAGCTGGGCAGCATTAGTAGCAGCACTTCACACTGAGATAGCAGGACACAGCACAGGACTAACAGGACAAGGGAATTTAAACTGAGACAGTTGGCAAGTATGAGGCAGCTTCTTTGGGCCCACAACAATGACAGGGCCCAGGGCAGCTGCCCCTTTTGCCCTCCCTTAAAGACGGCCCTGCTGAAGGTGGCTGTTACACACTGTTATACTTTGAGGTCACATGACACGGCCAGACATGAGGTGACAGGTCTGCCAGGGTTGCTGCTGTTACTTGTAGATTCACTTTCTGTGGTCAGTATTCTCTATCGCAGCCAGCATTCTGTCCAGGTTTTCCTGTCATAGCGGTTTCTGTCCAGCTTTTTCTGCCATAGCGGTTTCTGTCCAGCATTTTCTGTCATAGCGGTTTCTGTCCAGCATTTTCTGTCATAGCGGTTTCTGTCATAGCATTTTTTCTGTCCAGCATTTTTGTCATAGCGGTCTGTCCAGCATTTCTGTCATAGCGTCCTGTCCAGCATTTCTGTCATAGTGTCCTGTCCAGCATTTCTGTCATACCGTTCTGTCCAGCATTTCTGTCATAGCGTTCTGTCCAGCATTTCTGTCATAGCGTTCTGTCCAGCATTTCTGTCACAAGCGTCCTGTACAGCATTTCTGTCATAGCGTTCTGTCCAGCATTTCTGTCATAGCGTCCTGTCCAGCATTTCTGTCATAGCGTTCTGTCCAGCATTTCTGTCATAGCGTTCTGTCCAGCATTTCTGTCATAGCGTCCTGTCCAGCGTTTCTGTCATAGCGTTCTGTCCAGCATTTCTGTCATAGCGTTCGGTCCAGCATTTCTGTCATAGCGTTCTGTCCAGCATTTCGGTCATAGCGTTCTGTCCAGCATTTGTGTTATAGCGTTTGGTCCAGCATTTCTGTCATAGCGTCCTGTCCAGCATTTCTGTCACAACGTTCTGTCCAGCATTTTTCTGTCATAGCGTTCAGTCCAGCATTTCTGTCATAGCGTCCTGTCCAGCATTTCTGTCATAGCGTTCTGTCCAGCTTTTCTGTCATAGCGTTCGGGCCAGCATTTCTGTCTTAGCGTTTGGTCCAGCATTTCTGTCATAGCGTTTGGTCCTGCATTTCTGTCATAGCGTTCTGTCCAGCATTTCTGTCATCAGCGTTTTGTCCAGCATTTCTGTCATAGCTTTCTGTCCAGCATTTCTGTCATAGCGTCCTGTCCAGCATTGCTGTCATAGCGTTCTGTCCAGCTTTTCTGTCATAGTGTTCGGGCCAGCATTTCTGTCTTAGCGTTTGGTCCAGCATTTCTGTCATAGCATTCAGTCCTGCATTTCTGTCATAGCATTCTGTCCAGCATTTCTGTCATAGCATTCGGTCCTGCATTTCTGTCATAGCATTCTGTCCAGCATTTCTGTCATAACATTCTGTCCAGCATTTCTGCCATAGTGTTCTGTCCAGCATTTCTGTCATCAGCGTTTTGTCCAGCTATTCTGTCATCAGTGTTCTGTCCGGCTTTTCTGCCATAGCGTTCAGTCCAGCTTTTCTGTCATAGCCGGTAGTTCCGTCATAGCGTTCTGTCCAGCATTTTTTGTCGTAGCCCTCTGTCCAGCATGGCGGTCGTAGTGTGTCTGCCCCTGAATTCCTGTCTTAGCATTCTGCCCCTGGATTTCTGTCATAGCGTTTCTGCCCCTGGATTTCTGTCATAGTGTTTCTGCCCCTGGAGTTCTGTTATAGCGTTTTCTGCCCCTGGATTTTTGTCTTAGCATTTCTCCCCTGGGATTTCTGTCATAACGTTCTGCCCCTGGATTTCTGTCATAACGCTTCTGCCCCAGGATTTCTGGCATAGTGTTCTGCCCCTGGAGTTCTGTCATAGCATTTCTGTCACCGTTTCTGTCATAGCGTTTCTGCCCAGTTTTTTCTGTCATAGCGTTTCTGGCCAGCATTTCTGTCATAGCCTTTTAGCCACTATGTTCAGCCTCAGAGTTCTCAGAAGGGCGTTGTTCACTTATGGCATACTCTGGTAGGTTTGTCTTCGTAGATTGTCATGTCTCATTGTATCTGTGTTCATGTTTGTACCTGGGTCAGTTAGCTAGGGCTCGCACATCAGGATCTGTCACGTCTACAGATCCATACAGGCTGAGGTTTTCATTTGTTAACTGATTGTTGTCCACAATCTTCTCGCCCGTATACCATACGTCATACGATGCATGTTTCATTCACCACATCCATACGACTACCCACCATGGCCTGTGGGTATACTAGCCCTGAGTTGTTTTAGTTAATTACCTGTCTCTGCGCTACAGGTTACTCGGGCTCGCTTACCACTCACACAAAGGTGGGGGGGGGGGTCCATCGTCAGGTTAATTTACGAGCAGTGGTCTTGACACTTCTGCTCATGTTTCATTCTTAGGTAGGCAGAGGGGCATTGTTGTTCTCATGTCTCATTGTCATTTATCTAGTTTGTGTTTTTGTAGGTTGGGCCTTCTTGGCATCCAGACCGATATCGACCGTGCTTGCACTCATTTCCTTCAGCCAGCCTTTGTTAGGGGGGCGGGGGGCTAGCTGATTGTTGCTGATATCGTTTCACCACTGGGCTCACCCTTGGGTCAGAAGCATTTGTCAATTTTCTTCAGTTGATGTCCTATTGTGTTGAGGCCCTGGTTACCGCCCAGGGATGTTTAGTATCTCAGGGTGTGTCCAAGCCATGGTCCTTAGGTGGTAGGTTTGGGCGACGTTGTCATGATTCTGGATTCCACTCTCAGCTCCGATCTTGTCTAGGAGGTTGCCTGGAGTACTGCTCAGGGACGTCGGTCCAGTCATCTTTGCTGATCCCCGGTCTGTTCCAGGTGGGGGGGGCTTTAGTCACTTGGGCATGGCTGCACCATGCCATGGGACTTATTTCCCTGGGTTGGAGTCTGACTCTGCTTCCTCGGTTCAGGATTCGGTCTTGGTTGGTAGGTCTCGGGCTGTAGCACGTCCTGTTCGTATCTGGTGGGACCAGTGTCCTGTGTCTGGCATAGTGTCTCCATGTTGACGATGCTCATTGCCATGGCGCCTACTCCATCACATCCATCAGGCAGCCAGCTTTTTCTCTCCTGTCACTGGTCTTTTTTGCACTCACCCTCTCACTTCCTCATACCAGGTATGGGTAGGCCAGGAGTTGGGGGGCTTTTCCACTGTGCTACTTCACTGGTGTCTGTTGAGGTATTTCAGTCTGCTCAGCCATCTTCTTGCAGGGGTTCCTTGGGCCAGCCCTTGCTCCCTTTCCCCCACGTATCCTCTCATTCACAAGCAGTTCATTCTCATGTCTGGGTTACCTTGGGCATCAGGCTCATCCTATCCTTCACGGGATGTTCAGTTGGGTTCTACGTAGCTTGCAGGCTCTAAGGGGGTTCCTTCTCATCTCCAGGTCAGGAGTCGGTGGGTTCTCCTGTCACAGCGGATACTTACCGGTTACTTACTGTTGCCATCCGGGCACACGTCATTCTATGGGTTGGATCTTTACCTTCCCTTTTCCTCCTAAACTTGTGTCTTTTTGCCCACTTTTCATGCATACTGACCAGCCAGGCCATGGCACACCTCAGGTCTTGTTTCTTAGTAATATCGCATTTCCCACTTGAAGACTGCGATTACAAATGGGACTTGTAGTATTTCTACTGAGTGATCGCACTGAATGGATGGCACAATTGTGAATAATGAAAATGAAAAAGAAAAGCTAGCAAGAAGCACTCCACAATTTATGTAATGGAGGGAGCGGTTTAGGTTTAGGAGATGGTATATGTGACCATGCTGCATGCTATATTGTAAACATGAGTATTGCATGAAGAATGGTTTAAAACCGCAGTCTCCAAACTACGGGTTGCTGGCCAGATGTGGCCATTTGCTTGCCTTCATCTGGCCTTGCGGCACTGATTTGTTACAATGTTGCTTCCATTGACACCAACAATGAGGCACTATTCCTTCCAGACACCAATGATGGATCACTACTCCGTCCACTGATACCAACAGTGGGGCTCTATTCCTCCCACTGACACTAATGGCAAGGCACTATTCCTTCCACTGACATCAAAAATGGGGCACTATTCCTCCCACTGAAACCAACAATAGGGCACTATTCCTTTCACTAACATCGGTGTTGGGGCACTACTCTTCCCACTGACACCAATGACTGGGCACTATTCCTCCCACTGCCACCAACAATGGGGCACTATTCCTCCTACTGACACCAACATTGGGGCACTATTTATCCCACTGACAGCAATAATGGGGCACCATTTCGCCCACTGACATCAATCCCCCAAACATCCCCAAAAAGACTTGCAGCTGTAATTGCAGTGAAAGGCGGTTCTACAAAGTATTGACTCAGGGGGGGGCGCCATACAAATGCACAGCACACTTTTCACATATTTATTTGTAAAAAAAATTGAAAACCATTTATCATTTTCCTTCAACTTCACAATTATGTGTCACTTTGTGTTGGTCTATCATATAAAATACCAATAAAATAAATTTACGTTTTTGTTGTAACATGACAAAATGTGGAAAATGTCAAGGGGTATGAATACTTTTTCAAGGCACTGTAATACTGACAGCAGCCTCCATACTTCTTTCGTGACAATTCACCTTTATTTAGGAAGCGTGCATATGGCCACATTTACAGTACTGACATATTTCTTGACTGTTTATGCTGGCAACGAGTCGGGAAAATTCTATTCCTCTCTGATTTTGCCCGCATTTTCTGCAGCATTGTGCTGCATAATAACCATTCACAAGCCTATTATGTAGGGAATTGAATGTTTATTTTTGCAGCATTATTAAGACATGCTTTCCGTGTTCAGAGCATGGTTCTCTTCCTCGACCCTCGGCAGGGAGGAGACCCGCACCTGAACAAGCCTGGCTCATTACCCCAAGCTCGCTGTTCTCTCCACACTGGGCACTTGACACGCTTGTTGGCTGCTGTTCCTTTGTACACATTCAGAGCCAAAGAATACCTAGGAGCCCCTGGAACAGCCTCGCTCTCTTGCCAATTGCCATTCTTTCTTGTCCGTCAATAAAAATGTTTGTGTGCATGTCAAGCTTTTATTTTCTAGCCATGCTTTTGGGTAAAAAAAACTGTTTTTGAATTTGAATTAGTGGATTTATCCACTTAATTCTTTTTTAATGTTGGTTGTAGGAACCATCATGGACCAAGACAGATGTTTATATGCTACAGTATGCATTCCGTTCCGTTCCTAGGTCTTAAGAATCTGGGCGCCACCAGACCATTCATTTCAATAAAAATGGGCCACTATTCCTCCCACTGACTATTGATGGGGCACTATTCCTTTCACTGACACCAATGATGGAGCACTAATCCTTCCACTGGTTTATGATGGTACACTATTCCTTCCACTGACACCAATGATAGGGCACTATTCCTTCCACTGACACCAATGATAGGGCACTATTCCTTCCACTGACACCAATGATAGGGCACTATTCATTCCACTGATACCAATGATGGGGCACTATTCCTTCCACTGACACCAATGATGGGGCACTATTCCTTCCACTGACTAATGATGGAGCACTATTCCTTTCACTGGCACCAATGATGAAGCACTATTCCTTCCACTGGTTAATGATGGAGCACTATTCCTTCCACTGGTTAATGATGGAACACTATTCCTTCCACTGACCCCAATGATAAGGCACTATTCCTTCCACTGACACCAATGATGGTGCACTATTCCTTCCACTGACACTAATGATGGGGTACTATTCCTTACACTGACACCAATGATAGGGCACTATTCCTTACACTGACACCAATGATGAAGCACTATTCCTTCCACTGGTTAATGATGGAACACTATTCCTTCCACTGACCCCAATGATAAGGCACTATTCCTTCCACTGACACCAATGATGGGGTACTATTCCTTCCACTGACACCAATGATAGTGCACTATTCCTTACACTGACACCAATGATGGAGCACTATTCCTTCCACTGGTTAATGATGGAACACTATTCCTTCCACTGACCCCAATGATAAGGCATTATTCCTTCCACTGACACCAATGATAGGGCACTATTTCTTCCACTGACACCATGCTTCTTCGGAAGTAACCCTCTTATGATGTGCCCCTGGGTACTCTTCCCCTTCATGTAAGCTTCTCCAGAAGTTAACCGTCTATGGTGAGCCTCTAGACACTGTGCTGCATATATATATATATATATATATATATATATATATATATATATATATATATACATCGCTATAATATACCCCCTTACAGTGTTTCCCTGGACTCTGCATTCCATCATATATGCTATTCTAGAAGTTACCCACTTGCATTGAGCCCTTGGAATCTGTGCCCCGTCATGTATTCTTGTCCAGAAATGATCCTCCTACAATGTGCCACAGACTCCATGGGGTTGATTTACTAAAGGCAAATAGTCTTTGCACTTTGCAAAAATCACTTGCAATCTACAAGTGCAGTCGCTCCAGGGCTTAGTAAATGATGTAAACCTTCACTTTGCAAAGAATACCCAATCACGTGCAAGGAAATTTTTAAAAGAAAGAATTTATGCTTGCACATGATTGGAGTGCACACAGTCTATTTGTCTTTAGTAAATCAACCCCACTGTCTGGGGCAGAGTAGGTGAAGGTCTATGGGCCAATGGATCAAAAAAAATTAGATTTGATCTTGAAAAAAAATTACAATTAATTATTTTTAAATTGATTACAAAAAATGAATCAACTCAAAGAAACTTTACATTAAAGACTCTATAGAGAAAATCCTGTTATGATGTCATGTACCCAATAACAACGTAACCTCCCCTGGTATGATTATGTCAGATTTTTGATGCTCAAAGTGGTACAATTGTTTTGCATGGAAATTTTGGTGTTTTATATTGTAGGCCTGTAATTCTTAGGTATAACACACTTAAATCTGTCCAAACAAGAGTCTAGTAGACATCCTGGATATGATAAAGTTTGAAACACGAAATCATAAATGATAATATAATAAATTACTATAAATAAATATAACAAATAATAATATAATAATAAAAAATATTCAATAATGCAATCAAATCAAAAACACTGAAATTTGCTCAGTTGGAGAATTGTTGCTATCATTACTTTCAGTGTCTGATGAGAAATTTCCCCACAAATCACTATCGCTCAATTCTGCAAGTGATTTTAATATATTATCGCTGTTTTCTAGCTGGTCTAAAACTGCTTTTGATGTAAAGGGACACTTTTTGGTTGCTATGGACAACCTCCAAATTCCAGGCAGAAAAAACAGTATTTATAATATAAAAGTGCATGCAGGGCACTGCACAGACCACTAGGGACAAAGGGGATGTGTATTTTTTTTTTTTACAGATTACAGTATACTGTATGTGTTTTGTGTTTTTACTTTTTTGAATTTGGCGCCGATCTCCGCTCCCGTGCGTCGTAACGCCGCAGGAAACGGAGCTCAGCGGCAAAGTGAAATTTCCTTTAGTAAATAACCCCCTATGTGTCACTTACCTGACACAGGAGCCTGCGATCTCACCGCTGTCCCCTCTTCCACAAAGCGTCCATATTCCTTTCCGGGTATCGCGGCTCCGGTGCTGTGATGACGTCACTCCCGCGCATAAGCACGGGAGCCGCTGCTAGCGGCTTGAACGGCAGCCCTTTTACTGCCCTTTTTGATTTATGCTTTGTCACTGTTTTAATTGGTTCTTAATTTCTCCTTCACCTGTTACTATTGGCAACCTTCTGTGTTGTCCGCTCACTCCCTCCTATTGGCCCTTTCAGCATGGGCTCTATGTCCCTCACTCTCATTTCCCAGTACCCCACTTATTTTTTGTGGGGTTCTTGTTCTTTCTTCACTTTTCACCTCCTACCAGTGGCAACCTTGCCTCTCTTTTCACTCATGGATTCAATAGCACCGGCTTTCAGCCTTTTATTTTCACCCCCTTGCACTACTATTACATGCTGATGAATTAATTATCACCCCACCTCTTTCATAGATATGCCTCGGTTCCCATGCCTGCCTCGTTTGGCACCCGTCTCGTCTCTGCGGGGCCCCCTGCCGCGGCTCCCGGTTGGGGGTACCCTGGATGGCTTGCGGTGCCCTGTCACCACACCATCATTATATAGAACCCTAGTGAGTATATATATATTAGTTGTGGGGGGTTTTACGCCCCACCCCTGATTATATCTGCCCTTGCCCATCCTGTCTTTGCCTAAATTTATATCTTTCCAGATACCGATATTACATGTGCATTACATGTGTCTTTGCTCCTGACGAGAGGCATGGAAGCCACGAAACGCGTAGAGCTACTATTCGCCATGTTCGTATATTCTTCTGATTCAGATTTCTTACAATATGACCAATCATTCATCTTCACGGGCTTAGTGAGGCCTTAGGTCCTGCAGGCAATATCGTTTAATTTTAGTTGTATCCAACTCTGATTGTGGTGAACTAGGGAATTTTATTGAGGTTTCATTTTAAGTGAGCATTGCTCTATTCCTTGTTACTACCTTGTTTATCATTTTACCATTGATATGAACATTACAGTGTATGCTTATATATTTTATTACCCACTTGTGTATTTTATGTATGGCTACACGTATTTTGTGATTATCACTTGTATGTTCTAGTATCATGTGAATAAAATTCCCTTATGATCACCCAACTACTCTTTTGCAGTCACGTGCCTCATGTAAAGTCCCACCCTTTTTTTTTTTTTTTTTTTGGGATGTAAATCCCCCCTCCACACCACTTAGATTGGGATGGAAATGTGTGACCTTACCAGGCCATGATGAAAGTCCCTAAAAACCCTTTCTTCTCTCTTTGCATGCACACTGCTTAGTACAATGTTATCTCACTAGGTGCACTAGATGCACGAGAAACCTCCAGAAACCAGCGAAGGGGGGCCACAAGGTTCTGGCTACCTAGGGGCCAACAGGGTGTAATCCAGTACTGTCTGGGGGCTCATCAACTAATGAAGCATACCTGATGAGATAAAAAGTCCAGGGGCACATTGTAAGGGGGTAACTTCTGGAAAAGCATATCTTGATGGGACACAGGGGTTGATTTACTAAAGACAAATAGACTGAGCACTCTGCAAGTGCAATTGCTCCAGAGCTTAGTAAATGAGCAGACGCCCTGCTGACTTCCATCATCCAATCATGTTCCTTGCACGTGATTGGGTATTCTTTGCAAAGGGAAGGTTTACCTTGATTGGGAACAATTCTGATTGGCCCTCGATTGTTATTACGGACTCCTGGCTGTCAGTGACAGCTGGGATTGAGAGCCAGGAGCCGCGCAAAGGGGTTGGTTTTCTAAAGGCAAGGAGACTGTGCATTTTGCAAAGAGCAGTGCAAGAAAAAATGCTGTTTTTTTAAAAAAAAATCCTTGCATGTGATTGGGTAATCTTTGCAATGTGAACCTTTACCTCATTTACTAAGCTCTGGAGCAACTGCACTTTAGTTCACAGACTATTTGCCTTTAGTAAATCAACCCCATTGATTTTTACAGGGGACAGCAATAGATAGAAAATGAGTTGTGTCATGAAAGCTGCATAAAAAAATAAATAAAATGCTGTTCAAATTATTGTTACAACATTTAAAAAATCCTAGAGTTGGGCATCCCATGAATCTGAATGGTGCAGAAGTAGCCGGTTCATGAACTCAGCCTGCTTCTTGGCTGTTATTGAATCTTTCCTAGAGTCCTATTTTGTGACACAGAACAAGCCGTCCTTCCACTAAAAGACAACCATTGCACTTTATGAATGCAATAACAAATGTCATTCTGTAGTAACCATTCACGGGCAGTGCCCCAGGCAGAGAGAACAGGTTTGCTCAGGTGCCGATTGGCTGGGCTGTTGTATTCCTGCCGTCGGTGTCGCGGTTGGTGCATGTCACATGGCTGGGCATCAAATGCATTCGTGCACCATCTGCTCCGGCTCATCTGTAGAATTGTTTCGCCTGTCTCTGTGATGTAAATGTGACTGACGACTTGTATGGGAATGTGCCTGTGTCAGGTTGCTCAGTAAAGCAGACTAGCTGGTGGAGACCTCGCCCACTACAGCTGGCAGATGGTGCTTGGTACAACTCTTATGAAATTATTCCTCTAGCTTGCTGCTTGCAGCATATAAAACTCCAAACTTCAGTACGAGGGCCATATTGTATATATTAAACATTTTTGAAAGTTTATCAATGAATATATCCCTTTTAGAAATAAATGAATGAAATTTAGCCCAATTTGTTTATATTGTGAAAGATAATGTTACGCCGAGTAAATTGATACCCAGCATGTCACGCTTCAAAATTGTGCCCGCTTGTGGAATGGCGACAAACTTTTACCCTTAAAAATCTCCATAGGCGACGTTTCAATTTTTTTACAGTTTGCATGTTTTGAGTTACATAGGGGGTCTAGGGCTAGAATTATTGCTCTCACTCTACCGATCGCGGCAATACCTCACATGTGTGGTTTGAACACCGTTTTCATATGCAGGCGCTACTCGCGTTTGTGTTTGTTTCTGCATGCGAGCTCGGCGAGACGGTGCACGTTTAAAAAATATTTTCTTTATTATTTTACCTTTTTATTTTTTATTTTTACACTGTTCTTTAACCAGTTGCCGACCGCCGCACGACGATGTACGTCGACAGCATGGCACGGGCAGGCATATTGGCGTACATGTACGTCCCTTGCCTCCCGCGGGTCGGGGGCCCGATCGGGCCCCCGCCCGGTGCCTGCGGCGGTCGATTTTCGTCCGGGAGCGATCCGGGACGAGGGGGCGGCCATTCATTCATGGCCACCCCCTCGCGATCGCTCCCGACGAATAGGAATCCCCCGTGACATCACTTCCTCTCCTGTAATGTAAACACAGGAGAGGAAGTGATGTATTCTCTCCTCCGTGTCGGTATTTTTCGTTCCGACACGGAGGAGAGCGGATCGGTGAGTTGCACCAACACTCTACACACACAGTAGAACATGCCAGGCACACTCACACCCCCCCTTTACCCCCCGATCACCCCCCCAATTACCCCTGCCCCCCAGTCACAGTGACACCAATGTCATTTTTATTTTATTTTTTGCATTGGTGTCATTTGTGACTGTAATAACTGTTAGGGCAGTTAGAGTTAGCCCCCTTTAGTTCTAATGTACCCCCCTAACCCCCCCAATAAAGGTTTAACCCCGTGATCACCCCCCGTCGCCAGTGTCACTAAGGCTGGGTTCACATTGCAGCGGTTTATGAGAACGAATGTGATTCGCACCGCACTGCAGTGCAAATCACATCCGATCTCTGTGCGATTCGAGTTCAGCCATTCGCCGCACCCGCCGCACCCGCCACACCCGCCGCACCCGCCGCAAACTCGCACGGGACCCTTTTTTTGGCCCGCAGCAGAATCGGATCGCATGGGTGTTCACACCATGCGATCCGAGTTTGCAGATCGCACTGCGATATGCGAACTGATCTGGGGGTGTCAGTAACATTTCACTGACACTCCCAGCAGTTCGCATAGGGCAGTGTGAACTGCCGCCGGGAGGCATGCGATGCGGGAACCCGCCGCGGATTTGCGGCGTTTCCGCATCGCTCCAGTGTGAACCCAGCCTAATAAGCGATCATTTTTCTGATCGCCGTATTAGTGTCACAGGTGACGCTAGTTAGGCAGGTAGGTATTTAGGTTCGCCGCAGCTTTTTATAGCGCCAGGGACCCCCATATACTACCGCATAAAGCCCCCTGATTGCCCCCTAGTTAACCCTTTCACCAGTGATCACCATATAACTGTTACAGGTGACGCTGGTTGGTTAGTTATTTTTTTATAGTTTCAGGGCACCCGCCATTTATTACCTAGTCTCACTAGTGTACCCCTAAATTTAGGGGTGTCTACTTTCCAAAATGGGGTCATTTGGGGGGGTTTGTGCCATCTTGGCATTTTATGGCCTTCAAAACTGTAACGCCCTTAGAAAGCCTGAAGGCGGTGCTTGGTTTTCGGGGCCCCGTACGCGGCTAGGCTCCCAAAAAGTCCCACATATGTGGTATCCCCGTACTCAGGAGAAGCAGCAGAATTTATTTTGGGGTGTCATTTCACATATGCCCATGGCATGCGTGAGCAATATATCATTTAGTGACAACTTTGTGAAAAAAAAAAAAAAAAAAAAAGTTTGTAATTTTCCCGCAACTTGTGGCAAAATATAAAATATTCCATGGACTCAACATGCCTCTCAGCAAATATCTTGGGGTGTCTACTTTCTAAAATGGGGTCATTTGTGGGGGTTTTGTGCCATCTTGGCATTTTATGGCCTTCAAAACTGTAATAGGTAGTGAGAAGTGAACTCAAAAATTTACGCCCTTAGAAATCCTGAAGGCGGTGCTTGGTTTTCGGGGCCCCGTACGCGGCTAGGCTCCCAAAAAGTCCCACATATGTGGTATCCCCGTACTCAGGAGAAGCAGCAGAATTTATTTTGGGGTGTCATTTCACATATTCCCATAGCATGTGTGAGCAATATATCATTTAGTGACAACTTTGTGTAAAAAAAAAAAAATGTCATTATTCAATCGCTTGAGGCAAAAAAATAAAATATTCAATGGGCTCAACATGCCTCTTATCAATTTCCTTAGGGGGTCTACTTTCCAAAATGGGGTCATTTGGGGGGGGGGTTTGTACTGCCCTGCCATTTTAGCACCTCAAGAAATTAGATAGGCAGTCGTAAACTAAAAGCTGCGTAAATTCCAGAAAACGTACCTTAGTTTGTAGATGTGACAACTTTTGCGCAAACCAATAAATATACAATTATTGACTTTTTTTTTACCAAAGACATGTGGCTGAATACATTTTGGCCTAAATGTATGACTAAAATTTAGTTTATTGGATTTTTCTAATAACAAAAAGTAGAAAATATCATTTTTTTTCAAAATTTGCGGTCTTTTTACGTTTATATCGCAAAAAATAAAAATCGCAGAGGCAATCAAATACCATCAAAAGAAAGCTCTATTTGTGGGAAGAAAAGGACGCAAATTTTGTTTGGGTACAACATTGCATGACCGCGCAATTACCAGTTAAAGCAGCGCAGTGCCAAAGTGTAAAAAGACCTCTGGTCATTTACCAGCAAAATGGTCCGGTCTGAAAGTGGTTAAAAAAAAAAAAAAAAAAAAAACATGTGTCCCTTTTATTCCTATTACAAAGAATATGAACATCCATAATATAAAAAAAAGCATGACAGGTCCTCTTAAATATGAGATCTGGGGGGTCAAAAAGACCTCACATCTCATATTTACACTAAAATGCAATAAAACAAAAATAAAAGATGTAATTTGAAAAAAAAAATGGCGCTTTAAGAGCTATGGTTGGAAGTAACGTTTTGACTTTAAACAATTGTTAATCAATTTTTCCGAAACGCATCTCGTTTTGACCACCTCGCTTCCGGTTTGCGGTCCACGGTGGTTGTTGGTCTCCTCCTGCTGACGTTATCACCGGGACGCACGTTCCACGCTGATCCCGGCAGCGCGGCTATTCCCTTGGTGCTTCCACTGCTTCCCTCTACTGGCCAGGCTGGGACTTTCTGCCACTGGTTGGATCACCCCGGGACTAAAACACATACTAAGGCCATCCTGATGCTGGATCACCTTCCTAACAAATCTACATGATGAGCCCACTCTCATTCACTATCGTGTAAGTGTTTTTAATCCATTTGGGATATTAAACATTTTGTAATGCTGCACTTAGAGGCGCCTCTTTGTGTTTTGTTTGGTTTTAACTTCAGTATGTTCAATTAATCTTTGACAAAAAAAAATAATAATAACTGGAATCTGATTGGCTTCTATGGACAGTTGCACCAGATTTTGCACTTTCCAATTTTAGTAGATCAACCCTATTGGGTACCAATATTAGTATCATTGGGAAGTATTATATCATTGGTGTCCTTGGGTCTCATCATTGGTGTCCTTGGGAGGAATTGTGCCCAATCATTGGTGTCATTGGGGGGAATTGTGCCCCATCATTGGTGTCATTGGGAGGAATTGTTCCCCATCATTGGTGTCATTGGGAGGAATTGTGCCCCATCACTGGCATCATTGGGAGGAATTGTGCCCCATCATTGGCGTCATTGGGAGGAATTGTGCCCCATCATTGGCGTCATTGGGAGGAATTGTGCCCCATCATTGGCATCATTGGGAGGAATTGTGCCCCATCATTGGTGTCATTGGGAGGAATTGAGCCCCTTCATTGCTACCAGTTACGGAAATTATGACCGATTGTTGGTATGAATTAGTGCCCCAAGGGCCGGATACAAGCGAGCAAAGGGCCACATCTGACTCCCGGGTCGCACTTTTGGGACCACTGCTTTACAACAATGCAAAAAAAAAAAATCAATAACCCAAAGCAGAAATACATTTCAACTAAACCTGAGCCAAAGTCCCCCCCCCCCCCCTTACATTGAGGTCCCATCAGAGCCCCCTTATTTCAGCATCCCCATCAAAGTCCACCTTACCTCAGAAAGTCCCCATGGGGGGGGGCTTTGAGGTCTTGAAGGGGCATTACCGAAAAGCTGACCAGTGTGTTCTTATGGGGGGGGGGGGCGTCCCCCTATGGGGGGGTACCCCCCTGTCAGATCACAATAGCTCAGTGGGGACATTGCTGTACTAACATTACATCGTTAGTACAGCAGCTCTTCCTGAGCTCTTCGCCTTTTTTTCATTCAACCCACCTGGTTCAACTAAAAATAAAAGAATAGTATGTACCAGGCTTTATTTCTTTTCCAAGGAACATGATAGGAAGTGAGAGGAAAAAACAGCAGCTCCCATTGGTAGATGTTCCCTCACCTTTTGTTCTGGTGACAACTGTAAAGTATGTCCAAGTCCAAGAACAAAAATGGAATATATGGCTGCTTAAAATTGCATTCCATACCCCTTTCCTATAGCTCCCAGCTGCCCCTGATTTGGAGGGACTGTCCCTCATTCCTCCTCATTTGTCCCTCATTTTAGTCTGATCTATATAGTCGTATATAAAATGCACTTTTTATCTTTTAAAAAGTGTTTCCTAGTGCTAAACCTTTCATCTAATTTCTAAATTGCTGCATTTGTAAATTTTAAAGAGGAAGTAAACCCTGATGAGTTTACTTCCTCTTTGTCTCCCTGCAAAGGTAAAGCATAATGGACTACTATGCATCGCATCGCATTACATAGTAGCCCATTATATGTCACTTACCTGACACAGGAGCCAGCGATGTCACCGGTGTTCCCTCTTCCGCGGAGCATCCATCTTCTTCTGGGTATCGCTGCTCTGGCCACTCACAGCGCCGGAGCAGCGATGAAGTCACTCCCGCGCATGCGCACGGAAGCCGACACTAACGGCATATAGCAGCGGCATTCCCTGTGCGCCTGTGCGCCGCTGTCTACGGTGCAAGCGCCGTAGACAGCGGTGCCTGTCTTTTTGGAAATATCTCCTAAACCGTGTAGGTTTAGGAGATATTTCTTGGACCTACAGGTAAGCCTTAACCACTTACAGATCGGGCCATTTTGCTGGTCAAAGACCAGACCACTTTTTGTGATTCGGCATTGCGTCGCTTTAACTGACAATTGCGTGGTCGTGCGACGTGGCTCCCAAAAAAATTTGGCATCCTTTTTTCCCACAAATAGAGCTTTCTTTTGGTGATATTTGATCACCCCTGCGGTTTTTATTTTTTGCGCTATAAACAAAAATAGAACGACAATTTTGAAAAAAACGCATTCTATTTTACTTTTTGTTATAATAAATATCCCCCAAAAATATATAAAAAAAACATTTTTTTCCCTCAGTTTAGGCCGATACGTATTCTTCTACATATTTTTGGTAAAAAAAATCGCAATAAGCGATTATTGATTGGTTTGCGCAAAAGTTATAGCGTTTACAAAATAGGAATAGTTTTATGGCGTTTTTATTAATAATTTTTTATTATTATTTTTTTTTACTAGTAATGGCGGCGATCAGCGATTTTTATTGTGACTGCGACATTATGGCGGACACATCGGACACTTTTGACACATTTAGGGGACCGTTGTCAGTTATACAGCAATCATTGCTATATAAATGCAGTGATTACTGTGTAAATGACACTGGTAGTGAAGGGGTTAACCAGTGTTAATTCTCCTTTAAGGGGGCGTGTCCTATGCCTACATACGTTTGCTAGTAGGTGTCCCTCATTCCCATCTCAAAATGTTGGGAGGTGTGAGTACATACAAAATTCTTGTTGATCCTGCCAGGAATGCAGTGATCTTTATCACTACCTGTGCACTAAACTGAAATCTCAATGTTCTCAACTTTCTCAACTATCTTCTGTGAACTACAAAGCAACGACCCCCTATGTAATGAAGGTGTTTGTAGTCCAAATCAGAAGAGCAGCCTATGGTGACAACACAGCTCCTCCATAGATACAGTGCAGTGGATGTTACCCAAGGACTAAAAGCATGTTACTGGCAGGATCAATAGGTGGAAATAAAGAAAAATAAAATAAATACAAATAAAATAATGTAAAAAAAGAAAAGAAAAAAAAAGTAAAAAGACCTGAAAAAGGAAACAAATGCAGCCACCACATCTAAGGCCCGGTAAGTTGAAATATATAAAATATATGATATTTTTGTTTTTGGGTATAAAAATTCTGTATATAAAGATGGTTTTTAGTAATTATACTAGCAGTATTTAAGAGCATATTTAATCATTTTTTGGGAAAACGCATTAATGGACTATAGAGTGTGTTTTATGTTTGCCCAGGGTAGCGTTTTATTAGCCCAATTAAGCCTTTCGTCACGATACTTCCACAAGTGGTAAGCTTTGGGTCTTAACAGAAGTGTATGAATGTGCCGAATATCCTCACATCTGCTGTATCAGAGGGTTTGTGCCCCATTCAAATCTACTGCAAGCGGATTCCTCGGTGGCTTGGCAATTAGTTAAATTAGCCATTGACGAGCCAGCCAGCTGACACCGGATCTGGGATTGAATGAGCTGCCCGTTTAAGAAGCATATGCATGGCCAGAAGGTATTTTTGTATTCCAAATCCACCAATGAAACTAATGT
This sequence comes from Lithobates pipiens, assembly GCF_037356315.1. Lineage (NCBI taxonomy): Eukaryota > Metazoa > Chordata > Amphibia > Anura > Ranidae > Lithobates > Lithobates pipiens. The sequence continues at coordinate 307,105,694 of NW_027507785.1, forward strand.
AATTATTTATATAGCACAGTTCTCCTGGGTGCATGAGCCGCGTATGTGCTGCTGAATCGCCTGTGGTTGTAAGCAAGTTAAGGGATAAAAATCTTGTATATAAGCATTATATAATGCCAGTTGATGCATATTAACATGCCCAGTGGAATCCGATTTTTCATCTTTTTCTGATGCTTGGAAACTTGCCTGCCATACTCATCCGTGTCTGCCGTTGTGCATATTTGCGGCTAATTTTGGAAGGAAGCCTATTAACGTCTAATTATAATCTTGTTTCTTTGTTGGGAAGGAAACCCAAGCAAATATGGGGGGAACGTACAAAAAAAAAAAAATTCACTTATTGGACAAGGCAAAAACCAGCCCACCAAAGATCTCCATAAGCCCTTGTACACACGGTTGGACATTCTGCCAACCAAATCCGTTGGATTTTGTCCGATGGATTTTGTCCGACGGATTGTGTCCGAAACTGTTGCATACACATGGCCGGACCAAGTTGTCGGAAAATCCGATCGTTCAGAACGTGATGACTACGTTCACGCTAGTAGCCAATAGCTTTGATGTAGGAATTTGATCTGAGCATGCGTGGCACTTTGTCCGATCAAAATTCTCTACACATGATCGGAGTATGTCCGATCGGACCAGTTTGTCGGAAAATATTTCCAACAAGTTGGAAAATTGGGTCCGACGGATATTCCAACAGAAACAGTCCGATGCATACCACACAGTCGGATTATCCGACAAAACGGTCCGATAGGACACATTCCGTCGGAATCTCCGATCGTGTGTACAAGGGCTAACACGTCCAAAGCTTAATTCAGCAATCACATCATTGTTACATAAGCAACATTTTGGAGCCTTACAGGACCCCTTCCTCAAGCAGTTGACATCACATGCCTGAGGAAAGGGTCTGGGAGGCTCTGAAACCTTCCTTGTGTAACTAGGATGTGATTGCTGAATAAAACTTTGGACCTGTTCTGGAGATCCTTGGTGATGAGCTGGTGACATACTTTTTGCTTTGAATGCCTTCAGTTTCCAACCGGTGGTCAACGCAGCACCCACTTACATTCACAGCCACCTTCAGGAACATGTGTGTTGGGAATATTTTTCTTGGACTTACTGGACGAGGTACTTGGAACCCAGATGTGCAAGACAAGAGTGATAATCGCCTAGCCATCATGCTTTACAATGTATCCATAACATGATATATCCTGAAAAATATCATATATGGTCCCCATGGGACTTTTGACGTCACATGCCTGAGGAAAAGGTCTGGGAGGCTCTGAAAGGTTTATGTAACTAGAATGTGATTGCTGAGTAAAGCTTTGGATCTGTTCTGAAGATCCTTGTTGAGCTGGTGACATACTTTTTGCTTTGAATGTCTTCAGTTTCCAGGCGGTGGTCAGTGTAGTACCCACTTACATTCACAGCCACCTTCAAGAACGTGTGCGTTGGGAAGATTTTGCATTGGACATACTGGGCAAGGAACTTGGGACCCAGATGTGCAAGGCAAGAGTGATAATTGCCTAGCCATCATGCTTTACAATGTATCTATAGCATGATATATCTCGAAAAATATCATACATTAGCTCTCCTACATTGCCCGATACCTGGTTTGCGAGGGCCTCAACAGAAGCTGGCTACCTATCTATTTATAGCGGCCAAGTGGACCATTGCCCAAGCCTGGAAGGCCCAACGGGTAGATTTCCAAGGGGTTAAAACCTGCATGACTGCTATGCTACTTCAAGAACATATGTCCAGTATTGTCCATGATTCACATGCTGAATTTCTAAAAATCTGGGAGCCGTGGATCTCCTATGAGTTTCCTGCACTCCAAGCCGCATGCCTGGGCTTGGTCTGACTCCCCTCGGCGAGGCGTCCACGCCAGAGCTTCCCCCCTTACTTTCTCCCCCCTCTAGTCTCTCTAACCTTCCTTCTTTTGTTCCCTATCTCTTTTCACTCTTCTTTATAATCTCTCCCATTGCTAACAAATACTGCTGCCCCCCGTGGAAGGGGGTAGTGGGAGAAGGGCTTTCCCCCTGGAGACAACAAGGGGACAAGTTGTTCGGTACTGTAGCCAGTCTCGATACCATCCCCTACTCATCTTTGGTTATAAGTATAATGCGATGGTTTTCCCTTTGGCTTTGTATTCATGCTTTGTAGCCCCTGCGAGGAGCAGATTGTAGTATCTTGTTTATTCTTGTTTATTCAAATTTCAAATAAACATATTGAAACAGAAAAATATCATACATGGTCCCCATAGGACTTTTGATGTCACATGCCTGAGGAAAAGGTCTTGGAGGCTCTGAAACATTGTTTATGTAACTAGAATGTGATTGCTGAATACAGCTTTGGATCTGTTCTGAAGATCCTTGGTGAGCTGATGACATACTTTTTGCTTTGAATGTCTTCAGTTTCCGGACGGTGGTCAGTGTAGTACCCACTTACATTCACAGCCACCTTCAAGAACGTGTGCATTGGGAATATTTTGCTTGGACATACCGGGCAAGGAACTTGGGACCCAGATGTGCAAGGCAAGAGTGATAATCGCCTAGCCATCATGCTTTACAATGTATCTATAGCATGATATATCCTGAAAAATATCATACATGGTCCCCATGGGACTTTTAAAGTGGAACAGTTACATTCCCGGCATGCCTGGAATGCTAACTGTTACATTTGCTTGTGCTCTCAACCAAACTGTCAAACCATCAAATGCAGGGATCTTAAACTGGTGGCCCTCCAGCTGTTGCAAAACTACAAGTCCCATGAGGCATTGCAAGGCTGACAGTTACAATCATGGTTACCACAGGCAGAGGCATGATGGGACTTGTAGTTTTGCAACAGCGGAAGGGCTGCTAGTTTGAGACCCCTGATCAAATGGCTGGAGTCATAACTGATCACTGTAACTGCATCATGGCAGTTACAGATCAAACAGTGGGTAAGAAGGCCACTTCTTTGGCTGAAAACAATAGGAGGGTTTAGTTCCGCTTTAAGGCAGATATGACAATTGTGTATATTTCAATAAAAGAAAAAAGTCTTGGAAGTCGGACATCTTTGCAAAACCCTGTAAGAAGGTGTACGACTGCCTCAGCCCAGGTTCCAACCAGGCCACACCCCAATGCATTTTTACTGTCCTTAGCTCAGGCATGTAGGCAGTATAGTGTTCTAAGATGAGAAAACCCCTCCTCCCCTCCTGAAGACTTTCCTATCTATTTAGTAATGCTAGCATCATAAGGATTAAAAAATCATCATTGTTGATTGAGAGAGTGAAGTTCCACTTTAAGAACCACTGGTATAGAGGATGGTGGAAAACGTCAGCCATGCTATAGGAGATGATCAGAGATTTCAGACATGACACAGGAGATATAAAAGATCAAATGGTTAGAATGCTGAATCGTACCCAGCAGCAGGTGTGTAGTGCACAGTCAAGCTATAAATACTAAGCAGCAATAAACAATTCACACCGCGCTTCCCCTCTCCCTGGTATCTGCTGCTATGTTTTCTCTTAAACTTCACAACAATGTCGCAGCAGCTACTGGTATTGACTTGCATTCAGTCCACAGCACATCAGACCCTCTACTGCAGTATATCTGAGCAATTATTTGTTGGGAGAATCTCCAGAGCATACAATCAACAGTCACAACAGGGTGTTTGATGCTATACATTCCCACTGTTCACAACTCATGATACAGGAAATGGCCAGAGACTGCAGATATGATATGGGAGATGGCCAGAGACTGCAGACATGATATGGGAGATGGCCAGAGACTGCAGACATGATATGGGAGATGGCCAGAGACTGCAGACATGATACGGGAGATGGCCAGAGACTGCAGACATGATACGGGAGATGGCCAGAGACTGCAAACATGATATGGGAGATGGCCAGAGACTGCAGACATGATATGGGAGATGGCCAGAGACTGCAGACATGATATGGGAGATGGCCAGAGACTGCAGAGATGATATGGGAGATGGCCAGAGACTGCAAACATGATATGGGAGATGGCCAGAGACTGCAGACATGATATGGGAGATGGACAGAGACTGCAGACATGATATGGGAGATGGCCAGAGACTGCAGATATGATATGGGAGATGGCCAGAGACTGCAAACATGATATGGGAGATGGCCAGAGACTGCAGATATGATATGGGAGATGGCCAGAGACTGCAGACATGATATGGGAGATGGCCAGAGACTGCAGATATGATATGGGAGATGGCCAGAGACTGCAGACATGATATGGGAGATGGCCAGAGACTGCAGACATGATATGGGAGATGGCCAGAGACTGCAAACATGATATGGGAGATGGCCAGAGACTGCAGATATGATATGGGAGATGGCCAGAGACTGCAGACATGATATGGGAGATGGCCAGAGACTGCAGATATGATATGGGAGATGGCCAGAGACTGCAGACATGATATGGGAGATGGCCAGAGACTGCAGACATGATATGGGAGATGGCCAGAGACTGCAAACATGATATGGGAGATGGCCAGAGACTGCAGACATGATATGGGAGATGGCCAGAGACTGCAGACATGATATGGGAGATGGCCAGAGACTGCAGACATGATATGGGAGATGGCCAGAGACTGCAGACATGATATGGGAGATGGCCAGAGACTGCAGACATGCTATGGGATATGGCCAGAGACTTCAGACATGCTATGGGAGATGGCCAGAGACTGCAAATATGATATGGGAGATGGCCAGAGACTGTAATTATGATATGGGAGATGGCCAGAGACTGCAAACATGATATAGGAGATGGCCAGAGACTGCAGACATGATATAGGAGATGGCCAGAGACTGCAGACATGCTATGGAAGAAGGCCAGAGACAGCAAACATGCTATGGGAGATGGCTAGAGACAGAAAACATGCTATGGGAGATGGTCAGAGACAGCAAACATGCTATGGGAGATGGTCGGAGACTGCACACATGCCATGGGAGATGGCCAGAGACAGCAAACATGCTATGGGACATGGCCAGACAGCAAACATGTTATGGAAGATGGCCAGAGACTGTAGAAATGCTAATAATATTGGTCAAAAAGTGTAGATATATATGGTAATGTGTATGGGCAGGGACTGCAGACATGCTACAGTAGATGGTTGGAGAGTACAAACATACTACAAGAGATGTAAAATGATATATATAAGAATATACACTATATTACCAAGTATTGGGACTTCTGCCTTTACACTCACATGAACTTTAATGGCATTACAGTCTTAGTCTATACGGTTCAATATTGAGTTGGCCTACCCTTTGCAGCTTTAACAGCCTCAACTCTTCTGGGAAGGCTGTCCACAAGGTTTAGGAGTGTGTCTATGGGTATGTTTGACCATTCTTCCAGAAGTGCATTTGTGAGGTCAAGCACTGATGTTGGACGAGAAGACATCATATGTCCTTGGTCACGCAGCACACTGGACAATGCAGACATCTTTTTGGTTGGAAACAAAGCACTTTTACCTCTTATGACATGTGAGTTGATTAATACATTAAAGAGATTGATTTTACTTGTACATGCTTCACTATGGGAGTCTCTTTGTATCATTGGGGGATATGTCTGCTGACTTTGGATCTGTGCTGGATATAAAGTGACGATCTAACCCTTGGAGCATCGGTGCCATTGGAGTGCTTGAGAGACCTACAGTATATAACCATAAGCTTTTTTCACCACTCTATAACTTAAGGGTCACCACTACCTGGTAAGAGGCTTGAGTTGATCACCTTGGTGCCGAGTGTTACTTTTCATCACATTGGAAGTTGGTATTGGGTTCTTCTATCTATATACGGATCCAGCAGTTTTAATATACAGGCATACCCCACTGTATATTAATAGTTGTTTATGGACGCTTTATTTTTATAGTGCTGCATACTTAGATGTTGATAATACTATAAGAGATGGTCAGAGAGTGCAGAAACCAGCAAGAAATGGTCAGAGAGTGCAGAAAGCAACAAGAAATGGTCAGAGATCAGAGACTGGAGACATGCTGCAAAAAATGGCTAGAGACAAGCAAACATACTACAAAAGATGGTCAAAGCAGTGGCGGCTGGTGTTTTTTTTGGTGAGGGGGGGCGGAAACAACCATCCCCCTTGTCGGCCGGCACCCCCCCCCTCGTTTTGCACATAGCAGTTTGGATCCTCCTCTTCTCGGGTCCTCCCACCAGTGCTCCTGGCCTCTCCCTCCTGTCGGGTGCCCCCCACAGCAAGCAGCTTGTTGTGGGGTCACCCAAGCAGTCTCACTCCCGAGCCATGGCTCTGTGGGGCTTATTTACGAAAGGAAAATCCACTTTGCACTACAAGTGCACTTGGAGGTGCAGTCAATGTAAATCCGAGGGGGACATGCAAAGAAAATAAAAATCAGCAGAGCTTCTCCTAATTTCAGCTCTACTCCTCAGATTTACAGCGACTGCATTTCCAAGTGCACTTGCAGTACACTTGTAGTGCAAAGTGGATTTTCCTTTTGAAAATAACCCCATGTGTGTCCATTCACACAGGGAAACACGGGTTGGACCGCGCCTCCTCCATCTTATGATTGGCTTACTGACTGTGATTGACACTGCTGCCAAAAGCCAATTAGGAGCGCGAGTCCTCGGAGAGCCAAGGTTCTCATGGACATAGCCGGATCGAGAGGGGGCTAAGGTGAGTATTGGGGGGCTGCTGCACACAGAAGATTTTTTACCTTCATGCATAGAATGCATGAAATTAAAAAACCCTTGTGCCTTTACAACCACTTTAAGCAGATATCTTGTTTATCATGTTTATATATAAATAATTGAACTGATTGAACATTCCCTTTAAATCAGACCTGTACTGAGTACAAGGTTGTAAAGCTGACCAGTGAAGTTTGGTGACCTCTGTCCTTTCCGGGCTCTGTGGGAGCTGGCAGACATTGATTGGCAGCTACAAGGCGAGGGAGGGGGTAGGTAATCTGCATCTTCTACCTCTCCATCCAATGTGCTCTGACACATCAGTGCAATGGAAAAGGTATTTTTCTGAAACCTAATCTTATATAACCACTATGATAACAATTACTAGAAGGCAGAGTTATTGGTACTGATACGGCTGGGGCTGATGATGCTATCGCAGGGCTTAAAGCTGAACTTCATGCAGATATAAAAGACAGCTTTGTAGTTTTTAAATGTGTTTTCTGCTAATTCAAGCAATGTGCATTCCTAATTTTTACTTGGTATCAACTTCTTGCAGACTTGGAGAGAGAAAAACTACACAAGGAGCAAATGAATTGTGCTGCAGTGAAAGGAGCATGCTGATAGGAGGAATTGACGGAGTGACAGAGAGATGAGCCCATCAGCCTGATGCTTCTCTTCCTTTCACTGTCCAGACACAGGATAGGAGAGCAATAAGATCTGTAATTGTTACTGAACTACAACACAGGAAAGTCTGGTCTTTTGTGCTGCCGGACAGGGACAGAGATACAAATCAACTGGCAGATAAAACAGCTCTCTAATGCCCCGTACACACCATCAGAAATTCTGCCAGCAAAAGTCGGATGTGAGCTTTTGGTCAGAAATTCTGTCCGTCTGTATGCTCCATCGGACTTTTGCTAGCAGAATTCCAGCCAGCAAAAGATTGAGAGCAGGTTCTCTATTTTTCGGTCGGAAAAAGTTCCTATCAGAAAATACATTCGTCTGTATGCAATTCGGACGCGCAAAAAATCACGCATGCTCGGAAACAATCACGCATGCTTGGAAACAATTCGATGCATGATCGGAAACAATTCGATGCATGATCGGAAGCAGTGAACTTAATTTTCTCAGCTCGTCGTAGTGTTGTACGTCACCATGTTCTTGACGGGTGAAAGTTCAGAGAAAGTTCTGAAGGAATTTCTGATCATATGTATGGGGCATTAGGCCCCTTTCACACAGTCCAGATTTATTTTTCTCAGCAGGCAATGTGTCCAATTATTCTTTGCTGAGTGGAGTGAAGTGGACACAGACAAAGCCCGCTCTGCTCTATGGGCAGTTGGATCTAAACAGACCAGCTATCCATTTACACCCAACTGTCCCCCTGATCCGGCCAGACAGATGGGAACAGATCCCCTTCCATTTGTTTTTGCTGGATCAGTTTGGAGGTAGGTAGGAGTAAACGGACAAAAGTCCATTTACATCCGCCACTCCATGGAGGGTCTAATCAGGTCCGCCTGTCCGTTTTTCAAACTTGTACAATTCATGTGAAAGGAGCTTTATATGTAGTTCATCTGTGTATTAAATTACTTGCCTGGAGTTCAACTCTTAGGTACCGGTATGTCTAAAGCCAAAACGTTTTGAAAGAATGATTAAAACTTCTGTCAGCGTTATTATTTACTGTCTTGTGTCCCTAAAGGGATATTTGCCTTTGCTTCCTATTTTGGAGACACAAGGGTTATACCAGTAACAAGTGCTCAGTTGGGTAATTTCCCTCGTTTGTGTTCTGGTGAAAACCATAACATTGTGGATTTCCCATCATTTTATGTATCACTGACAATCAAAAAAGGACAAATAAAGAGCGAATCATGCCAAAGGATACACACAAATACCTGGCAGAGGTTCCGACCCTTTGCTACTCTATTTAGTCGTAAAAAATAAAAAAATAAAAAAGATTTTGGTTCTAGACATATTTTAACTCCAGATCTTTTCAAAATACACTATATGGATAAAATGTTGACCATTACAGCTATATGAGCTTCTTAGACATCCCATTCCAAAACCATGGACATCAATATGGAGTTTCCTGCCTTTTAAGCAATAAGACCTCCTCTCCTTTGTGAGGGCTTTCCATAAGATTTTGGAGTGTGTCTATAGGAATTTGTGTCTATTCAGCCAAATGGGCATTCATGAGGTCAAGAACTGATGTTGGAAGAAAAGATCTTTTTGGCAAATGGCCTTCCAATATATCCCAAAAGTAGGGTTGAGATCAGATGAGAAGGTTATGTAGGGTTGGATGAGAGGACCTTACTGGAAAATGGTCTTCTAATTTATTCCAACAGTGTTCTGTAGTGTTGAGGTCAGATGAGAAGATTGTGTAGGGTAGGATCAGAAGACCTTGTAGGGTTGGATGAAAAGACTTTGCTGACAAATGACCTTCCAGTACATCCCAATGGTTTCCAATAGGATTGAGATCAGATGAGAAGATTATGTAGGGTTGGATAAGAAAACCTTATAGGGTTGGATGAGGAGACCTTACTGTCACATGGTCTTCTAATTCATCCCAATGATGTTCTGTCGGGGCTGAGGTCAGTGAGAACTTGAAGAGCATATAGGGTTGTATGAGAAGACCTTTTAGGGTTGGATGAAAAGACAAATGGCCTTCTAATACATCTCAGTGGCCTTCTGAAGTGTTCTGAAGTGAAGTGTTGAGGTCAGATGAGATTATGTGGGATTGGATGAGAAAACCTTATAGGGCTGGATGAGTTACCTTACTGGAAAATGGTCTTCTAATCATCCCAATGATGTTTTATATGGTTAAGGTCAGATGAGAAGAACATGTAGGGTTGGATAAGAAGACTTTGCTGACAAATGGCCTTCTAATTCATCTAAATGGTGTTCACTAGGGTTGAGGTCAAGGCACTCGAGGTTTTACACCAAACCATGTCTTTATGGAGTTGGCTTTGTACACAGGGACACAGTCATTTTAGAACAGAAAAGGGTCTTCTCCAAACTGTTACAACAATGATGGAAGTGCACATTTGTCTAAAATTTCTTTGTATGTTGTAGCATTAACAGTACCCTTCACTGGGAACCCCTGAACTCAATAAATTTGAGGGAGGTAGGTGACATGGTTAAGTTTCCACAAAAGTGTTGGCCATTTCCTAAACACTCAAACTTTCAAAAAAAAATTTCATCAACTTTGATTTCATATTCATCTAGTCGTCGTCCATGCTCTTTCTATAGCATGCTGGTTGAATGACAGGTGCTCTTTAGTTTAGCTCAGGGTCTGACTGCATTCTTTTTTTTTTTTTTGCTCAAATGCTGTTTTAATACCGATAGTTTGAACAAGCAGTGAAAAACATATGAGCATAAAAAGCATCCTAGAATTGCCAAATATTCTCTCATTCTTTTTCATAAGATTGTTGAAGCGGAACAAGCAGACAGTCATCATCCCAAATCGAAGGCTGTCTTATCGCTTGCTACAACGCCACTGAAAGTAATAAAATACGCCTTCAGGTTGAGCATCCTATTCACCTTTATTGCCCATGAAAATAATTACAATATACAGCGGATAAAAAAAAAAAATCAAGCTCTACAAGACTGGAAGTCGACACAATCTCCCATTTTTATCCTAGGGGTAGAGTTTTAGCGGAGTGCAATATGTCATCAATATTCCCAGCGTTTTGTATTTGAACATAGGAAATTCTTGAAGTTCCCTGGGCAACAAGAAACTGTTGTAAAAGTTTGGAAAACATTTCTAAAATGCCTTTTTAACAAAGTAACTTTACAGAAAACTGAGGTTGCTTTGTAACATATTGGTCGCGTACATCTGTTTGTGTGTTTTTGAGAGAAGGACCCATTCCATTCTGCGGATGCCATAAACAGTAGGACTTTTTATCTGAAAAGGTTGTTGCTGTTTTTTTTCTTTTTTTAAATGAACTGAGTTTGGGGTTATAACACATTTTTGATGCAAATAGTATTTAAAACACATGAAAATCCTAATTGAATAATGATTGGTTTCCTAACCACTTGAAGACCAGGCATTTTCTGGCACTTTTTATTTACATGTGAAGTTTTTTTTTTTTTTTTCTAGCAAATTAGTTAGTTAACATTATATAGCGGAGGCCCTAGAGAATAAATTGGTGAGTTTTGCAATTTTTTATGTCACACAGTATTTGTGCAGTGCTTTTTCTATTATTATTTTTTTTGAATTTTATTTTTTATTTTTACACAGTTTTTTTTTTTTTATCCCGGTTATTGCTGTCACAAGGAATCCTTATGACAGCAAAAGGACATGACAGGTACTCTTTTTGGAGGGATCTGTAAGACCCCCAAATCCCTCCTTTTCACTTAAAAGCATCCAAAACACCAAGATTGGCGCCATTAGGATGCCGGTAAACCGAAGGTGATGTCATGCCAACGCTTCTGGATTACCACAACGGAGATCCGATCAAAGCCGATCCCGGCTATTTTGGGGTTTCTGGCTAGATGGCAGACGTGTCGGCTAGTCTCCCGGTGGGATGGGAGAGCCCAAGCAAGCCACGGGGGGAACGTTCCCTCCCGCTGCTTTTAATAACAACCGAGCAGTTGGTAAGCTGCATAGGTTGTTATTACAAGAGAGACGACCGTCGGTTCTAAAAGACGGTACCAGGGGAATGCCTGCAGTTGCATATCATCCCCATACAACCACTTGAAGTCAAATGATGTATCAAGGGGTTAAAGCATTGTGTATCATTAAAAAAAATCCCAATAAGCGTATATTGATTGGTTTGCGAAAAAGTTATAGCGTCTACAAACTATGGGATATTTTTCTTTATTTTTTTCTTACTAGTAATGGCGGCGATCAGTGACTTATAGCAGGACTGTGATGTTGCGGTGGACAAATCGGACATCTAACTGACACTTTTGTCACTTTTTGAGGACCAGTGACACTAATACAGTGATCATCAGTACTAAACAATATGCACTGCCACTGTACTAATGACACTGGCAGGGAAGGGGTTAACATCAGGGGCAATCAAAGGGTTAAATGTGTTCCCTGGGAGTTCTTACTAACTGTGGGGGGTGCTTTGACTGGGGGAAGGTAAAGATCTGTGTTCCTTCTTAGCAGAAACACAGGATCAGTACATTCCCCTCTCACAGAACAGCGATCTGCCTTGTTTACTTACCCCGCCATTCTGCCTGTCTCCCATAAGGGCATGGTCATGGCGTCCGCTGGACCCGCTGATTGGCTCCTGTTGTGTCTAATCACTATTCTAATAGCGCAGTTTACCCCTTTTTTTACTTTGTGTCTAATCACAGCAGGTCGGCAGCGGGGTGCATGCTCCAGACCCAGAAGTGTCAGATCACATACTGGGTACTAGAGGGGCTGCCCTGCCACAATTTATGTGCATTGGATTAAGCTTTGACAATAAAATCTGGAAGCTTTTGGATTGGTTTCTGTGCAGAACTGCACCAGATTTTGCACCCTCCAGTTTTAGTAAATCAACCCCTTTGTGTTTTGAAGCATCAGGAAAATATTTTGCTGATTTTATCTGAGCCCCAGGTTCACACTGATGGGTTCACACAACCTAACTTGGGACTTGATGTGACTTGCGATACATAAAGTCACATGACAAGTTAAAACATATTCAATAGGTGCCATCATAATCAATGTGGCTCAAGTCCCAGCGACTGTAAAAGAAGTTCCTGCACTACTTTACTGCATCTTTGGTGCAACCTCAGTGCCATGGACTGCAGTGTTAATCTATGCAACTCTTATGTGACAGTGTCCAACTTCAAAGGGTTTTTAACCATAGCTAAAGTTGCATAACATCAAAGCTGCAAGCAAGTCGCAAATGCAAAGTCCCACAATCTCTAAGTTGCAGCAGTGTGAACCATGCCTGAAGGTTCAGTTGGTCTTTCAACTATTAAGCCTCATACACACGATCCGATTGTTGGCCAACAAAACCGTGAACTTTTGTCCGAAGGGCGTGGGCCCAAACTTGTCTTACATACACACGGCACACAATTGTTGGCCAACAATTACGAGCGTAGTGACGTACTACGTTGTTTTTCAGTTCTTTAGCTCCACCCTTTGGGCTCCTTCTGCTAATTTCGTGTTAGTAGAAGTTTGGTGAGTGTTGATTCACGCTTTTCATTTCGCACTTTTCAGTTCGTTTCTGAATGCCCGTTCGTCAACCAGACATGTTGTGGAATTGGAGAAGATAACATATTATTTATTATTGGCCTTGGAGTTATTGCTTTGACATTATTTTTTTGGTTGAATAATAATTTGATTTGGTACATTTTCTATATTTTTGGATGCACAGAATGCACTTTTTGGTTAAGTTCTATTGGCAAATAGCATGTCTAATTTTTTTTTTTTAATTCTTTAATGCACAGTAAAAAAAATTGTGTAGAATAATACTTGGCTATATGTTTTACTTTAAATGACAGTTTGGGAGTAGGCAGTTACATTTAAAAAAAATACAATGTAAAATTGACAAGAGACACCAACATAGTTGTATCTTTGATTTTAAAAACTACGAGATAATGGTGTTGTGGTAACTTGCCCAAAAAAAAAAAAAAAAAGGCATAATAATATTTTTCTTGAAATCATTAGAAAAAAAAAAGCCTTTGAAAATTAGTTTGCAATAACTCCATCAGTATCACCAGCAAAGCAGCTTCATTATTATCCCATTAAAGAAGAAGAGAATTGTGCGCTGCATTTCCAGATTTCATAATTTGCCACGTCACGAATGTTAATTCTCCATTACGAACGCTAGTTTACAAGACCGACTGCATCTGACTCGTCCTTGCTTCCGAGCATGCGTGCTTGTACTTTGGACTTTTGTCCGACAGACTTGTGTACACACGCTCGGAAAATCCGACAACAGACATTTGTTCGCGGAAAATTTTAAAACCTGCCATCCAACATTTGTTGGTGGAAAGTCCGACAGCAATTGTCCGATGGAGCGTAGAAACGGTCGGATTTTCCACCAACAGCCTATCATCACACAATTCCCCTCTGAAAATCCAATCATGAAGCTTGAGGTTGAACAGCACGGTGGTGGAGGGGAAGGAAGACAAGTATATGCGCAACTTTTGCTTAGCCCCGCGCGGGTGAAGCTAAAATGAACTTTAAGCCTGTAAACGAGCTGAAACATGCAGAAACTTCTCATCCTTGCCCAGGACATGTAACCATTGATTAAGTTTTGTTTTCCTAATTTCCCATTTTAGATTTGAAATGACATCAATCCAACTGAAAAACAAAATTGATGAAATATGCAAAATACTCTGATTTAATAAGCTTAATATTTGAATCGACATGAGGCAATTTCAAACATAATTAAATTAAAGGCTTCGCCATCACAGTTCCAGATCTCAGGGGCTCTCGTGTTGGCAAAGAATATTAAGGTTGTTGTTTAACGATAACAAATTTTAAATACAATTAATGGGAAATAAGCAGACAGATACAATGTTGCATATTTGTATTTATTAATAAATTTGTTTTCTCCAGAGGGGTGGATGAAGGAATGAGGTGCAAGGAATGTACTTTGTTGTTGCATTTAAAGGGAATTGGTAATAAGAATAAATTGTTTGGATCTGTACAAATGAGATTGTGCCGCATTTTTGCTGAGTCTGCCCTAGATCAGAATGGTACAATGTATATCAGCATTTGTACTCCGAACCTGAATAATCATCTGTAGTATATGTAGAAGTTTCTAGAGCAGAGAGCAGCGGCGGATCATCCATTATGGGCGCACGGGTGCCACCCCCTCCCCCGTCCATGCGTCAGGCTCCCTCATCTACATGTAGGGCGCCGTAACCATGGATTCCAATGGGGGGGGGGGGTGTTTTGTTTTTGAATTTTAAGCATGTGATTAGAACCAAAGGCTCTAATAGGTTTCAAAATAGGGTGGGCTCGTGGAGCAGAGAATTACACTCCGAGTCCACCCACTTTGTGTTACAATAGCGAATGAACATTCAATGTTTTCACACTGATTCTCCTTCTGGCCAAACTGGAAGTGGGTTTGAGACCTGTTTCCCCAATGGCCGGAAGGAAAAGCGTTCCCATTGGCCGTCAAAGAGGAGGGATGAGAAGCCGCCATAATGTCTGCAGAGAAGAGCAAGGGAAGCCTCTACCCGTCGCCCGGGTGAAGCAATGCCCGCAATAGATGGTAAGTTCTCCAGTGCTGCTGATGACCCAACCCATCCGGGGGGGGGGGGGGGGGGGGTTTAAGTGGGTGCCCCCCCCAAAAAAATATATATATACCACCAGCCTCCACTGGTCTAGAGCCATGTTTCTCAAGCTTTTTTCAGTCAAGGCATCCTTTAAAATGATGCGCAATCTCGAGATGCCCCATTCTAATATTTAAACAACTAAACTTATATGACACAGAGAGCGCACTCAACATCAGATGCGATTTATTCTTACAAATACGCTTTTTTACACTGGTACTGACTAGTATTCCTTCTCCCTCATTCTCTCTCCTTCACACGGCTAATGTGACCCCAGTGCTGACGGAAAGGGGCAGGGGAGGGGCAAACAAGGATGCTGTGCAGGCCACTGACGTCCTCCTCATCAACCGATAACAACATTGGTCCTTAGGACGCTGGCAGCTGGAAGGTTGTAATGGAGCACAATGAAACACTGGCTTTGTGTAGCTGAAAAGCAGGCTTCATCCACAGACTGGCTTGTGTACAATTTTGAGGCATTTTTATAGCACTGATCGCTGTATAAATGACAATAGTCCCAAAATATTGCCAAAAGTGTCCGATGTGTCCGTCATAATGTCGCAGTCACGATAAATATCACAGATCACCACCATTACTAATAAAAAAAAAATAATAATAATAAAAATGCCATAAAACTATCCCCTATTTTCTAGACAATATAACTTTTGCGCAAACCAATCAATATAGGCTTATTGCGATTTTGTTTTGTTTTTTAACAAAAATATGTAGAAGAATACATATTGGCCAAAACTGAGCAAAAAAATTGTGTTTTTTTTTATATTTTTGGGGGATATTTATTATAGCAAAAAGTTAAAAATATAGTTTTTTTTTCAAAATTGTTGCTTTTTTTTTGTTTATAATGCAAAAAATAAAAACCACAGACGTGATCAAATACTACAACCAAAAGAAAGCTCTATTTGCGGGGGAAAAATTCAATTTTGTTTGGGTACAACATCGCAGGACCGCGCAATTGTCAGTTAAAGTGACGCAGTGCCGAATTGCAAAACGTGCTCTGGTCAGAAAGGGGGTTAAAATCTTCCGAGGATGAAGCGGTTAAAGATATTGTGGCATGTCAGAATTTTTTTCATGCAGACTTGTGGTGTATCTAATAAAAGGGCCTCTTTCTGGAATGAAAAATTCTGATTGGCTTTACGCATTTAAGATATATTGGCACCCCAAATGTGTTGCGAGTTTTATTCAGTTTTTTGCACATTTGCAGAAATGCGCGTCTCTGTCTGGGTTTCCGTCACACTCTTTTGCTCCAATAGGCTTTGCTGTTTCAAGTGTACTTTGGTACCGCACAGGCTCCTCCCACATTCACATCTGCTGTCATTTCAAATAGTCGCCTCTTCTCTGAATTTTCACCTTTTTAAGTGGTGTGTCCCCTCAATAAAAAAAAAAATGATGATGTGTAAACTAGTATATATATATGCTTTCTTTGTCATTATTTCATGGAAATAAAATCTAAGTGGAATACAACTTTAAAAACAAATTTGAAAGAGACAGCACTTTGAGCCATGCGTCCGTTGTGTAGCAAGCTGTGACCCCAATTTATAATTTAAGAAGTTCGTTAGATACAGCAGCAAGAAACGGTGTGATGGACGCTTTCTTTTCATTCTCTGCTCCCCATGGTACTAATTAACGTGAAATACAGTACTACGCCGCACAAACGGCTTCCTTTAATTGTCAAATTATAAAAGACAGAAGTGGCTAGCTCACTGGCTGGCATATTAAGTCAATATTGCTATTTATTTTGCTCTGTAGCGTCCCAGCACTTTTGTTTCTGTCTTTTTTTGCAGTAAATCATTTCCCGTCAGCGGAGTTTTGGTAATTAAACACTTTCATACGGATTTCGACCAAATAAAGCGGGTATTTCTGAAAAGCGGCAATCCCTATTGAAGCCCAGCTTTCTCCAAGCTTTTTATGTTTGTTGTTGATTTTTAAATCATAGGATCATAGGATACAATTTAATTTTTTTTGTACAATCATAACATTTATCTAATTTTAAAAACGGGGATCTTGACCTCTAGTCCCATCTAATTTTCAGACAGTCAAAAATAATATAAATACAATCATGACATTTATCTAATTTTAAAACAGGATATTGACCTAGTCCCATTTCATCTTCAGACAGTCAAAAATAATATAAAATATTTCTTACATTTTTTAAATATATTTCATATATATATATATATATATATATATATATATATATATATATAAAATGGGTAAAATTAGTATTGAGCACGTAACCATTTTTCTAGGTAAATATATTTCTAAAGGTGTAATTGACATGACATTTTCACCACATGTCGGTAAGGTTTTTGTACAATCATACCATTTATCTAATTTTAAAAATGGGGATCTTGACCTCTAGTCCCATTTCATTTTCAGACAGTCAAAAATAATATAAATACAATCATAACATTTATCTAATTTTAAAACAGGATATTGACCTAGTCCCATTTCATCTTCAGACAGTCAAAAATAATATAAAATATTTTTTTTTTTTATATATTGTGTGTGTATGTATATATATATATATATATATATATGTGTATATATGTATATATATATATATGTGTATATATGTATATGTATATATATATATATATATGTATATATGTATATATATATATATATATATATATATATATATATATATATATATATGTGCTGTATATATATATATGTACTGTATATATATATACATATATATATATATATGTACTGTGTATATATATATATATATATATATATATATATATATATATATATATATATATATATATATATATATATATATATATATATATATATATATATATATATATATATAAATATATATATATATATATAATGGGTAAAATAAGTATTGAACACGTAACCATTTTTCTAGGTAAATATATTTCTAAAGGTGCAATTGACATGACATTTTCACCACCTGTCGGTAAGAACCCATGCAATCCGTACATACAAAGACACCAAAACAAATAAGTTCATAAATTAAAGTGTTGCTAAAGTCAGATTTATAAAAAAAAAGTTGAAATAGCAAACATGTTATGCTTACCCCGACCCTCCTCTTCTGGGGTCCCCAGGGGCCATCTTGGTTACTCCACTTTCTTGTATGACCACCATAGCTAGCCGCTTGCTATGGGGAGAAACGTAGTCTGCGCGCTCCCGACCTGTGTGTCTATAGAGCCGCGCCCCCTACTTCCTCTTCACTGCATTTAATTGACAGCAGCAAGAGCCAAAGGCTCCTGCTGCTTCTCGAATGCTGAAGTAAGGAGAGAATAGATGCAGCCGTGCACAGCGCTGATCTCTTCTCCCCTCTCTTCCCCTTCACACAGGAGGGCACAGGGTAATTTTTATTTTTTATTTTTTACTTTAATGCAAACAATGCTAAAAATACTTTTAGGTTTATGTAACACTTTCAATTATGTGTAAATAATACCATACCTCCCAAGTGTCCCTGATTTGGAGCAATGTCCCTCTGTCCCTCATTTGCCCCTCATTTTGGTCTGATCTATATAGATGTATATAAAATGCACTTAAAGTGTTTCCCAGAGCTAAACCTTTCATCTGATTTCTAAATTGCTGCATTTGTAAATTCCAAAAGCCAATATAAAGGAATGGTAGTGGTAAAAAATAAAAAAACTTGTGGGTTTAACCAATCTTGTTTTTTTGTACAATTCTCCTTTAAGGGGGGCGTGGCAAGGGGTGTGTCCTGTGCCTGTATACTTTTGCTAATAGGTGTCCCTCATTCCCATCTCAAAAAGTTGTGAGGTTTGTGTAATACAATGGAATGACACAGAGAAAAAGTATTGAACACACTAACTAAAATGTATTTACTGTAATACTTTGTACAAAATCCTTTGTTGGTAATGATGGCTTCAAGACTCCTCCTGTATGGAGAAACTAGTCGCATGCGTTGCTCAGGGGAGATTTTGGCCCGTTCTTCCACACAAACAGCCTTCAAATCTTGAAGGTTCTGTAGGCCTCTTCTATGAACTCTGATCTTTAGTTCTTTCCATAGATTTTCTGTTGGATTCCAGTCAAGTGATTGGCTGGGCCATTCTAGCAGATTTATTTTCTTTCTTTGAAACCAATTGAGAGTTTCCTTGGCTTTGTGTTTGGGATCATTGTCTTGCTGAAATGTCCACCATCCTTTCATCTTCATCATCCTGGTAGATGGCAGCAGATTTTTATCAAGAATGTCTTGGTACATTTTCCATTCATCCTTCCTTCAATGAAATGAAGTTTGCCAGAACCGTATGCTGAAAAACAGCCCCACACCATGATGTCCCCAGCTCTAAACCTCACCGTTGGTATGGAGGTACTTTGGGGTGATGGGCAGTGCCATTTGACCTCCAAACATGGTGTGTATTATGGCATCCAAAGAGTTCAATTTTGGTCTCATCTGACCAGACTATATTCTTCCAGTATTTCACAGGCTTGTCTAAATGTTGTGCAGAAAACTTTAAACGAGCTTCACCATGCTTTTTTCTTCAGCAATGGAATCTTGCGTGGTGAGCGTTCATACAGGCCATGGCGGTCGAATGCATTGCTTATTGTTTTCTTTTAAACAATTGTACCTGACAATTCCAGGTCTTTCTAAAGCTCTCCACAAGTGGTCCTTGGCTCTTAATCATCTCTTCTGATAATTCTCAAAAATAGAGTGACAATTTTGAAAAAAATTCAATATTTTATACTTTTTGCTATAATAAATATCCCCAAAAAATATAGAATTTTTAGTTTTTTCTCAGTTTAGGCCGATACCTATTCTTCTACATATTTTTGGTAAAAAAAAATCGCAATTAGCGATTATTGATTGGTTTGTGCAAAAGTTATAGCGTTTACAAATAGGGGATAGTTTTATAGCATTCTTATTAATATTTTTGTTATTTTGGCGGCGATCAGCGATTTTTATAGTGACTGCGACATTATGGCGGACACATCGGACATTTTTGACACATTTTTGGGACCATTGTCATTTATACAGCAATCAGTGCTATTTAAATGCACTGATTCCTGTGTAAATGACACTGGCGGTGAAGGAGTTAACCACTAGGGGGTGGGGAGGGGTTAGGTGTGACGTTATGTGTTTTTTTTACTGTTGGGGGCGTGGCTTGGCATGTGACGTCACTGATCGTCTTTCCCTATAACAGGGAACAGACGATCGGTGACAGCCACACTAGGAAGCATAGGGAGAAGTTTGTTAACACAGACCTCTCCTCGTTCTTCAGCTCTGTAACCCGATCGCTGGATGCCAGCGGCGATCGGGTCCGCTGGTCCCGCGGCCACGGTCATGGAGCTCAGGACCAGGTCGTGAGCGTGCCGCTGGCGGCGCGCACGCGTGACCCACGGCTGGGTACCTAAAGAGCAACGTACCTGTATGTGCTTGTGCCCAGCCATGCCATTCTGCCGACGTAAATGTGCAGGAGGCGGTCCTTAAGCGGTTAACTGATGCACACACGCCCCCTAGTGGTAAAAATGCGAACCGATGTAAGGTAACGTAGTTTCGCCCAGGAGAGCCAACCTGCCGCAGTACAGCTGTGGTGGCTGGTTGAGAAAGGGTTAAAGTGACACTAAATGATATCCTTATTCTCCAAAAATAAACACAACCAGACTTTTCGACGGACAAGGTCCGATGGACTTTCGGCAGAGTTCCAACTGACTTTTCTGAATGAACGGACTTTGTCATCCATAATCACACCAAAGTCCGACGGATTCAAATGTGATGACGTACAACCGGACTAGAATAAGGAAGTTCATAGCCAGTAGCCAATAGCTGCCTTAGCATCGGTTTTCATCCACTGGACTAGCATACAGACAAACGGATTTCTCGATAGGAACTGGGTCCGGCGGAGTTCCGGCGAAAAAATTTGAAATATGTTCTATTTCTAAAGTCCATCAGATTTTTGGACAGCAAAGTTCCGATGGAGCCCACACACGATCGAATTGTTCGATGGATTCACTCTGTCAGACCTTTGCTGTCGAAAAGTCCGGTCGTGTGTACGCCGCATTACACGTCCACTACTTATGTAATCTATAGTCCATGTTGGGAGTGAGCAAGACATGGGGGGAGGGTACATTCCTACATAGCATGGCATCATGGAGAAAGAATATAGCTCCCCTCTAATGCCCTGTACACACGTTCGGACATTCCGATGACAAAATCCGTCAGATTTTTTTCCCGACAGATTTTGGGCCAAACTTGTCTTACACACACACGGTCGCACAAAGTTGTCGGAAAATCCGATCGTTCAGAATGCGGTGAACCACGTGCGACTGGACTATAAAGAGGGCAGTAGCCAATAGCTTTTGTCCCGTAATTTAATTTTGAGCATGCGTGAATATTTAAACAATCGGATTTTGTTGTCAGAAAATTTTAGATCCTGCTCTCAAACTTTGTGTGTCAGAAATTCCAACGGAAAAAGTCAGATGGAGCCCACACACGATCGGATTTTCCGACAACATGATCCGATCGCACATTTTCCATCGGAAAGTCTGACCGCGTGTACAGGACATAACAGTCAGAGCAGCAAAAAATAAGGAGTCTGGAGATTTGGAGGAGGCTGAGAGCAATAGAAGGAACTTTTTTGAAGATAATAATATATACTGGAATAGAATTATTATAGAACTATTTATTATTATAGAATTCTTTTATTATTATAGAATTATTTTATTATTATATTTATTATTATAGAATTATTTTTATAAACCAAATTTTAACTGAAAGAAAATTTTCATATTTTTTCCCCCCATAAATTTTTTTTTTTAATTGCATATAATGGGGGTTTGCTACTAAACTACGGCTTGATCCTGACGCTTTGATTTCCACTTGAATTCCTCATCTTTCATATAAAGGGGTGATGATCGTGCTTCAGTTAAGTGAATTGACCCTTCCATGTATAGAGTGTGACTTATCTGCAGTATATTAAACTATAACACCTGTCCATGTGTGTAGACAACCTCTTGCTCCATTATTAATTACCAGGACATGTTTTATCACGCCGTATTGCCGGAGCTTTAATGGTTCCAATTTCCATTTTGTCATTATCGCTGCGCGGTTCGCTGCATGTTTAATTTTTCGGAAAGTTCACACTTGAAATGGCAAAAGTCGCTTTGATTCTTTTCTTTTTCTTTCTTTTTTTTAACGAAGATCTTTTTTTCGAAGTAGATGTGATATTTACTATGTTAAACATAAATCTGATACTGAAAAATACAATGTTCATCATTAGTTTCACCAATCACCATAATCGTCATCAATAACCCTCAATAATCATCGATCTTCTTGTTGATGGGGGGGGGGGGGGTGTTTTTCTTGCTGTATTTATGGTGTTGTCTGCATATTTAATGATATTCCTTTCCCTCCGTTTGTAACTCTTCACTTTGATCTGTTCTTCTAGCTTCTTCCTATTTTTTAAAATGTTACAAGTTGCTTTGGGCGTTCCGAGCACACCGGCGCCTTTGTGTACAGGATGTATTCCACAACAGCAGAATAAACATGAGGCATGTTTTTCATCAATAAATCATGTGACCTTCCTTTCTTTACTATGGGGAGTTTTTAAACTACCGGTAGTTAATAAAATATATTTTTTCTACAATAAACAAAGTTTGAATTGCCTTAAAAATCCCAATAATGAGGATATATTCTGTGAGCCTCATGCCGCGTGCACACGATTGGAATTCTCGTCGGAAAAAGCTCTGATGCTTTTCCCATCAGAATTCCAACGGATTTCCGCTCAGACTTTCTTGCCTACACACGGTCACACCAAATTCCGACCGCCAAGAACGCGGTGACGTACAACACGTACGACGGGACTAGAAAAGGGAAGTTCAATACCCAGTAGCTAATAGCTTCCATCTCGTAGTTGAATCTGAGCATGCATGAGTTTTTGCGTGTCGTAATTGCGTACACACGATCGGAATTTCTGATAGGAAGTTTTTCCATCAGGAAAATTGAGAACATGCTATCAAATTTTTGCTGGCGGGAATTCGGCCAACTAAATTCCGATGGATGAAGAGGAGGGTGTTTTTAGGGACTTTAAGGAAGCCAAGACCTGGTAAGGTCCCGTATTTCCATCCCTATGGGACTTTACATGAAATCATGAGCTGGTAAGGTCATGTATTTCCATCCCTTTGGAGTCAAAAGAGAGGGGGGACAAAGAAGGTGGGATTTAAATTCCGATGGAGCCTACACACGGTTGCATTTTCCGATGAAAAGCTCTCATCAGTCTTTTGCTGGCCGAAAATTCTGATCGTGTGTACGCGGAATTAGGCTTCTTTTTACATTTTCTTCTTTTTCCTTGCTTCCCATTGTGTAAAAATCTGTTTATAAAGTTCAGTAGCTCAAGATGAAATTACAAACACCAGTGAACAGAGCATTGACCTTCCCCCCTTTCTGCTCATTCCTACGTATGACAGCATCCTAGGCTTCAGCCTGACATAGCATGCCTAAAAGGACGCAACTTTTGCTATGCCTGTTAAAGTTTTGTGTCTAACTCATGGTATAGCTAATAGTAGTTGTCACATTCCACTGGACCTGTTCTGTAATGCGTAAGGCTAAATTCGTATTTTGTGTTTTTGTGAGTGCCTTTTTTGCGTGTCTATGCCTGTTTTTGAGCCACTTGTAAGGGCAGCCCATTGATTTCAATGGGCTACCCTATGCACAACAAATGTGGCAAAGTATCTTATATACCCTTTTAACCACTTGCTTACTGGACACCCCCCCACCCCCCCTCCTATCCAGACCAATTTTCAGCTTTCAGCGCTGTCCCACTTTGAATGACAATTGCACGGTCATACAACACTGTACCCAAATGAAATTTAGATACATCTTTTTCCCAAAATAGAGCTTTCTTTTGGTGGTATCTGATCACCTGTACAATTTTTTTTTTTAAATGTATTTTGTTTTAAAATTTTATAACGGGTAATTTTTGTCTGTCATTGATGTACGCTGATGAGGCAGCACTGATGGGCACTGATAGGTGGTAGTGGTGGGCACTGATGGGTGGCAGTGATGGGCACTGATCGGTTACACTGATAGGCAGCACTTCTAGGTGGCACTGATTGGCACTACTGGTGGGAATTGATAGGTGGCACTGGTGGGCATTGATAGATGGCACTTGTGGGCACTGATGCATAAATGAGGCATAATTGCCTCTTCCTTTTCGGAACTGATGTCCCTTTAAGATAAGCCGGTGACCGGCTTTTTTTTTCTCCTCCGCTGTCAGCGTAAGGAGAAAAAAAAAACGATCACCGAGCTTTTGTTTTGATCATGTGATCTGCTGTCATTGGCTGACAGCTGATCACATGGTAAGGGTCCGGGACCAGCCCCTTACTCGGATCGGTGATCACCCGAGTCTCATTGTACAGGGATAGGGACAATTGTAGACACGCACCCACACTTACTCAGAATGGACTGGTGTCTTTATTCAACCTTGCTAACTATGTAGCTATGTCTATGGGAATGTTTCACCATTCTTCCAGAAGTGCATTTGTAAGGTCAAGCACTGATGTTTTTTTCTAAAATATAAATTAGAAAAATGTTGCAGACTCAACGGGCTACTTGGTCTTTTTTCTGCTGTCACTCTATGTCCTTTGGGAATAAGGATGGTTACATATAGTCACACACTATGCATTTATTAATCTAATCGCCTATGACTGTTTGTTATTGTAAGCACTGAACAAATGATTCTTGAGGCACTCACATAAGTTGGCAATGTATAGCAGCTGGGTGGGTAGGTTAGTAATGAAGCCAACACTTGGAACGGTATGGCCATGAATACTCATGACTCACCAGACTGGTAGTTATTTAAAATGGCAACATCTGTTCCGTCTCCAAGAATGTGTTCGAGGGTAGCTTTAAAGAATCGGTAAACATTGATGGTGAAAGCTGTTATCTTTCCCTTTATACCTGGATGAACCATTATCAGCAGCTTGCAGTCCTGGAATAATCACTTCTTTCATCCAGTTCCTCTCTAGAAGCAGGAATGGCTAGCAGCTATACAACTAAGAGGTAGACATCCTGACTTGTAGTGTGAAGGAGGGCATCTCTGCAAACCCTTTAGTTAAGCTCCCCTGTGGCTTATCCCTGCTAGAGACTTGGTCTGAGAACATTGATATCTAGAGGGATGTAGAGGATGCCTTTCTTGATATAACCACTCCTATGTTTGAAGACATCTGAAGACCATGAGGCCGCGTACACACGCGGGGACTGTTCGCCCAACTTTGTCCGCTGAACAGTGTTTCGGCGGACAGTCCGCCCGTGTGTGGGCTTTCAGCGGACAGTTTCAGCGAACAGTCTGCTGAACAAAGTTTTTCGGAAGTTCCGAAAAACTGTCCGCTGAAACTTGGTTTCAGCGAACAGTCCCCTCGTGTGTAGGCTTGTTCGTCAAACTAAGTTCCGCGCATGCTCAGAAAGGATTTACACGCCGAAAGTTGTAATGCAGTGTATAGGACGTCGTATTTTCCGTCCCGTCATACGTGCCGTTCACGTCATCGCGCACGGTTTCAGCAAACTGTTCGTTCGTCGTGTGTGGGCAAGTCCGTCCATGCTAATTTTGAGCGGACTGTTCGCTGAAACTGTTTGACGGACAAAGTTGAGCGAACAGTCCCCGCGTGTGTACGCGGCCTTAGGCTGGGAATTTGAGCTGACAGGACGATTTAAAAAGGTTAAAATGCGATACCAGCATGTGTTCTTGTGTTTCCCAGATATTTTAAAGGAGCTAAGGTGCGCTAAATATTTTACTCATGGTCGTTCTGTCAGTAACACTCTTCCTCTTCTAGGGTCCAGGTCAGGATAAGGGGTCGGCAGGAGGGGCAGTCGCCCTAGGAGCAGGGGGCATCCCCTCACTGCACTCTCAAGATCAGTGGCTGGCAACCAGCAGGTTGCAGCTTCATATCTGTTTTGACAGCTACTACTGTCGGTGGGTGCTCCAACATGCCCACTCTCCACCCCATCCACCCACAAATGCCACAAAAAAATGCATTACAACTACCTATTAGCTGCTAGAAAGCAATCAAACAGCCATGTATGTACATTGTACAGTCAATGGCAACTATGGCCAACCAGGACAAAGGGGCACAGAAGTTTAAAGGGCAGTACACCCATACCACATCACGCATAATCAGTGGGGGGAGGGGGTGCACTTTGGCATCCTTGCCCTGAATGCTGGATGAACCTCTCTTGGTACTGCAAGAAAGCCTGCCACTCCCAGGTGATATATAACAACCGTAAGCTTCAAAGCATGCTGCAACCGTAGGGTGCACGCCTTGCCACTGCAAGCAGCCTACTAATGAGGAAATTTAGACAAATGGCAGCACTCCCGCGCGATGCAAAAAAGGCTTTATTGTATCCAGAACATGTAAAAACAACGCGTTTCACACAAAATCTCGCTTTGTCAATGCCATATGGAGATGTGAGTGTTGTCTTAATATATATATATATGTGAGTGGATTTCAGGATTGGATTCAGGTGTATCCAATTCCACACTCGCATTTCCTGTTTCAAGTTCCAAGTTTCCACCATGCACAATCAAATCTAAACAACATTTGATATAATATGAACAATGCAAAATCAATAATCTACATGACAAACATCATTCTAAAAACATAAAACAGTACAGGAGCAAACTAAAAACTAAAAACATTTACAAATATAGCATACATGAAGCTGTGGAGGATCTATCAAGAGGACATCATATGGATATCAGTGTACATGAGAATTACAAATACAGGTATGAATACCTGAAAAATGTATACATATACACACACACCACCCCAAAGTTCATACCAACCAAGAAAGGAGTTCAATTATAAACTGGACTGCAAACAACATTAACAGACACCTAAACTCACATATCAGGACACATGTATGTGCAAGTGTACACACACACATGTGCCAGCAAACAACTGTGCCTAGATGAGTAAATGGCATCTGTCAATTTTCTATTGTACATGATAGTTAATCATAATAATTTGTTAAATCCCATTAGAAATTGAAATCCTTTGGAATTCTAGTTTGCCAACTAAAAATCCAATACACTTTACGTTTACACAATATCCTAAAACTGTCACCTCATCGTCTCGGTATACTGATTCTTTCTATGCCCTGTATTTGTATCAAGGAGGTATTACCATTGTGAATCTCATTGAAATGTCTGGCAACATTAGTGGCATGTTCCTTTTCAGTATTGCAAACGTGGTCATTCAATCAATCTCTCAATCTTCTAGTGGTACGACCAACATATTGAATCTTGCATTCTTTGCATGTGATTCAATAAATCACATGTCTAGTATTGCAATTAATATATCTCCTGATGTTGTAGGACCTGCGACTAACATTGGAAGAAATACTATCACCCCTGATTATATGCGGGCAACACGAACATATATTGGCTCCACATCTGTAGTTACGGTACCCAAAAAATCAAGCCATGTCCTATTGGTAGTACTAGAACAAAAATCACTAGGTGGTCGAGCATTGCTCAAGGACAGTGCCCATCAGAATACCACTTTAAAGCCCTTAGATAGAATATTGGCATATGTATTATGCTCATATAAAATAGGTATGTATTGCTCAACAATCCTCTTGATTTGCCAAACTCTAAACTTTAGGGGGTTGAGAACACTGACTGCATGTCTTTTCTGCTTTTTATCTTGTAAAAGTTTATCTCTCTCAATGGTATCAGCAATATAAATCACTCTCTGGATGGTACCTGGCCCATATCCCCGTGAAGAGATTCCTAAGGCACTTCTCCTCTTTGTATGTTTGAGACTCATTACACACCGTAATTTGATAAATTGCCCAGCCGGTATGACATGTTTGGGGTGTCCAGAGTCAGTGTGGAGTAGTGTGTTTCCAGAAAGAGGTTTCCTGAATAAACTGGAAACAATACGACCCCTCCTACTGGAAAGCAGCACATCCAAAAACATAATGGATTTCGCATCCATCTTCCCAGTGAAACATAAGTTCAGACTATTATCGTTCATATATTCCAAAAGTTTGTCAATTGTCATTAACGTCCCCTAAACAGTTGAATAACAGGTCATCAATGTACCGACCATACATGATGATGGTTGAACAAAAGGGGTTCCGATCTCTAAAGATACGGACCCTCTCCCACCAACCCATATATAGGTTGGCGAGAGAAGGGGAAAACCGCGCCCCCATCGCAGCTACGCATCTCTGGAGATAAAAACTGCCTAGGGTGACTACACTTACTTGCTGTACTGTACCTATGAAGCAGCAGGGTTGTCACCCTAGGAAAGGTATGACTGTGTTTGGACTACAGAACTCCCTTGTCTGACTATATCTTCATAACATAGTGGTAAGCTGTTCTATAGTCCACAGAGGTGAACTGGGTCAGGTTGATCACACTGCCCTCAGCTGGGCTGTAGGTTGAAAATAAGAGGAGATCATTGCTAGGTTGGCCATACATGGGTCGAACAAGAGAAATTAATAGATTTCCCCATGCGTAGCAAGAACATGGATACAGAAATCTCGTCTGCTGGCCGCAGTCACAATTTTACACCCAGCTCAGTTGATTTTTAAAATTACTTTTGTCAAGTTGGGTGGTGCTTTCAGCTCCATCCACAGATCTAAGTTCATTCAATTAGGAATGAATTGGCCATAATTCAAGCTGTGTATGGCCAACTTTAGGAGTGTACATACACTTTAAAGCAGCCGTTCTCAACCGCGGTTCTGTGGAATCCTAGGGTTCCTCCAGAGGTTAGTAGGGGTCCTCTGAGCTCTAGCTGATTGACATCCAATTTGATGGTACCTGCATAGTTCCATGGCCAACGTCATGACGCCAATGTTCTTTTTAGCTGTCTTTGGCGCGGTAGTAAATTCTAAAGCACAAAACCTCTGAAATCGTAAGGCCATCATGCTAAACATTTCCCTCAATACTAATTATTATATTATTATGTTTCCTACTGTTTTTTTCCCTCTTTATTTCTTCTCCCTCTGTTCTGGTGGAAGCCGCCACCATATTTGCGTCAGGGATATAATCATGCACAGTGAACAATATTAATAATGTGTCTGAACTCTCGTTGAATTGCTATGCAATGTTGTGGAGTGCTGATGATGGGGGCACGGTACCTGTATGGTGAGATTGCCAGCACACTAAGCATGCCGTCAATGGGAGGGGGACAAAATGCGCATTCACTAGTGACGTCATTCTCAAATAAACATGCAAAATCTCCTAAATGGTGTGGTTGGGATACCATGAAAGACACCTATGTGTAAGTCATTTCACACAGATGCATAGAGTAGGTCAGGAGACTTTACTATCGCTTTAAGGGTGACAATCTTCCTCTTGGCCACCAATGTAAGGCCGCGTACACACGGGCGGACTGTTCGCTCAACTTTGTCCGCTGAACAGTGTTTCAGCGGACAGTCCGCCCGTGTGTGGGCTTTCAGCGGACAGTTTCAGCGGACAGTTTGACGGACAAAGTCTTTCGGAAATTCCGAAAAACTGTCCGCTGAAACTTTGTTTGAGCGAACAGTCCGCCCGTGTGTAGGCTACTTTCGAAATGAGCAAACTGTTCCCGCTCGGAGGAAAGTCTGCTCATTTTGAGCGCGTGTGAAGGTAGGCGGGGCCCGCGACGGAGACGTCGCGGGCTCCGCCGCCTGGAATGGACTTAAAGGGGAACCCCAACGCCGAAAAAAATCGGCGTGGGGGTCCCCCCAAAGTCCACAACAGACCCTTGTCCGAGCACGCTACCCGGCCGGCCAGGAAAGGGGGGGCGAGCGAGCGCGCCCCCCCTCCTGAGCCGTACCAGGCCGCGTGCCCTCAACATGGGGGGTGCCTTGGGGAAGGGGGGCCCGCGCGGCCCCCCCACCCCAAAGCACCTTGTCCCCATGTTGATGAGGACAAGGGCCTCTTCCCGACAACCCTGGCCGTTGGTTGTCGGGGTCTGCGGGCGGGGGGCTTATCGGAATCCGGGAGCCCCCTTTAATAAGGGGGGCCCCCAGATACCGGCCCCCCACCCTATGTGAATGAGTATGGGGTACAATGTACCCCTACCCATTCACCTGTAAAATAAAAGTACCCAAAAAAAACACAACACACGAGAAAAAATATTTTATTGCACAGCTCCGGGGGTCTTCCGTCTTCGGGGGTCTTCTCGCCGGACTCCTCCACTATCTTCGTGTAGCTCTTTTGCTAGCGGAGGAGCCCGGCTTTCTTCCTCCCCGCCGCCGGCCTCTTCTCCCGACTTCGGGGGTCTTGTCCCCCTCTTCGGTTCTTCTGCCGGGCCAGCGCGCCTTCTTGTAGCTCTTTTGCAGGCGGTGGCCCGGTCTTCTGTCGCCGCTGTCGCCGTCGCCGCCTTCCGTTCTTCTTCTTCTTCTTGTTCTTGTTCTTCTTCTCCAGGAGATGTTGACACGACGCTCTCTCCGGCCGGAATGCCAGAGCCGCCCTGCGCTGCCACTTATATAGTGACAATGGGGTGGTGTCACATGGTATATGTCACATGGGTTGGTCACATGGGTTGATGTCACATGGTGACCCCGCCCCCTTACGATGTCATAGTCCCCATGTGACATCAACCCATGTGACCAACCCATGTGACATATACCATGTGACACCGCCCCATTGGCACTATATAAGTGGCAGCACAGCGCGGCTCTGGCATTCCGGCCGGAGAGAGCGACGTGTCAACATCTCCTGGAGAAGAAGAAGAAGAAGAACGGAAGGCGGCGACAGAAGACCGGGCCACCGCCTCTAAAAGAGCTAGAAGAAGGCGCGGTGGCCCGGCAGAAGAACCGAAGAGGGGGACAAGACCCCCGAAGTCGGAAGAAGAGGCCGGCGGCGGGGAGGAAGAAAGCCAGGCTCCTCCGCTAGCAAAAGAGCTACAAGAAGATAGCGGAGGAGTCCGGAGAAGACCCCCGAAGACGGAAGACCCCCGGAGCTGTGCAATAAAATATTTTATCTCGTGTGTTGTGTTTTTTTTTTTGGGTACTTTTATTTTACAGGTGAATGGGTAGGGGTACATTGTACCCCATACTCATTCACATAGGGTGGGGGGCCGGTATCCGGGGGCCCCCTTATTAAAGGGGGCTCCCGGATTCCGATAAGCCCCCCGCCCGCAGACCCCGACAACCAACGGCCAGGGTTGTCGGGAAGAGGCCCTTGTCCTCATCAACATGGGGACAAGGTGCTTTGGGGTGGGGGGGGGCCGCGCGGCCCCCCCTTCCCCAAGGCACCCCCCATGTTGAGGGCACGCAGCCTGGTACGGCTCAGGGGGGGGGCGTGCTCGCTCGCCCCCCCTTTCCTGGCCGGCCGGGTAGCGTGCTCGGACAAGGGTCTGTTGTGGACTTTGGGGGAACCCCCACGCCGATTTTTTTCGGCGTTGGGTGTCCCTTTAAGTCCATTCCAGGCGGCGGTGCCCGCGACGTCTCCTTCGCGGGCCCCGCCTACCTGTACACGCGCTCGAAATGGGCGGACTTGCCTCCGCCTTACGTGGGCGAGTCCGTTCATTTCAAAAGTTGAGCGAACTGTTTGGCAAACAGTTCGCTGAAACAGTCCGCTCAAAAAGTGCCGTGTGTGGGCAAGTCCGCTCATGCAAATTTTGAGCAGACTGTTGCGGCAACTGTTTGACGAACAAAGTTTCAGCGAACAGTCCCCGCGTGTGTACGCGGCCTAAGGGATATTTTCCCATTCTCCCCCCAATTAATTGGATTTAGTTTGGCTTCTCCATGGCCTAAAAAGCATTGTAGGCGTTCCTCTGAGATAAAACGGTTGAGGAAGGCCACTTTGAACAAAAGTGCAATTTTATAAATTTGAGTTCAAGCTAATGTTTGTTTTTAGCTAATAAAATTGCACAGTTGAGAAAGCAGCAGTTAATGCAGACCTCACATTGTGGACTTTGATTACAGGGGAAGCACATTCCCTACGGTACAGGGGGCTCATCAGTGCACATTACCTAGAGTACAGGGGGCTCATCAGTGCACATTCCCTACAGTACAGGGGGCTTGTCAGTGCACATTCCCTACAGTACAGGGGGCTCGTCAGTGCACATTCTCTACAGTACAGGGGGCTCGTCAGTGCACATTCCCTACAGTACAGGGGGCTCATAAGTGCACATTCTCTACAGTACAGGCGGCTCATAAGTGCACATTCTCTACAGTACAGGGGGCTCATAAGTGCACATTCTCTACAGTACAGGGGGCTCATAAGTGCACATTCTCTACAGTACAGGCGGCTCATAAGTGCACATTCTCTACAGTACAGGCGGCTCATAAGTGCACATTCTCTACAGTACAGGGGGCTCATAAGTGCACATTCTCTACAGTACAGGGGGCTCATAAGTGCACATTCTCTACAGTACAGGGGGCTCATAAGTACACATTCTCTACAGTACAGGGGGCTCATCAGTGCACATTCCCTACAGTACAGGCGGCTCATAAGTGCACATTCTCTACAGTACAGAGGGCTCATCAGTGCACATTCCCTATAGTACAGGGGGCTCATCAGTGCACATTCCCTACAGTACAGGGGGTTCATCAATGCACATTGCCTAAAGTACAGAGGGGTCATCAGTGCACATTCCCTACAGTACAGGGGGCTCATCAGTGCACATTGCCTAAAGTACAGGGGGCTCATAAGTGCACATTCCCTACAGTACAGGGGCTCATCTGTGCACATTGCCTAAAGTACAGGGGGGTTATCAGTGCACATTCGCTACAGTACAGGGGGCTCATCAGTGCACATTCCCTACAGTACAGGGGCTCATCAGTGCACATTGCCTAAAGTACAGAGGGGTCATCAGTGCACATTCCCTACAGTACAGGGGGCTCATCAGTGCACATTCTCTACAGTACAGGGGGCTCATCAGTGCACATTCCCTACAGTACAGGGGGCTCATCAGTGCACATTGCCTAAAGTACAGGGGCTCATCAGTGCACATTCCCTACAGTACAGAGAATCATCAGCGCACATTATCTACAGTACAGAGAATCATCAGAGCACATTCCCTACAGTACAAGGGCCCATAATTGCACATTCCCTACAGTACAGAAAATCATCAGAGCACATTCCCTACAGTACAGGGGCTCATCATTGCACATTCCCTACAGTATGGATGCTCTTCAGTGCACATTCCCTACAGTACAGGTACTCATCAGTACACATTTTCGACAGTACAGGGGGCTCGACAATACACATTCCCTACAAGTACGGAAGCTCATCAGTGCACATTCCCTACAGTGCAAGGGCTCATCAGTGCACTCCAACATTGGCAGCAGTTGCTGATTTTAGATACATTTCTCATCCATCACACTAAGGGTAAAGGATCTGCAAGATATTTAATTCCCAAGCTAAAATACTTCATTTGAACTTAAAAAAAGGCATGTTACATCTAGTTTATACAAACTTTAAAAGAAGGTGACATCAGTCTGCCCCCAAATTCATGGAAACATTATTAAACCCATGGCGCTACAAAAAAAAAAAAGCACATTTTTCATCATTAACATTTTTTTCACTCTGTAGAACGCGGTTCCTTTTCTCTGTCCCAGTAATGGTGTCCAACTCATGCCCAACATTGTGGCTTCAACGTTTTCTGCAGACAAAGAAAAATGATCCGGTGCTGCCAATCAATTTCTTGTCTTTTTACTTTTTCTCAGACAAAAAAAAAAAAAAACTTGTGGAAAAAAAAATCAATCAAACCTAGGAATGAACAAAGGTCCAACTTTTGTCTTTGTGAGTGTGAAATAAAAAAAAAAAAAAAGGCAGGACACACAATATCCTTTACATCTTCGAGCCTCTGTGAAAAAACATGACGTTCTCGCCTGAACCGCTTGGTCAGAAATCATTTTCAAACACTTCGAGATAAGGTTACAGTCCCTTTTGTTGATCTTCATCATTTTTATATCATTTTTTTTTATAGAACGAGGCTTATGTCCTCATTGCAGAAAAAGCCGGGCATTCTACTTTTCTACTTATTTTTTTCTAAGAGTTTTTTGTGTGAGTGAGACATGCATTTTTCCACTCAATACATGCCGCAAAGACTTTCAATTAAGGATGACCTTTAAGGCTTCTGCTTTTTGATTCTGGCGATGTTGAAGCTGATCTGAAATTAGTTTTTCTTTTTTTTTCTTTGTACACTTTGTTCCTTCCGCTACGTTATTAGTTTCATACAGTTGTCAGTAACGTTGCCGGTTAAATGCAACGGAAAAAACATTCTCATAATCCATAGAAGTCTTCTTAGATGTCTATTGTCAACCAGGAATATAACTTTTTCCTCTCGTTTTCTTTGTTTTGCGTTCGCCCTTTGTACGCCTGTAGGAAATCCAGTTTTAATTTGATTTTTTTGTTGAATACCCGCATCAAATTTTCTCTCCCGTGTCTTGAGACAACAGATACGAAAAACATGATTGTATGGCTATGAATAATTAGAGAATCAACTTTTTATGGGGACATTTCATGGAGCCAAAAAGCAAAAACGACAAGAAAGTGTCACTGTATTCGTTTCTCTTTGAAGGACAGGAACATTTTACGCATTTTAATTAAAGACCTGAATAATGTAAGTTGTTTCTACCGAGGGAATGACCTTTCTGTTATTAAACCTTAAGGGCATTTACCACTCAACACTTAATACATGCAGGAGCATAGTCATAGAGAATAGTTTAATCCAAGTGCTGTGTTGTACTTTTAGGGCTGCATGTAATCTAAGCTGAGCATTTTCGGACTTTTTAGGTATTTTTTATCTGAGCGTTTTTGTACATGAATGCAAGCATTTTAGAAGCATATTTTAAAGCCCATCTTCAGAAATCTTGAAAATTCCCCCTTGTGGGTCTGAGCCCACACGGCTGATTTACAGTGGATGTAAACCTCAGACATGAAATTCACTATAATGTCAAAAGTATTGCAACATCTACCTTTACACACACATGAGCTTTATGGCATCCCAGTCTTAGTCCGTAGGGTTCAATATTGAGTTGGCCCACTCTTTGCAGCTATAACAGCTTCAACTCTTCTGGGAAGGCTGTCCACAAGGCTTAGGAGTGTATCTATAGGAATTTTTGACTATTCTTCCAGAAGCGCATGCACTGATATTGGATGAGAAGGCCTGGCTAGCAGTCTCCGTTCTAATTCATCCCAAAGGTGTTCTATAGGGTTAAGGTCAGGACTCTCAAGTTCCTCCACCTCAGACTCACTCGCTCGCCCAAAGCCCATCTTCAGAAATCTTGAAAATTCTCCCTTGTGGATCTGAGCCCACACAGCTGATTTACAGTGGTTGTAAACCTCAGACATGAAATTCACTATAATTTCAAAAGTATTGCAACGTCTACCTTTACACACACATAAGCTTTATGGCATCCTAGTCTTAGTCCGTAGGGTTCAATATTGAGTTGGCCCACTCTTTGCAGCTATAACAGCTTCAACTCTTCTGGGAAGGCTGTCCACAAGGTTTAGGAGTGTGTCTATGGGAATTTTTGACTATTCTTCCAGAAACGCATTTGTGAGCACAGGCACTGATATTGGATGAGAAGGCTTGGCTAGCAGTCTCCGTTCTAATTCATCCCAAAGGTGTTCTATCGGTTAAGGTCAGGACTCTCAAGTTCCTCCACCTCAGACTCACTCGCTCGCCCAAAGCCCATCTTCAGAAATCTTGAAAATTCTCCCCTGTTGCAGGTCTGAGTCCCCACGGCTGATTTAAAGTGGTTGCAACGTCTACCTTTACACACACATGAGCTTTATGGCACCCCAGTCTTAGTCCGTAGGGTTCAATATTGAGTTGGCCCACTCTTTGCAGCTATAACAGCTTCAACTCTTCTGGGAAGGCTGTCCACAAGGCTTAGGAGTGTATCTATAGGAATTTTTGACTATTCTTCCAGAAGCGCATGCACTGATATTGGATGAGAAGGCCTGGCTAGCAGTCTCCGTTCTAATTCATCCCAAAGGTGTTCTATAGGGTTAAGGTCAGGACTCTCAAGTTCCTCCACCTCAGACTCACTCGCTCGCCCAAAGCCCATCTTCAGAAATCTTGAAAATTCTCCCTTGTGGGTCTGAGCCCACACGGCTGATTTACAGTGGTTGTAAACCTCAGACATGAAATTCACTATAATGTCAAAAATATTGCAACGTATACCTTTACACACACATGAGCTTTATGGCATCCCAGTCTTAGTCCGTAGGGTTCAATATTGAGTTGGCCCACTCTTTGCAGCTATAACAGCTTCAACTCTTCTGGGAAGGCTGTGCACAAGGCTTAGGAGTGTGTCTATGGGAATTTTTGACTATTCTTCGAGAAACGCATTTGTGAGCGCAGGCACTGATATTGGATGAGAAGGCTTGGCTAGCAGTCTCCGTTCTAATTCATCCCAAAGGTGTTCTATAGGGTTAAGGTCAGGACTCTCAAGTTCCTCCACCTCAGACTCACTCGCTCGCCCAAAGCCCATCTTCAGAAATCTTGAAAATTCTCCCTTGTGGGTCTGAGCCCACACGGCTGATTTACAGTGGTTGTAAACCTCAGACATGAAATTCACTATAATGTCAAAAATATTGCAACGTATACCTTTACACACACATGAGCTTTATGGCATCCCAGTCTTAGTCCGTAGGGTTCAATATTGAGTTGGCCCACTCTTTGCAGCTATAACAGCTTCAACTCTTCTGGGAAGGCTGTGCACAAGGCTTAGGAGTGTGTCTATGGGAATTTTTGACTATTCTTCGAGAAACGCATTTGTGAGCGCAGGCACTGATATTGGATGAGAAGGCTTGGCTAGCAGTCTCCGTTCTAATTCATCCCAAAGGTGTTCTATAGGGTTAAGGTCAGGACTCTCAAGTTCCTCCACCTCAGACTCACTCGCTCGCCCAAAGCCCATCTTCAGAAATCTTGAAAATTCTCCCCTGTTGCAGGTCTGAGCCCCCATGGATGATTTAAAGTGGTTGTAAACCTCAGACATGAAATGCACCATATTGTCAAAAGTATTGGGGCACCTGCCTTTACGCACATGAACTTTAATGGCATTCCAGTCTTAGTCCGTAGGGTTCAATATTGAGTTGGCCCACTCTTTGCAGATTTTAGGAATATTTACAGTACTTGTTATTATTATTTTCAAATAAAATTGTTTACTTTTATATATGCTGTTGTTATCTATCCCTTACTTATACTCCCACCTGCAAAATCCCCCCCAAGGGCATTCTTTTTCCACAATTTTCTATGGGATGTGGTAGGAGTCTTTTTGGGAACCAATTCTTAGGTGATTTCTCTTCTGATGTTCTTTCACTCTTTGCAGCTATAACAACTTCAACTCTTCTGGGTTGTCTACAAGGTTTAGTAATGTGTCTATGGGAATGTTTGACCATTCTTCCAGAAGTGCATTTGTGAGGTCAGGCACTGATGTTGGACACTGAGGTCAGGTTTCTGTGCAGGTCAGTCAAGTTTCTCCACCCCAAACTCGCTCATCCATGTCTTTATGGATAACTGCGGATGTTGCTTATGGTGGCAAAATAAAAAATAATCATGGTTAGAATATGCCTAACAATAAGCCTCACTGGGCATTTTTGTGGCATTGGTGCAGTAAAGGCTTCTTTTTGGCAACTCGACCATGCAGCTTATTTTTGTTCAAGTATCATCATTTTGTGCTCCTTGAAACAACCACATCTTCTTTTTCCAGGGAATACTGTATTTCTCCTGAGGTTGCTTGGGCTTTTCTTTGTATCCCGTACAATTCCTTAGGCAGTTGTGGTTGGAATCTTTCTTGGTCTACCTGACCTTGGTTTGGTAGCAGAAGATCCCAGAATTTTCCACTTCTTAATAAATGATTGGACAGTACTTACTGGTAATTTAAGGCTTTGGATATCTGTTTATATCCTTTTCCATCTTTATAAAGTCCCATTACCTTGTTATACAGGTAGTTTGACTTTTTTTTTGTTTGCTCCCCATGGTTTACTATCTAGACTGCTTAGTACATTCACGTGAGAGCTAACAAACTCATTGACAATTATAGACTCTAATTGCAATTTAAGAAGCCACAGATGTGGGCAATTACCCTTTAATTGCCATTTTAACCTGTGTGTCACCTTGTATGTCTGTACCAAGGCCAAACATTCCAAGGTATGGGTCATTTCGGTGATTTCTGTTATCCTTATGATTTAAAAAGGAACCAAATATGTGATAATAAATGACTTCATATGATCACTATCCTTAAAGCGGGAGTCCACCGGGACTCCGCGTTTTTTTTTTTTTTTAAAAGCCAGCAGCTACAAATACTGCAGCTGCTGACTTTTAAATAGTGACACTTACCTGTCCAGCGCGCCCGCGATGTCGGCACCCGAAGCCGATCGCTCGCTCGTCTGGCGGGTCCTGCCGCCGCCATCTTGGGTATGGGAATCAGGAAATGGAGCCTTTCGGCTTCATTTCCCGGTTCCCTACTGCGCATGCGCGAGCCACGCGGCGCAATCCGGACGGTCCCCGCTGCCTCTGGGAGCTGTGTGTTTCCCAGCAGGCAGCGGGGCACTTGCTGAAGGGGGCGGGCGCTTGCGGAAAGGGGCGTAACGTACGCCCCTTTCCGCAGAGAACTAGCCCGGAAGTGGGTGCAGTTACCTGGATTATCCAGGTAACTGCACCCCCCTCCCCCCTGAAAGGTGCCGATTGTGGCACCGGAGGGGGGGGATTCCGATGAGCGGAGGTCCATTTTAGGGTGGACCTCCGCTTTAAATGAAATACAGTTTGGCATGATCAGTCATATTTTCAGTATTAATGCCAAAATGTTATTATTTCTGCAGACTTTTGAGCACAACTGTAAATGTAAAGCACTGTGTAAACTGATGGTGTTATATAAGTGCCTGTAATAAAATAAATCTAAAAGGGCTGCACATACCAATTGGTATACAAAGGATTGTCTCAGACTTACAAGAGGAAATGGTCATTGCAACCTCTTTGCCAATCAATGCTCTCACTATTGACTACTGGGGTCTGCAAAGTGCAGGTTGCAAGCTGGGCACCAGGACCCTATGCACCTCTTGGACCCATCTTTGTTAGGTGTCCCAATAGCGGCACACCTGCCTCTAGGGCCCGGCCTTTTGGCTAGGACCAGAGGAATTTTTTATTCCTGGCCGGAGGGCCTGGCCATTGTATTACACAATGGTCACCTTTTCACTCTCCTCTTCACTATCCCTTTCCTCACTATTTATTTATTTTATTTGTGTTTGTGTGTCATGTTTGTCACTTTCACATTTTTAATGAGTAGGGTGTCGGTCCTCGGACCAATCCTGAAAGTCTTGTGGGAGGGCGGACATAGGCCTTCTGGCTTGGTCCAACCTCCATTGGGGCGCCTACCTTCGGGGGAAGCCCCATAATACCTAGTACCTAGGAGGTTCTGTTTTGGCAGTCCTCCCGGGGAAAGGCAGTCGTCTGGCTTTGGCTAGATGACCACTAGATGAGTCTGGTACCTCAGTCCCTGTCAGGAGCCTAACGCCCCGGGGGATCAGGGTATGGTCCTTCCTAGGGAGGACATCAGACACCCGTCTGCACTTTTTAGTGTGTCACTCTTGATGTGTGTGCACTTTTTTTATGCACCGGGTGGAAGTTTTTTGGGTGTGTTTGCACGCCATGGGCTTTTTCAATCGAAAAATAGCTTTGGTATAAATGCTGTCAGTTTATTTAAGCCACTTTATAAAGGCTGCAAACAGAACAGCCCCCTCTTCCTTGGACACCATACAACTCTCATTACATGTATAATTCCGTAAGTTACCAGGGAATGTAACAGAGAGTGTGAAAACTGTATTTAATCCATTCCAATTGAAAAGATTTGGCAGCCACCTACCTTAGCAAAGCAAAGGAGCCTTGGGAAAGGAATTGGGTTTTTTTTTTGGTTTTTTTAACCAGTTCCCAATGTGCCAAGTATGACTGCCAAATGTCTAAATTAGACTAGAATAAATATGTTTATGTGCATTCACCTTTCTGCTTCCTGGTGGTTCTCTCGATAATTCCAACTTATCACAAAAGAGTTCTCTGTCATCCAAAGAAGACATTGACTTTTTCAATTAGTTTTTTAATGCATATCTTCTTGCCACTTGTACCCTCTGCTGCTGGAGTCAGGGAAAATAGCGTGTTGGTTTTTGGCACCAGTAGAGTTGGGTTGTTGGCTTTCAGTGCAAACCTAGCTTCAGTAGAGGGCAATGTTGGCCAGGCCTTTTCTGGCACTTTTTGTTTAACTATCAGTTTTTTTTGCTAGAAGATGTCTTGAAACACCCAAACATTATATATCTATATATATATCTATATATATATCTATATATATATAGATATACATATAGATATATATATATATATCTATATATATATATATATATATATATACCGTATATACTCGAGTATAGGCCGACCCGAATATAAGCCGAGGCCCCCAATTTACCCCCAAAAAACTGGAAAACTTATTGACTCGTGTATAAGCCGAGGGTGAGACATGGCTGTCCATCCCTGTGTGTCCGTCCATCCCTGTGTGTGTGTCCGTCCATCCATCCCTGTGTGTGTGTCCATCCATCCATCCATCCATCCCTGTGTGTCCGTCCATCCATCCCTGTGTGTGTATCCATCCATCCCTGTGTGTGTGTGTGTGTGTGTGTGTGTGTGTGTGTGTGTGTGTGTGTGTGTGTGTGTGTATTCATCCATCCATCCATCCCTGTGTGTGTGTGTGTGTGTGTGTGTGTGTATCCATCCATCCATCCATCCATCCCTGTGTGTGTGTGTGTGTGTGTGTGTGTGTGTGTGTGTGTGTGTGTGTGTGTGTGTGTGTGTGTCCGTGCAGCCTTGTGTGTGTGTCCAGCCTACCTGTGTCCCAAGCCTCCGTCCCGAGCCGCCGTCGTCCCGAGCCTCCTCTGTCCCGTGCCTCCTCTGTCCCGTGCCTTCCGGTGTCCCGTGCCTCCTCTGTCCCGTGCCTCCTCCGTCCCGTGTCGTGCCGATGGATCGCCGCTCTTCTCGGCGGCCATTCTACGATTCAAAAGCTGCGCCTCCGTCCTCCGCCTGTGATAGGCGGAACACTCAATTTCCCAGCAGCCTGTGTTCCGCCTATCACGGACATCCTCTCATACTCGTCCGTAGTATGAGAATGAACGGATGTCCGTGATAGGCGGAACACTGACTGCTGGGAAATTCAGTGTTCCGCCTATCACAGGCGGAGGCGGAGAAGGAGGCGCGGCTTTTGAATTTTAATGTCCGCCGTCTGTCTGCTCGATACGCTGATCGAGCAGTCAGACAGCGGTGACTCGAGTATAAGCCGAGGGGGCACTTTCAGCCTCAAAAAAGAGGCTGAAAATCTCGGCTTATACTCGAGTATATACGGTATATATATATATATTTTTTTTTTTTTTTAAGTAAAAACCCTAGAGAATAAATTGATGGGTTTTTCAAGTTTTTATGTCACAAAATATAATGGAATTTTTGGGGAAAAAGTAACATTTTTTTAATTTTAAAAACCCCACAATACATAACCCAATTTTTGGTAAAATATAAAAGATGATGTTACGCTGAGTAAATAGGTACCAAACATGGCACGCTTTAAAATCACGCACGCCTTTGCAACGGCCACAAACGATGTACATTTTACTATCCATAGGTGGCACTTTAAAAGCCTTTATAGGTTACCACTTTAGATTTACACAGGAGTTCTGCTAGAATTACTGCCCATGATCTAACTTTTGCAGTGATAGCTCACCTGTGGGACAATCGCTGTTTGCGTGCATACAGGACCGACACTTGCATTCACTTTTGCATGCGAGCATGGGGGGGGGGGGGCGAGACCTTTTTTAAAAAAAAAGTTTTTTATTATCTATTTATTTATTTTATTTTTACATTTGATGGGCACTGGTAAGGCTGAATTGGATGGGTGCTGGTGAGGCTGCATTTGATGGGCGCTGGTAGGCTGTATTGATGGACGCTGTTGAGGCTGAATTTGATGGGCGCTGGTGAGGCTGCATTGATGGGCGCTGGTGAGGCTGGATTTGATGGGTGCTGGTGAGGCTGAATTTGATGGGCGCTGGTGAGGCTGCATTGATGGGCACTAGTGAGGCTGAATTTGATGGGTGCTAGTGAGGCTGCATTTGATGGGCTCTGGTGAGGCTGCATTTGACGGGCACTGGTGAGGCCTCATTTGATGGGTGCTGGTGAGGCTGCATTTGATGGGCGCTGGTGGGGCTGCATTGATGGGCACTGGTGAGGCTGAATTTGATGGGTGCTGGTGAGGCTGCATTGATGGGTGCTGACAAAGACAGAAGGAGAGCAGTGCCATCTAAGTGCAGCATTATTAAGACATGTTATTCCATAAAAGACAAATGGTAACTCACAATTGTCTGTTATGGAATAAAATGTCTTAATAATGCTGCACTTAGATGGTAAAGCTCTGCTTCCGTCTTTGCCTTCCACAGAGTTACTTCTAGCCTGTCACGAGCTGGCAGCCATCCACGGTCAGCTTATCTAAGAACACTTTAACTGTCCTTGGGCCATATATGTAACCCTCCACGTGAACCTGATGTGAAAAAGTTCTAATTACCCACTCTCTCTCTATTCAGCTGATCGAGCGCACATGATCCAATGTACTTTCCATTGATGGGTGCTAGTGAGGCTGAATTTGATGGGCACTGGTGAGGCTGAATTTGATGGGTGCTGGTGAGGCTGCATTGATGGGCACTGACAAAGACAGAAGGGGAGCAGTGCCATCTAAGTGCAGCATTATTAAGACATTTTATTCCATAAAAGACAAATGGTAACTCACAATTGTCTTTTATGGAATAAAATGTCTTAATAATGCTGCACTTAGATGGTAAAGCTCACCTTCTGTCTTTGCCTTCCACAGAGTTACTTCTAGCCTGTCACGAGCTGGCAGCCATCCACGGTCAGCTTATCTAAGAACACTTAGACTGTCCTTGGGCCACATGTGAAAGAGAGTTCTAATTACCCACTCTCTCTTTATTCAGCTGATCTAGCGCACATGATCAAATGTACTTTCCATTGATGGGTGCTGGTAGGCTGTATTTGATGGGCGCTGGTGAGGCTGCCTTTGATGGGTGCAAGTGAGGCTGCATTTGATGGGCGCAAGTGAGGCTGCATTGATGGGCGCATGTGAGGCTGCATTGATGGGTGCAAGTGAGGCTGCATTTATGGGCGCAAGTGAGGCTGCATTTGATGGGTGCAGGTGAGGCTGCATTTGATGGGCACAAGTGAGGCTGCATTTGATGGGCGCAGGTGAGGCTGCATTTGATGTGCGCAAGTGAGGCTGCATATGATAGGTGCAGGTGAGGCTGCATTTGATGGGCGCAAGTAAGGTTGCATTTGATGGGTGCAGGTGAGGCTGTGGTTGATGGGCGCAAGTGAGGCTGCATTTGATGGATGCAGGTGAGGCTGCATTTGATGGGCGCAAGTGAGCCTTCATTTGATGGGTGCAAGTGAGGCTGCATCGATGGGCGCAAGTGAGGCTGCATTTGATGGGTGCAGGTGAGGCTGCATTTGATGGGCGCAAGTGAGGCTGCATTTGATGGGCGCAAGTGAGGCTGCATTTGATGGGCACAAGTGAGGCTGCATTTGATGGGCGCTTCATTAAAAAGGTATACATGGGCAGGGCAAAGGGGGTGTAGTCATGGGTGGAGCCGCTGGGGGCAAAATTAGGTTTTGCCCTGGGTGTCAAAATTCCTTGCACCAGCCCTGAATGACAGCTGCCATGTTTGGACCGGGGCCCAAGCTCATCACTATGTGGGAGAAACCCCAGATCCTGTGCTCCCTATCTAAACCTCCGTAGCTTTGACTGTGAGTTGCACTTGAAAAAAGAAGAACATACATGACATTTGTATTATTATCCATTTTTAAGTATTTATTTTTAAAGTTATTAAGCATTGTAAAGCTGAACAGCAAGCGCCACACCACCATCACCACATTTCTTATTAATTTGTTATTTATTCCCATTGAATAAGCACAGTACAACAAAAACAATCTATGACGAAAAAAAAAAATTCAAAATATTGATGCCTTTTCTTCACAGTCTGCATTATTTTGTGAGTCATGTGGCTGTCTGCTGGAACCCGAATCTCTTTTGTACCTGCAGGTGTTTGTGTTCTGCGTCTGACTGATGGCTCTGTGACTTCATGCTGCTTTCTGCCAATGAACAAAGATAGAAACAAAAACACAGGTGGCAGAAGTTATTACTATAATGGAGTTAGCAAAATAAAATGCAGTTCTCCTGTAAAAGAAAAAAAAAAAAAAAGCTATAATCAATTGCCACTGAGCACATCCTCTGTGTAATTTTCTGAATTTATTATTTTTTTGCCTTTAAGTAATGTAACTTTCCAGTTTGTATATTAGAAATAAACAACTAAAGGGTCTTGCGAGCTACTGAACTGGTGTACAAAATCTAAAATGACAAAATTTCCAGCTGCTGACGCTGTTCACAGTCCCATAAATTGTGTGAAATAAATCTTAAAATACAAAGCGCCGCGCTAAAATATAAACCCAAAATAAAATCCAAATATGTGCTACAAAGATGCATATAGTATACAAGCAATATTGTGCAACAGTGGTCATACAAACAACACAAACTATAAATGTAACTTATACAGTGAATTAGATACTAAAATCCTATCTATTGTTCATGCAAAAATATTGTGCCTGTAAAACAACAATACAAATGATAGCTTAAGAATAATATAAATATAAATTCTAAAGTCCCATGTGCATAATATGTGCTCTAATTCCCATCATAAATAAGTCCAGATATGTATAAGTTTCCAGTTTGTATATGTTTGCTGTACCATGTTTTTATTACTGTATATAATACACAGTATCTCACAAAAGTGAGTACACCCCTTATATATTTTCTTCTATCTTTTC
Source organism: Lithobates pipiens (assembly GCF_037356315.1). NCBI lineage: Eukaryota > Metazoa > Chordata > Amphibia > Anura > Ranidae > Lithobates > Lithobates pipiens. The sequence continues at coordinate 307,150,416 of NW_027507785.1, forward strand.
ATGTGACAACACTGAAGAAATGACACTTGTCTACAATGTAAAGTAGTGAGTGTACAGCTTGTATAATTGTGTACATTTGCTGTCCCCTCAAAATCTCAAAATAACTCAACACACAGCCATTAATGTCAACAAAAAGTGAGTACACCCCTAAGTGAAAATGTCCAAATTGGGCCCAAAGTGTCAATATTTTGTGTGGCCACCATTATTTTCCAGCACTGCCTTAACCTTCTTGGGCATGGAGGTCACCAGAGCTTCACAGGTTGCCACTGAAGTCTCTTCCACTCCTCCATGATGACATCACAGAGCTGGTGGATGTTAGAGACCTTGCGCTCCTCCACCTTCTATTTGAGGATGTCCCACAGATGCTCAATAGGGTTTAGGTCTGGAGACATGCTTGGCCAGTCCATCACCTTTACACTCAGCTTCTTTAGCAAGGCAGTGGTCATTTTGGAGGTGTGTTTGGGGTCGTTTTATCATGTTGGAATACTGCCCTGCAGCCCAGTCTCCAAAGGGAGGGGATCATGCTCTTCTTCAGTATGTCACAGTACATGTTGGCATTCATGGTTCCCTCAATGAACTGTATCTCCCCAGTGCCGGCATCCCCAGACCATGACACTCCCACCACCATGCTTGACTGTAGGCAAGACGCACTTGCCTTTGTACTCCTCACCTGGTTGCCCCCACACACACTTGTCACCATCTGAACCAAATAAGTTTATCTTGGTCTCATCAGACCACAGGACATGGTTCCAGTAATCCATGTCCTTAGTCTGCTTGTCTTCAGCAAACTGTTTGCGGCTTTCTTGTGCATCATCTTTAGAAGGACGACAGCCATGCAGACCAAAGCACACAAAGAGCCAATGAGATGAGCTGCAGTGCTCATGTGCTAATAATAAACATAGGAGGAGGAGAATTTAGGGAGATGATTTCATTAGTCTTCTGATTTTATTTTATTTTTTTATGTAAGTTGTGTAAGGTCCTGAATTTGACTCTGTATCAGCCTCTCGGTCCCTGTAGAGCAGAGCGCAGCCTGGGAGAGGGATAAGCAGTACAAAACGCCAATCAAGTGTGCTGCAGTGCTCTGGTGCTAACAAGGATCATGCTAAGAGAAGTAGAGAACAGAGTGACAGAGAAAATAAATCATCTGTCAGCTGCTTCTCCATTCACTGTTCAGTCATGGGTTGGGGGAGGGTTAAGACCTGTAACTCTTAAAGCCCCATACACACTATCAGATTTTCTGCTGAGTTTTTCCCTTCAGATTTACTAAAACTATGTAGTGGAAGGGCCTGCCTGATTGCATACAAATTGAAACTCCTAAGGTTTGATCTCATATTATATAGTTTTGTTAAATCTTAAAGAAAAACTCTGATTGTGTTTATGGGGCTTTACTGCATCAGCGAAAAAATCAGGTGTCCTTCCCTACCAGAGAGGGGCTGTGTGACATGGCAGAGCTGTGTAAATCCCAGATCTGGATGGACAGAAATCCTTTGCAGGTAAACAATCCCTGGTGTTAAGCTTCACAACATTTTGTAATAAAGGATATTTTTTTATGCTTGGTGCCAGCTACTGATTCTATGGACTGGTTTTGGAGTGTGCCCTGTTGCTTGGAGGTGGAAATTGCCATTTTTTTTTCACATTCTTTTTATTGGCTTTAGACTCATTTGCAATACATTCTTTCTGTTTGTACAGATGTACAAAATCAATTACAGATTTTCCTTTTTCATTTAAAAAAAAGACAGAGTGAGCAGAAATGACTTTTGTAGTGACAATGTTTTGACATTCCTTTCTTAGTTGTTTTATAAGTATATTTCTCAACAATGGTAATACATTAACTTTTCATGTCCTCATTTCAACATCCATAAGGCCCCATTCCCACCTGAGCGTTTTGTAGCTGGAAGCCTGAAGCTACAAAACGCTGGAGGGGAAAAAATCTATTATTCTCTATGGAGATTGTTCACATCTCCACCCCAAAACGCCTGAAGCCAGAAGCTCCAAAATGCCTGAAGCTCAAACAAGTTCTGGAACTTTTTTTTTTTTTTTGGCAGATTTGGGCATTTTTCTGCTTTTTGCATTGGGGACATTTTGACTTGTACAAAATCGCGTCAAAACGCATCAAAATCACGGCAAAATTGCAGTAATATCGTGCGGTTTTCTGAAAACGCTACGGTCAGGTGTGAATGGGGCCTAAGGCTCAATTTGTAAAAATTTAACACAAGGGTAAGAATAATTATTTTAGCCTGATGAATAAAATGTTTACATTTCACAGGCTCTCAGCTAAAAATAACTGTCACTTTCTGAAAATGAGAATTTCTACCCTTGTGTGTTAGCTTTGTGAATTGAGCTATGTATTCAATTTTATAAAAAAACTGGGGAAAACTATTTTTTTTCTGTGTTATATGAATAGAATGAGAAAAAAAATGAACAATGGTAATCCGGTATATAGTAGCTTTTCACAGTCTTATTTGTACATCCTTAAAGGGTTTGTAACCCTAAATTAAAAAAAAAAAAAAATTGGATCCTGTTACTTTAAAGCATGTTATACAGCATGGTGCTTGTGCTGTGTAATTTGGCCCCCTGTAACATCTAAAAAATCTGTCTGATCCTGCCTGGCTATGCCCTCCCCCCTGTACACTGACCACGGTATATCAGGGCTGCTGAGCCCTGACACTGTGGTCAGTTTATGTGCCTCCATCATCTGCAACTCTGTTCTCTGCTCTCGTGTGTCCTCCTCTGTCCTCCTCCCCCCTCCCTGCCTGTCAGCTAGTGACAGTGCCCCCCCCCCCCCACCCTTCATGCTGCTGAAATAACATTGTAAATTACATACAATCCCCTCTATTACAAAGCATCCTATGCTGTAGTGTCTGTTCTTTGTAAAAGATATGCCTGTTTCTACCTGAATTTACAGTGACACTCACCGCTCACGTGACACCTCGCTGCTCCCCTCATACCTGGGCTGATGTCTCGGCTTCCCCTCCTCTCTTTCCCTCCTCCTGACTGACGTCAGCAGGGGATTCTCGGCCCCTCTCGCTATAGCTGTTAGATCGGGAGAGGAAGCAGCGAAGAGTCACGTGAGAATCGAGCGGCGTTATGAATTCACGTAGAAATGGGCATTTGTTTTACAAATCAAAATACACCGCAGCATAGGACTCTTTCTTACAGAGGGGATTGCATGTACTTTATACAATGGCTTTAACAAATTACTTTAAGGCTCAAATTTGTAAAGTTTTAACTCAAGGATATGACAAATTATTTTAGCCCGGTAAGTGAATTTTTTAAAATCAGCTAAAAATAATTGTCACTTTCTGAAAATAAGAATCTTTACCGTGGTGCGTTAGCTTTGTGAACTAAATTATGTATCCAATTTTATAAAAGAGAGAGGGGGAAAAAATATCATTTAAACTGTGTTATACAAAGAGAAAAAAAAAACGAACAATGGTTATATGGTACGCAGTACCATTTCACATCCTTATTTATTTATCCCTAAAAGAGTAACTAAAACATCCTATTGTTTTCAGCCAAGGAAGCTGCCATCTTAGCCTCTGTTTGATCTTTACTGGCCAAGATGCTGCACATGTGATCATTTATGACTCCAGCCATTGGATGGTTTGACAGTTTGGTTGAGAGCACAAGCAAATGGAAGTTACATTCCCGACGTGCCAGATTGTAACTGTTTTTTAAACTGTAATGCTTCATACACATGACCGGACTTTCTGGCAGACTAGGCATGACGATCTTCCCGACGGACTTTTGGCGGAGGTCGGAACAAGCGGATTTGGCCACACACGAACAGACTAAGTCCATTCGAAAGTCCATTTGTTTTGAATGTGATGACGTAAACGGGACTAAACAAGGGTGTTCAATAGCCAGTAGCCAATAGCTGCCCTTGCGTCGTATTTGGTGCGTCGGACCAGCACACAGATGAACGGTTTTCTCGATTTTAGTCCGTCGGCATTGAGTCCGTCAGGTAGATTTGAAACATGTTCTATTTCTAGGTCCGTCTGATTTTCTTTTTGAAAATCGATTGGACTAGCCCACACATGGTCGGATTGTCCGACGGACTAATCCCTTCGGACCTAGTCTGCCGGAAAGTCCGGTCGTGTGTACGGGGCATTACAGTGATAGGTTTAGTTCCACTTTAAAGCAGAAGTAAACCCGTCAATTTATTTATGTTCTACCAATCACATTGGCTGTGCTCTCAATCAAACTGTGAAACTATCCAATGGTTGGTGTCATAACAGATCACATGTGCAACCGAGGCTTGGATCCAGCCAATGGCGAGGGCTGTAACGCGGCACCGTGCGTGATGACATCACTGATGGCTTGCAATGGCGTTTAGGAGCATGCGCACTGGTAGATGAGACACAGGGCGCCCTACTTTGTCAAGCTTGGGAAGCCGCCGGTAATGGAGAGCAGGAGAATGGGAGGCTGCCGAGCAGGGGGAAGCCGCCGGTGATGGAGGTAGGAGAACGGGATGCCGCCGAGCAGGGGAAAGCTGCCGCTGATGGGGTAAGTGCTATCGACCGACGGGGGGGGGGGGGGGGCTGACATACCGTTTGCTGCCCCCCCCCAATAAAAATTTCCACCAGCCGCCACTGACTATGAGTGAGCAGGAACCCTTCTTGTGTGAAGGCACAAAGCAAACATAGCTTTTGCTTGGAAACTCTTTAAATCTGCACATATGTTTAATTAGTCATGGCCAATTAATTCTCCAAATAATATTGTGGTTTTGTTTTGATAAGTATTATTATTCATAGCAGATTTTATATGCATCTTTGTAATCTAAGCACAGCCTTGATTATAGGAAGATGATGGTAATTGATTTAGACTACTGTATACAGCATACTGTGAATTAAAAACATTGATTTTGCACCTGTGAACATTCATACAAACCAAAACATGAATACATTGGGGGGGATAAAAATGAATCGCTCAATCAAGAAAAAAAAAAAATCAAAATTGTTTGTTGGATGTATTGAATTACTTTTGCCAGGTGACCTTGTTTTCAAACACTTGGCAGCTTTTTAAAGTTCTGATTTTGAACTTTGAGGCAGTTGAGGTAAATATGTGTGTTTTGAAGGATAATGGCCATAAAAACGTAAAAAAAAAAAAAAAAGTTAATTTGGACAAAATAAAATATATATTTTCTCTGATATGTTTCTAGATCTGCAAGAAATACCTGTTAAAAAGAAAAAAAGAAAAAACTGAAGCAAACTTGATGTAAAGGAGATGAAATCTCAGCTAAAGTTACCTTCAGATCTCTTTGTAGAAGTCTAGCTTGGCCCACAACTTATTTTCTCCATAAATCCATTCAGGGGCGGACTGACCATTCGGGCACTCGGGCACTGCCCGAGGGCCCTATGCCACTAAAGGGCCTCATCAGGATTGCCAGCCTCAATAAAACCAGGGACAGTATGTAAAAATCTGTGTTTATTTAAAAATCCCAAAATTATAGCTGCCCCGCCTCTCCAGTACCTTTTCAGTGTGCGAATGTGTATTCTGTGTGTGTGTACTGTGTGTGTGTATAGTGTGTGTCTGTGTGTGTGTATACTGTGTGGCCCCATAATCTCCTATTGCCTGGGGGCCCCATAATCTCCTATTGCCCGGGGGCCCCATAATCTACTATTGCCCAGGGGCCCCATGAGTTGTCAGTCCGCCCCTGAGTCCATTTATTGTAAGGAAGGGGGCAGGGATAAACTTTACTTTTACAGGAAAAGTGGGGAACTGCATGTATCACGCCCTTACCTGCAGGTTCAAGTGTACTCTTTAACTCACAGGGCACACATCCTTATTTTTCCAGTTATTGGGGTGTCAGAGACCCAAAAAAGCTATACCTCTGGGCTCACGCTGACACAGCTCCGGAACTTTAACTTTCAGAGACCTCTCTAATCCTGGTGGCTACAGGCCGCTGCTCCTGAGCCCCACTGCGACATCAGGGTCATTGGGGCACCATGGCCCTCAGCCCAGGAGAAAATCAGAATGCACCACCACCATTACCATGCCAACTACTGTATTCATACACTGAGCCCAATCATCTATCCTTACTTCCAGACAACCACTGAACCTGTCTGCGCAAAACCATTACTTTAACTTCCAAAATTTAAATTTCACATTATCTTGCACTTTAACTTCTTGCTCAAAGAAATAACTTCTTGATATACAGTATACTTCTGACCTTTTGGCACAATTTAGCAAACCCTGCGGAAATCCATTGCCTACTGTAGAGGGGTTGCGCAGCTTTCTCTCCTAATTAAGGTCCAAGTTCAAATACATTTAGTTAATATTTGTAGATGTGTATAAGCTAATTCTGTTGTATAGATAATATATGCAAGGAAAAAGAGAGAGAAAAAATTTTGATATGGTTTTAGATATAAGTGTAGCGCACTACTCCCTTGGGAGCTGCAAAGTGTGTTCTTTACCTTTGTGTTAACTTGTTCTGTTCCTCCCATGCAAGAATTCACAAGCAGCAGACAGTCTTTTGCAAAACATTATGAAGCTTTATTGCTTAAAACTTTAGTGATGATCCAATGAAATAGAAGATATGAGTTGCCTCAAATAATCTAGTTCCTAGTTCTGATACTCTAAGCTTTCCTTTGATGAACCGACCAACACCCCTCTGAAAGATGCTGTGGGTTATGGATATTAAAAGTCCCAGGCCTCGCCGCCTACCTTGACTCCTGCAATCCGCCCAGTGTCAGTTCTGGAAAGTGTCTTTGACGGATAAGCCCCGCTGGGTTGCACTCCTTTTGCTTTCTCCCATCGACAGTCCATGATTGCCACAGAAGGTCAATCCCAGTTTCCTCCATCTGTTTTTCACCTACTTCCTCCTCCGCATTGTCTGGTACATCTCAGGCTAGGATGCCCGATTTTCTCCTCCAGATTACCTAGCGACTGTATGGGTTATCCAGCACTGAGGTCTCTGAACCCTCAGGCCTTCAAACCCGCTCCTGCTATCCAGCACTGAGGTCTCTGAACCCTCAGGCCTTCAAACCCACTCCTGCTATCCAGCACTGAGGTCTCTGAATCCTCAGGCCTTCAAACCCGCTCCTGCTATCCAGCATTGAGGTCTCTGAACCCTCAGGCCTTCAAACCCGCTCCTGCTATCCAGCACTGAGGTCTCTGAATCCTCAGGCCTTCAAACCCGCTCCTGCTATCCAGCACTGAGGTCTCTGAACCCTCAGGCCTTCAAAACCCGCTCCTGCTATCCAGCACTGAGGTCTCTGAACCCCCAGGCCTTCAAACCCGCTCCTGCGATCCAGCACTGAGGTCTCTGAACCCTCAGGCCTTCAAACCCGCTCCTGCTATCCAGCATTGAGGTCTCTGAATCCTCAGGCCTTCAAACCCGCTCCTGCTATCCAGCATTGAGGTCTCTGAACCCTTAGGCCTTCAAACCCGCTCCTGCTATCCAGCACTGAGGTCTCTGAACCCTCAGGCCTTCAAACCCGCTCCTGCTATCCAGCACTGAGGTCTCTGAACCCCCAGGCCTTCAAGCCTGCTCCCACTGCATACTACATCTCTACTGCTTCTCCTCCTCCCAGGAACTCCCAGGAAGCATGTGACCTCCAGCTTATATGCGAGTCCTGCCCCTGCCAACACAAATTAATGATTGGTCCAGAGCTCTCCATACTAGCTGCCTGCCACTCCAGTCCCAAATCCTGCCTCCCTTCCAGAACATTTCCACTGGAAAGTAAAGGGGATCTCTCTGAGCCAGAGTGTAGGTGGCCACACCCCCCTCCCACCTCCCAAAACAAACAACCAGGCCTAAAAAGTGTAAGGCCCTGGCCAAATTTACCTATCACTATGTACAGAAAACCTATTTAGCACGCACCAAAATGGGTGGGCGCTTCATAAGGAAATTATGTATTAGTTTAATAAGGAGATAAGTATTATATTTTTCAACAAGAATGTATAACTGGTCTGTAAATGATGAAAGTCTATAATAAAGAAATATAAAAAAAAAAAAAGGTCCAAGTTCACCAGGTCAGGCTCCCCAAGGGGAATACTCCTCTCCCCTTGAAGGGAGAGCTTAACTCTTGAGCTCCTCGCATAGTCCCTTAGCTATGGATCTCTCCCCACAAACTAAAGTCCTCTTCTACTGGGTTCCATCCGATGACAAAACCACCACTGACTCCCCTATTGCTACCTTTATACTTTCCTGACTAAGGGGGTCTGAAAGGCATGGTCAGCTTCCAGCTTGGGATGTACATTAAAAAGTCCCTACCTACATATAACTTACACCTTTAGCTCTGAATCCACTGGTTGTATTGATGTGAGCTTTAATTTGCTTATGACTTTTTTAATAAAATGCCTTTTTTGAATTCCTTGGCAGTGAGACAGATTTTCTTAAAATATAAAAATGCCTTAAAATGTGTCCCTAACCCAGTGGTCTCCAAACTGTGGCCCCGGGGGCCAGATGCAGCCCTTTGCTTGCCTTTGGGCACCATCAATGGGGCACCATTCCTTCCACTGACACCAATGATGGGCCACTATTCCTTCTCCTGATATCAATGATTTTCACTATTCCTCCTCCTAATACAGGGTACTGTTCTTCAGACTGACAATGTTGCACTATTCCTTTCATTCACAATAATGAATTTGACCATTCAGCTGTTGGGCTTCACACTTTCCACGGTACACACAGGAGGAGAGGGGCGAGAGGAGAAAGAGCAGATCGGCTCTCCCCTCTCCCATCCATGGGAGGGAGGGGGAACTGTCAGTGCAGGCTCTGGGCTGTATGAGAGAGATGCCTTCAGCTCAGAGTCCTGCTGAGGAGGCACTAGTAGGCTGCACAGATGGGCACTGATAGGTGGCATTGATGAAAACTGCTAGTTGGCGCTGATAGGCAGCACTGATGGGCGCTGATGAACACTGATAGGTGGCACTGATAGTCTGCACTGATGGGCACTTATAGGCATCATTGGTGAGCATTGATAAGCAGCACTGATAGGCGACACTCATGGGTACTAATAGGTGGCATTAATGAGCACTGATTGGTGGCACTGATGGGCAATGATAGGTGGTACTGATGGGCACTGATAGGCAGCACTAATAGGCTGCACTGATGGGGCTGCACTGATTGCAAGGGCACTGATAATCAGTGCCCTCATATTTATGAACTTTTTTCTCTTTATAGAAGACAAGAATGGCATCCCTACTTTATGTATATGGTTAAATCTAAACTCTAGGCAGATTTAAAATTATATATAATTACAAGTAAAAAATGTGTTTGGTATGTTAATGCTGAACTCCTGGAATTATTTGTATTGCATACTTACGGTGGTCCAGCTTGGTGCAATGTAAGTAGGCATATCTCATGGGCTGCTTAGGAAGCAGGAAATCACTGTAGGAGTTGGCGCTACTACAGTGATATACATGATCTTTCGGGTTGTGCTTGGAATCCATGCAAAAAGCCTTTTCATCTGCGGACCAAACACAGGGGGGTCACTTGTTTAGTGCCACCGCCATTCATTTTTTTCATTGCTTACAAAGCATGCTATGATTGGACAAGGTGGAGATTGGGACCATTGTGCCCCACCTCATCCACTTAGAGAAGTATTGTGCTGCACTAACTGAGATGGAGCAAAACAAGGTCACTAACCTAGCTAAGCTGCCTTGCAGTCATTTCTAGATCAGAAAAGGGGATAAACAAATTATAAACAATTTGGCAGTTAAGTTAATTAGCATAAATTTATTTCAATGTTGCAATTAAACTGTGGAACAGTGGAACCTTGAATTACGAACATAATCCATTCCAGGAGAATGCTTGTAATCCAAAGCACTCGCATATCAAAGCGAGTTTCCCCATAGAACTCAATGGAAACAAAGATAAATTGTTCCGAATTTACTTCTATTGCATACAGTACCGTATGTGGCCAGAGGTGGGGGGGGGCGCCAGAGAGCCTTGAAAATACTCGGGGACAGCTCGGCTGAACTCAGAAATGCTCGGAAACACTCGCGAACTGAGTATTTCCGAGTTATTCAGTGTATTTCCGTATGGCTCCGAACCGTTCCGAGTATCACTGGTACCCCCGCACCTCTGGCCAAATGCGGTACTGCACACCACATTAAACTTGAATTCTGCTCGTTTTGCAAGACAACACTCGCAACCCGAGTCAGGATTTTTTTTAAAAAGTCGATTGTCTTTTAAAACTCTCGTTAACCGTGTCACTCGTTAACCAAGGTTCCACTGTATCTATAAGCAAGTGTTACCATAACACTAAGACCTGCTGGAATGGATACATAAAAAGTAATGCCTTGTTCACACGGTTGGAAATTCAGATGGTAAAGGTCCGATCGGATCATATTGTCGGATAATCCAATCGTGTGTGGGCTCTATCAGACTTTTTCCGTCGGAATTTCCGACAGGAAAAATTTGAGAGCAGGACCTCAAATTTTCCGACAAAAAAATCTGATAGGACTTTTTCCGATTGTTTGTAGAGAATTCCGATCGGACAGAGTGCCACGCATGCTCAGATCAAATTACGAGACCAAAGCTATTGGTTACTAGCCTCAACGTACGAACGATCGGATTCTCCGACAACATTGTCCGACCGTGTGTATGCAACACCAGTTTAGGACAAAATCCGTCTGAAAAAATCTGACTGATTTTGTGGTCGGAATGTCCGACCGTGTGTATGGGGCATTATAGTAGTAAAATGCTTTTGGGAGGATAAGGGATGTGCCACTTCAGGCTCCCTTCAGTGCTGAAGGCCAAGGAATTTGGTCACATATTCTCACAAAACTAAAGTTTCAAACCTTAATGTAGACATCGCTGAAATATTATATTTACAAATGTTAAGATTCAAAATAGGTCCCCTATATTGACCTCATGTTGGTCAGAAGTTTTCAGGTTGAAAAAGATACAAGTCCATCTAGTTCAACCAAAAAAAAGAGAAGTATGGAAATGTTTTTCTTTTTGGAATTATACTCACCTAGGTGGACACAGCATTGGTCCAATGCTGCATCTGACTCCCGCTGGCTCTAAGACTGTGAACCAAACGATCAAACACCGATGATCACTCGGTTCACAGGGCTCCCTGAGCAAAGAGCTGGTGACTGTCAATCACCGGCTCTCTGCACTGCTCCGATCCAACCCGAATTCCCCTCACTGGAGCGCTGGGCTGTGGAGGAGCAAGAGTTGCTGGCTCAGGCTCTCACGTGGGCAGATCCTGACCATATGGTCCTGATCTTTCCCGAGCGTGGACCAGCTCTGGGACGTCAGCCGACCGCGGGCTTCAGCTGAAAACAGGTCAGAGGACTGCAGAACGAACTGCAATCCTGTGATCCACAGAAGTACAGCCAAACAAGCTTTGGCTGTACTTCTCCTTTAATAAATAAATTGAAAACCTCCATAAACAGGGCTTTTTTTCAGCGAGAACGTGGGGGGGGGGGGCAGTTCCAACACCTCCAGCACTGAATGTATGTAATGGCAAGGTGCGTTGGAGTGTGCTGAAGGGTCCATTGATACTGGCTGCTGGGGGATCTAGTGTCACTGGGGAGTCTGTTGTTGTAGGGGAGGTCTATTGTTATTGGTGGGGGATCCACTGTTGAGGGAGGGGCATTATGTTGTTAGCTGCTGGAGGGTCTATTGATGCTGACTGCTGGGAGATCTATATTTTGTGGGGTGGCGCTATTGTTGCTGGAGGGGAGGTATTTTGTTTTAAGTGGTCTATTGTTGCTGTGGGATCTATTGTTGCTGGGGTATCTATTGTTGCTGGGGTATCTATTTTTGTCAGGGTTTATTGTTGCTGGGCCTATTGTTGCTGGGGGTCTATTGTTACCGGGGGATCTTTTGTTGTTGGGATTCTATTGTTTTTGTGGGGGGGGGGGCTATTGTTGCTGGCTGTAGAGGATCCAGTCTATTGCTTTTTTTGTTATCAACACATTCTATACTAATTTCTTAGCACCTCAAAATTACACTTGGTTCTTTATTCTCTAAAAGAGGCAGTACTGGGAGGTGGGTAGGGTGAGGAAAAAAGGAACGGTGTTGGGAGATGGGTAGGGTGGGTAGGGTTAGGAAACAAGGAACGGTGTTGGGAGGTGGGTAGGGTGGGTAGGGTTAGGAAACAAGGAACGGTGTTGGGAGGTGGGTAGGGTGGGTAGGGTTAGGAAACAAGGAACGGTGTTGGGAGGTGGGTAGGGGTGGAGACAAAGGGTGACTTGGAACAGGGGAGTACCTGCACCTATCCTTTGAGGAAAAAAAGCCCTTTCCGTAAATCTAACCCTATACACACAGTTGATCCCAAAGAAGGCAAAAAAAAAAATACTTAAAGCTGAAACCAAGAATTCAGCAAAGCAACTTTACAAAAAGTGAACTGACCATGGTGTGCTCTGCTATGTAGTGTGGTCAGTTTTTAATAGGAAAGCAGAGGGACTCGCAGGAACACCAGGCATTTCACACAAAGGAAGCAATACAAAGAGAACAGGAGACTTTCTCATACAGGTACATGGTATAGTAAGTAGCCACATATCAGGAATATGAACTGTTGGGGTAACAAATGCTTTCATTTATGGTATGCCTGCAGTTTTTACGAAGTAGCTAAATTCCTGGAATTCAGCTTGAAGCCCAGGTTCATACTGGTGGGGGTCAGACATTTCAAACCTCCATCATTTGCGGCACCACAAAGTCGACTCAGCACTGATTCGGATGGTGCCATGGCCAGTGTTCTGGCAGATAGTGTCCGGCCATCATATAGTGTCCGCCCCGTACTGCGCATGCGCAGTACAGAGCAGACGAAGCTTCGGAAAATCTCAGAAGATGAACGGTGCCTGCGCCGTGAGTGGAGGTTGTAGCCCCACCATCCAAGCGGACATAGGGTTGGGAAAATTAGAGGGCCCCTCGCGGGCGAGCTTCACTCACCACGCTTCAGGCTCGGCCTTGCTGCGCTTGGCTCTTTTATATTCCAACTCTATGTCCACTTGGATGGTGGGGATAGAACCTGGACTCACGGCGCAGGCTCCGTTCATCCTCGGCTATTTTCGGAATCTGTGTGTGAGGTGTACTGCGCATACGCAGTACACAGCGGACACTATCCGATGGGGGACTCTATATGATAGGACACTGGCAATAGCCACCAATTTTGGCATGCGATTTGACCAATGCGAACATGGGCTCAAGCGCGGCCTATTTTGCTCCACCAGGGGAGAACAGGGCATTCCGATCCCTTAGGGCAGGAGTCTCCAAACTATGGCCCTCCAGTTGTTCAGGAAATACAGTTCCCATCATGCTCAGTCATGTTTGTGAATGTCAGAGTTTTACAATGCCTCATGGGATGTGTAGTTCTGCAAGAGCTGGAGGGCCGTAGTTTGGAGACCCCTGCCTTAGGGCGTTTGGATTGTCCTTGAATCAACAATCTCTGGCATTACTTTATTTAGGCAATGCAGAATGACCTTTAGAGCATTAGGTATCTGGAGGAAAACCCGAGACTCCTTAAAGAGGTCATTTCAAGCTAAAAAGAACAAACTGGGAGCACTGACCTTGGAATAAAGCAGGAATCTTGGATGTTAATAAACCCAAAGACTGGACCGAAAAAAAAAAATGTGCGGCTTTTGTAGCTCTTTAAAACATTTTTACTTTACTTTTTTTTTTTTTTTGACTGGTATGTTGTTTTAATATGCTATCACGTTTTTTTGTCTTTTCTTTTTTTCATTGGAAGCTTCAGAAACACTATTTGTAGTATGAATGTAATCTCAATAACTCTTATTTCATTTGTCCACAGGTGTATACTGGAGGATGGAGCATCTAAAGGAGCCTGGTTGAACCGTTCCAGTATTATATTTGCGGGGAACGACAAGTGGTCAGTGGATCCCAGAGTTTCAATCTCAGCTTCAAGCAAAAAGGATTATAATCTGCGGATACAAAAAGTGGAAATATCAGACGATGGACCGTACACGTGCTCAGTACAAACCGAACACAATCCGAGGACAGTGAATGTTCATCTTACCGTTCAAGGTATGTGTTGTACAGGGCTCTCTGTGTAGTAGCTAATCCTAACTTAAAGTATGTTGTCTTAACAAGGGACCCAAAACATCAGTCTTGGGTGAAGGTAGCTTTTAAATGAAATAAGATTGAAGTCAATGTGATGTGCTGGATTGACCTTGGCCCATACAACTAAATGAGATGGAGGGGGGGGGGGGGGTTTATCCACAAAGTAGGGGCCTGTCAAATTGAGAAATTCCATGTGAAATAAATATAAAAAAAAACAGAGTGCTAAATGATCATCTCAAGGGTCCTTAATCTTTTATTGTTGATAGCATTGGTGTGTAATTAAGAACAAATGGCACCACAACATGCTAATGCATGCTAAATGTGTTTTGGCCCTTAGAGACTGGCACATACTACATGAATGCCGGTGGAGTACAGGCAAACAGCCTCTTACACAGCTTACGCATTTCAGCTATGGCTATGATTAACCACTTGCTTACTGGGCACTTAAACCCCCCTCAGTCCCAGACCAATTTTCAGCTTTCAGCGCTGATACACTTTGAATGACAATTGCGCGGGCATACAACACTGTACCCAAATGAAATTTTTATCATTTTTTTCCCACAAATAGAGCTTTCTTTTGGTGGTATTTAGTTACAGCTCTGAGTTTTATTTTTTGCTAAACAAACAAAAAAAGATGCAAAAAAAAAAAAAAAAAATCATGTTTTAATAGTTTGTTATAAAATTTTGCAAACGGGTCATTTTTCTCCTTCATTGAAGTGCGCTGATTAGGCGGCACTGATAGGCTGCATTGGTGGGCACTGATGGGCTGCATTGGTGGGCACTGATGGGCTGCATTGGTGGGCACTGATAGGCTGCACCGGTGGGCACTGATAGGCATAGTTAAGGCGGCACCGATGGGCACAGATAAGGCGGCACTGATGGGCAAAGATGGGCACAGATAAGATGGCACGGATGGGTGGCACGGATAAGTGGCACGGATGGGTGGCACGGATGGGCACTGATAGGTACCACAGATAGATGGGACTGATGGGCACTGATAGGTGGCACTGATAGGTGGCTCTGATAGGTGGCACTGCTGGGCACTGATGGGCGGCACTGCTGGGCACAGATGGGCGGCACTGCTGGGCACTGATGGGCGGCACTGGGGTGCAGCACCTTTGAGGCAGATTGGGTGGCACTGTGGGTGGCACTGTGGGTGGCACTGTGGGGTGGCACTGTGTGTGGCACTGTGGGTGGCACTGTGGGCACTATGGGCACTGACGGGGGGCACTGACGGGGGGCACTTACTTTTGCTTTTATTTTATTTCAGGATGGCACTGCGGGAGGCAGGTGGCAGGTGGTCCCTTGTATTGATGGCCGTGATCGGGACTGATGTCCCGATCACGGCCGCCGGCGATCGGCTTTTTTTTCTCTCCTCGCGCTGTCAGCGCGAGGAGGAATAATAGCCGATTACCGGCTCCGTTCTATCACATGATCAGCTGTCATTGGCTGACAGCTGATCACGTGATAAGGGGTCGGGATCGACCCCTTACACGGATCGGTGATCAGGCGAGTCTCACGGACCGCTCGTAACCGGGACCACGTCAATAGACGTAGTCCCGGAAATGTAGGTCCGCGCTAATGCCGTCATTTGGCAATAGCGCGGATCTGTAGTGGTTAAGGCTCTGTAGCTGAAACGCGTAGTCCACTGTAAACCTGTACTTCACCCTTTAGTTCCCTAGGTTCTATGCAAAAAAAATGTGTGTATATATATATATATATGTTTGGGGGCTCTAAGTAATTTTCTATCAAAAAAATACTGATATTAACTTGTAAGCCAACAAATGTCAGAAAAAAACCTGGTCTTCAAGTGGTTAAGGAAAGCAAAAAGATGCAGCTGCACACCACCATAGATCCAATATTGATTTATTTATGTCACCATGACTGCCACCAAGGCAAGGGGCACAGAAGAGGTGACACGTTTCACACTTGACTTAAACTTGAAGAAGCACGAGTCAAGTGTGAAACGTGTCCCTTGTCTTGGTGGCAGTCATGTTGACATAAATAAATCAATATTGGATCTATGGTGGTGTGTCTTTTTCCTTTCCTGTACTGTGGTGGTGGCGAGCCGGGGCTGGCACCCAGTCCATTTGATCCATTGGATTACAATCACCTGGAGCAGCATTACCGTTCTTTGGATCTATCTTCAAGTGGCTAAGTCTCTCCAAAAAAACGAAGGAAGAGGAACCACTCACTATATTAAAAGCCTTGGAACAATTTATTGGATTACAAACTCACCTGGAGCAGCGTTACCTTTCTTTGGATCTATCTTCAAGTGGTTAAGTCTCTACAAAGGCTCCAAAAAAGGAATGAAGAGGAACCACTCACCATATTAAAAGCCTTGGAACAATTTATTGAGTCATCCAACAAATAGACTACTCCATCCCATGTACTAACACACTTCAGTGGGCAAGGAGCTTGAAACACTATGAGTTAGTTCTTGACCAAGTGAAACACATTCGATGATTTGAACATTGGATGGAGTAGTCTGTTTGTTGAATGACTCAATAAATTGTTCCAAGGCTTTTAATATGGTGAGTGGTTCCTCTTCATCCCTTTTTTGGAGCCTTTGTAGAGACTAAGGTCCGTTTCACGCTGGGGCGTTTTTCAGGCGATACAGCGCTATAAATAGCGCATGTATAGCGCCTGAAAAAATCTGGCCCCTTTCACTCCAGTGTGAAAGCCGGAGGGCTTTCACACTGGAGCGGTGCGATAGCAGGACGGTGAAAAAAGTCCTGCTAGCCGCATCTTTTGAGCGGTGAAGGAGCGATGTATTCACCGCTCCTAAACCGCTCCTACCCATTGAAATCAATAGGGCAGTGCGGCTATACCGCTGGCAAAGCGCCGCTGCAGCGGCACTTTGCGGGTGGTTTTAACCCTTAGCGGGGGTTAAAACCATCCCGGTAGCGGCTGCATACCGCTGCTAAAATGACAGTAAAGCGCCGCTAAAAATAGCGCCGCTTTACCACCGACGCCGCTCCCGCCCCAGTGTGAAAGGGGCCTTAACCACTTGAAGATAGATCCAAAGAAAGGTAACGCTGCTCCAGGTGAGTTTGTAATCCAATAAATTGTTCCAAGGCGTTTAGGCTGGGTTCACACTATATGCAGAGCGACTTGCATCCCTGTTCACAGGGGCGAATCATGTCCAAATTTTTGTCTGAATTTGGACCTGAAACTGAGCCAAAGGCGCACAGGACCCTTCTGCAGTGCACTCCGTGGCTGCCCCGGAGATATGTGAACCTGCTCCATTGAGAGACAATCACAATCTCCTGTCCTGCGAATTGGATGCGGCGAAACCTGCATCCAATTTGCATAAGTGTGAACCCAGCCTTAATATGGTGAGCAATTCCTCTTCTTTCCTCTTTTTGTAGAGAGGCACTGTGCTTTTATTCCACTCCATTGCATCCCCCCATAAACAAAAACAAAAAAATCATTGTTGGGTGGACTGACCCTTAACCTGACCCTATGAATCCATATGAAATACATATATTAGCTTGTGCCGTGAGTTTGATCCAGTGCCGTGCGAAAGAGCCCCCGAGGCTAACCTATTAATAAATAAGCTGGGCAGGCTGGATGGACCTGCCGGAGTTTATGTGCCATCAATATCCTGTGTTGCTATGTTTAACACTGTCTTCCAGCAGAGTTACTTAATGATTTATTTCATCATTAGCTGTAATAACTGGAGGGTATAATTTCAAACTTTGAAAGTTTCACTTAGTTGGAAAAGTTTCCTGTAACGCTATACGGTTTTAATGAGACGGTTAAAAAGGAAGATTCGGTCTATGACAAAATAGTACTTGCTGCTTACAAGTGGCATTTTACAGGAAGTTGTATTGTAAATTTGCATCCCACCGAGTCTCAGCGGGTTGTAAGCTAGTGCAGGCTGCTTTTAATTTCAGGCGGTATTTAATTTCTGTGTAACAGAGAAAAAAAAAAAATGTTTTTTGTGAAATGTTTTGCACAGTAGGTTGGTCTTTGGCGTGGGGCTTTCTGCTTCCTTAAACCAACTCTTCAGCTGATCCTAGAACTTAACCCTACCCTTACCTGCAGGCTATAAGGTAATCGATACATTGCTAAAGCAGAGCTCCGGACAAAAATAACAGGATAACAATGAACAGCTCATTAAATATAAAAAAGCAAAACCAGCTTTTGCTGCAATATTTGCCTTTATTTCAGATATTTTCTCTGTAGTACCTTTTGTTTGCCACTAGATGTCCTCAGTTTGATGATTATCATTATTATACAGCCCTCTTCCACTGAGCCCAGGTCACCCCGGAACCCACCCCAACCTGTTACTGGGCAGTGAAAGGAAACACTGATGAGCTCATCTCTGTCACTCTGCTCTCTTCTCCTATCAGCATGTTCCTTGTCAGCACATGAACTAATTGGCTCTTTGTACTACTATTTTCTATCACAATCCAGCCCTGCTGTACAGGGACTACAAGAAGCTTGTACTAGGTCATACCCTGGTATAGGGGCGGCCTGTCCATTAAGGGCACTCGGATGCTGCCTCCCCTATCCATGGCCGCCACCCCCCATCCATGCGTCCGTCCCTTCCAGAAAGCTGGATGCATGAATTCCAATGTGGGTGCCCCCAACAAAGTACTTCCATATACTGTCTCATTGGGTCCCAAACTCTACTTCATAGAAGCCATGAATTCCATACACTCATACACTGCACTGAAGATGACCAACAAGCCTGAAGCAGCTGTTTGCAGTTTGGAATAGATGGCTCTATAATATTAGGATATATTTGCACTATTAACCAGCTGTTCAGGATGTGCATCTGGCCATTGGGGTGTAAATAAATAATTTGCATAGATCCACCCACTGCCTTGAAATGAGGAATAATCCTCTTATTTTGGGGATATTGGGGGTTTTTTTTTTGGAGCTGTGTGGTAGAGGGTTAAGCAATATTGTGGTGGACAAATCGGACAACTTACATTTTTGACACTTTTTGATGGCCAGTGACACTAATACAGTGATCAGAGCTGAAAAAATATGCACTGTCACTGTACGAATGACCCTGGCTGGGAAGGGGTTAACATCAGGGGCGATCAAAGGGTTAACTATTTGCCTAGGTTGTGCTTACTCACTGTGGGGAAGGTTCTTTGACTAGGGCAGTGTTTCTCAATTCCAGTCCTCATGGCCCAGTAACAGGTCATGTTTTTAGGATTTCCCTCAGATGAAACAGCTGGGGTAATTACTAAGGCAGTGAAACTGATCAAATCACCTGTGCAAAATAATGGAAAGCCTGAAAACATGACCTGTTAGTGGGCCATGAGGACTGGAATTGAGAAACACTGGACTAGGGGAAGGCAATGATCCATGTTCCTGTTTAGAAGAAACACAGGATCAATCCCTTCCCTTCTGAGAGAATAACAATCTGCCTTGTTTACATGGGCAGATTGTCGTTCTGCCTGTGTCCTGTGTAATGCATGGGTGCCAGCGGACATTGAGTCTGTGGCCACTGCTGGGCTCCCACTGTTTGTGATCACAGTGAGAGTGGGTCGGTGATGGTGCGCACGCTTCAGACCTGGAAGTGTCAGATCATGTAGTAGATACCTGATCTGGTGCAGAGCAAGCGCCCTCCTGCAGTATATCTATGGTGGGTGGCAGTGGCGTCGCTAGGGGGTGGCTTTTGGGGCTATAGCCCCGAATCTGGGGCCCATAGCCCAGAGTCTATGCAGGGGTCCCCAAGGGGAGGAGAGGTTCTCCGGGGACCCTGGTGTAAGTAAGGGGCTCTCTGTGGACCCTGATGCAAGGGGGAGGCTCTCTGGGGACCCTGATTTTAAGGGGGGCTCTCTGGGGACCCTGATTTAAGGGGGACCTCACTGGGGACCCTGATTTAAGAGGGAGGCTCTCTGGGGACCCTGATTAAAGGGGGGGGGGGCTCTCTGGGGACCCTGATTTAAGGGGGGGCTCTCTGGGGACCCTGATTTAAGAGGGAGGCTCTCTGGGGACCCTAATGCAAGAAGGAGGCTCTTTGGAGACTCTGATGTAAGGGGGGGCTCTCTGGGGACCCTGATGTAAGTCTGGGGATATAAACACACACACACACACACTTATATTACTGTATATACATGTGTATGCCCGCCCAAGTGTATGACTTTATTTACTACGCTGCTATGGGCTTTAGCCCCAGATCTTTTGTAGACCTAGCAATGCCCCTGGTGGGAGGCCTGCATGTGGTTAGTTAGGGCCCTAGTATTTGCTGGACTTACAAGTACATTTGCATGTATATGCAGGTAAATGTTTTTTTTTTTTTTTTAAACAAGCCCCCTTGTAATAGCTTGGGAAGGTGAAAGGTACTTTTTATGGAGACATCAGGGGTCTTCCCTGCCTTCCAAAGCAACTAACCATGCACAGATTTATACCAGTGCAACTTTATACATTGTGACAAATGCAAAAGTCACCATGTTTACAACACAATTGACAATAAGACGGCTTGTATCTGAGCAAAATACCTAACTACAGTATAAGCAAGAGGCCCTGTCTACTCCACTGGTCGGTTGGTATGTTAATGCCTGCCAGCACTGGGGCCCATACTCTGATAGAGCACTCACCCCACTTATCTGAGGGTAATTGTACAGAAAAAAACCAAGATTGATTAAACCCACAAATGTTTTTTTTACCACTACTATTCCTTTATATTGGCTTTTGGAATTTATAGATGCAGCAATTTAGAAATCAGATGAAAGGTTTAGCGCTGGGAAAACACTTTTTGATAGATAAAAATTGCATTTTATAACTTTATGGGTCAGACCAAAATGAGGGACAAATGAGGAGGAATGAGGGACTGAGGGACATTACTCCAAATCAGGGACAATCCCTCGAAATCAGGGACAGACCCTCGAAATCAGGGACAGACCCTCGAAATCAGGGACAGTTGGGAGCTATGCCTGAAGGAATTCTTTAGACCCCTTTCACGCAGAGGCACATTACAGGCGCTATAGCACTAAAATAGCGCCTGCAAAGCACCTCTCCTGTCATTCCAATGTGAAAGCTTGAGTGCTTCCACACTGGGGCGCTGGGGCGGATGTCCAAAAAAGTCCTGCAAGCAGCTTCTTTGAGGCTCTTTAGGAGTGGTGTATAAAGCAGCAGATTTGCCACAAGATCACTTTTATCCCCCCCCCCCCCCCTCCTGCCGCACTCTGGTGCCCCCCCCCCCGCGCGCTTACCGGAGCCGTCAGCAGCAGCAGATCCTTCTCTTTCCTGGGTATGGAGATGAGTGAGGGGAAGATGGCCCCCACTCGTCTCCATACCATTGCAGGGCGGAAGCAACATCAAAATGTCACTCTTTGCCCATAGCTCTTAAAGGGACATTTTTTTTTTTATTGCATTTTAGTGTAAATATGAGATCTGGGGTCTTTTTGACCCCCAGATCTCATATTTAAGAGGACCTATCATGCTTTTTTTTTCTATTACAAGGGATCTTTACATTGCTTGTAATATGAATAAAAGTGACACATTTTTTTTAATACAAGAACATTGTAAATATAAAAAAATAAAAGGTAAAATAAATGTGAAAAAAAACCAAACATTTTTTTAACGCGCCCTCGTCCCGCCGAGCTGGCGTGCAAAAGCGAATGCATACATGAGTAGCGCCCGCATATGAAAACGGTGTTCAAACTACACATGTGAGGTATCACCGCGATCGGTAGAGCGAGAGCAATAATTCTAGCCCTAGACCTCCTCTGTAACTTAAAACATGCAATCTGTAGAATTTTTTAAATGTCGCTTATGGAGATTTTTAAGGGTAAAAGTTTGTCGCCATTCCACGAGCGGGTGCAATTTTGAAGCGTGACATGTTGGGTATCAATTTACTCGGTGTAATATTATCTTTCACAATATAAAAAATATTGGGCTAACTTTACTAGTGTCCTATTTTTATATTCAAAAAAGTGTATTGTTTCCCCCAAAAAGATTGTAAGCTTGTAAGACCGCTGTGCAAATACGGTGTGACAGAAAGTATTGCAACGACCGCCATTTTATTTTCTAGGGTGTTAGAAAAAAATGTATATTGTTTTGGGGTTCTAAGTAATTTTCTAGCAAAAAAAAAACAGTTTTTAACTTGTAAACAACAAATCTCAAAAAAGGCCCAATCCTTAAGTGGTTAAACTCAAAGTGCAACTTTCATTGTTTTGTAGGCCCGCCGTCGTTCATTTTAATGTAATGAAAACTTTATGATTTATGTAGGGATTGTTTATTTCTCTTTTTTATCCCCGATGTGTGAACAAGATTTTATGCGCCATTGTTAGCGCTGTTTATTTCTTTACATGCTACAATTTGTTGTTATTTTCTGCTTATCCGGTAATGATGAAAACACAGCAGATCCAACATCATATTTTTTCCTACAAACAATTTATCTGTTTTTAAAAGATCTGGCATGCCTGGCAACCAGCGCTGGCACGCACAGCCAATTAAGAAGCCCTGGCAGGAACGCAGGATGTGCCTTTTCTCTCGGACTGAGCGGCAAAGATTGTTATAATGAGGTTACCCAGGCCTGGCTTCCAATAGGATTTACCACGGATAAACTTAAGATATTGTATATATCAGGTAAACTGTGTGCCAGTGACAGATGAAATCACACTATCTCTATGTTGTTTCCAAAAGACGTCCTGAGGACAATCTAATCGTGGATACAGCTGTATATTATTAAAGCTGAAGTTTTATATGCTTGTGTTTTGCTTCTCTGGTCCTTCCGTTTCCCCTTATCAACATGCCGATTACATTTTTTAATAAAACCTGTTTTCGTTACATACCTCTTTTTGTGGACCCAATGATATCATCACTGGACCTCTGTGCTTCTCTATGCAAGGCAAGCAGTCCTCTCCCCTCCCAAAGCACCCCCCTCTTCCAGCACATACAGTGGTGTGAAAAAGTGTTTGCCCCCTTCCTCATTTCCTGTTCCTTTGCATGTTTGTCACACTTAAGTGTTTCGGAACATCAAACCAATTTAAACAATAGTCAAGGACAACACAAGTAAACACAAAATGCAATTTGTAAATGAAGGTGTTTATTATTAAAGGTGAAAAAAAATCCAAACCATCATGGCCCTGTGTAAAAAAGTGATTGCCCCCTAAACCTAATAACTGGTTGGGCCACCCTTAGCAGCAACAACTGCAACCAAGCGTTTGCGATAACGTGCAATGAGGCTTTTACAGCGTCCTGGAGGAATTTTGGCCCACTCATCTTTGCAGAATTGTCCTAATTCAGTTACATTAGAGGGTTTTCGAGCATGAACGGCCTTTTTAAGGTCATACCACAACATCTCAATAGGATTCAGGTCAGGACTTTGGCTAGGCCACTCCAAAGTCTTCATTTTGTTTTTCTTCAGCCATTCGGTGGTGGACTTGCTGGTGTGTTTAGGATCATTGTCCTGCTGCAGAACCCAAGTTCGTTTCAGCTTGAGTACACGAACAGATGGTCGGACATTCCTCTTCAGGATCTCTTGGTAGCAGAATTCATAGTTCCTTTTATCACGGCAAGTCTTCCAGGTCCTGAAGCAGCAAAACAGCCCCAGACCATCACACTACCACCACCATATTTTACTGTTGGTATAATGTTCTTTTTATGAAATGCAGTGTTCCTTCTACGCCAGATATACTTGGACACACACCTTCCAAAGAGTTCCACTTTTGTCTCATCGGTCCACAGAATGTTGTCCCAAAAGTCTTGGGGATCATCAAGATGTGTTGTGGAGAAATTGAGACGAGCTTTGATGTTCTTTTTGCTCAGCAGTGGTTTTCTCCTTGGAACTCTGCCATGCAGGCCATTTTTGCCCAGTCTTTTCCTGATGGTGGAGGCATGAACGCTGACCTTAACTGAGGCAAGTGAGGCCTGCAGTTCCTGGGGATGGAGCGATGGAGGATAAGTGACCACTTACGCATGTATAGTATATCACAAAAGTGAGTACACCCCTCACATTTTTGTAAATATTTTATTCTATCTTTTCATGTGACAACACTGAAGAAATAACACTGCTACAATGTAAAGTAGTGAGTCTACAGCTTGTATAACAGTGTCAATTTGCTGTCCCCTCAAAATAACTCAACACACAGCCATTAATGTCTAAACTGCTGGCAACAAAAGTGAGTACCCTAATGCCTTGTACACACGGTCGGACATTCCGACAACAAAATCCGTTGGATTTTGTCCTAAACTGGTGTTGCATACACACGGTCAGACAAAGTTGTCGGAACGATAGTTCGGAACGTGATGACGTTCGTCCGATACGACGGGACTACGTTGAGGCTACTAGCCAATAGCTTTGGTCTCATAATTTGATCTGAGCATGCGTAGCACTTTGTCCGATCGGAATTCTCTACAAACCATCGGAAAAAGTCAGATCAAATTTTTTTGTCGGAAAATTGGAGATCCTGCTCTCAATTTTTTTCCGTCTAAATTTCCGACAGAAAAAGACCGATAGAGCCCACACCCGATCGGATATTCTGACAATATAATCCGATCGGACCTTTTCCGTCAGAATTTAATAATAATTGAATAAGTGAAAGATATGTCCAAATTTTGCCCAAAGTGTCAATATTTTGTGTGGCCACCATTATTTTCAAGCACTGCCTTAATCCTCTTGGGCATGGAGTTCACCAGAGCATCACAGGTTGCCACTGGAGTCCTCTTCCACTCCTCCATGACGACATCACAGAGCTGATGGATGTTAGGGACCTTGCGCTCCTCCACCTTCAAATTCAGGATGCCCCACAGATGCTCAATAGGGTTTAGGTCTGGAGACATGCTTGGCCAGTCCATCACCTTTACCCTCAGCTTCTTTAGCAAGGCAGTGGTTGTCTTGGAGGTGTGTTTGGTGTCGTTATCATGTTGAAAAACTGCCCTGCAACCCAGTCTCTGAAGGGAGAGGATCATGCTCTGCTTCAGTATGTCACAGTACCCCCCCCCCCCCCCCTTCAAACTCTGCAGCAATGCTGGCAGCACTGATACATCTATTCCCCAAAGACAACCTCTGGATATGATGCTGAGCACGTGCACTCAACTTCTTAGGATGACCATGGTGAGGCCTGTTCTGAGAGGAACCTGTCCTGTTAAACCGCTGTATGGTCTTAGACACTGTGCTTCAGCTCAGTTTCAGGGTCTTGGCAATCTTCTTATAGCCTAGGCCATTTTTATGGAGAGCAAAAATTCTTTTTTTCAGATCCTTACCAAGTTCTTTGCCATGAGGTGCCATGTTGAACTTCCAGTGACCAGTATGAGAGAGTGAGAGCAATAACACCAAATTTAACACACCTGCTCTCCATTAACACTTGAGACCTTGTAACACTAACGAGTCACGTGACACCGGAAAATGGCTAATTGGGCCCAATTTGTACATTTTCACTTAGGGGTGTACTCACTTTTGGTGCCAGCGGTTTAGACATTAATGGCTGTGTGTTGAGTTATTGTGAAGGGACAGAAAAGTTACACTGTTATACAAGCTGTACACTCACTACTTTACATTGTAGCATTGTTTCATTCCTTCAGTGTTGTCACATGAAAAGATATAATAAAATATTTACAAAAATGTGAGGGGTGTACTCACTTTTGTGGGATACTGTATATGTGAGAGTCTCCAGTGAGGGTGGGGAACCTCATAAAGAACTTTATAAATGTAAGATATTAAATGTAGTTGATGTGGACCTTGAGCGCATAAATACTCAAAGGTAGTGGGTTTAGGCAGTGTTAGGAATGGGGAAATGTGTAGAGAGATAATCTATAATCTGGAGATAGATATGTCCCCCCCTCCCCCTCCACCTCACCTTCTATCACAAGTTCTCAACTCTCACAAATCACCCCCCAACACATATCCAACCACCCCACGTTCTAGCACAAGTCCAATCCCCTTCCAGAGTGCCCCCTTCCCAGCACATATCTGATCCCCTCCACCCCACCTTCTATCACAAGTTCTCTCCCCTCCCAAATCACCCCCCAGCACATATGCAACCACCCCACGTTCTAGCACAAATCAAATTCCCTTCCAAATCGCCCCCTCCAGCACATACCAAACCGCCAACCCATCTACCATCTTCTAGCACATGTTTTTTCCCCTCCCAAAGCACCCCATCAGAACATATCTGACCCCCCCACTCCATCTTCTAGCACAAGTCTTTTCCCTTCCCAGAGTTCCCTACAATACGTATTCTACCCCCTTCACCCCACTTTCTAGCACAAGTTTTGCCCCACCCAAGGCACACTCCCTCAGCACATATAAACCCCCCACCACCTTCTAGCACAAGCCCTCTCCCTTCCCAAATCCCCCCCCCC
Source organism: Lithobates pipiens (assembly GCF_037356315.1). Classification (NCBI taxonomy): domain Eukaryota; kingdom Metazoa; phylum Chordata; class Amphibia; order Anura; family Ranidae; genus Lithobates; species Lithobates pipiens. The sequence continues at coordinate 307,176,676 of NW_027507785.1, forward strand.
CCAGCACATATCCACATCCTGGGTTTTGTTTAACCATGCCCCTTAAACCCCTTTCACTGTAAAGTTTGGGCAACCCCATTTTTTTGCTGTGAAGCGCTAAGTATGCCACAGGCCTCTACCTCCTCAAGTGTCCCCCATTCTCAAGTTTAAAAGTTGGGGGAATGGGGACTGTACTAAGAGGCTAGTTTACAGTCATTGTGCATCCATAATTACATTCCCCATCTTTTGCATTTTAACCGGGTGCGTTTAGCAACCAAAGAGTTACTCCAGTGTAGTCTGGGACCATGCTCAGGTAACCTTAAAAATGCATCTGTTTTTTTCATAACTTGTTTGCTGAGGACATGGGGCCTGTGGGCGCAGGAGGTGATCACTGCATGTGGTGCCGGTTCCCCCTATTGCCTGGGCTCCCCCCCCCCTCCGTTTCTGGCTGGAGAGTGGGGGAAGGTGCTAGTAAATACCTAGGGTAAGGGTTGCCACCTTTTCTTCAAGCCAACCCCGAACACTTTTGCAGCACAGGGCAATTACATTTTTTTTTTTTTGCTGTAAACACTATAGGATTATAAATGATCTGGCATACATTTAGATACCCCAAGGAGAGTAGTAATGTAGTGCACAAACCGTGCCTTGGCAAACAGTGGGTATGGCCAAATTGCTCTTGCTGACATTATCACCCCACCCTTCAGTCAAACCTGTCCCCAAGCAGCTGCCCGCAGCTCCCGGATGGCAACAGATTTGTGTATGACTATCTCGGTTACTTGGGGAGTCACAGCCTAGTATGAATAATGTGTCTGGGTTTCAGGTGGACTGAAACCCGGACACATGATTCAAAACCCGAACTGTCTGGGTGAATCCTGGACAGGTGGCAACCCTATAAATACCGTATGTCATTTACTGGCCCCTTCCTTTCCTAAATGTACACAGTGAACACACTCACTCACTGTGTTCATCAGTTTGTGAATGGAGAGGAAGCCGCTGAGTACAGAGCACTTCCCATTCATTCATTGTCCAGTGCAGCTGAGGCTGCAGAGAAAGACGTGTGTTTAAGCTTTTGGGGGCACACCTTAATAATGCAATAGACTACACACACCTATGGCTGAGGACGAACCACACATTCTTAGGAATATTCTTTGTCATTCTGCAGTCTGTGCCGTTTTTCGAAAGTCACGGCAAGCAGCATCCCACAGTCGCCCCACGGTCTGTATAATTGTGAAAATAACACCTTCTTCCTCCATATAACATTTATCTCTCCTGCTTGAACTGATGAGAAATGACAGAGCGGGGAAATTCAGCACCGCACACTGCTACCGATCTCCCAGCTCTTCACTAAATATATGCATTATCTGGTTCAGAGGCTGAAGAGTTCGGCAAGATGTGATCTCTCCCTGCCATAAATTATCAGATAATATTTCAGGTGTGGGATTTTCTACACCTTTTTTCCTTTGCTATAACAACTATTTTTTTTTTTTTGGCTGAATAAAAAGAAAGATTTTTGGTATTTTTCTGATGTTACTTTTTTAATTGCTGTGTAGCAGGGTTCCAGGCCTCCTTCGGTCTAATGAGAACCTCCAGGGCCAGAGTTAGCTGACATCCTTCTGTATATGGTGGGTTGTGAGGCATAGTGGGTGCAAAGTAATTAAGGTCATTGGGCGCTAGACACTTCTTGAATGCAAAAGAGATTTTGGTTTTTCTCTTAACAGAGCTTTGGGATAGAGGGTTAGGGCCAGGACACCCTTAGATAGTTGCAAATTCAATTGGCAGACTCCGAGACTACAGGAGGGAAAGGCATCCAGTGAGATGCCACATCTGCATGTGCAGGAATGCTGTCTCCTATGGCAACAGTCTTTAACAGTTCCTAACACAAAACGTAACAGATTCTACAATTCCACTACAATCAGTCCTTGTACAGTAGTCCTTCAGCCCACTGAGTTCCAGTCTCTCATTAGACTAGATGATTCACTGCCACTGAATCCCTTGAGCTCCTCCAATCTTCACGGTGGTACCTTCCTCAAGTGCCACCCCCACCTCTCTGCTGGGACCCTGGCAGTCAAGATACCTCTCAAGCTTCAAGCTTCACCCCGCTGGTCTGCTCGGTCCCTGGCTTGGCACACAAGGCTGCTCTGCAAGTGTCACCTCCACTGGCTGGGTCCCTGGCTTGATTCTTGAAGTTTCCTGATTCTTTACCATCCCTGGTTGGTGAGAATCCTTCTCCAGTACTTGCTTCAGTTACTCACTGCAGTCCCTGATAATAAAGCAGATGGTCCCTTACTGGCGACAGCTTTCCCTTTACCTCCGACCACGACAGGTTCTCCAGCTGGCAGAACCGTCACTTCTGGTTGGTCTGCGAGCAGCAATCCCAACCCTGTGCTGCTCTCTTGCTTCTAGATAGGCCCTCAGACAGCCTATCAGGCAGATGTGCCCAGGATAGTCCCAATCTAGCAGCCCGGGCAATACAACACATGCCCACTCAGACAGCCATCCAGGTGGCATAGAACCCCAATCACCTGACTCCACCCAAATATATAGGTTCCCCCAGCAGGCCAAGGGATTTAAGAAAACCCCTGTCCATTGGCTGAGATACCCCATATACCCATAATCTGACCTTGCATTGCTCCTCAAGTACCCGGCCACCTAGTGGTAAAAGAGAAAAGTGCAACAAGGCCAAACTTAGATAGAAATCAATTCATCTCTAACAATTAGCCAAGATGACTACTTCCTGACAAATACATTTTTGAGGAGCAACCCTGCCTAAACTCCAGGGTGCTACGGATGTAACATATTTTATATGTTTTACTTATTTATAAATCTAATTTTCATGCATTGATTATATTCATCATTGAACTTGCAGTAGTGTGTAGGCATGATTCTAAAAGCCAGCAAGACTTTGAAAACAACTCTGTATACAGGAGAGATAGATAAATAATAGTTTATTTGATCTCACAGTCGTAAACAGACACCGAATGCAAAATCAGTGTGCGTGATTTATTACAGGTACTTTTACAGTGCCAGCAGTTTACATATATGTATATATTGTACATTTACATCAGTCCCTGCCCTTGAGGTGCTTATTTTCTAAGGTCCCTAACTTACATTCATACATATACTCTATATTCCCAAAAGTATTGGGACACTTGCCTTTACACGCACATGAAGTTTAATGGCATCCCAGTCTTAGTCCGTAGGGTTCAATATTGAGTTGGCCCACTCTTTTCCAGTGAAAACAGCTTCAACTCTTCTAGGAGGGCTGTCCACAAGGTTTAGGATAGGATTGGGAAAGTTGGACCATTCTTCCAAAAGCTCAGAACAGTTGAAGCTGTTATAGCTGCAAAGGGTGGACCAACTCAATATTGAACCCTACGGACTAAGACTGGGATGACATTAAAGTTCATGTGCAAGTAAAGGCAAGCATCCCAATACTTTTGACAATATAGTGTATGTATATAAATATAGGTCCCTGCCCTCGAGGAGCTTACAATCTAAGGTCCCTAACTCACATTCATACATACAGTACACATACTAGGGCCAATATAGACAGGATCCAATTATCATACCAGCATGTCTTTGGAGCGTGGGAAATAAATGAACTACACTCTGGGCAGATTATAACTTCAAGTGAGACTGTGCCCACATTGCAAGGATTAATACCTTGCTTTGTCTAGGTGAGAGAAGAATCAGTTTGACTACCTGATCCTCTTCTCCTTTGGCAGATGGAGCTTCCCCACAATCCAGTGGTGGACTGTCCCTTGGTTTCCTCATGTCTAAAGTAGGGCTAGGGAGCCTGCTCTGGTCTTGTCTTATTTTTATTATTTTATAGCGCCAACAGTTTGCACAGCACTTTACAATATAAAGGGAGACAATACATCAACAATACAATTCAATACAAGAGGGTTAGGAGTGCCCTGGTCCTGCAAGTTTACAATCTAAGGGAGGGGCTGGTGGAACAAAAGGTAATAACTGAGAGGGATGAACTGATGGGAGAAATAGAAGATTAGTTGATTAGCTAAAGGCAGAATAGGCTTCCTTGAAGAGAAGAGTTTTCAGGGATGGCCTAAAGGTAGCCAGAGTAGGAGACAGCCAGACAGATTGAGGTAGAAAATTCCAGAGGGTGGGAGAGGCTCTGGAGAAGTCCTGGAGGTGAGCATGGAAGGAGGACAAGAGAGCTAGAAAGCAGGAGGTCTTGGGAGGAGTGGATAGGTCGATTTGGGTGATATTTGGAGTCGAGATTGGTGATGTAGCTCGGGTCAGAGTTATAAATGGTCTTGTATGTTGTTGTTAGTATTTTGAATTCAATTCACTGGGCAATCGGCAGCCAGTGAAGGGATTGGCAGAAAGGGGTGGCAGACACTGAGAAGTTGGTAAGGTAGATGAGTCTGGCAGTGACATTCATGATAGACTGAAGATGGGATAGCCTATGGAGAGGTAGGCCTATGAGGAGGAAGTTGCGATTTTCAAGGCAAGAGATAAGGGAGGGAAGGAGTAGCTTGGTGGTCTCAATAGTTTAAAAGGGACGCATTTTTGAGATGTTATGGAGATCTACAAGCTTTTGACAATTGAATATGGGGCAAAAAGGACAGGTCAAGTATATCTCCTTTTATTGTCCTGCTAGACATAAATGAGCAATTAACCCTTGCAGTGCGGGCACAGCTAAACTGCAGGGGATAATGTTTTTATTTGCCTGTGAGCTTTAAATGTGTTTTACACCTACAGTATTTGCATACCCTATTCTTGCACCAAGTCCTTTGGTGTCCACTCTATTAGGGGTTTGTTCCACCCTATGAAAATTAATGAAAATGCACTTGGAATTAAAGTTGTTGTAGATCCGAGGGGGACATACAAGGAAAATAAAAAACAGCATTTTAGCTTGCACATGATTAGATGATAAAATCAGCAGAGCTTCCACTCATTTCAGATCTACCCCTTAAAATTAGAGAAACTGCACTTCCAAATGCACTTTCATTGCATTTTCAGTGCCCTTTCAAGTGCACTTGCAGTGGAAAGTGGATTTGTCTTTCGTAAATAACCCCCCATGTATTGCCTATCAACACAAGCAATTAATAATGTCAACATGCCAACTCTTTGTGCCATGGATATCATTCTTATACTGCCAATCATTGCAGTGCAGTGACCCCAATGATTCAGCCCTGTTGTGGGTAAAACATTTTGGGGGCATGGCTTTGGGTGGGATTGAGTAGTATGCTGTCATTGAAATATACCTTGGCTGGAGCTGAACATCTTTGGTGTGCACCCTGTTATTTGGCTGCTGGATTACAGTGGAGCAAGAGCAGACTCCAGTGCCCTGGCATGTGGCTGTTTGCAAGGAATCAAGGAGGATACAGGCTGGTCTCTGTGAGCAGTGAAAGGGGTTGGCTTCATCTACCACTGAAGTGCAATGTGACCCATGATAAAGTCTTAAGGACTCCCACTCAGGCTGACAAGTGAGGGTGCAGGCTGGGGAAAGGTTCGTCCAGGCCCAAAGCATGCTGTAGAAACAGGAGGAGATAGCCCAACCACCGCACACCTTGCCCGGCTTGAGTAGTAACAGAAGCCTCAGTTCGATTCATTCAGGCCATGCCTCCAATGATAAAGCCTTGGGGGCAGAGCTAAACACGTTGGGTGCATGGCCTGGATGAATTGAGCTGAGGCTGGTTTTACCTATTAACCACTCAAGCTGGGCGAGGTGTGCAGAGACCAGACTATCTCTTCCTATTTTTACTGCAGTGCAATGTTACAGAACGGAAGGTCATTTGGAACTGTGCAGCTGCCCAATAAGCCAATTTTAGGTTTTGACTTTTGGTCATGTCCAACAAGCCCTGTCTTTTTTCTACTATGCGAAAATCGAGAGAACCATAACTAAACTCAGGAACAAGTAAAAAAATAAGCACTGGATCAAAACCATCAGTAGTTCAATCAGATTGCACCATTCATTGGGCCATAGCATTCAACTGGCGTTCTTCAACAGTCCCATGGCCTCAGATAATGAACCGAATGCTAGATATCACATACACGGTGCACATACATCACACATTATATGATACCATGCATATATACTAAAAAAAATGGACACCATGGGAGTTATCTCTTATAGAATAATGTTTTTCATTACTGTTATATGTACGTTATTTACCGCTTTGGATAACAACAGAACACTCAACCTATTGAAACGAATCAATTCTGGACTTGACGAACATCCCTATTTATGTACTATTCTGTTATCATTGATATACATACGTACTTTTATACAAATTTTTCCAGATTCATGTATACCATTATGCAAATAACTTGTACTAAGACCATTTTCTATAATAAAAACTGGTTGTAAACAAAAAAAAAGAAAAAGGCTTGTATAGACTATGTGAGTAGCCACAGACTACAGGAACCTGCTCCTGGTGTCAGTGGTAACCCGGGGATCTGTCTAAGCTGAATATCTGCTTTACTGTTCTAAAATCAGGACTGTTGGCAAATACGAACAATAAATCGTGAAAGTTTTCTTCAAAGTCATCTAAATCCACTTCATTATTTCAACTGTACTGGTATATGAGAATATGAGACTAATTCTATATGCAGACTTTTGAGTCGGTTTTCCAGCATAATGATATACAAGTCAGCATTCCAGTCATTCCCTGAGAAAAATGATACGGCAACACTGTCTGCACAGCAAATATGCTCTTTATGCCACCTGATAACGCCTTTCCCATCCCTTATGTTTAACATGTCTGCAGAATGAACCTCAAATATTAATATAACGATACACTTGGCTTACAGAGTCTAATTTGTTTTTCTTTTTTTCTGTATGGATGGCTTTGCAAGGTTAGAATGTGGAACTAATAAGATAATTTTCAAACAGCTCTACCTGAAATGAAGTAGGAGATTTGCTAGGGACAGGCAAAGGATGCTTAGCAGATAAAAGTAACAACGTCTTGTTTTCCAAAGAGCCAATACCCAAGCGGGGGGCCCTGTTCGCTCAGCCATGGCCCTCGTTATCGTTTGGTCCCAGGCCTCAGAATGAAAAGAGATTATTTTCTCTGCGTTGTGCGGCAATAATGTGGACAGTATCTCTATGTGTAAACATATGACTAACCTCACACATGAAAGATGTATAAAAATATAGGATACAGTCATCATAATTGATGCCATTTCACCTGAGAGTTCACTCGGTCTACGTTAGAACCAGAATTCCAAGAAAACAGCAAGACACACAAATGAAATACATATATCTGATCTGTTCTGGCTACCAATATACTAGTTCTGCTTAGCCACAATGCATATCTATAGTCTTTCACTGTTAGCCCTTGTACACACGGTCGGAGATTCCGACGGAATGTGTCCGATCGGAGCATTTTGTCTGATATTCTGACTGTGCGTGGTCTGCATCGGACTGTTTCCGTCGGAATATCCATCGGACCAAATTTTCCAACTTGTCGGAAATATTTTCCAACAAAATGCTCCGATCGGACATACCCCGATCATGTGTAGAGAATTCCGTCCAGACAAAATGGCACGCATGCTCAGATCAAATTCCAACACCAAAGCTATTGGCTACTGGCGTGGAACGTAGTCCCGTCGTAACGAAAAAACGTCATCACGTTCTGAACGATCGGATTTTCCGACAACTTCGTCCGACTGTGTGTATGCAACAGTTTCAGACAAAATCCGACGGATTTGGTTGTCGGAATCTCCGACCGTGTGTACAAGGGCTAACAGTGCAGGAAACTAGTGATGTTGGTTCCCCATTTACAACTGGTGGCACAGGGGTGTAGTGGTTAGCACTCTCACCTAGCAGTAAAAAGGGTTGCTGGTTCGAATTCCAACCACAACACTACCTGCCTGGAGCTTGCATGTTCTCCTTGTGCTTGTATGGGTTTCCTCCCACACTCCAAAGACATGCTGGTAGGTTAATTGGCTTCTGTCTAAAATTGGCCCTAGTATATGAATGGGGACCTTGGATTATGGGCACCATGAGGGTAGGGACCAATGTGAGTGTACAATGTACAGGGATAGGGACAATTGTAGACACTCACTCAGGTTGAACTGGATGGACAGGTGTCTTTATTAAACCTTACTAACTATGTAACTGGCTGATTGGACAATAAAGGAAGAGCAGTTATAAGTAAGGTTGAATAAGGACATCAGTCCATAGCCATTCAGTTAAACATGTGTGTGGGTGTTACTACCATTTTCCATATCCCTGTACAACGTGTTCACTAAGAAACACATCTCAAAAAGTCTTAAGAATTTATCTACATTCCCTGCTGACGCTATCAACTGTGGAAGGGAGGTCCACATCTTTATCGCTCTTATAGCCTCTTCTCCAGGGAGAATAGGCTTAACCCTGTAAGGCTCTCTGTTATAATATTACAACATCACTTTTAATGACAACTAAAATGACCCAGCGTTTGTTTTTTTCACCTAACGACCAAACCTACATAATTAGTAGGTCCTTTTGTTCAGCCTAGCACTGATATTGGATGGTAAAATGTGTAAATAGGCCTGTTTATCTGGACATGATGTCATCCAACCTGTAAACTTGCCTTAAAGCATGCAACTGGGCTTGATAATGGAGGATTAAAGTAAGTAAACTGCCTGAAGTATTTTTTGGGTGATTAATAACATGTCTAGATCATGCGTATATCGAGTTACTGTTGAATGCATTGATGATATCAGATTTTGAGCTTGTTTGTGTTGTAATTTTACAACGTTGGGCTAGAGGAGTAGCAGATTTTGCCTGTGCACCTTGCAGTTTTCACCTGTTCCATGTGGTAAAAAAAAGACATAGAAATACTTTTTTTGATCATTCACAATACCAGCTTGAGATTAGATCAAAATGTAATGGTTATTACTTGAAAAATTCAAGTTTAAATTAAGGAATAAATTATTTATTATTTATTTTTTAATGTACTATATGTATATACTTAACTTGTCCTGTTGTGTTTTCTGGCCATTGCCTATATATCTGCTTGCTACATGAGGGGCAGGTGATAATGTTCTGGTATATGGAGGGGCTATAGGTGCTAATTGCATAATAAGCATATAGCACAATAGGTTAGCCAGACAGTATTGTGTTCCCTCTGTGGATTGTGTTAATTGATTGGAATGTTTGAAGTCTTGAAATGAAAAATTACATTTTGTAAATGTAGCGGCGGGCTCCTGAAGAGCACACGCTATGCGTTTTTCAAAGTTAAACTTTACCCAAACTACAGTTTGGTTTGGGTCTATTTGCCTAAATTTGACTTCTGTATCAGTATGACTGGGTTGTGACTGGACTTATCAAGCAGAAAGCCCTTGACATAAACCCTTTGTGGGTCTCTACATTTATTCTGACAGTGTGAGTAAAATAATTTAATAATGATACCAAACAGGCCCAATGTTGCCAAATTACAACGTTCTCCTAAAAACTTTCTAAAATTTAAAACAGTTAAAACCCATTGATTTCGGCATCAGAGGCCTCCTACAACAATATCTAAGAGGTGAAGCAATTTTTTTGCAGTTTTCTTCTATATTTGGGTCTTCTGGGGCTAGCGTTTGTAGTCATTCCTCATAACTGAGGGCCTCCATTATTATCTTTGTTGACCTCTTATTATCTTTGTTGCCCTTCTGTTTACTCTCTCCAGTTCAAGCACATCCTTCCTGAGATGACTGAGGATTTCTATTATTATCTTTGCTGCCCCCTTATTAGCTTTGTTGCCCTTCATGAGGATTGTTGACCAGATACTCAAGGTGTCGCCGATCCAGAGTTTTATAAAGCTCATTGATGAGGTTGTCCTTTTCTCTCTCCCATCCTGTAAAAGTGTATTACAATAGAGTCTGATTGACCAATGCTACTTGACTTCCTCTTCTCAGTATAAAGTGGAACTATATTTACAAAGTCATGATTTGCTTTCTAATGGGGAATATGTTGTATAGGTTAAAAGATGACTTCTCATTGAAGGGGGGCGTGGCTGGAAGTCTTAGTGAGAGGACATGTGCGACCCAGCTCCCACTGAAGCTCGGGAAGAGATCCTGTGTGATGTAGAGGTAGTGAGGCTGGAAGCGGCGGTGAGAAAGACCCTGCTTAATCTAGGATAATATAATTATCTGAGGGTGAATTAGCCTGCCCTGTAGCGACAACTGGTGGATATCAGGATCCCTGCAGCTAAAAAGATATCCCTGGGACTGGTGTGAGCATATTTCTGGATGCTATCTTCGCTTCCCTTTTTATTTCAACTGAGAAACAAGTGTCTTTTTGCCCTAAGTAGGGGACGCTAGTGAAGGAGGCACTGGGCTATCACAATATTCCACCATGACCAAGAAGAAGGGGGAAGACCCAACACAGCAGGTTAGCGCCATGTGCTAGTACACAGCCACAATGAATTGTGAAGGAGAACCAGGCAGTGACTAAATTAGGGTGGTTTGTGCATACCCCAGGCCAGACACCCACGAAAGGAGGGCAGCAGAATGTGCAAGCACAATCTAAAACACAGTCAGGAGCTTCAGCCGCTAGTAACAGTCAAGGCCATGGTCAAGCAGCCGCTATATTGGAGACGGACCCTGCAGGAGAAAAACCTGCAGGGGAGACGAGCCCGAATACCTCAGAGTCTCCACCTTGGGCTGGAGCTCCAACAGAAGGAGAACCATCACTTTAAGAGGTTCTGCAAGCAATCAACTCATGTAAGTTTTCTTTATGTTAACTGTCTGACCAGCTTAAAACTATCAGGGAAGAACTGTCCTTTGTAAGACATGACTTACAAAAAGTACGTGGAAGGACAACTGCACTTGAGGGGAGAGTTAGTCTAGTGGAAGCCTTGAACCTCCTAAAGCGAGAGATAAAATCTATAAGAGAACAAATGGCTAATTATAAGATAAAAATGGATGACATGGAAAACAGAATGCGCAGAAAAAACGCGAGGATTGTGGGGCTCCCTGAACGAAGTGAGGGTCTGGACCCTATAGTATTCTTGGAAAAGTGGTTTAAGGAATTATTTGGAATATACACATTTTCACCTTTTTTGTAATGGAGAGTTAACAGAATGCCCTCCAGACTTCCTCCACCAGGAGGTTACCCAAGATCCCTCCTGGTAAAAATGCTTTATTATAAGGATAGAGTTACCATACTACAGAAGGCCAGAGACATGGGTAATATCCTCTAACGGTGTTAGGGTTTCCATTTACCCAGATTTTTCACCGGAACTGCAAAAATGGAGGTCAAACGTAAACTACAGCAATTAAAAGTAACTTACGCCATGTTATATCCAGCAAGATTGTGGGTAACCTCCTTGGGAGAGAACCCCGGAAAGAGTGGCGTGGTGGCTGGCAACCCATAAGGGAAAATTATAAATGAACCAGAAAGCAATGTGATGAATATAGTAACCAAGAGCATAATAGGCAATATACTTCATTTAACGACACTGCAGGTCACAAATTTAGAATAAAAAGGAGCCGGGGTGGGGGGTCATGTTTAGGTTAAACAGTGCAATGTGTACACAGCTCCCTCTCACTGAGAGGGTAGGGGAAAGTTTTTTCTTTGTTCTTATTATTTCTTTACTTTTTTTGGAGGGGGGAGAGGGAAGGGATTGCGCACTAGAGCAGCAATATTTATCACTATGAACACATGGAATGATCACTTTAGAAGTCCCCGATATAAACTGAGGGGGAAAAGAGTGGGTTAGGAGTGAGATATGAATGGTATGATTGGTATGAACTTTTTTTGAGGGGCTGTATGAAGAAATGCACCTTATATATGAAATATTTTGTTAAAAAAATATCACAGAAGTAGCACAACAAGAAAAATTGATATTGGATAATAAAGAAAGATTACACAAATGTCTAAAGAATTTACACAATTAGTTCTGGGAAGATTGAATTATAAGTAATTTGCCACATTAAATGGTTAAATGGTTAATATTATTCAGCCAAAAAAGTTAACTACCGTATATGCTCTTGGAATGTCTTGGGATTGGCAGACCCAGTGGGATTGGCAGACCCAGTGAAAAAAACTTTTTTTCTACAGCAAAAATGTATGGAGCGGGCTTGCTCTGCTTGCAGGAGACACACATCACCAAGGTCTCTATATCCCAGCTGGGATGTAGAGGCTTTGAAACCCAGTATCATTCTGTTCACACCTCCTATTCTAGATGGGTGGGCATTTTGATCAGATCTGGGGTGATGTTCACTTGCAAGCAGGTCAAGATTAATGTTACATTTTATTACACCATATGATAGAGAATAGAACCTATGTATTGGCAAATTTATACATTCCCCCACCTTTTAAAACTACAGGCATCGTAGTTGATGACAGACGGTCTCGATTTCTGGGGGAGGCTGTTCTAATGGATATATGTAGAGTGCGGAATCCAGTATTCATGCTTCTCCAGAACTTACTCCACACTCTTTAGAATTGATTTGGTATTGGGGAATGAGGAGGCACTACATGTGATAAAGAATGTAAGTTATATGCCAAGAGGTCTCTCTGACCATTCCCCGATGATATTGTCCGTAGAACTAAGAGAGAGTTGTCGCCCGGGGAATGGAAAATCAGCCCCTTCTGGATGGAATTGATGAGTGAGCTGGATGAGGTATTAACAGCTTTAAGAGGATTTGTTGATCAAAATAGAGGTGCCGCCTCGTTGGGGGTGGTATGGGACACTTTAAAGGCTATCCTCCGGGGCATAATGATACAAGTGTCAAAAATGTAAAAACGGACCAAGGAGTGGGAAAAGACTGCTGGGGAGAGGGTGGCAACAATGGAAAAACAATATGTGAATGACCCAACCTCCGATAGACTCAGGGCTTGGTCAGACGAAGAACAGAATTATAGAACAATGATGATCAGGAAAGTAGAGAATAAACAACTTTTTCAGAAGCAGACCACCTTTGGAGAGGGGGAAAGTGTGGGCTGAATGCTGGCCCATTTGGTTAAGAAAAACTCAGTTCCATCAGTGGTCCCCACAATCAGGATAGGGGAGGGTAGGATCTCCTCATACACACCAGAAATAGTAGATAAGGTCAAAGAATATTATGAGGATTTGTATAGCTCCCACCAAGAGGAAATGAGGGAGGGATTGGGCTCTTTTTTAGGGGTTTGGACATCCCAACTCTCTCTGAAACTGACAGGGAGGAACTGGACTCACCTATAACCCTAGAGGAACTACAGTGGGTCACAATGGATAATGGCAGGTTAGAAATCCCCACCATCAGGGGCTCTGGTGAACACCTGCTGGCTCTTAGATTCCGCACCCTGGGGAATCTCATGCTCTAGCTCCCAGTGTGATCCTTGTTGGTGCTCCAGAGGACCAGCTTTCCTGAATAGCCCAGAGCTCCATCCGCAGCAGTCAGCTGTAAGGTCCACTACCTTAGCGGTGCACTCAATGGGGTGCACATCTCACTTGGCTTCAGGTGACCTGACATTCTTAAAAGCAATAAAAAGGCTGACACCCATTTAAAATGAGGAGATCGTACTGAGTTGCTACTATCATTCTTTTTAACCATAAACCATAAGTGGTGGGGGTGAGGGGAATCTCAGGATGCTGACTCCTCAGTATACCTAATTTTCTTACCTGTTCACCATTCTGGTCAGGACTCACCATATGGCAATCTTCGAATGCCAAAGGGGCTGTTGAGTTTATGATTTTTTGTTAATGAGTAGGTCAAAACTTCTTAAAAGTTATAAAAAGACTATGACATCCATCTAAAATGAGTAGACCATACTATGGAGTTGCTACCATCATTCTCTGTAACCATAAACCGTAAGTGGTAGTGAGGCCATTCTCAGCATTCTGGTTTCAGTTGACCCCTGGGTATACCTAAATTTATTAGGCATTCTCCAGTCTGTTCAGGACCCACTGTATGGCAGTTCCTGCATGTCATAAGGGCTGCTGAGTTTTTTTTTTTTTTTTTAATGAGCAGGTCAAAGCTCAAACTGGAAAATTAGCTTCAATCAGTTTGAAAGGAAACATGGAAAAAAAAATTAAGTCTATATTTTTCTCACTCTGTCCTCACAATGGTGGTGGTGGTGCCATACCTAAGCACGCTTTCATTGACTGGCTGGTCAGTGTAACTGCAGCACCTGCGGCTTTGTACTTCTATTTTGGTGTGATGGCCAAGAGGTTTTGTTTTTGCAGAATTTGCTGAATCAATAGACTTGGATTTGCAACACTCTGGCCAAAGAACAAGACAGAAGGACTTTCTCCAAATGGGATGTCGTGTTTTAGCATAAAAGACTACATAAGTGATCAAAAAAGAGACAGCAAGCATGGGGTGAACTCTCTCTAATGTTCTGCCTTTTTCAAATAGGTTAATCATTTCTAAATATTGGAAAAAAAGTAGATCTAGTCTTTGCATTGTTTCCTTCTGAGACCCGGAATCCAGTTAATTAAAACCGAGTTTGCATTTCCTATCACCGCATTCCGCACTAAGTCATGTCCATCTTAAAGCCATCCATCACTCAAGCCGTGCACATGCCCCCGAGCTAATTGGCTAGTGTGAGTAGCTATTTAAATGATTCTCATTAATTACAATTATTAATATGCTCACCATATGCTGAAATAATGTGTATGTTCCAGACAGATACCGAGGGACAGAGTAATCAGTGCAATTTTTTTTTTTTCCTTTCCTCAAATGTGAAAAATGAGAATTGAGGGCGAGTTCTATTATGGGGTTCAGGAGTCAGCTGGCCTAAGGGAAAGAGAGGAAATTAACTTCTACCCCTTTATTCCTGCCATTGAAGTTTTAATGATTTAGACAATCGCAGCTTATGAAAACGAGTTTTGAAAATGTTACCGATTGCCAAACTGCCGGCCAAGGACCTCAAGTGTGTCGGATGTTCCAAACCAAATAATAGGCGGTGGAATTATTTGTGCATTTTTGGATTGCCAATGCACTTTTGTGTTCCTGCGTTCATATATCAATTAGATATCCTGTCTGGGGATGTCATAGGGGCTGTGGGGACTTGGCAGACTGGAAAAATGGTTTATGACTGGTAATAAGCAAAGCAGTCTGTTTGAACTTTCGAAATGAACTTACCTGATTCACACGCCTGGGAAGTTTGATATTGGGCTTATAGTGGATCTTCGCTGCATCTGAGCACCACAAACTAAAAACACTATTTTATTCATTTTTTAACCGAATGCGCTTACAAATATATGACGACAAGGCGGCTGTCCTACGCCGGATCACGTACCTAGTAGACACAGCGGGAGCTGATTGGCGGGATCTGCCAATGTCTCGATAGACTGACAGAACAGCCGTCTGCCTAAACAAGGCAGATCGTCGTTCTGTCACTACAGAAGACATGGATCCTGTGCAGTGGCGTAACTAGAACCTTCAGGGCCCCAATGCAAGAAACCATGAAGGGCCCCCCTGAACCCAAGCCAGGGCCCTTCCCTCCGAGTCCGGCGGTGGAACTCCAGGGCGTGGTCACAGGTATGTCCCCAGGGGGAGATGGAGGGGGTATGTAATGGTGTGTGGGGGATGGGGTCCTCTCACTCATCATGACCAAGCTGCAGGCCGCGCACTCATCCATGTTAGCCTGGGCTCCATCCAGTGTGCTGGACGGGTGATCAGCATATCTCCCAGAAAGACCTTTCATCATCTGTGTATGACGGGGGAGGAGGGGGGCTGGCAGACAAGCCTGCAGTGTCCTCCGGGGGGCTCTCACAGGGCTGCACTGCATCTGGGTGCTTAAAGTTTGTTTACCCGAGAGAAGTATGCAGTGCAGTGTAGACCGGACTCGGGGGGGGGGGCGGGACTCTGGCTGGGGAGAACAGACATTGGACTGAGCGGCAATGCATGGAGCAGGAGAGGGGTACTCTCAGGAGCCGGCTGAGGACACAGGTCATGCGGGGAATGCACAACTAAAAAGCAGCCAGTGCGATAGTCGAGCATGGAGTTCTGCTAGTCACCCTCCACCCACCCGTGTGCATGGTGCACTGGTACCCCTAGCTGCCTATGCTGCTACCGGCCATATGTAGAGGGGCCCAGTTGCGGTCGCGACTGCTGCACCCCCTATAGTTACGCCCCTGATCCTGTGTCTCTGCTAAGCAGGGGTGGCCAATCCATGCCTTCTCCAGTCAAAGCTTCTCCCCCACATGTCAGGCACACATTTAACCCTTTGATCACCCCTGATGTTAAACCTTTCCCTGCCAGTGTCATTAGTACAGTGCATATTTTTTTTAGCACTGATCACTGTATTGGTGTCACCTCGGGGGTTATTTACGAAAGGCAAATCCACTTTGCACTGCAAGTGCATTTGGAAGTGCAGTTGCTCTAAATCTAAGGGGTAGATCTGAAATGAGTGGAAGCTCTGCCGATTTTATCATCCAATCATGTGCAAGCTAAAATGCTGTTTTTTATTTTCCTTGAATGTCCCCCTCGGATCTACAGCGACTTTACTTTCAAGTGCACTTGCAGTGCAAAGTGGATTTGCCTTTAGTAATTAACCCCCATAGTGTCCCAACTGTTCGCAGCAATATCGCCTTCCCACTATAAGTCGCTGATCGCCACCATTACTTGTAAAAATAAATAAATAAAAAGTAAATAAAAATATCCTATAGTTTGTAGACATGGGGGGGGGGGGGGGGGTTATTTCCGAAAGGCAAATCCACTTTGCACTACAGGTGCATTTGGAAGTGTAGTCACTCTAAATCTAAGGGGTAGATCTGAAATGAGGGGAAGCTCTGCTGATTTTATTATCCAGTCATGTGCAAGCTAAAATGCTGTTTTTTATTTTCCTTGCATGTCCCCCTCGGATCTAAAGTGACTGCACTTCCAAGTGCACTTTCAGTGCAATTTCCAGTGCACTTGTAGTGCAAAGTGTATTTGCCTTTCAGAAATAACCCCTTATAACTTTTGTGCAAACCAGTCAATATACACTTGTTGGGATTTTCCTTTTTATGAAAAATATATAATACATATTGGCCTAAATAGATGAAAAAATTTGATTTTTTACATTTTTTTAATGCATGTGTTTTATAGCAGATAGTAAAACACACACATATATATATATATATATATATATATATATTTATTTATTTATTTTTTTTCTTTATATGTCAGTCTTTTTTTGTTTATAGCGCAATATATAAAAAGAGGTGATCAAATACCACCAAAAGAAAGTTCTATTTGTGGGACGACCACGCAACTGTCAGTTAAAGTAATGCAGTGCCGTACCGCAAAAAAAATGGCCTGGTCATGAAGGGGAAGGGGGGTAAACCTTCCTGAGCTGAAGTGGTTAATGTTCAAAGCAAACTACCCCATCCATCCATGGCTCTATGCCTTATTTTGTTAAAAAAATCACTTTGAAATATACCCCCTAGCATTTCTGGCTATTGCCATCTTTAGTAAGGACAAATGATTAATGTAGCTTCCTGGAATCCTTCTGCCCTTAGCTCAGGCAGGCAGGAGAGTGTACTTAGCTGAAAAAAAACCTCCTCCCCTCCTGAAGACTTCTGGGATGTAGGACATCATTCGCTTAGGCAAGAAACCAGAAATGTGAATAAAAAGTTTAAAACAAGTAAATATGACCTGCTTTCCTATCTTTTTACTAATGCTAGCAGCATGAGGATTAAAAATAACGAATGCTGATTGAGAGAGTGAAGTTCTATTTTAACCCCTTCAGCTCCAGAAGATTTACCCCCCTTCTAACCAGGCCATTTTTTTTTGCGATACAGCACTGCGTTACTTTAACTGACAGTTGCGCGGTTGTGCGACATCGTACCCAAATAAAATTGATGTCATTTTTTTTCCCCCACAAATAGAGCTTTGTTTTGGTGGTATGTGATCATCTCTGGATTTTTTTATTTTTGTGCTATAAACAAAAAAAGAGCGACAATTTAAAAAAAAAAACAACAAAACAATATGTTTTACTTTCTGCTATAAAACACATCCAATAAAAAAAAAAAAGAAAAAATCGAATTTCTGCATCAATTTAGGCCAATATGTATTCTGCTACGTTTTCGGGAACGGGACCTCTTGTTTCTGGTGGAGGTATTTTGTTCCTGGGGATGGGGGGGGGGGGGGTCTATTGTTGTTGGGGAGGTCTATTGTTGTTATGGAGGATCTCTTGTTGCTGGGTAGAATCTTATAATTTTGGGGGATCTACTGTTGGGAGGACTTTATTATTGCTGGCCGCAGAGAATCTATTTTACAGAGTTTCTTGTTACCCTTAAAGAGGAAGTAAACCCTGATGGGTTTACTTCCTCTTTCATTCCCTGCAAAGGTAAAGCATAATGGACTACTATGCATCGCATCGCATAGTAGCCCATTATGTGTCACTTACCTGACACAGGAGCCAGCGATGTCACCGCTGTCCCCTGTAGTCCGGCGCATCCATCTTCTCGGTGGGTCTCGCAGCTCCGCCGCTGTCATTCGGCGAAGCCGCAATGACGTCACTCCCGCGCATGCGCACGGGAGCCGACACGCGCTGCAACTTCGCCATTGACAATGCCGCGCTCAGTGCGCCTGCGCGCCGCTGTCTACGGCGCATGCGCCGTAGACAGCGGTGCCTGTCTTCGGGCAAATATCTCCTAAACCATATAGGTTTAGGAGCTATTTCTTGGACCTACAGGTAAGCCTTAATCTAGGCTTACCTGTAGGCCAAAGTGGTTTGTAAGGGTTTACAACCACTTTAACAAGTTCTATACAAATTTCCTAACACCATAAAATGATACTTGGTTCTGTATTCTCTAAAGGGGATGGTAGTGGGAGGTGAATAGGGGGCAGAGACAAGTGATGGTGGTTGGTGGTAGGTAGAGGATAGAAATAAGGGGTGTCTCGGGGAAGAGGGTGTACCTGCACCTATTCTCTGGGGCAAAAAAAGCCACGTATAGGAGTCTGCATTGGACAGGACCAAAGAAAGCAGAACTTGTTCCAGACAATGAACAGTTTGCTGATCTTCTCCCTAAAGGACTGATGGTGGAGCTCCTGGACCTCTCGAAACCCAAGTCAGCCCACCACCCTCATGTAACGTATGACTTGTAAAAAGTGTTACTGAAAGAGTTCCCAGCTCGGAGCAATCACGAAGCTTATAGTGTACTTCATCCCTCGGTAATGGGAACCAGGTAGACGGAAAAAGATTAGGAAACATGAATGATTATCAGTAAATTAGACTCAATGGCACGTGCAAGATGCTGAAGAGAGCAGACATCTGAGTTCTGTTCTGTCTGCACCGTCTTTTCCTACGCACAGATTTTAGAGTTCAGACTCTTCCAGAAAACCCAGAAGAAGCAGCCCCTGCCCATCCTATTTTACATGTATTTAAATGTATATATTTTATCACTGCATTTGTTTTTGTGTCCTGAAAACTGACATGACTGTCTTTGGCAGGAGCATATGTAGCTCCCAGCTGTCCCTGATTTGGAGGGACTGTTTCTAATTTCGTGGGACTGTCCCTGATTTGGAACAAAGTCCCTCTGTCCCTCTTTCCACCTCATTTTGGTCCGATCTATATAGTTGTATTTATAATGCACTACCGGGGGTCCCCGGGTTACGAACCCGACTTTCCTCCTGTTTGTAATCCGGAAATGTTCGTAAGACAGCCGCACAAGCGCAGAACGACAATTACGGACATTTCCGCTGTTCCTTCAAAGGCCGTTCAGCACATGCGTGACAAATTATGGACATTTCTGACATTTTTCGAGGCTCCGTCTGCCCGCGCAAGCGCAGAACGACAATTACGGACATTTCTGATGTTCTGCCGAATGCCGTTCGGCACACATGCGTGGCAAATTATGGACATTTCAGACATTTTCCATGGTTACAATTTTTTTGCATAATTCTCCTTTAAGGAGACGTGGCCAGGGGTGTGTCCTATGCCTAAATACTTTTGCTAATAGGTGTCCCTCATTCCCATCTCAAAAATTTTGGAGGTATGGAGGGGGTGTAGATAAGGAGGGGGATAAGAGGGTCCATCCCCCTTTTCCAGCTTCTGCTCCTGCTAGCTTTCAGACCTCATATTCAGGCAGCAGCCTTTCAGAGCACAGGAGGCTCTCCTTGTCTTTTCCTTAGCTCCAGTACCATGACACAGCCAATGGAGGAATTCTCTTCACACTGAAATATTTGGTTTGACTGGTGAATGTGTTTCTTGGGGGTGGAGGTCTGTGCTGGGAGGGGAAGTGTATGTAAAGGGGAAGGAGATCTGCACTAGGGGATCTGTATTTGTGGGGAGAGATCTGTACTGGTGGGGAGAAATCTGTACTTGGGGGTGAGGGATCTTTACTGGGGGGGGGGGCTATACTGGGGGGATCTGTACTGGAGGAGAGACCTGTATTGAGGAGAGAACTGTACTGAAGGGAGAGGTCTGTATGGGGGGAAGTATCTCTAATGGGGGAAAAAAATATGTACTGGAATGGAAGGGGGGATGATCTGTGGAGATCATTTTTTGTTGTACTGACCTGTGCATTACACTCTCCCTAGCCCTGCTTTCTGTGCATTAGGCTCTCCTCACTCCTGTGCTCTGTGCATTACACTTTCCTGACCGCTGTGCACTGTGCATTACACACTTCTGAACACTGTGTTCTGTGCATTATGCTCTCCTGAGCCCTGCGCTCTTTCCTGATCCCTGTGCTCTACTCATTATGCCCTCCTGACCCCTGTGCTCTGTGCATTACACATTCCTGACCCCTGTGCTCTGTGCATTACACACTTCTGACCCCTGAACTCTGTAAATTACACACTCCTGACCCCTGGGCTCGGTACATTACACAATCCTGACCCCCGTGCTCAATGCATTACACACTTCTGACCCCTGTGTTCTGTGCATTACACACTCTGACCCCTGAGCTCTGTAAATTACACACTCCTGACCCCTGGGCTCGGTACATTACACAATCCTGACCCCCGTGCTCAATGCATTACACACTCCTGACCCCTGTGTTCTGTGCATTACACACTCTGACCCCTGAGCTTTGTACATTACACACTCCTGACCCCTCTGTTCTGTGCATTACACACTCCTGACCCCTGAGCTCTGTACATTACACACTCCTCACCCCTGAGCTCTGTACATTACACACTCCTGGCCCCTGTGCTCTATGTATTACACACTCCAGACCCATGTGCTCTGTACATTACACACCCCTAACTCCTGTATTCTGTACATTATACACTCCTGGCCCCTGTGCTCTATGCATTACACACTCCTGACGCCGGAGCTCTGTACATTACACACTCCTGACCCCTGTGCTCTGCACATTACACACTCCTGACCCCTACACTCTGTACCTTACACACTCCTGACCCCTGTGCTCTGTACATTATACACTTCTGACCCCTACACTCTGTATATTACACACTCCTGACCCCTGTGCTCTGTACATTACACACTCCTGACCCCTACACTCTGTACATTACACACTCCTGACCCCTACACTCTGTACATTGCACACTCCTGACCCCTGTGCTCTGTACATTGCACACTCCTGACCCCTACACTCTGTGAATTACACACTCCTGACCTCTACACTCTGTACATTACACACTCCTGACCCCTGTGTTCTGTGCATTTTGCGCTCTTTAGTACAAAGACTATTACGTCTGTTACCATGTACACAATGAGTAGGTTCAAGATGTAAGCCCTTCCTATTGTTAGTGAAATTTTGCCACACTGACTATTCAGTGGCTAATTGTTTCTTTCTTGGTTCCCTGAACACACCCCCCACCCCCCGTCTTCCCAAGAAAAAAAAAGATCTTTGTCCCTTATCTTTAGATGAATGGCAGAAGACAGCATTGCTCTCACCACACACATTACAATCTGACTGTACAATCTCTGGACAATCAACTTTAGATTTACCAAAACGACATAAAACGAGGACCTACCCAAACCAATTCAATCCAATCAATCTTCATACAGTTACACAGGCCCTTACACTACATACTAGAGATTGTACAATCCGATTGAAATGTGTGTGGTGAACCTAAGCAATCTCTTGTAACTGCGGTTGTAAAGCAAATGGGCCTGTGATTAATGATGATCCTGATGATTTCTATATTGCAGACTGTGCTCAGCAACCGAGCTTATGAGGCCCCCCTCCCACCCCTAGGCCCCATCGCAGCTGAGTGGGCTTCTATGGCTATAGTTAAACCACCGAACCTTTCAGCACTCCATTCAGAGCTAAAAGAAAATGTTTTTTTTTTCTGACTTTAGATATATTTTAAAGTGAACCTGTAAGCATCGAAATATGGAAGCCATCGCCAAGGTCAGGTTTCCTATTAGACATGTGTAACTACTATGTCTGGGGCCCACAAAGGAGAGAAAAAATGACGAGAGCCGATAAAGGGCTCCGAATAACCCCTTACCCATTCACTACGGGGAACTGTGCTGCTGGAGTAATTGAAGATTTTCACTATTTACTTCCCAGGGTAAGATTGACAGCACCATGCAATGCATTAAAGGGCTCTCCGTTCTGTCCTTCTGTCTCGCAGCCTGAGTCCTGCGCCGGGAGGCTATTATAAAGACAGATTTGGATATTTATGGTGTCTGTATTTAAAATACACCTAATGATCTTTAATGGAATACACAGTGGACTAAACGCTGGGCTTTTATATCTGATGGAAGTTCAATTTAGGCCATATTTAGGACAAATCTAATTTCTTCAATTTAGGCCATAGGCTATATTTAGGCCATATTTAGGACAAATCTAATTTCTACAATTTGCAACATATTTTTGGTCAAAAAAATCCCAATAAGCGTATATTGATTGAGTTGCGCAAACGTTAGAGTGTCTACAAACTATGGGGTATTTTTCTTTATTTTTCCTTATTTCTTTACTAGTAAAGGCGGCGATCAGCGACTTATAGCGGGACTGTGATATTGAGGCGGATATTCGGACACTAACTGACAATTTTAACACTTTTTGAACACCAATGACACTAATACAGTGATCAGTGCTAAAATTATGCAATGTCACTGTACTAATGACACTGGCTGGGAAGGGGTTAAGATCAGTGGCGACCAAAAGGTTAACTGTGTGCCTAACCAGTGTTTTACTAAACTGTGGAAGTTGCTTTGCAGAGACACGGGATTCATGCCTTCCCTCCTGTCAGAACGGCAATCTGCCTTGTTTACCTAGGCAGATTGCAGTTCTGTCTTTCTGACTGAGGATCAGCGGGTGCCAGCAGAAATTGAGTCCAAGGTCAGTCAGCTCCTGCTGTGTATAATGACAGCGCAAGCGAGCCGCTGGCAGCGCAAATTCCCACCCCCTACCTCGAAGTGCAGGATCACGTAAATAAACATGTGATCCTGCACACAGCTGCCGCCCTGTAGCAGTAAAACTACTATAGGCCGGTTACTAAGTGGTTAAAAGCAATGCAAAGCAATGCATTCACAGTTTGTATGTACACAGAACAGGGCCGGCGGACCAAGGGGTGGGCACGAGGGATGGCTGCCCTGGCTGGGCACTGTGGTATCATGTGAGGTTGGGGACACCACAAGGAGAGGGTGGGAGATCTGTGTTGGAAGGGGGGATTTGGGGAGCAGGGTAAGTATTGTTCTAGGAAGGGACTTTTTTTGGGGGGGGGGTGCAAAGAGTGGTCATTTAGGGGGATTTGTGTTAGGAGGGGGAATGGGGGGGGAAGATTTTGCAAGGAGGGGGAATTTGTTCTGAGGGGGGTTTTGAAGTGGGGGAGGGGCAGAAGATGTGTACCAAGAGGGGAAATTGTAGGGGTAGAGGATTTGTGCTTGGGGGGGGATGAATTTGTATTTGGGGGCATTTGAGCTGGGTGTATTTGGGGATGGGAGGGCAAAAATTTGTGCTGAGAGGGGGGATTTCAGCATGGGGCAGATTTGCACTGGGAGGAGGGGGGATTTATGATTAAGAAGTACGCATTTAGATTAGTGCTCAGAATTTTTGCTGACACAAACTGTAATGCTCATAAATGTAAGGGGGGGGGGGTCTCAGTTTGGCATGTTTGCCCTGGGCTCTAGATGACCTTGTCCCAGCACTGACACAGAAAGCTGATATACAGCACTCACATGACAGTCTGTCAGTCCTCCCTTGGTAACCCCCTCTTGTGTAATGACTTCACAGCTGCAGCCAGGGAAATTAACTGCCAACAGCTGCATGCAAAGGGGTGGGGTGACCATGACATCATTGATCTAACATGACCACATAACCCTATAAGGTCAATAACGTTGACCTTATATGCCTGTGTCATATTAGACCAAATGCCCCAGTTGTAGCTAATTAGGCCAGTACGGACAGCTTCCTTCTGGGTTCAGACCAAATTCAAGCTCCTAGCTGGGGTCTGTTCCTACATCTCATCAAAACGGAGGGAGCAAAATGTCTTCAACATTACAGAACAAGTCTAGCTAAACTACTACTAGCGACTACACCTCCTACTAGCTACTACTTTGCACTATAAATGCTTGGGTTAAAAATAAGCTTGGGTTTGGTCTGAACTGATACTCAGCCGAACCTGCGAGGAAGCCACCAGCGTTGGCCCAATCAGCTGCGACCAGAGAATTTGCTTTCTCTCAGCAGTACTAAACAAAAGGACAGGGATGCTTGTGATATCATTAACCTAATATGGCTACATGGCTTCATTGGGCCAGTAACATTGACCTAATATGGTCATTGTGTCATATTAGATCAAATGCCCTGGCTGCAGCTGATTGACCCAGCATTGACATCCTCCTTCTGTGCTTGGCTGATCATGGGGTTGGACTGAACCCTACCTGGGATACGTTCCTAATGGTTATCAGAACTAAGGTAACAAAACATCTTCAACATTGCAGAAGAAATTCAGCTGATTGCAAATAACTACTACTAGCTATACCAGGCATAGTCAACCAGGGTTCCTCCAGAGTTTGCTAGGGGTTCCTTGAGCTGTGGCTAAATGAACTCTCATTTGATAGTTCCTGCATAGATCCAGGGCCAACAACACTTGACGAGTCAATGGCATTATACAGTACAAAAGATCCTATTAGCTATCTGTAAGGTTGCTATTTTGACCAATCACTAATAAGGGGTCATTTTTTTCCCACTGACCATCAGTGTAAGGAGCACTCTTCTTAGTGACCATCAATAAAATGGCCATTTTCTTCTACTGATCCCAAATAGTTTTGGTTTTAAAAGGGGTTCCTTGAGACCTAACAATTATTATGAGGGTTCATCTAGGGCAGGGGTGTCAAACTCAATGTCATTGCAGATCACATCAGCATTATGGTTTACATCAAAGGGTCAGTTGTATCTGGGGTGTGCTTTGTTCAGAGTGCAGAGTTTTGGGGTGCTTTATGTACTGAATGCAGGGCTTAAGGGTGTGCTGCGTAGAGAGTGCAGAGTTTCGGAGTGCGCTGCGTACAGAATGCAGAGTTTAGGAGTGCGCTATGTACAGAGTGCAGAGTTCTGGTGTGCTCTATGTACAGAATGCAGAGTTTAGGAGTGCGCTACGTACAGAGTGCAGAGTTCTGGTGTGCTCTATGTACAGAATGCAGAGTTTAGGAGTGTGCTACGTACAGAGTGCAGAGTTCTGGTGTGCTCTATGTACAGAATGCAGAGTTTAGGAGTGTGCTACGTACAGAGTTCTGGTGTGCTCTATGTACAGAATGCAGAGTTCTGGTGGGCTCTATGTACAGAATGCAGGGCTTAGTAGTATGCTGCGTAGACAGTGCAGAGTTCAGGAGTGTGCTGTGTACAGAATGCAGAGCTTAGGAGTGCGCTACGTACAGAGTGCAGCGTTTAGGTGATCTCTATGTACAGAATGCAGGGTTTAGTGATGTGCTACATAGAGAGTGCAGAATTCAGGAGTGTGCTGTGTACGGAGCGTGGAGTACTGTGTAACGAGTGATGGGTGTAAAACCCCAATCATCCCTCCAAATCTTCCTCACATCTCTCTCTCCTACCTAGCCTGGCTCTAGTACCTCCATACGTAGGTGGTGCGCCTTTCAGGGAGATCGTTATCTCTGTCTCAGGAATCTGTTAGATCCAGAAGCCGCTGAGCAAAGCTGTCCTTTGTAATCACAGAAAGACAGCAAAGAGCGGGAGCAGAGGGTGAGAGCAAGAGGTGGTGGAATAGAGTTCTGCCACGTTCCGGGCTGCAAAACTGGGTGCGAAGGCCACATCTGGTGGGCTGGATTCGACCCATGGGCCTTGTGTTTGACATGTGTGATCTGGGGTATACAGTTCGAGAAAGGCTGAACTATACCATGACCTGGATCAACGAGAGCCTTCACAGACAACATTTGTGATTGGCTGGTATGTGTACTGAATTTTCGCAAACTTTATTATTGAGTAAGCTGATTTGTGGTGTTACCGCAGAGCAGGTTGTTGTTTTTCTGGAACTCTCCTGGGTTCCTACTATGTGGCCAGCTGAGATGCAAATATCACTTAGCAGGACTCTGTATTACGACCCTGGTTCTTCCATTTCCAATCACAGCTGAAAAGCTATAGGTTGCCTACGTCTGGGGCCGTCCATCCATTTCCCTCATCGTCGGACTTACCCACCCAGCGTTCCGCGATGGGGTAAATACAATCAATTTTAATACATTCCTGTGTGTGTGCAAAACAGACAATTAATTCTAATACCGAGCAGTCTCGCTACAGCGACCCTGAAATGTCGCTTTCTCACAGCTGGTTATTACTATTTATCTACCAGCTTATCTCCCTGCTGCTATCTGTGGGTAAAAAAAAACTAATTAGCCATCAAAATGAAGAGAGTGAAAAACACAGGTTTGCAAGCAAGGCTTTTTCCACCGGATCTCATCACCGCCAATATAATTTATATAAAAACAAACAAACCGAACAGGATCTTAAAACGTTAAGCCTGGCCTTGTTCTGCTTTGTGTTGCCTGTTTATTTGATCACGTACGTCGGGTTCTAGATTGGGCGCTGCTTAGACAAATTGCCGATTCGCTCAATTTCACTGTTTGTAAACATTTCTTTTCTGGTTTATGTTGATTATTCGATTCAGAGATCATATTTGAGAAGAGAAGGGAAGCAAATTAAAGGAGCATTAAAGTACAACCTGAAGAACTGGAGCAAATTACGCGCTTCAGTGGAAGAGGGGAGGGAGTGCAGGTAATGGCCTCTGTCATTATCTGTTGGATAAATTGAAGGATTTAGGCCAGATTGGATCAATGCACGGGTTATGGTAACAAACAGCACTGCAAATAATGCTTGTTGGTGCGCTGCACTACCATTGGCTGTAAATGGCACCCCAACTCACCTACGATAAACTGCGCGGTAGTGAAGCACTGGGCATTGTGGTGCGCGGCATTGCTAAAAATGGTGTACGCAACTTTTTGTGTGTTTTTGGTGTGTTAGGTCACATTTACAATAGCCTCCTGAGTTTGGTGTACTTAACCACTTTAGGCCCACCCTATAGCAGATTTATTGCTACACCTGTGCGTCGGATCACATACTATATACACTATATTGTCAAACGTATTGGGACGCCTGCCTTTACACGCACATAAACTTTAATGGCATCCCAGTCTTAGTCCGTAGGGTTCAATATTGAGTTGGCCCACCCTTTTTTAATGTTGAGTTGGCCCACAATTTTTCTGGGAAGACCGTCCACAAGATTTAGGAGTGTGTCTATGGGAATGTTTGACCATTCTTCCAGAAGTACATTTGTGAGGGCAGGCACTGATGTTGGACACTGTAAAGAAAAGAGAAAGAGGCGCCTCTGGGTGTGGACTGTAAAAATTATATTTAATAAACATGAGGTTAAAAACACTCACATAGTAAAATTGATTGTCAGGCGATGTATAGATTCCATGAGAACGGAGGGGAGAAGAGCCTCAATGTGTGGTCATTCCAATCCCTTGCACTAGGGAGTCCTTTCGGGATGAGTCTGCTCCTGGGGGCTGTGTTGGTATACAGAGATGGCTGATGTAGACAGCGCACGTTCATCCGAGGCGTGGAGCGCACGCGGGACTCCAGGCGAAGGGAGATGACGTCTTGACAAAGGAGCGCAGCCGTCCTATCATCTATGGTATTGCCTGCTCAGGAAACTCCCTTCGCCTGGAGTCCCGCGTGCGTTCCACCTTAAAAGAAAAAAAATAATGAATTGTACCCAAAATAAGCTGACTATGGCCTTTGACCCAACCTTGACCTTTGACCCAGATCTTGCCCCTGAACACTAGCCCTGGAAAACTATGATCTTGTTATTTTTTTCTTTATCTTTTCCTTTATTTTTTATTATTTCTCTATAAGAGCTCAGCCTGTGCTGTACGACATACTCCCAGCATACAGAAATGTATGCCACCCCACGGAAAAATTATTAATATAATTCATCAAATTTATTCCAAAGGTGTTCTATCAGGTTGAGGTCAGGACTCTGTACAGGCTAGTAAAGTTCCTCCACCCAAAACGCTCATCCATGTCTTTATAGACCTTGCTTTTGTGCACTGGTGCGCAGTCATGTTGGAACAGGAAGAGGCCATCTACAAACTGTTCCCACAAAGTTGGAAGCATGAAATTGTCCAAAATGCCTTGGTATGCTGACGCCTTAAGAGTTCCCTTCACTGGAACTAAGGGGCCAAACCCAACCCCTGAAAAACAACCCCCACACCATAATCCCCCCTCCACCAAATGATCTGCACCAGTGCACAAAGCAAGGTCCATAAAGACATGGATGGATGAGTTTGGGGTGGAGGAACTTGACTGGCCTGCACAGAGTCTGTGTGTCTGTGTGCACATAGCCTAGACTAAATGCACAGGTAAATGCACACTGTTAAAGATTCCATATACCAGGGGTCTACAAACTTTCTAAAAAAAAAGGGCCAATTTGCTGCTCTTCAGACTTTAGAGGGGCCAGACTGTGCCCAGAGTTAAACCATGCCCAATGTTTGGCATTGGGGGGAGAAATAGTTGGTGTCGTTGGGAAGAAATGTGCCCCATTTCTGTTGTCAGTGAAAGTTATTATGCCCCATCGTTGGTGTCAGTGAAAGGAATTATGCCCCATCATTAGTGGCAGTGGTGGGAATTATGCCCCATCGTTGGCGTCAGTGGAAGGAATTATGCTCCATCGTTAGTGTCTGTGGTGGGAATTATGCTCCATTGTTGGTGTCAGTGGAAGGAATTATGCCCCATTGTTGGTGTCAGTGGCAAGAAGTTTGCCCCAAGTCCAGAGAAAGACAAGCAAAGGGCCACAGTTTTAAGACCACTGCCATCCATATATCATCACATTCATTTAGAAATATCCCATAAATGTGTGTATGTCAGTGTGCATGTCAGTGGGTATGAGGCCCTCAACAGCCCAATAAAAAGAAAGGACTGTCTTGATGTAACGTCCATTAACACACAACATAACATGTGGCAACACAGGACACAACTGTAGATGGGTCCATGGTGTATTTTATAGACTGATGTAGTGTACATTTTTTTTTTTTTTTAGTTCTGGATAAAGTTGAAACAGTTAGAAACCCGCAGAGGTTTTACTGCTATCTGAGGCTCTCACTGAGGGAGTGTCCCTCACTTCCACTTCTGCTGGCAATGGATTCTCCACACTGGAGGTTTAGGTAAATCCTGAAGAGGAACACCGAGACTTTTTTTTTGGTTGAGTAGTGGATGGCTAGAACTCTTCAACGCTAGCTGTCCAGGATTTTCGGGGATAGTCCAGAATCTTCCCCACTGATGCCGTTTTCCCAGTCATGTCCCGGTATCACAGCATCAACCTTCATGGAGTTGCTGCACCTGCACAGTAACCTAATAATGCATACATCGCTATCCCCTGAGTGGAGGGCATATTTGGAGGTGGGGTCTGGGTGGGACTAACCCACAAAGGGTCATGATTCATGATCCCCATTTATTTAGAGATGGGGTCTTGTTAGGCAGTTAGTGTCTTGGCAGGATAAAACCGTAAGTGGGCGTGTGCACCCAAATTTACACTTGGCTTGCCCTCTGAAGAGCAAAACATGTTAGATCACTCTTAAGAGGGTTTATGACAGGTGGCGAGGTGGCGTTATGATGCCTACGCAACTGCCTGTTTTAACCCCTAAAAATCTGGACTATTGCACCACAACCTGTCACGTTTGGCGGGTGATAATGCCCCCTGAGAGCAACAACAGGGACAAGCTTTGCGTGCCACAGTTGCTCGTTCGCCATTTTATTCTCTAGGGTCTCTGCTAAAAGAACTATATATATATATATATATATATATATATATATATATATATATATATATATATATATATATATATAATGTTTGGGAGTTATAAGTAATTGTCTAGCAAAAAATACAGATTTTAACTTGTAAGCAACAAATGTCAGAAAATGGGCTGGTCAGCAAATGGTTTTAATTACAGTTCTGAACACGGCTGCATTGTTTTCAATGGAGCCATTGGCACAGGTGCGTAAACATTCAGATCTGTAACACAGAATCCAAAAATTGCCACCTGAACATGCACTTTACGCACTTATATGTATAAACTCATGTATACGCATTTGTAAGTATGTAAATTAGGTCTAAACAAAGGGGAGAAATAAATTATCATTATGTACACATACACGTCTTTACGCATTTCAACGCATCTATATGCAAGTATTTTACTGGTCATTCTACAGGAACTTTTCTCATAGTAACATTTTTACAGCCATGTGAATGAAACGTCAAGGGGAGTGTCTATGACAGCCAAGCTTAGAAGTGGGTTAAATAATTTGGGCCTAAATTCAACCCTGAAGTGGAGCTCCACCTAGTGGTGAGGAGGACTTTCTGTGGGGAACGGTGTAAGACAGAGTATTATAGCAAACATTTTTATTTTGTACAAGTGCTGGGCTGTTTTATTTTTAATTTCTGTAAGGTCGGTGCTCTGTTTTACACTAAAATAAAACACCTTAAATGTTTTTATGTGTCCTTAGTCTACTTCCCATCTGTTAAATATAGCCTGAAGCTCAATAGCTCAAGCTGAAATTTACTATCATGAGCGCATTAGACAAAGGACTTTTTCATTCCATTCCAGTGTCCAAGGTTTCAATCAGACAAAAAAGGGTTGATTAACTAAAACTGGAGAGAGCAAAATATGCAGCTTTTAATTGTAGCCAATCAGCTTCTTTCTTCAGCTTGTTCAATTAAGCTTTGGCAAAAAAGAAATAAAAATGGAAGCTGATTGGTTTCTACATTCTACAGTTTTGGTATCATCCCCAAAGTGTTGTCTCAACTTATAGTTCTGTAGGAATTCTTTGTCAGGTATTTTTTTTTTTTTTAAGAAAAATATTGTGTATAGCTTAAATAAAGTAAAAAAAACAAAAAAAACAAAAAAAAACATATAAAACATTTCGTTAGATAATTGTGTATATAGCTGATAAAATAAATACATAACTAAGAATATAAAAATATAAATATATATATATATATATATATATATATATATATATATATATATATATATATAAACTAAACATAACACATTTTTGTTAAAGATTGTATATAGCTACTAAAATAAACACATAAATAAATAAAATCTAATAGGAAATTCAATCCCAAAGTGTCTCAAGGCAGGCAGCAAATGCTCTGTTGTCTCAGCCTATAATTGTTGCGGAATTCTTTGTCATGTGTCATGTGATTCCCTTTTTCTTTGTTGGATAAATTATTGTATATAGCTAGTAAAATAAATAAATACATAAATAAATAAAATAATAAAAACATAGTGAACATGTTTGAAACCAAAATCAAGAACACGGGGGCGTGACCTCAAACTAACTGGAGGAAAGTTCAAAACTAATTTTCTAAAGTATTATTTTACTGAAAGGGTAGTTGATGCTCAGAATAAACTTCCAGCAGATGTAGTGAGACATTTAACAGTAAGTGGCTTTAAAGTGGTTGTAAACCCTTACAACACACTTTGACCTACAGATAAGCCTAGATTAAGGCTTACCTGTAGGTCCAAGAAATATCTCCTAAACCTATTTGCCCTAAAACAGGCACCGCTAGACAGCGGCGCGCAGGCGCACTGAGCGCGGCATTCTCAACGACGGAGCTGCCGCGCGTGTCGGCTCCCATGCGCATGCGCGGGAGTGACGTCATCGCGGCTTCGCCGAATGACAGCAGCGGAACTGTGAGACCCCACCAAGAAGATGGATGCGGCGGACTACAGGGGACAGCGGCGACTTCGCTGGCTCCTGTGTCAGGTAAGTGACACATAATGGGCTACTATGCGATGCATAGTAGTCCATTATGCTTTACCTTTGCAGGGAATGAAAGAGGAAGTAAACTCATCAGGGTTTACTTCCTCTTTAAACGTGCTTGGGACAAACATAGATCTATACTAAGACAAAAAGTTAACGAAAGAACAAAACAAAACAAAACAAAAAAAAAAATGGATAGATTCGATGGACTAATCTGTCTTTTTTCAGCCATCACTTTTCTATGTTTCTTTGTTGTCAGATAATGATTGCATATAACTGGTAAAATAAACAAATGCATAAATAAAACACACACACATTATATATATATATATATATATATATATATATATATATATATATATATATATATGTTTCTTTCCAATATTTTTATTCAAATTTTTCCACTAAGAAAATACAATTTCAGTATCTGGCATCATAGAGACACAGAGGAACAGAAATAATAAAGAACAATTCAAGTAGAATGAAGAGCAACAAAAAAGAAAAAACTAGGTATACATGTGCATAGTTTTGAAGGTAACTTAACCACTTCCCACCCGGCCAATGCACATATACGGCCGGGTGGGAGCCGTCTACTCCTGATAGGACGTTCAGGAACGTCCATCAGGAGGAGCGGGATCGCGCGCGCGCGTGCCCGCGCAGCGGCGCGATCCCGATGCGCCCGTGTCACCGGGACACGGCGCATCTCAGATCGGCAGGAGGGCTCTGTGATTGGCCCTCCTGATCACATGACGGCCGTGTCCAATCACGGCCGGCATGTGATGTAAACAAACAGCCGGTTGCTAGGCAATCGGCTCCTCCTCTCCTCACACAGAAGTCATCGCTGAGGAGAGGAGAGCAGATTGCTGCAGCCGGCTGATGATCAGTGAGTATGAGCTGTTTTTTACAGCTTTTTACTCACTGATCTTCAGTCTAGTGTCGCCACACAACACACCACACAGTACAAACACAGTCCCCACATATGTCCCCATAACACACATGTCCCCAAAACATACATGTCCCCAAAAAATAAAAACACTTGTCCCTAATAATAAAAACATGTCCCCCACATACGTCCCACTAAAATCACTTGTCCCAATGATTATGTGCACACATATATACGTGATCACCTGCACACATATGTACATGATCATTTGCGTACATATGTCCGTGATCACACAAACCAATTATTATACACTTAACGGAATTTTTTTTACCAAAAACATGTAGCAGAATACATTTTGGCTTAAATTTATGACAAAATTAGATTTTATTGGATTTCTTTTAAAATAGAAAAAAGAAAATATTGTTTTTTTTCCAAATTTCTGCTTTTTTTGCGCTTATATCGCAAAAAATAAAAAACGGAGTCGTGAATAAATACCACCAAAATAAAGCTCTATTTGTGCAAACAAAATGATAAAAATTTAATTTGGGTACAGCGTAGCATGACCGCGCAATTGTCACTGAAAGCGCTAGAGCGGTGAAAGCTGAAAATTGGGCTGGGAAGGAAGGGGGCGAAAGTGCCCTGTATTGTAGTGGTTAAAGAATAATTAGATCACCACATACAGAAATCTATTGTTTGTCTTACTCCATATGAGAGTTATGTAGCAATCACTGGGCCCTTGTTATCTAACCTTCAATTCCGGCTCCAGTGCTATAGTTAGTATAACGTAATGATCATACAGTAAGCGCTGGCACATATGTGGTCAAGAACCCTCTGATAGAGAAGGGAAAGCAAAAAAGTAGCTATAGTAGAATGAAATGAATGAATAAAGAGTAGAGAGTAAAGAGAGAAAGAAAAGGGATAGAAGAAGGGATGCACTCCAGCTCCAGGGGAACGCCTTGCCCTGGTGGACCAGGTAGGCCTATTAGACTGTTACCAGGTCCCTAATCCACGGATCCCACACTCTGTTGAACCAAGCCATTCTGTCAATTAGTATTGCCGATAAGCGTTCATTCACCATTATCCAGGACAATTTTGTTTTAAGTAAATGAAAGGGTATTGTTGGTGACCTCCACAATTTGGCTATAGAGACCCTCGCAGCCACAAATATGAAAGCTATACGTTTTCTCATTGGCTTTGATGCCCCCTCCACGGGGCATCCCAGCAGAATAGGACAAAGTTGGGCACATTACTTTTGGTCTGTCTTTTGCTTTCATCCACATTAGGTGGCTATTCTCTTTTCCAGGGAATTGAGAAGATTCCAACAGCATCCAGAGCGGTCTGGCTTGGCGTGTGTGGAACCGAATTAGTTGTGAAATTAGTGCTGCCTGATGGTATTTAAACAAATCCGGCATGCCCAGGCCACCCCTCGCTTTAGGTGTATACATTGTTTGTTTGTTCACCCTGGGTCTTCCATGCTCCCATATATAATCCAACAATTTTGCCTGAAATTTCTGAAGCTCTCGCCTATCTATAGAAATCGGAAGGGTCCTGAATAGATAAAGCACTTTTGGTAGAACTGTCATCTTAATGGAGCACAACCTGCCAAACCATGACGGGGGGCTGTTCGACCATCGTTTAAGATCTGCAGAAACTTTTTTAAACAGTGGAGGGAAATTATGTTTGTACAACGAGGTGAGAGTAGGGGTCAGTGTAATACCCAAGTAAGGTAAAGTCTTGTCCTGCCATTGAAAGGGAAAGGAGCTCCGTACTGCTCGGACTATTATATATATATATATATATATATATATATATATATATATATATATATATATATATATATATATATATATATATATATTATTTTTTTATGTATTATCATTTTTTATATATATATATATATATATAATATATATATATATATATATATATATATATATATATATATATATATATATATATATATATATAAACAAATGATAATACATAAAAAAAAATAATATAAACATATAAAAAAAAATTGTTAGACACAGATTGTATGTCAGTAGTATATAACGAGTAAAAGAAAAAAAAATATTATATATATATATATATATATATAGATTCGATAGATTTTTTTTTTATATATAAATATTAGCAGAATATATATTATATATTAATATAAATACATCAGAAATACATTTTATAGCACACAAACTGTAATGGCATTTCTTTTAAAATGAAATGCTTATTTTGCTCATGCAGGCTGTAATTACCTCTACATGATGATAGGTTATAAAACAGGAGATACCAAAATAATTACACACCGGAACACATTTTGGATTGATTACCTGCGTTTTGTCAAACCTGCAATAAAGATCTGTAACAATGTGTTTAATTACCTGGAGATTATAACTTTGGTTGCAGGTGTACATCCTACAGAACGTGCTCCCCACCAATCACAATATATGAAGAGGTGGGGAATAATCCATCCTTAACAAATGTGTTTGTTGGGCTTAGAATCCATGCTCTGATCCTGTTTAGAGCTATAGATATAGCTCTCTCTCTCTCTCTTAGCCCTTGTACACACGGTTGGACATTCTGACAACCAAATCCGTTGGATTTTGTCAGACGGATTTCGTCCGAAACTGTTGCATACACACGGTCGGACAAAGTTGTCGGAAAATCCGATTGTACATAACGTGATGACGTTATTTTGTTACGACGGGACTACGTTCAGGCTAGTAGCCAATAGCTTTGGTCTAGGAATTTGATCTGAGCATGCGTGGCACTTTGTTTGCTACACATGATCGGAGTTTGTCTGATCGGAGCATTTTGTCGGAAAATTTTACCGACAAGTTGGAAAACTTGGTCCGTCGGATACTCCGATGGAAACAGTCGGAGTAGGCTACTGTCAATAACGAGGTAAGGAGGCCGAGATGCTGAGAGGGCTCCCCTTGCGGCCGAGTGCAGTGCAACCCTGAAGGTGGCACAGGGATGCAGTGCCCACAGTAGCACAGGTTGCCGGGTAGCAGCAGTAGATGGAAATGCTGAGCAGACCAGTCTCTGGAGGCAACTGTGCAAGAAGTCCAAGGCGGGGTCAGGGTCAAGCCGAAGGTCAAACACGGGAGGTCAATCCGGAGGTAAGAGGGATGGATGCTGAACTGGAGGCCAGGAAACGGAAGTCAAGCCAAGCCGAGGTCGGGTGCCGGGAGCAGACAAGGAGTATCAGGGACAAGCCAGAAGTCGGAGCCAGGAGAGTAATCGGAAGCAGGTCAAACAAGCCGGGTCGGTAACAGGAGATCAGGTAGCGGAGATAACAGGCACGGGTACTCAGGAAGAGCTGACGATAAACCAGCAATGTGATGCTGTCAGGTGAACGTTTAAATAGGCACGACGCTTGGGTTACGTCGTGAGCGCGCCACCACGTTCGTACGCCTACGACGTGTAACGTAATGCGTTCGTACTACCCGGCGCACGCGTACTCGATCAGAAGCTCCATCAGGCGTTCGTCTGAGAATCATATTGCGTCTTCGTGGGCGCTGACGCGCGTCGACACGATCGTGTCTCACGAGGTAACTCCTATTTCCCTGACAGTGCCCCCCCCCAAGGGGCAGCCTCCGGATGCCTAAACGAGCCCATTTTTCAGGATGAAGACATCGAAACCTGTGTATGAGTCTAGGTGCATGTACAAAACTTGCAGGTTCCCAAGAATTTTCTTCAGCCGAATACCCCTTCCATTTAATTAGAAATTGGATTGTCCTACCTCTCCGACGACAATCAAGGATAGATTCGACTTCAAATTCGGTTTCATCACCAACCTGGACCGGAGGCGGGGGCACTTCTTCTCTACCTGAAAAAGGACTGGAGATGACACGTTTGAGAAGGGAGACATGGAAAACGGGATGAATTCTGAGAGATTTAGGCAAAGCAAGTTCGAATGCTACAGGGTTAATTACACGTCTAATCTCAAAAGGGCCCAGGAACTTGGGTCCCAACTTCCGAGATGGACATGACAATTTTAAATTCACAGCAGAGAGCCACACTTTATCCCCTTTCATAGGCAGAAAGTGCGCCATCTTAGATAGGCGATCCACTACTACCAAGATGGTAGTGTGCTCTTCAGAAGGGGGCAACTCCACAATGAAGTCCAAAGAGATTTCCTTCCACGGTTTTTCTGGGACTGGTAGCGGCCTTAACAGGCCCCAGGGTCTAGTGTTAGACCCCTTGTTTCGTTGGCAGGTTGTACAGGAATCAACGTACTCTTTACAGTCAGATCTTAAGGTAGGCCACCATAAGGACCGCTGCACAAGATCAATCGTCTTCCGCACCCCAAAATGGCCGGCCAGTGGGTGGTCGTGGAAGGTCCTTAGTACGAGTAACCTGGCCTGCTGAGGCACAAAAATTTTGTTCTGGTGCCATAGAAGCCCGTCTTGACTTCTCAAGGAAGAAGCTTCTATGTCAGTACATTGGTTAGAGGCCTGTGCTATCGAAGCCCTTAGGTCCGGTTGCATTAGTAGGAAATTCCGGGGAGACAGAATTGTACTAGGTGTAATCTTCTCTGAGGAGTCTGGGAACATCCGGGACAAGGCATCTGCCTTGCCATTTTTTGATCCTGGACGGTAGGTCACATGAAAATTAAACCTTGAGAAGAATAAAGCCCAGCGGGCTTGTCGAGGTCTCAGACGTCTGGCTGTGCGAAGGTATTCTAAATTTTTATGGTCGGTGAAGACCAGGATGGGGTGAGCGGCACCTTCCAAGAGATACCTCCACTCTTCAAGGGCGGTCTTGATTGCCAAAAGCTCCCGGTCACCTACATCGTAGTTCCTTTCTGGGGGACTCATCTTCCGTGAAAAGAAGGCTACAGGGTGCAATAATGCCTTGGGACCTTGTCGCTGGGATAGAATTGCTCCTGTGGCCACCTCTGAGGCATCGACCTCCAGAACGTAGGGTAAGGCGGGATCTGGATGCTGCAGAATAGGTGCGGTAGTGAAGAGGGTTTTGAGCTGGTCAAAGGCAGATTGTGCTGCTGGAGTCCAGAGAAACTTGATATGCTGACGAGTGGTCTGCGTGATGGGTGCTACTATGGTGGAGAAGTTCCTTATGAACCTCCGGTAGAAATTAGCAAACCCAATGAACCTTTGAACGGCCTTCTTGTCAGAAGGAGCGGGCCAGTCTAGGATGGATTTCACTTTCTGGGGGTCCATGGCGATTCCACCTATGGAAATGATGAGTCCCAGGAACTGAATAGATTCTTTTTCGAAGTCGCATTTCTCGGCCTTAACGAATAGTCCGTGGGTCCTGAGTATACCTAACACTTTTTTAACATGTGTTCTATGGAGTTCTAGAGTGGTCGAGAAGATCAGAATGTCGTCCAAGTAGGCGACGACGAAGTGGTCCAAGTACTCCCGGAGGATGTCATTAATAAAGTGCTGGAAAGTTGCTGGGGCATTGCATAATCCGAAGGGC
This sequence comes from Lithobates pipiens, assembly GCF_037356315.1. Classification (NCBI taxonomy): domain Eukaryota; kingdom Metazoa; phylum Chordata; class Amphibia; order Anura; family Ranidae; genus Lithobates; species Lithobates pipiens. The sequence continues at coordinate 307,215,034 of NW_027507785.1, forward strand.
ATGACCAAGTATTCAAAATGCCCAAATCTTGTTCTGAATGCCGTCTTCCACTCGTCCCCCTTCCGGATACGGACGAGGTTGTAGGCTCCACGTAGGTCAAGCTTAGTAAAAATGCGGGAAGTGTGGAACCTTTGGAAAAGTTCTGGGATGAGCGGAAGTGGGTAGCGGTTTTTGAGGGTGATGTTATTTAGTTCCCTGTAGTCCACGCACGGTCTTAGAGTCTTGTCCTTTTTTTCTACGAAAAAGATGCCCGCACCAGCAGGGGATGAGGAAGGACGGATGAATCCCTTTGCCAGATTCTCATCTATATACTGTCTTAAGGCCTCAAGTTCAGTCTCGGAGAGAGGGAAAATCCGGCCAAAGGGAATGGGAGCTCCCGGCAATAATTCGATGGGGCAGTCATAGGGGCGGTGCGGAGGTAAGATATCCGCCTTTCTCTTGTCGAATACGTCCCTGAACTCTTGGTAAGCTGCTGGTATGTTAGGAGCGGGACTGAGTACGGGTTGGACGGTCAAACAGCTGGACAAGTTCCTAGATTCGGGGTCCAGACAGTGTTGTTGGCAGTAAGCTGAAGTGAAGGCTATTTCTTTCTTGGACCAATCAATCCGAGGATTGTGTGCCTGAAGCCACGGGATTCCTAGGATGACGGGAAACATGGGAGAACATAGGACGTCGAACTTAATAAACTCCCGATGACCTGAATCTGTGGTCGCTAGGATGGGTCTTGTTTCCCTGGTAACATGGCCAGAGCTAGGTAGGGAGCCATCGGCCAGACGGACAGTCAGCTTTTGTTTCTTCAAGAGAAGCGGGAGAGCAAGATTTTTAGCCAGGGTTAAATCCAGAAAGCAGCTGCAGGCCCCAGAGTCCAGTATTGCCAGTAAGCGGATCTCCTGACCTGATACCGTCAATGTGACAGGAAGGGTGATGTGGGTTGAAGCGGGTTTCGTTACCTGGAGATGACATGGAGTGCAGGGGGTTGATTTACTTGGCCTGGTGGGACAGTGGTCAATACGATGTCCTGATTCCCCACAATAGAAGCAGAGATGTGCCTGACGGCGGCGAAGCCTCTCTTCAATGGTCAAGGGAGAGCGGAACAGGCCATTCAGAACAGAGGATGCCACTGGGCAGGCCGGAGGTGGAGCCTGGGTAGGGTTGAAGGTCCCAGTGCGTTCAGACCGGCATTCACGTAGGCGCCTATCAAGCTGAGTGGTGAGTTGGATGAGTTCCTCAAGTGTTGGGGGGACCTCCAATCTAGCTAGTTCGTCCTTGAGGACCTCGGACAACCCCATCCGGTACTGATATTTTAAAGCTGCCTCATTCCAGCCAACATCTGCAGACCAAGTACGGAACTCTACTGTATAATCCTCTGCAGGCCGCTCACCCTGGCGGAGGGAGTACAAAGTTGCTTCGGCTGTAGTTGTCCGAAAGGGATCATCGTATAGGCGGGCCATAGCTTGAAAAAACTGATCCAAGGTACTAATGGAAGAGCTGTGTTGCTCTAGTAAGCCGTGAGCCCAGGTCTGGGGATCGTCCCTTAGTAGTGAGATGGTAAAACCCACTTTGGTCATTTCAGAAGTAAAGGTCTGAGGCTGCAGGGAGAAGTACAAGTGGCATGAGTTCCTGAAGGACCTAAATTTTCTTCGGTCCCCATGAAAATGTTCTGGTGCAGGGACTCGTGGCTCTGGAGAGGTTGAGACTATAGCGGTAGGACCTTGGCCAGAGAGGATAGATGGCTCAGGAGGGTGCTGCAGGCGTTCCTCCAACCGAAGGTATTTCTCTTGGAGACCCTTAATCGCTGGGGTCAGGGCCATGACTTCCCGTAGGATGACCTCTATCGGGGAGTTGCCTCTGTCGGCCTCTGACATTTTGGCTGGTTTATACTGTCAATAACGAGGTAAGGAGGCCGAGATGCTGAGAGGGCTCCCCTTGCGGCCGAGTGCAGTGCAACCCTGAAGGTGGCACAGGGATGCAGTGCCCACAGTAGCACAGGTTGCCGGGTAGCAGCAGTAGATGGAAATGCTGAGCAGACCAGTCTCTGGAGGCAACTGTGCAAGAAGTCCAAGGCGGGGTCAGGGTCAAGCCGAAGGTCAAACACGGGAGGTCAATCCGGAGGTAAGAGGGATGGATGCTGAACTGGAGGCCAGGAAACGGAAGTCAAGCCAAGCCGAGGTCGGGTGCCGGGAGCAGACAAGGAGTATCAGGGACAAGCCAGAAGTCGGAGCCAGGAGAGTAATCGGAAGCAGGTCAAACAAGCCGGGTCGGTAACAGGAGATCAGGTAGCGGAGATAACAGGCACGGGTACTCAGGAAGAGCTGACGATAAACCAGCAATGTGATGCTGTCAGGTGAACGTTTAAATAGGCACGACGCTTGGGTTACGTCGTGAGCGCGCCACCACGTTCGTACGCCTACGACGTGTAACGTAATGCGTTCGTACTACCCGGCGCACGCGTACTCGATCAGAAGCTCCATCAGGCGTTCGTCTGAGAATCATATTGCGTCTTCGTGGGCGCTGACGCGCGTCGACACGATCGTGTCTCACGAGGTAACTCCTATTTCCCTGACAGCTACACATGATCGGAGTATGTCCGATCGGAGCATTTTGACGGAAAATTTTACGGACAAGTTGGAAAACTTGGTCTGTTGGATACTCCGATGGAAACAGTCTGATGGAGATCACACACAGATTATCTGACAGAACGGTCTGATAGGACACATTCCATCGGAATCTCCGACTGTGTGTACAAGGGCTAATTCCCCTTTTTTGTTTTTCTTTTCTTATTCTTTGGACAGCCCCTTTTTGTGATGTGTCAATTTATCATTCTGCTAATCTTATTTGGAAGCAAAAGAATTTAGAGAAAGCTCTGGCTTCCCAATACGACTAGCTGTTGATTTTTCAAAAGAAAGTTTTAGATCTGCGATCTCCCACTTTGGGTGTACTGGTCCTAGGTGTATATCTGTGCCCTACATTAACCAAGATTAAGAATTTTTTCATGGACATGCTATGGATGTGCCTGTGGTTCAACCCACTTGGTTAGGTTCAAACCCCAGGAAACGTGAAAATGGTCCCTGTAAGGATTAATTACCCGGTTAGGTCTAAGGGACTTGTTAAAGAAGGTTTATTTACCTGATCCTCTGCTCCTCCATGATGCTAGAGCACTCCCTGTAGCGTCCTCCCCCCTGTGCTCCAGCTATCAAAGGTCCACACATCATCAAGGCCAAGGTAGGGTATATAGCCCTGCATTGAATGTGATGATGCTGAGGGACGGTCTACTGCTAGAACATGAGGGGGATCGTCATCTGCTAGGGGAGTGGACAATCAGGTAAGTAAAAGCATGTCTCATGCCCACTAGACTAAATGGGCAATTAACCCTTTCATTGTGGGTACTGCATCACCGAAAGGGGTAATCTTCATGTTTATTAGAGTTGGCATTTAAAGCGGAGGTCCACCCTAAAGTGGACCTTCCGCTCATTGGAATCCTCCCCCCTCCGGCGCCACAATTGGCACCTTTCAGGGGGGAGGGGGTGCAGGTACCTGTACAGTACAGGTATCTGCACCCACTTCCGGGATAGCTCTCTGCGGAAAGGGGCGTAGATCTACGCCCCTTTCCGAAAGTCCCCCCCTGCCTGCTGGGAAACACACAGATCCCAGAGGCAGCGGGTCCATCCTTATTGCGCAGCGCGACTCGCGCATGCGCAGTAGGGAATCGGGAAATGAAGCCGAAAGGCTCCACTTCCTGATTCCCATACCCAAGATGGCGGCGGCAGCACCCGAAAGACGATCGAGAGATCGGCTTCGGGTGCCGACATCGCGGGCGCGCTGGACAGGTAAGTGTCACTATTTTAAAAGTCAGCAGCTGCAGTATTTGTAGCTGCTGGCTTTTAAAAAAACGCGGACTCCCAGTGGACTCCCGCTTTAACGTCTGCTCAGTGCACTGTTATGGTATCTGAGTTGAAGAATGTTTCTCAGTATCAATTGGTTCTTAGGTCCCTTTCACACTGTCGGACCGTTCAGGTCCGCCTGTCAGTTTTGACCTAAACGGGAGCTCCATGCTGGTCTATGGAGTGACGGATGTCAGCAGTGACATACAGTGGTGTGAAAAAGTGTTTGCCCCCTTGCTCATTTCCTGTTCCTTTGCATGTTTGTCACACTTAAGTGTTTCGGAACATCAAACCAATTTAAACAATAGTCAAGGACAACACAAGTAAACACAAAATGCAATTTGTAAATGAAGGTGTTTATTATTAAAGGTGAAAAAAAATCCAAACCATCATGGCCCTGTGTGAAAAAGTGATTGCCCCCCTTGTTAAAACATACTATAACTGTGGTTGTCCACACCTGAGTTCAATTTCTCTAGCCACACCCAGGCCTGATTATTGCCACACCTGTTCACAATCAAGGCATCACTTAAATAGGAGCTGCTTGACACAGTAAGGTCCACCAGAAGATCCTTAAAAGCTACACATCATGCCGAGACCCAAAGAAATTCAGGAACAATTGAGAAAGAAAGTAATTGAGATCTATCAGTCTGGAAAGGGTTATAAAGCCATTTCCAAAGCTTTGGGAATCCAGCGAACCACAGTGAGAGCCATTATCCACAAATGGCGAAGACATGGAACAGTGGTGAACCTTCCCAGGAGTGGCCGGCCGCCCAAAATTACCCCAAGAGCGCAGCGACGACTCATCCAAGAAGTCACAAAAGACCCCACAACAACGTCCAAGGAACTGCAGGCCTCACTTGCCTCAGTTAAGGTCAGCGTTCATGCCTCCACCATCAGGAAAAGACTGGGCAAAAATGGCCTGCATGGCAGAGTTCCAAGGAGAAAACCACTGCTGAGCAAAAAGAACATCAAAGCTCGTCTCAATTTCTCCACAACACATCTTGATGATCCCCAAGACTTTTGGGACAACATTCTGTGGACCGATGAGACAAAAGTGGAACTCTTTGGAAGGTGTGTGTCCAAGTATATCTGGCGTAGAAGGAACACTGCATTTCATAAAAAGAACATTATACCAACAGTAAAATATGGTGGTGGTAGTGTGATGGTCTGGGGCTGTTTTGCTGCTTCAGGACCTGGAAGACTTGCCGTGATAAAAGGAACTATGAATTCTGCTGTCTACCAAGAGATCCTGAAGGAGAATGTCCGACCATCTGTTCGTGTACTCAAGCTGAAACGAACTTGGGTTCTGCAGCAGGACAATGATCCTAAATACACCAGCAAGTCCACCACCGAATGGCTGAAGAAAAACAAAATGAAGACTTTGGAGTGGCCTAGCCAAAGTCCTGACCTGAATCCTATTGAGATATTGTGGTATGACCTTAAAAAGGCCGTTCATGCTCGAAAACCCTCTAATGTAACTGAATTAGGACAATTCTGCAAAGATGAGTGGGCCAAAATTCCTCCAGGACGCTGTAAAAGCCTCATTGCACGTTATCGCAAACGCTTGGTTGCAGTTGTTGCTGCTAAGGGTGGCCCAACCAGTTATTAGGTTTAGGGGGAAATCACTTTTTCACACAGGGCCATGATGGTTTGGATTTTTTTTCACCTTTAATAATAAACACCTTCATTTACAAATTGCATTTTGTGTTTACTTGTGTTGTCCTTGACTATTGTTTAAATTGGTTTGATGTTCCGAAACACTTAAGTGTGACAAACATGCAAAGGAACAGGAAATGAGGAAGGGGGCAAACACTTTTTCACACCACTGTACATACTTACAGCATGTCCGCTGATATCCAACCCCGCCAGATCAGGCGGATGGCACTACATCCATATCCGTCACTGGCGGATTGGATCGGGTGAGATCTGATGAAAATGGACATGCTGTACGTATTCATCTGATCTCTCCATAGAAACCAGTAGTGCTCGACAAGCCCCTCCCCGCTCAGTGAGCAGAGAAGGACCTGTCATCTGCCGGCTCAGCAGAAATCAACGGAGAGATCTCCCGCTGAGCTGGCGGACAGAGGCGGACTCTGCGGAAACATATCTGCCTCATGGGAATGAGGCATTAAGTGCTTTGACATCTTAATTTATCCTGATTGTTACTCTACAGCAGGGGTTTCTCAACCAAGGTTCCTCCAGAGGTTGCTAGGGGGTTCCTCGGGCAAAGAGCAATTTCTGCCTCTCAGATAAGTTCCCTTTGACAACCTTTTTCCCAATAACCACAAGTGTAAGGAGCATTCTTCCTACTTACCATCACACTAATGTATTTGTAGATATATTATTTTTTAGCATGGGTTCCCTGAGACTGGAACGTTATTTCAAGGGTTCCTATATGTTCAAAACATTGAGAAAGGCTCCTCTAAAGTCTGATGCTCTGGCCCCAGCAGTTCTATGGATCTTTCTTTCTGCCACTTACCTAAATGGTAGCCTGGTTACCGGACTACACCTTTCTGCCACCAACTCTAAAGAATATCTGTAGCCAGACCTTTTTTTTTTACTGCCTGTGTCTCATTGGGGAGATTTACCTTCACTTCCTGTCCCAGAGACACAACAGGGGGTAAAAGAGAAGTTCTCTAAAGTGAGGGGATATCCCTTTGTAGAGAGGTGTCACCAGCAGTGTCCTCAGAAGGTTTCCTCTCACTTGTTCTGTTCTGTTCTTCTTTTAATACAGGTTGTATAAACATGTGGGTCTGGTTTTATATTAGCTTACTGGAAATGCTTGCATAGCATTACTGGGAGAAAAAATGGCAGCACTGGAATGCTCTTTCTCAATATGTTTACCCCAGATGAACCCTTGGAAAAGGTTTAAGGTCTCATGGAACCCCATATGAAAAAAATATATATATTTTAAGGTTACTGGATATTTGCATGATCAGTAAGTTGAGGAACATTTTAAATAAAAAAATAAAGAAAATGGCACAACTAGAATATATGGCACCCAGAGTGGATTATTTTACAATGCTCCCATGCTCCACACAGCAATAAAAATCAAATAAAAACATTGTATTTTTTTTATACCCCAGTTGTCAGTGGAAAAGTGTCTGCTTACATTGGTGGTCAATGAAAAAACATGCGTTTACATACATTGGTGGTTAATGGAAAAATGCCCTTTATCATTGGTAGTCAACAAAACAAATGCCCCCCCCCCCCGCATTGGTTATGGGGGTAAGAGTGGGGTGCCCTTATATTGGTAGTCAATGGAAAAATGTCTATTCACATTGGTGGCCAATGGAAAATGTGCCTTTACACTGGTGGTCAGTGGAAAAATTCACCCTCACATTGGTGGCCAACAAAAAAAATGCCCCCTCACATTGGTGGCCAGTGAAAAAAATGCACCCTCTCATTGATGGTCAATGGAAAATGCCCCCTCTCATTGATGGTCAATGGAAAATGCCCCCTCTCATTGATGGTCAATAAAAAAATGTCCCATCACATTGGTGATCAATCGAAAAATGTTCCTTCATATTGGTGGTCAATGGAAAATGCCCCTCACAGTGGTGCTAAATGGAAAATTGTCCCTTCACATTTGTGGTCAATGCAAAAATGCCCCCTAGCAATGTTGATCATTGGAGAAAACCCAGGTTACATTGGTGATCAGTTTAGAAGTGACCCTTTACATTGAATGTAAATGTGGAAATTTCCCTTTTTCTTGGTGGTCATTATGGGTAGGAAATCAATCTGTTTCTACTCAAAGAACCCCTAGCAACCCCTGAAAGAGCCCAAGGGTTTTGATGGAACCCTGGTTGACAAGGCTTGACATAAAGATATGCTTTTGTCTTCAGAGCATTTCTTTTTTGAGTTTTCCATTTTTCTGAAATGAGTCGCAGAAGATTGACAGACTAATGGACAGCTAGGTAAACTTGGCTTATGATCTACATCAGGGGTGCCCAACCTTTTTAAGAGCGCGGGCCACTTAAGCAACTTGGTAACCAGTTGCAGGCCACATCAGAGAAGGAGGTCGCTGGCCACATCAGAGGGCGCCGTGGGCCACATGTTGCCCCTGGGCCACTGGTTGGCCACCCCTGATCTACATGGTACTTTGTACTATTAAATTTGGGACAAGTCAGGTGGACCGACGTTGAGAGTTTTAATCGAGGCCCAGTAGCTCCTAAATATACCTGGGGTTTCGATTGTTATATTGTCGGTAAGGCTGACACCACCTCTTTGTCTTTTTAGAAATTAGTCCTGGTGTGATTAGATATAGTGAAACTTGTACGTAAAACCAAAACTGGCACAGTACTGAAAGTTCTATGGCAGAGAAAGCATAGTGTGATTTCAGATGTACTTGCTAATTTTTCATGTGTAATCACAAGTCTTTCATCTCATTACCTTTCCTCCATGGACATGTTATTTTCTAATCTAGATAGGACTGATCTTGAAATAATGTCAACAGCCCCGGTTGTGCTTTTCATCTTATAAATAATACACTCCCTAGCTTGTGTAGATTTAGTCAATTTTGACATCTTGAATGTGATAACTTGTTTCTAAGATAAATGCCCCAGGCACTTCCATGTCTGCTGCAACATTTGCTGGCTTTCATCATCCAAGCTACCTTGCAATATGTCTTTTGTTCTTCTGAAAGTCTGGAGCTACTTGTAATGGAGTGTTTGAAAGTGTACCATGCCAAGGGTTGGGGTTATAGGAGGAATGGCCTGAAGCAGAAAACATTAGGTCCCATCATTTGGCTGAGTTAATTAGAAAAAAAAAATACAAAGTATCTGTGTACATATGTGTTAGAACAAGGTTAAAAAAGAACAGATTGTATAATTTACCAAAATGATGTATTTAGCATACACCTTGTGTTCATAAACCGTGTTAATGAGAACAGCGACTGCAAAACTTTTTTTGTCAAGTGGAAAAACAATACTGGAGGTTGAAATATTGGGTTGTTTTACTAAAGGCAAATAGACTGTTGACTTTGGAAGGGAATTTTCCCAGAAATAAGGTGAAGCTCTGCTGACTTCCATCGTCAAATGATGTTAAAGCTATTTTTTTTCCTTCTATTCAGTCAAGTATCCTTTGCTTACTTTTTGACTTTAGTAAATCAACCCAGGACCTGGACCTGTCAGGACCTGGAACTGAACCTGCAACCTCTGCTCTGTGTGGCAATGTCTCTTCCTGCTGAGCCACCTGATACTGGATGGCTGCCTGCCCGATTCCCTAGACAATCTTGTCTTGTGTCTTGTTCTTCTTGAACCTTTAACCCCTTGCTCCTCCCATGAACTTCCTGATATGCCTTTGCACGTTCCTTTGACTTATGCCTTTGCTTGTTCTATTTGCCAGATAATTGTGCTTTTTCCAGCCAATATATCACTCTTGTTGCGCCTGCTGCCATCCATATTTTTGCTACTGCTCATTACCGTCCTTTGGCCTGTTCCTTGACTATACTTCCACTTGATCCCAACCTGCAACCACTTGTTATCAACCTTTGGCTTGTTCCTAAACTATGCTGCTTCTTGACCCCAACCGGCAACCATTTGTTATCGGCCTTTGGCTTGTTTCTTGACTACATTTCTTCTTGACCCCAATCTGCAACAACTTTTTACTGACCTTTGGCTTGTTCCTTGACTACGCTTTTTCTTCACCCCAACCTGCAACCACTTGTTACCAAACTTTGGCTTGTTTACTGACTATGCTTCTGCTTGATCCCTACCTGCTATATCTAATACTGAACCCCCGGCTTTCTCACCTCCTGGTGTAGCGATCCTGAGAACTTTTACCTGGTACTAGCACACAGCAAAACCCATTTCCACCATCAGGAGCCCTGGTAAATACCAGTTAATGTTTAGACCTCACACCTCGGGTGAGCCCGCATCATCCACCAGGGTGACCTGATCGTATACCTATCCTGCTGATCAGTGAGAGCCTTTCTACTGCTATAGCTACTGGTCTCCAAGTCTGACCCCTGACTGTGACACCCTGTCATATTTTCATAGCTCTTTATGTTCCCACTGGGAGATTTAACCTCTTTATGGGGGTTATTTACGAAAGGCAAATCCACTTTGCACTACAAGTGCAAACTACAAGTGCAAAGTGCACTTGAAATTGCACTGAAAGTGCACTTGGAAGTGCAGTCGCTGTAAACCTGAGGGGTATATCTGAAATGAGGGGAAGCTCTGCTGATTTTATCATCAATCATGTGCAAGCTAAAATGCTGTTTTTTGTATTTTCCTTGCATGTCTCCCTCGGATCTACAGCAACTGAACTTACAAGTGCACTTTCAGTGCAATTTCAAATGCACTTTGCACTTGTAGTTTGCACTTGTAGTGCAAAGTGGATTTGCCTTTTGTAAATAACCCCCCATGTGTCCTGGTGACAACGGTCACTGAGATATAAAGTGATGCAAAACCCAGCATATTATAGTTGACAGTTGACACCAGCACGGGAAGTGAGATGCAATCTTCTAATAGGAAAGCAATGCATTGCCAAAGGCCTAAGAGGAGATTTACCTTCATTTCAAGACATTTCCGCTCACTTCCGGCTTTGTCTCCAATAAGGAACTGAAATGAAATCTCCATAACAGTATGCAGACACCATAGGACAAAATAACTACACTTCAAATAAATATAAAGTTAATTAATTCTGTTCTTGTGAACATGGCTTGGTGTTTTTTGGGTTCTGCTTTGGGTACACATCCATAGATTATTTCCTAAGAGAAATCTATTATGGAAATTTGGATAGGAGCTTGCATAATTGCTCTTTGCGCCTGCCTTCTTCCTTACCAGTACCTTCTTATTATCCATCATATTTGGTGGACGTTTTTACTGACCAATAGGAAGGCACCGGGGGCAAGAAGAGGTGGGTTAGAGCTCAGTCATTTGACAGACCTTGTCTATGTCAAAATGAGTGATCATGGATGAAGGTTGTGTGTAGGGTGTACCTTAGTGTGTTGGCATGCAGTGATCACACAGAGGCCCGTTTAATAAGAGCAGTGTATTAATATAATTTCCCAGCCGGTAGGCACAGCCACCCAGGAGCACTTACACTTAAATGGGAGGTTTCCTGAACCCGAGGTAGGATGTAGTCTTTGCACTGTCCCTACATCTCCGGAACCTCTGAACACTCTCCCTAACAGAGGGGGGGAACCTATTCCTACACTAACCATTTACAAACTGCACACCAAGTCAGGGGGCCAGGGGCCTAAATAAGCCCTACCCCCATCCAAGATGGCCACGTAAGTCACGCGGGGACCCAGTGTCCAATCTGAGGAAGTTGTAGACACATCTTCCTTCCCCTACTGTATTGCCACTTCAGTTGAGCACCAACCACAGTGCGAAGTACAGACTGCATGAATAGGGCTTCTAGAGGTCTCTATTGAAACCCGGAAATGACTATCTTAATGGTAAAACCAGTGCTAAAAAAAGATTAATAGAGAGACATATTTATATATAAAACTGGCTCCCACATTTTTTCTTTTCTTCATAGGATCTTCATAAGTTGAAGAACTTGGATCATTTGTCATTTTTAATTGTTTAAAATTGTATTGGTAATTTTATAGGTTGTTAAAATATATAATTTTTTATGTCTATCCTTATCATATTCAATCTTCCATACCAAGTAATTTGGGGTAAAAATATAATTTCAAAGGTCTTTTAGCAAGGTTAGGTGAAACTGCTGCCAACTTATTCCTTTAATTGCTGACATATCTACATTATTCAGTTTCCATGGTTAATTTAAATTGGTCAGCGCCTTACCTTCTTTTACTCGACTACACAACGAGTGAAAGTTATGTGTCAAAAGATTGTAATTAAGGCAGAAACTATCCATCAAACTTTATCCCGTATAAGCGTTTACCCTAAAAACAGTATATAGTAAAACATCTATAATTCTCCATTTCTTCAGAAAACTTGCCCTGGATCTTAGGTGGCCTGCACCCTGATTTCAACACTACTGAACACCTTTGGGAGAAATAGGAATGCTGACTGCAAGCCAGGCCTTCTCATCCCCAACACTCCAAATAGATGTATTTCATGTGTTTATTGTAAAGAGAACATCGATTAAAGGGGTTGCAAAAACATCTGACAATACTGGCCCTCCCAGCCCACCCGTTATACTTACCTGACCCCTCGAAAGTCCTTGACATCCTCTTCGCCGATCAGCCTGGCTGCTGATTGGTTACAGTGGATGGATTGAAAGCAGCATAGCCATTGGCTCGCGCTGCTGTCGATCACATCCATTGACGTGGCACGCCGTGGGTGGGGCCGAGTGATACAGCGAGCGCCTATAGCCGCTGGCTGTTTCACGGGAGCGCGCCCGCAAGCACTCCACATCATGCGAGGGAGCTTGCGTGAAGTTGTGGAGTCCTTGCGGGAGGGAGCTGAGACAGCCGCCGAGGGACCCCAGAAGAGCAGGTTCGGAGCCACTCTGTGCAAAACGAGCTGCACAGTGGAGGTAAGAGAAAAACAAAGAAAAGGCGCCTCTAAGTGTAGAATTAAAAGCTGTTTAATTTCCCCAAAAAGGGTTAAAAACACTTACAAGATATGTAGACTGGCAGAGCATATCATTAATATTCATGTAGGTGGTCCGGCATGTATGCAGTGGTCACTGGCCTATACAAGTTCTTTAGGCTGTGTGTGTCCAATAGCAGGGGGGTCCAGGAGATGCCAACAGGAAAACCAGCAGGGAGCTCCAAGAGAACTCACAGGCCAGCCCGCAATCACAGTCTCAAAACACGAGGATCCCGGAAGTGACGTCAGCGGCAGGAGACAATAACCAGCAACCAGCGTGGACCACAAACAGGAAGCAAAACAGGAAGCAGTCATCAAAGAGGGACGCGTTTCGGAAGATCTCATTGGTTCCTTTATCAACCTGATGACTGTATGTGTAGGGGACTAATTTATACTACCTGGACGGACCTTAGGGGCGGGAATATGTAAATGAAGCGTTATCACAATATAAAGGTATAGGACAGGAGGAGAAACAGAAACAAAATCCCTATCCAAACAAAAAAATATATGAATTCATACAGAACAACAACCAATGAGCGACATTTAAAAATAAAAATAAACATAAAATGAAAATGAGAATCAATATTTTTACACAATCTTCAATAATTCTTAAGACTAGGCATATATATAAGACTGAAGGGGAGGGGGTAGGGGAAAAAAGGGAGGGGCAAAAGAAGAAAGGGAATAAAGGGGCAAAGAGAAAATATTTAGAAAAATATCTAGGAAAAAAAATATATATCTAAGGCAAAAAATATGTATAAATATTTTGGCTAAATATATTTAAAAAAATATATATATATACCAAAATGGTTAAAATTATTTAAAAAATATTTACCATATTTAAAATAATATACTAATAGAAAATTATATACTAATAAAAATATATACTAATAAAAAAACAGTGGAGGTAAGTATAACATGTTTGTTATTTAAAAAAAAAAAATAATAATTCCTTTACAACCCCTTTAAAGCATAAGAAATCTCCTTCCTATATCAGCACTTTTTCATTGTCACCTACAACTTAATCACCTGCTTGTCCCTATACTTTTTGTGTCTTATATGGCCCTACTCCACAATAGACCCGTGGAATGCATCTATTTGGAGAACTGGAGACCTTCTTATCTTTGCATTTGGTTCTGGCATGGCGCCATCCATGGCATTATCTTTGTGCACAAATTCCCACAAACACCCTTCACTGTCTCCAAAACCAGAAAAACGGAGGGCGATATAGCCATAAGAGTGTATGTGTGCGGGGGGGGCAGCTCCATATTAATGGCTATGGTTTTGCAACAGGATGTCCATCCAGCCCATACAGATGTGACAGTCAGGTGCCCACAAATGCTTTGCCATATAGTGTCCATATAATTTATAGACTAAAATGATGTTCCTGATAGCTCATAGCATTCACTTTGGTCACCCATTATTACAAAGTTGAGTACTGTGGTGGGTGCAGCTTCTACTTGAACTTTATAAGTCTTCTCATCCAACATCAGTACTTGACCTCTAAAAATGCTCTTCTGGGTGAATAAACAGAAATTCCCCCAGATATCCTCCACAGTCTCCAAAACCAGAACAGTGGAGGCCATCATAGCTGTAAGCCCTTGTACACACGGTCGGAGATTCCGAAGGAATGTGTCCTATCGGACCGTTTTGTCGGATAATCCAACTGTGTGTGGTCTCCATCGGACTGTTTTCCAACTTGTCCGTAAAATTTTACGACAAAATGCTCCGATCGGACATACTCCGATCATGTGTAGCCTACTCCGACGGACAAAGTGCCGTGTATGCTCAGATCAAATTCCTAGACCAAAGCTATTGGCTACTAGCCTGAACGTAGTCCCGTCGTAATGAAATAACGTCATCACGTTATGTCCGACCGTGTGTATGCAACAGTTTCGGACAAAATCCGTCGGGCAAAATCCAACGGATTTGGTTGTCAGAATGTCCGACCGTGTGTACAAGGGCTAAGCGTGTACAGTGAGTAAAAAAGTATTTGATCCCCTGTTGATTTTGTACATTTTCCTACTGACAAGGAAATGATCAGTCTATAATTTTATTGGTCGGTTTATTTTAACAGTGAGAGACAGAATAACATCCAAGAAAAATGCATTTCAAAAAGGTTATACATTGATTTGCATTTAAATGAGTAAAATAAGTATTTGACCACTTTGCAAAACAATACTTGGTGGTAAAACCCTTGTTAGCAATCACAGAGGTCAGACATTTCGTATAGCTGGCCACCAGGTTTGCACACATCTCAGGAGGGATTTTGTCCCACTCCTCTCCAAGCCATCAAGGTTTCGAGGCTGACGTTTGGTAACACTTTTGTTATTCTGTCTCTCACTGTTAAAATAAACCTATCATTAAAATTATAGACTGATCATTTCTTTGTCAGTGGGCTAATGTACAAAATCAGCAGGGGATCAAATACTTTTTTTTTTCCTCTCACTGTATGTGTGGTTTTGGAATAGGATGTCCTATACAAGTATGATGGTTAGGTGTCCACAGACGCTTAGTCATATAGTGTAGAAGCCCATGGAACCTTATCTTTAAAATTCCATATAAATTATAGACTGCAACAATCAGGGCCGTCTTGGGCCCCCCTCCATGCAATTTCGCTCTCCACGTGCTCTGAGACATGCAATAAATAGCAGCTAGACTCAAAACCAGTTTACTGAACCAGATCAGGCAGCGATTGTGATTGGTTGCAGGATGTTACAGTGTATCATTACCGCTCACTGATTGGTTGCTAGAGGTTACAGCACACATTACAACTCACTGGTTAGTTGCTAGAGGTTACAGCACATGATTTCTGCTTGTTGATTGGTTGCTAGAGATTACTGTACATCATTACTGCTCACTGATTGGTTGCTAAAAGTTATATCACATCATCTTCTCACTGCCTGCACATCATGGACTGGGGTGGTTAGGGGACCCATCAATAGACAGAAAACTCCTAGGGATCCTAGAACTCCTGGGATCAGTGGCAGTGCTGGGGGGAGGGTAGGGTGTGATCAATGGCAATGCTGATTTTTTTTAGCGACTACCAATATAAAGGGGAGTTTCAACACTGATCACCAATGTAATAGGGGTTTACACTGACCACTAATGTAAGGGGGACCTTCACACTGGCCACTAGTGTGAATGAATGGATTGGAAACCAAGTCCAAAAGTAAAGAGAAGATTTACACTGACCACCAATGGGGAACACATGCAAAATCACTTTCCTGATACCACAGAAACGTGCTGCCCTTTAGCAGATACACATCAGTGCTATTTAATGTTAACGACACCCTCACGCATCTGCTGACCTGCTGTGGAACCATGTGATTTTGAAAAAACATTAGGGACTTTCTTCCGCATTTCTAGCACATAGAGCAGCCCATTGAAATGAAAAATGAATGGGCTGCCCTACATGTGACCTACGTCTTTATGCACCCTGTCAGTGCACCTTTGCATCCTAAAACCCCTGCTATGGTATACATATGAATGGCACCTTTATTTACATATCAATGCCGCAGTTCCATGGCTATTTACATATGAATGCCGGTTATTTACATGTAAACACGGAGTCTGCCGCTTGGGTCATCTGTACACAACAATAGGGCACAGCTGGGCAGCATTAGTAGCAGCACTTCACACTGAGATATCAGGACACAGCACAGGACTAGGCCCTTGTACAAACGGTCGGACATTCCGACAACAAAATCCGTCGGAAAGTTGTGTTGCATACACACGGTCGGACAAAGTTGTTGAAAAATCCGATCGTTCAGAACGTGATGACGTTCGGACGTTGCAACGGGACTATGTGGCGGCTAGTAGCCAATAGGTTTGGTCTCATAATTTGATCCGAGCATGCGTGGCACTTTGTCCAATCTGAATTCTCTACAAACGATTGGACAAAGTCCGATCGGATCATGTTGTCGCAAAATTTTATATCCAGCTCTCAAAATTTGTTGGTCGGACATTCCGACAGAAAAAGTCCGATGGAGCCCACACACTGTCGGATTATCCGACAATGCAGTCCGATCGGACCTTTTCTGTCGGAATGTCTGACTGTGTGTACAAGGGCTAAAACTTCAAGGGACAAGGGAATTTAAACTGGGATAGTTGACAAGTATGAGGCAGCTGCTTTGGGCCCCAGAACATTGATGGGTCCTAGGGCAGCTGCCCCTTTTGCCCTGCTTTAAAAAGCAGTCCTTACAACAATGTTAATAATAGTTCCTCTTATACCTCCTTATGTTATGAAATTGTTAGTCAGTGCATTACAAAAAATATACCAGTACCAGACACAATGGTTGGTAACTTTTAGGAAACTCTGTGTTCAGGCAATCTATTGCGCTATGTATCCTTGGGGTTTATTTGACAGACTTTAGACAGAACAGGAAGAAGAAATACCCCCAAAGGGCATGCAGGCAGTAATAACAAAACAACATTGCTAACAGTGATGAAGCTTTAGAACCTTTGTCAGCATTTGATTGTTGTCTGTGTCTCCACACGGGAGATTCCCACCCCTGCTCCCTGTCCAAGTGCTGTCTGTTAGACAGAAGAGGAAATAAGGGGAATTTTCCTCTATAGGCACACAGACAGCATTTAAAACCCAATAGAACTCCTAACCCTTGCCAAGGTTATATAAGAGGATAGAAAAAAATAATTAGGCTTTAAAGTGTTGCTAAAAGAAATAAAGAAATGTTAAAAATAAATGTTGCCTATAACGAATACTCACTTCCCTGCCTATGTCTGCTGTAGCGAAGAAGAAAAAAATGCCAGCCCTTATACTACTACTACACAGCCACCCATACTGACTTCCATTTACTGCACTCCCTTAAACCCTAAGTTTAGGTAAAAAAAAACAATACTTACATTCAATACAAGTGTCCCTTCCATCCTTTGGTTTCCCCCACACCCCCGCAGTGGTAATCTTCCAGTATGGAAAAGGTTAATAGAGCCAATGGACCTGCCATGGGCATTCGTCAAGGTTAATGACTAGGCCAATCCTTTACACTCCCTCCTCCGTTCATTGAAACTGTATTATAGCTTTTATGAATGAAAAGTGACCTGTGAATAGAGGAGGAGGACCCTCATAAATTTTTCCATCCTCCATTTACAGATTGCTTTTCATTCATAGAAGCTATAGTACATCATCCATTAATGAAGAAGTAAACCCTGATGGGATATACTTCCTCTTTTGTTCCCTGCAAAGTAAAAGCATAATGGGCTACTATGCGTCGCATACTAGCCCGTTATGTTGCACTTATCTGCAAACAAGGCCTGCAATGTCCCCAATGTCCCCGCTGGTGGCAGCATCCACCTTCACCCCTCTTTCTTCTGGGGCCGTGGACTCCAGCTCTTTGACTGGCCGAAGTTGGTCGTGCAGTGCGCATGCACAGATGACATCAGCGCAAGCGTATATGGTAAATAACTTCTAAACTGTGCAGGTTTAGGAGATATGTCCAGTACCTACAGGTAAGCCTTAGGCCCCTTTCACACTGGGGCGGTTTTCAGGCGCTAAAAATAGCACCTGTGTAGCGCCTGAAAAAAACAGCCCCTTTCACTCCAATGTGAAAGCCGGAGTGCTTTCACACTGGAGCGGTGCGCTGGCAGGACAATGAAAAAAGTCCTGCTAGCCGCATCTTTGGAGCGGTGAAAGGAGCGGTGTATTCACCGCTCCTAAACCACTCCTACCCATTGAAATCAATGGGGCAGCGCAGGTATTCCGCCGGCAAAGTGCCGCTGCAGCGGCGCTTTGCGGGCGGTTTTAACCCTTTTTCAGCCACTAGCGGGGGTTAAAACCGCCCTGCTAGCGGCCGCAGATTGTCGCTAAAACGACGGCAATGCCCTTATTAAACCTGTAACTAGGTTTACAACCACTTTAATGGAGGAGGTGGAGGAAAGGGCGCGCATAGGTGGCACTCTTGACACTTGCTCAGCACCAAAAGATTACTGCTGTGGGGGTAACAGCAGATGATGAAAGATTTTAACTAGGACAGTCAGCACCAGCACAAGGGACACTCCTCATTACATGTAAGTGCCGACCTTTTTACTGATTAAAAATAAAATAAAATATATATATATATATATATATATATATATATATATATATATATATATATATATACAAACTTAAGCTTTAAAGTGGTGGGACCCCTAAGGATACATAGTACAATGGGTTGCCTGCATACAATGTTCCTGACAATTTACCAACTACTGGGTCTGTTACTGGTATAATGTTTGTAAAGCATTAAATAGATCAGCGTTTCTCAACCAGAGTTCCAGGGGTTTGTAAGGTTTCCTCGAGCAATGAGTGACTTCTTCCTCTGAGATGAGTAACCTCTGACAAAACTAATATTTTTATCTGTAAGGGGGTTTCCTCCTAATGACCACAAATGTAATGTGCATTCTTCCTGATAACCATCATGTGCGTTTCATTTTATGGATGAAATTTTCGTTTTTGGCGATTCGCTTATGTATCCGAATCTCTGAATCTCAATAGTAAGGAATTTCAATTATAAAGTAACGAAATACTGAATTTGAAAAATTCGAAAATTGATTAGAAATTATTTGAAAATGAATTTGAATTAGAAAATGATTCAAAATGGAAACGAGAATATTACTGTCTTCTGAAATTTGAATTAAATTTGAATTAATTTAGAAAATAACAATTATACTAACTGAATCTAAATATATAAAGCGAATTCCGAATATTCAAAACAAATTCTAAAAATGAATCATTCTAACAACGAATATGATAAAAACAAATATATTAACTTAACAAACAGATCCGAAACAAAACTAAACAAATTCCGTTGTGCAAATGTGCACATGTCTACGCTAATGTATAGTGCCTTGAAAAAGTATTCATACCCCTTGAAATTTTCCACATTTTGTCATGTTACAGCCAAAACCGTAAATGTATTATATTGGGATTTTATGTGATATATATAGTTTTATATATATATATAGTTATACACTTTCTGATGTCATCGACCCACCTCTCCATGTCTTCCAATCCAAGAGACCACTTTGCATTCATTGAAGATTGAGTGGAGTGGGATTACAATACCTGTCAGGTTTTTATTTCTGTCTCTGTCCTTGTTAGTTATGGATGTCCTCTCTCCACTTTCTCTATATAGCTTTCATTATCACTGAAAGTAAATATGAAAGAAAATCACAAATTTTGAGTTGTCCTCGGAACAGTAAGAAGGGGACATCTTCCAATGGGAACACTAGTTATGATGACAACCAGGGATTCCCCATTTGTCCGCGGAAAATTTTAAAGCCTGCCATCCAACATTTGTCCATGGAAAATCCGACAACAATTGTCCGATGGAGCGTACAAACGGTCGGATTTTCTGCCAACAGCCTGTCATCACACAATTCCCAAAAATCCGATCATGTGTACGAGTTTTAAATCTTTCCAAAATGAAAAAAAAAAAGTTTTGCCTTTAGTTTTACCTTAAAGTTTGGGATAAAACCTTTTTAAGTAGTTTGTGATCTTTACTTGCTTGGAAAGAGGATCTCCATTTGAATCAGCAATAAAAGGTATACATGTGATTCTAGAAGAGGTGGCCATATACTGTATAGCAATGCACTGTATATCAATGTACTGTATATCAGTGTTCTTAAAGTTTCCTTTTAGTTCTTTCTCTATTCTATACAATGACAATACACACCAAATTTTTCAGGCAATTTCAACCATTTTCAATGAGCTTGTAAATTACAAAAACGACTGAACAGAGCAAGGCAATCTGCTACTGGCAGATACTATTCGTAGTACATTTCATTGATCCGTGCAGTCATTTTTTTTTTCAATCCTGGATAAAAGTAGTTGAAATGGGCAGAAAATTGCCATGTGTCCTGCGAGCAATAAGGTGGTTTGATCTGATAGATGAAGCAGTCACTGCAAGTTGTTGCCGTTGCTGCATTTTGCACTTTGGGTCTTTGTTGGCATTTTCTGAATTATGCTGGTGGTATAATTGTCAGGTAGAATGGCTTTCCCTGTTTTGACTTTGGATCAGCGATGGATGAAAGTGGTGACAGGTACAGTGCTCATTGTGATTTTCCCGGAGAGTTATTATTGACACACCAAAAACTCATCTACGGAGCGTATCTGTGCGAAAAGTGTTCTGTGCTGAATCCACATTTCCTGTGCTTACAGCATGGCAGGGATAAATGATTTATGTATTTATAGCTCATACTCTGTATGACTCAGATACCCCAAATTCATTGTATTGTGCTGAATGTAGCACCCTCCTAGATAGGTGCTAGGATTAGTTCGATTTAGTGCTGGCTCACTATGTTCAATGCAGCTAGGTGTGCTTTTGTTAGGTAAATTTAGTTGTTCCAACTGTAACCAGTGCAGCTGATTGACACCAGGCGCACGCATCTATGTAAAATAAAAAAACAAAAAAAACATGTGTTGCACTTAAAAATAAAAACGTGTCTTCAAAACGGCACCGATGAAAAGCCTTCACAGTAGAAATATGTGCAGAAGTTCTAATTCACTCAGCTCCTCCACCTCGTGAATAGACCACCACCATAAGTTAAGATGTACTCTTACCAAAGAGTGTTGACCACCTATTACGGGAGGTCAAAACGGGCTCATAAATCTCATATGCTCCATCCATGGATCCACAGATTCGTTTGATTTAGTGCTGGCTCACTATGTTCAGTGGAGCAAGGTATGTTTTTGTTTGGTAAATTTAGTTGTGCAGACTGTAACCAGTGCAGCTAATTAACCTCTTGACACCAGGCGCACGCATGTATGTAAAATAAAAAACAATAAAATACACGTGTTGCACTTAAAAAAAAAAAAAAATGTGTCTTCAAAACGGCACCAATGAAAAGCCTTCACAGTATAAATATGTGCAGAAGTTCTAATTCACTCAGCTCCTCCACCACGTGAATAGACCTCCACCATAAGTAAGGATGTACTCTTACCAGAGAGTGTTGACCACCTATTACAGGAGGTCAAAAGGGGCTCATAAATCTCATATGCTCAATCCACGGTTGTTCCTTAGCATACAAAGAGCAGGAGGGATCATCCAACTGTCACATTGAAAATGATACCCCTCTGGTATCAGATCATCATATCCATTGGAATGTATCAGCAAAGAGATAAACGCCACATAGTGTAGATCCTTAAAATTAGGTTTTATTCAAGTAATGCACTGACCTGCCATTACATTGAAATAAAAAAAAAAAACATCATCAGCCAAAACAACAAGCTCAATTCAAACATGAAACCAGGAAACGACTCCTTTACCCGATACGTCTATTTACCAAAGTCAACTTCTGGATATGACACTAAGCACATGCAATCAACTTCTTTGGTCGACCATGGCAAGGCCTGTTCCGAGTGGAACCTATCCATTTAAACCGCTGTATGGTCTTGGCCAATGTGCTGCAGCTAAGTTTCAGGGTCTTGGCAATCTTGTTATAGCCTAGGCCATCTTTATGTAGAGCAACAAGTACTCACGCAAATGCTCGCTATCGGTCACGATACCGATACTAGTATTGGTATCGGGACAGCCCTAATTATGTAGATTTAGTACATTTATGTACATTTAGGAAAGAATCCAGGCCTTTTCTAAAGCAATCTACTGAGCTGGCCAGAACCACCTCCGGAGGGAGTCTATCCCACATTTTTACAGCTCTCATGCCCTGTACATATGGTCAGACTTTCCAACGGAAAATGTACGAGCGGACTGTGTTGTTGGAAATTCCGATCTTGTGTGGGCTCCATTAGACTTTTTTCGTCTGAATTTCTGACACACAAAGTTTGAGATCTGGATCTAAAATTTTCCAACAACAAAATCCGACAGTTTAAATTCCGATTATGTGTAGGCAATTCCGACGCACAAAGTGTCATGCATGGTCAGAATAAATTAGGAGAAGAAAGCTATTGGCCACTGACCTCTTTATAGTCCTGTCGTACGTGTTTTATGTCACCTTGTTCTGAATGATTGGATTTTCCGACAACTTTGTGCGACCGTGTGTATGCAACACAAGTTTGGGCCAGAATCCGTCAGAAAAAATCAGACGGATTTTGTCGTCGGAATGTCCGACCATGTGTACAGGGCATTACTGTGAAGAAACCTTTCCGTAGTTGGAGATTAAATCTTTTTTCCTGTAGACGTAAAGAATTCTTCCTTGTTCCTTCTTATTTGCACATGTTCATCATATCCCTCCTTAATCTCTTCTCAAGAGTGAATAAATTCAGTTCCTCTAATCTTTCCTCATAGCTGAGCTCCTCCATGCCTCTTATCAGTTTGGTTGCCCTTTACTGCACTTTCTCCAGTTCCCCGATATCCTTTTTGAAAACTGGTGCCCAAAACTGAAATTCATATTCCAGATGAGGTCTTACTAATGATTTGTACAGGGGCAAAATTATATCTCTCTCTCTGGAATCCATACCTCTTTTAATACAAGAAAGGACTTTGCTCGCTTTGGAAACCACAACATGGCATTGCATGCTATTATTGAGCTTGTGATCTACCAAAACCCCCAGATCCTTCTCCACCATTGATTCCCCCAGATATACTCCCCCTGGTATGTTTGATGCATGTATATTTTTATCATCCAAGTGCATAACTTTACATTTATCAACATTAATCCTCATTTACCACATAGTTTCCCAATTAGACATGTGCATTGAGGTTGGCTTGTAAATTGGAGACATCCTGTAAGGACATTATTCCACTGTATAGCTTGGTGTCATCTGCAAAGATAGAAATGTTACTTTTAATCCCAAGCCCTATATCATTTATAAATATATTTAAAAGTAAGGATCCCAACACTGAACCTTGGGGTACACCACTGATAACCTTAGACCATCAGAGTAAGAATCATTAACCACTACTCTCTAAATTCTGTCTTTTAGACAGTTTTCTATTTACAAATTGAGACTTTACCTTACACATGAGCCGTGTGTGGGGAACGGTGTCAAATGCTTTTGCAAAATCCAGGTATACCATGTTCACAGCCACCCCTCTGCCCAAGGTTTTACTTACCTCCTCATAAAAAGAAATCAGATTTGTTTAACAACTTCTGTCTTCATGAATCCATGTTGTCTGTGGCTTAAAATATTTTTTTTCAGCAAGAACTATGTGGTCTTTTATTAAACTTTGCCAGTACTTTACCGACTATAGAAGTTAAACCAACAGAATTACTTGGTAAAGACTTTGATCCCTTTTTAAATAGGGCTACCACATGTGCCAATTCAGTGGTACCATTCCAGTCATTAACAAGTCCCTAAATATTAGAAACAATGGCCTTGAAATTACAGCGCTCAATTATTTTAGGCTCCATAGGTGGCCATCTGGTCCAGGTGCTTTATCCACTTTTATTCTGGCTAAATATTTCTGGACCATATCACTTTTGAGCCATTGTGGATCATTTGGGGCTGTGTCACTACCACCCCCATTATGGACATGAGCTCCCCCATGCCCCTTTGTATCCATAGAGCTGAAGAAAGTATTTAATACATTTGCCTTCTCTTTGTCCCCAGTCACCCACTTTAGATTATTTTGTAAAGGGCCTACATGCTCAGACCTGACCTTTTTACTATTAATATATTTGAAGAAATTTTGGGGGTTTGTCATACTATCTTTTGCAATTTGTCGTTCGTTTTTAATTTTTGCGTCCTTGATTTCCTTTTTACATATTCTGTTATATTCCTTGTAACATTTAAATGATGATAGTGTTCCTTCATTTTTATATTTTTTTAAAAGCTCTTTTTATATTATTTATAGCCATTTTAACTTTGGCCGTGAGCCACATAGGTTTTATTTTAGCCTTTTAAAAGTAGTGCATGCACATATAACTGCACCTGGACACATTTATACATTTATACCATGCTATCCAGTGCACGCAAATGCTCTGCGTTTGCAACCTGCATTTGGGGTGTCATTATCCTAACATTGACATCTGCTGCAGATCGCAACTACAGTGAGTTTGGAACACAGTTTGGGAAACACGCACCACATTCGTGAGCCTTGCCTAAATAATGAAAACACATAAACAAATGTATTGCTGATTTAATAAGCCCGTAGCTGAAATGCAAAAAAATGGCTCTGGAACTTTCCTGGTTAAGGATTCAATTATCACTAGTGACAATCTTCTTTTTATGATTTTACATGTTCCAAAATCTAATTATTTTAACCTGCATAAAGCACTTCAGAAAATAAGACATGCAAAAATGCATTGGAGTGAAATTAGAAAATTGAGAAGGAAATGGCTTGGAGTCTATAGAGGATCAAACCTAAAGCAATTCCACAGGGTCATGCAGGTTTGCTACTTGAGCCTGAAATGTTCCCACTACCACCAGAATACTGTGAAATACCCCTGAGGGGCATTGTCTTCTAGCAGATAAATACTACCCATGGTTGAGAAAATGCTTAATAAAAGATCTTTAAATAATATTAGTAATATATCAGGGCAACCAAGCTTGATGTTTTGGCGACTTGGTATCCTAGGCATAGGTCCACAAGTACATTATTGCAAATGGATTCTTCTTTGGAACTTTTTACTTTTTTATTATTATTAGATTTTTATATTATATATTTTAAGTAGGGCTGCGGAAATTAACGATTAATTATTCGATTAATCGTTAATTTCTTTGATCAATCAAAATAATTTTAATCGAGGACGATCCGCGGAGTCAGTTCCGCGGTCTCGCCCATAGGAAAGGCCGCGGCTTCGGCCTAGCTCCGGAGCCGCGGCCATCTTGGTCCACCCGGCGGCGGCCTAGACGCGCGCGCTGACGTCATCATCGCCCGCCTGCTTGTGTCTACTCTGAGGATGGACGGGTCTGCCTACTGTCTATTCCAGACAGAGCAGACAATCATGAATATTAAGGTATGGGGGAGATGTGAGGAGATGTGGGCAATACTTTATGGGGGGAGAAGTGGGCAGTACTTTATGGGGGGAGAAGTGGGCAGTACTTTATGGGGGGGGAGATGTGGACAATACAGCATGGGGGGAGATGTGGACAATACAGCATGAGGGGAGATGTGGATAATACAGCATGGGGGGAGATGTGGATAATACAGCATGGGGGGAGATGTGGACATTACAGTTAAAGTTAAACTAACTTTCTACGTTTTCCTTAAAGTTTAATAAAAAAAAAATGTAAAAACTGTATGTACATTATAATTAATCGAAATTAGTCGATTAATCGATTAAAAAAAAAATCGATTAATCGAACAGGAAAATTTTAATCAGTAACAGCCCTAATTTTAAGTATGTTTTATTTTTAAGTATTACAGAACACAAAAAAAGAAAAAACAATAGACATTTGGTAGACATAATATGTAGGTGGACATTTGATAAACATGGAAGTAGTAGTAGGGGAATCAGCGCTTCACTGACATGCAAATGGACATGATATTAAAAGAGTCCATACTTTGGCAGAGAAGGCAGTGAGGATGGGGTGGCAGGGAGAGAAGTTCACAGATGGGCACAAAGGACACATACAGTCACTGGCAGCTCCTCAGCAAGGTCTGGGATTCCCTCATGAGCAAACAAAGCAATAGAAAGAGCACCAGGTACAGTGGTGTGAAAAAGTGTTTGCCCCCTTCCACATTTCCTGTTCCTTTGCATGTTTGTCACACTTAAGTGTTTCGGAACATCAAACCAATTTAAACAATAGTCAAGGACAACACAAGTAAACACAAAATGCAATTTGTAAATGAAGGTGTTTATTATTAAAGGTAAAAAAAAATCCAAACCATCATGACCCTGTGTGAAAAAGTGATTGCCCCCTAAACCTAATAACTGGTTGGGCCACCCTTAGCAGCAACAACTGCAACCAAGCGTTTGCGCTAACGTGCAATGAGGCTTTTACAGCGTCCTGGAGGAATTTTGGCCCACTCATCTTTGCAGAATTGTCCTAATTCAGTTACATTAGAGGGTTTTCCAGCATGAACGGCCTTTTTAAGGTCATACCACAACATCTCAATAGGATTCAGGTCAGGACTTTGGCTAGGCCACTCCAAAGTCTTCATTTTGTTTTTCTTCAGCCATTCGGTGGTGGACTTGCTGGTGTGTTTAGGATCATTGTCCTGCTGCAGAACCCAAGTTCGTTTCAGCTTGAGTACATGAACAGATGGTCGGACATTCTCCTTCAGGATCTCTTGGTAGACAGCAGAATTCATAGTTCCTTTTATCACGGCAAGTCTTCCAGGTCCTGAAGCAGCAAAACAGCCCCAGACCATCACACTACCACCACCATATTTTACTGTTGGTATAATGTTCTTTTTATGAAATGCAGTGTTCCTTCTACGCCAGATATACTTGGACACACACCTTCCAAAGAGTTCCACTTTTGTCTCATCGCTCCACAGAATGTTGTCCCAAAAGTCTTGGGGATCATCAAGATGTGTTGTGGAGAAATTGAGACGAGCTTTGATGTTCTTTTTGCTCAGCAGTGGTTTTCTCCTTGGAACTCTGCCATGCAGGCCATTTTTGCCCAGTCTTTTCCTGATGGTGGAGGCATGAACGCTGACCTTAACTGAGGCAAGTGAGGCCTGCAGTTCCTTGGACGTTGTTGTGGGGTCCTTTGTGACCTCTTGGATGAGTCGTCGCTGCGCTCTTGGGGTAATTTTGGGCGGCCGGCCACTCCTGGGAAGGTTCACCACTGTTCCATGTCTTCGCCATTTGTGGATAATGGCTCTCACTGTGGTTCGCTGGATTCCCAAAGCATTGGAAATGGCTTTATAACCCTTTCCAGACTGATAGATCTCAATTACTTTCTTTCTCAATTGTTCCTGAATTTCTTTGGGTCTCGGCATGATGTGTAGCTTTTAAGGATCTTCTGGTGGACCTTACTGTGTCAAGCAGCTCCTGTTTAAGTGATGCCTTGATTGTGAACAGGTGTGGCAATAATCAGGCCTGGGTGTGGCTAGAGAAATTGAACTCAGGTGTGGACAACCACAGTTATAGTATGTTTTAACAAGGGGGGCAATCACTTTTTCACACAGGGCCATGATGGTTTGGATTTTTTTTCACCTTTAATAATAAACACCTTCATTTACAAATTGCATTTTGTGTTTACTTGTGTTGTCCTTGACTATTGTTTAAATTGGTTTGATGTTCCGAAACACTTAAGTGTGACAAACATGCAAAGGAACAGGAAATGAGGAAGGGGGCAAACACTTTTTCACACCACTGTAAGTATGGGTTAAAAGCAACAATTATTGTAACATATTATGAATCTGTAATAAATTGATGTTGCTTTTAACTTATTTATATATATATATATATATATATATATATATATATATATATATATATATATATATATATATATATATATATATACTCACCTGGTGCCATTTCTATTGCTTTGTATGTTAAAGAGGAGCTCCAGGCCCCCCCAAAAAATTAAGTTAGCAGCTACAAATACTGTAATATAAAGACATTTACCTGTCCAGGGATCCAGCGATGTCCCCACATGAACAGATTCTTCAATCGGCTTTGGGTGCAGGCCCCGGCATCTCAAGTAAGGGAAACAAGAAGTGAAGCCTTGCGGCTTCACAGCCGGTTCCCAACTGTGCATGCGTGAAACATGCTTCACTGTGCCGCACCGTGCCACGCCTTGTGAATGGTCCAATAGTTTTCTGAGACCAGAAGACTTTGGGGGAAGGACGGGGACCAAACTTCCCCTGTCAAAATCAGGTACCTGCTCCCCCCTCTCCCCCAAAAAAGTGCCAAATCAAACAAATGGAACGTCCCCTTTTGGATGGAGCTCTGCTTTAAGCATATATTGAAATGATGAGTCTCTTGAGAATTGTCAAAAAATAATAAGGTCAATACTGCAGGTGCTCAAATTAACCCACAAGGTAGGTTGTAGAGCCATTATGAAGCTACCATATTACAAAGGTTCAGAGAAGTAGGGCTAGTAAGACAAATAGCCATGGAGGGCAAATGCAGTTCTTCATGGCCTTACTCCCCAAATTTGGGGGCGAAGGTTGGGAGCATAATTAAGAAAAATCAACGATTGAGTCACCCTTTGTGTACCAAACTAGATAGACATATTCTGAAGGAAGTAAGAGGAGATACAGAAGAGGATGGAAGGCCCACAGCTATGACGAACAAATGAATCGTAGGGCTGGCATGAGAGCGTGAAAAGGGAACCAGACAGCATAGAGTTAACGTGTTCAAAGGAGTGGTGTGAACTTTACTTACGTGATTGATTGAGGAGACGGGGTGATAGGAAGGAGCGTAGGAGACTAGACTAGACTGCAGGAAGGGATGAGATAGGAACAGTCAGAGTCTGGAAGCCATCAGGTGAATGTCCCTCCCTCCCTGGTATGGGTATGTATGCAGGAGGTATGTAGGTATTATGGGGGCGGTTGGGACCCCTTGGATGGGGTTAAAAATTTGTTGGTGGATTCAAGTGGGGAATCATTGGTTGGAATGGTGTCCTTTGGTTGGATGTGGTACAATAATAGGAACCAGGTATTGGTAGACCTGTATGGTCTGTGGGCAAGTGTTAATGTCCACGAGGTAGTGTTTTGTGGCTGGGGGCATTTAGATTTTGTTGTAATGTTATTTATTGGTTATTTTTATTTTGTTTAATAAAAGGCCTGATGACCATTTAACTCCACCTTGTGTTGAGTGTTCTATTGGGGTTGGGGGTGGAGTTTTAGAGAGTCATGTAGGAGTTATAGAGGTGACCTCTGTGCTACCCTAGTCATGAGGGCTTGTATAATGATTTTGAAGAACAAGAAAAACTTGGGCTTTTTTAAGCATAGCACAACCAACTTTTATAGAGTACAGCTGCTTAAAGTGATTGTAAAGTCTGTTTTTTTTAAAAATAAAAATAACAAAGATGTTATACTTACCTGCTCTATGCAGTTGATTTTGCACAGAGCAGCCCCAACCCTCCCCTTTTCTGGTCCCTCTTCTGCTCTCCTGGGCCCTCCCTCCTGAAAAGTGCCCCCACAGCAAGCAGCTTGCTATGGGGGCACCTGAGCCGAGTCACAGCCCCCTGTGTCCATTCAGACACGGGGCTGCCCCCTTTTTCTCCTTATTGGCTGACTAACTTTGATTGACAGCATCGGGAGCCAATGACGCCTCTGCTGTGTCTCAGCCAGTCAGGAGGGAGAACTGCCAAGGGACTCGTGGTCATTGCTGGATAGAGATGGATCTCAGGTAAGTATTAGGGTGTGCTGGGGGGAGGGCTGCTGCACACAGAAGTTTTTTTATCTTAATGCATAGAATGCATTAAGATAAAAAACATTTTGACTTTACAACCACTTTAACCACTTGGCGACCAGCTGCCGTCGTTATACGGTGGCAGGTTGGCTCTCCTGAATTGCCACAGCTGCGGGAGCGTGTCCGCGGATCAGGCGGACTCAATGTCTGCCGACGACCCGCGATTGCCTAGTACAGAGGCAGAGCAGGGAACTGTAAACAAGCGGATCCCAGTTCTGACAGGGAACATGACAGAGATCTACTGTTCCCAATCATCGGGAACAGTGATCTCTGTCATGTCCCTGGCCATCCCCTCTACAGTTAGAACACACCTAGGGAACACACTTAACCCCTTGATCGCCCCCTAGTCTTAACACCTTCCCTGCCAGTGTAATTTATCCCAAAAAGTGTAATTCGGGGTCAGATTTGTCTGCCGCAATGTCGCAAGTCCTGCTAAAATAGCAGATCGCCCCCATTACTAGTAAAAGCAATACAAAAAAAAAAAGTCCATAAATCTATCCCATAGTTGAAGACGCAATAACTTTTGTGCAAACCAATCAATATATGCCTATTGTGATTTTTTTGTAACCAAAAATATGTAGAAGAATATATATCAGCCGTAACTGATGAATAAATGTGTTTTATATATATATATATATATATATATATATATATATATATATTTTTTTTTTTTTTACTTTTTGCTATAATACATATCCAGAGGTGATCAAATACCGCCTGAAGAAAGCTCTATTTGTGGGGGAAAAAAGGTCAATTAAAAGCGACGCAGTGCCGTATCGTGAAAAATGGCCTGGAGTTCCACCCCGAAAAAAAATACATAAATTTGTAGGAGTTTTTTTTTTTTTTTTTACTCACCTCTAAATGCCTGTTGCTAGGGGGTCCCTCGTAGTCTGCCTCCTTCGGTGCCTGGGCCCCTGGCGTCACTTCCCTCGGCGCAGGAAGGAGAAATCCTCTCCCCCCTCCCTCTAGGCGATCATCTGTGACACGTGACAGGTCCCAGATGATTGTGCGGCCAGTCACGGCACGTGGCACACCCACAGTTAACAAGTCCGACAACGCTGGGTGGAGGGGGGAGACAAGCGGGACTTCAATCCCCCGCATCGCTGGACCCTGGGACAGGTAAGTGTCTGATTATTAAAAGTCAGCAGCTACAGTATTTGTAGCTGC
The DNA here is from genome assembly GCF_037356315.1 of Lithobates pipiens. Lineage (NCBI taxonomy): Eukaryota > Metazoa > Chordata > Amphibia > Anura > Ranidae > Lithobates > Lithobates pipiens. Next base: position 307,245,812 of record NW_027507785.1, read on the forward strand.
TGACTTTACATTTTTTTTTTTTTGGTGGAAACTCCTCTGTAAGGGGGCAAATCCTTCCGGGGCTGAAGTTGTTAAGGTTCCTTGGGGGGAGGTACTTATAATAAACAATTTTAAAAGTTTTTTCTCTACTATGCCGGTATGGATGTAACTTTAGGCTCTGAAAATCTCCCTTTACATAAAAGCGATGGAGTATTAGACACTGCACACAGAAGACCCTATGCGACATCAGTGATGCATTTTAGTTGAGAAATGACATCCATATAAATTTCCCATTTTTCTAAATACGCCACACTGAACCCTGTGTGGTTTATTCTGTTCTCCCTTCCTTGAAATCCCAAGCCGTTTCACAAACATTTCCTTTCATTATCTGACAATATCATTCGTTTTTATCCATTTCTAAAAAGAAATGTTCTCTCTTTTTTTTTAATTTAACTTGATATGATAAGAGCAATAAAGGACATTTCAGTCAAATCATAATATTCCGCTGGATGAGCAATTTTAATGAGTTTTGTTATAGCGATAGAGTGGGCATATATAGCATTTAAATTAGGCATCTACAAGCGCAATAAGCTGGTAGTTATGAAAGCACTGGTAGAAATACTATATAGGGGTGTAGAAAGAAGGGACACATTTAGGAATATACAGAAACTACCATTATATTGGTAATCTCATTATTTCCTATATCTGAAACACATGGATCTGGCAATGGAATGTCGGAACAATTTTATTTATTTTTTTACCTCTTTTCTTTCTTTATCCTTCTTTTTTTATTCTTATTTTTTACTTTATTTCTGGCTTCTATTTTTTATTTTTTTTTATCTTTTTTTATTCTTATTTTTTACTTTCATTTTGGTCTCTATTTTTGTTTTTTGTTTATCTATTTTTTTTCTAAAAATCTGTAAAAAATAAAATAAAAAAATGTTTTCTCACAAGCGACACACATTTATTATTGGTACTATATAGAAAATTTCTGAGTAGGTGGTCATTTATTAATTTATTCTCCTTTTTGAAAAAGCACAGAGCCGAGTAGACATAGTGGGTAAATGCAATAACTTTTCTATTTGATATGTATTATTGTTATGCCGCGTACACACGACCGGACTGTCCGGCAGAAAAGATCAGGCGGTCTTCCCGACGGAGTTCCGATGGACTTTCGACCAAACGGACTTGCCCACACATGAACTGACCAAAGTCTGTTCGTTTTGAACGTGGAGACGTACGACAGGACTAGAAAAGGAAGTTCAATAGCCAGTAGCCAATAGCTTCCCTCGCATCGTATTTGGTCCGTCGGACCAGCACACAGACGAACGGTTTTCCAGATAGAAATTGATTCCGTCAAACAGAAACATGTTCTATTTCTAGGTCCGTCTGAATTTTTGAAGAAAAAATGAAGCCCACACACAATCATAATATCCGATGGAACGATTCCGTCGGACCTTTTCTGCCCGGAAAGTTCGGTCGTGTGTATGCAGCATTTGTAGTCAGAAGTTTCTGCCATCTAATACATAAGGGCATCTTGGGAATCGAATAAAGAGGAGCTCTTGTCTCTCCCAAAAAATGTAAAGTCAGCAGCTAAAAATATTGTACTGCTGACTTTTAATATAAGGATTTATTTTTACCTGTCCAGAGATCCAGAGATGTCAGAACCTGAGCCGATTCTTCAGTAGGCTTCAGGTGCAGGCACTGACATCTTCACTAAGGGAAGCCAGCAGCCACGAGTCACGCTGCACTTTTTATATGGTCCCAGAAGGTTGCAGGAGGAAGGAGGAGGGGCCAAAGATCTTCGTAGATACCTGCATCAATCTTACCCAGAAGTGGGAGTGGGTACCTGTCAAAACCAGGAACCCGCTCCCCCCCAAAAGGTGCCACATGTGACAGTAAAGGGAGGGAGGGTTCAAACAAGCGGAGCTTGGGTGGAGCTCTTCTTTAACTGTTTTTATTTCTCCCAACAGTGTAACAACAGTGTGTTGGTCGGGTCACTTACCCCCCCCCCCCCCCCCCCCGGTTGGTGTTGAATATGAGCCCTGCACTCTTACCCCATCTTTGGCGCGGGCAGCACTTACCCCTGGGCGCCGGGCGCCGGTTTCCCCTGCCTCTCAGCAGTCTCGTCTTCCTTTTTGGCACCACGTGCCAATGCATCTCCTTCCTCTTCCTCCTAGGCCAGTGGGCTTGCTTCTTTTTTCGGCCAATTGTGAAACTGGTCTCAGAGCTCTGAGGGAACAGTCCCCCCGATACACACTGGCCCTAAGAGCCGGCCTCCTCCGTGTCTTGCCCTGACACCACTGTGCCCTCACCACCACCTCCCCATTACCCCCCACCACAGCCCTCACCTGCAGATCTGCCACTCAGCTTCACAAAGTGGAGTAGCGGCTCCCCTCCACCGACTTCCGCTGCCAACATGCGTGGTGCACCAGCAACTCATTCCACCCAGAAACACGGAGCAGTACAAAGTGTCCACTAATTATCTGTACCCACAGGGGGCAGGCTAGAGCGGGGAATGCCATGCATGTGCTCATCATAGTGTGTCACAGGTGGCTCAGGTGACCACGCTGGACACCTACTGAGATGGATCAGCCCTGTCTGTTTGGTACTGGAAATCATGCAGACATGGTGAAGGGGTTCAGGCAGAGCAGTTTGGATGGGGAACTCAGGCCCCACTCGGCAGTGGGCCCAGCTTGGCTGGGAGCCCCATAGCGCTCGTGTGGGTCGCTATGGCGGTAGTTCCGCCACTGACATGGTCGCATTTTCCAAAGAAAAGCTCTCATCGGTCTTTTGTTGGCCGAATTTCCGATCGTGTGTATGCAGCATAACAAGAAATTAGCAGAAGGAGCCCAAAGGGTGGTGCTAAAGAGCTGAAAAACCACATAGTGCGTCACTACATTCGTGTTTGTTGGCCGACAATTCCTTGCCGTTTGTATGCAAGATAAAATCCGGCACACACCTTCAGACAAAAATCCATGGTTTTGTCTGCGGTAAATGCGATTGTGTGTATGAGGCCAGGGCTCAACAAAACCCGGGCGCCAGGTCGCATTTGCGACTAGAATTAGCGACCTGGCGCCTGGGGCAGCAGAGCTGGGGGTATCCTGTCTCCATAGACCCCCCGGCATGATCACTTGGGGCCGTTCCGCCGGCGGCTGGTAATTGAGGCCGCGGCTCTGAGGCCTTCTGCGGTCCTATGACTCCTTCTGGAATCTGGCGCCCTCTTGTGGTGGCTGTTGGTATGACAACCAGCAATGCTAATGGAGCTTCCCCTGCCTGTTTTTATTGCCTGCCTATCTCCTTCCCTTTATTTAGAACCCCTAAACATTATATATATTTTTTATTCTAACACCCTAGAGAATAAAATGGTGGTCGTTGCAATACTGTCTGTATTTGCGCAGTGGACTTACAAGCGCACTTTTTTGGGGAAAAATAATTTATTTAATAAAAAAATAAGACAACAGTAAAGTTAGCCCAATTTTTTTTATATTGTGAAAGATAATGTTACGCTGAGTAAATTGATACCCAACATGTCATGCTTCAAAATTGCACCCACTCATGGAATGGCGACAAACTTTTACCCTTTAAAATCTCCATAGGCGACGTTTGACATTTAAAAAATTCTACAGGTTGCACGTTTTGAGTTACAGAGAAGGTCTAGGGCTAGAATTATTGCTCTCGCTCTAACGATCACGGCGATACCTCACATGTGTGGTTTGAACATTGTTTTCATATGCAGACGGGACAGGGCACGTTTAAAAAAAATGTTTTTCTTATTTTAACTTTTATTCTTATTTTTTTCACTGTTCCCCTCACTCGTCTCCATGTCAGGCCAGGGACAGGTCTGGATCGCCGTTACCGACCTGGCTCCTAACTTTTTTAGCTGGCTTCTAGATTCCAAGCAAATTTGTCAAGCCCTGTGAGGCTTAAGCAACAATGTTCAACCTTAGCGCTATACTGTTTCTTAGACCCCATTCACACCTGAGCGTTTTGTAGCTTGAAGCCTGAAGCTACAAAACGCTAGAGGGGAAAAATTCTATTATTCTCAATGGAGATGGCTCACATCTCCACTCCATGTCGCCTGAAGCCAAACGCCTGAAGCTCAAACAAGTTCCGGACCCTTTTTTGTCGCTCGAATTGAGCAGATTTGGGCGTTTTTTCTTCTTTTAACATTGGTGACCTTTTGCCCTGCACAAAATCGCGGTAAAAAACGCTGCAAATCGTGGTATAAAAAACGCCGCAAAAAACGCTTGAAAATGCTACGCTCAGGTGTGAATGCAGCCTTAGACCCCTTTCACACTGGGGCATTTTTCAGGCGTTTTTCAGGCACTTTAGCGTTAAAAAAAAACGCCTGTGAAGCGCTTGAAAGAAGCCTCATCTGCAATCCCAATGTGAAAGCCCAAGTGCTTTAGGAGCCCTTTCACAATGTCAGCGCCTGAAAAACGCTCAAAGCGCTGCTTAAACTAGCAGCGCTTTACCAGCATTTTTCGAGCGCTATTGGGGCGCTTTTAACCCCTGCTAGTGGCCTTAGCGCTATACCGCTTCCCTGAATTCCCCAGTGTGCATGGGCGGAGCCGGAACCAGCGAACGCACTGGCTGGAATTTCCCAATGCTGAGATCCAGGGTCATCCAGGAAAAAAGCAAAGTCACTGTGCTGGTGGGTTGGGTTCTCCGATGCATTGAAGACCAAATCTCCACGCTTGACTCGAATGTACCTTTAACAAGAACCGTTAAGAAGAATGGATTGATGCGTTAGAGGGGGGAAAAAAAAAGAAAAACTGTTGTGAAAACAGACCCTTACATATATAGCAGTCAGTTGAGGGGGAAGTTTATGAGTTCTGCATTTCAATCAAACAGTGAGAGACCTAATCATGTACTCTGTAGACATCCGCAGATCTCACAGTTGGGGACTGATTGCATGGTAAGCTCCAATGTGCTTTAAATTCTGTAATGCAGAATATTACTGGATGGGGTTTTGTTTTCCCGGGGAGAAATTCATCTTTCATTCCTCGACAATCATGGCTGAATAAAAGCTTCTTCGGAGAGGCTGTGCAGGGAGTTGTTAACTGTACAAGTGTTTCTGTACTGATGAACTGGGAAGTATAAAAAAAAAAATCAGAGCCGGTTATATATGTGCAAATGTATGTTTATGTACATTTTATAATATAAAAGTATTTGCCCCACAGTGATTTAGGGGTAGGACGTTGGGGATCACTGTCAGATAGGCGATATATGGCTCGCTATACTGATGTAGCACTAACCCCCGAAGGAGCTGCTGATTATTTTTGGGCTTACCATTACCTTTTCGTTCTCGTTGTTTCACGTCTAGGGCATGTCCGTGGTAGATGGCCCAGTAACTTGAGACTGACAATAGATCCACTTGAATGGATTTTATTTGCAAAAACTCAGACAACTGAACAGTCTTTCAATTTGGGATCAGAGGGTTGGAAAGGAAGTTCAGGTACTCTTAATGTCAAAGTCCAAAAACGTTAAAGAACTTGCTTACTTTGACTGCATCCAGAGAATAGCCATTCACAGCTGGATGATCACTCAGGTTGGACAGTCCCTCTCTCACAAGGCCTGGCAGCCAACAAGGTGCTTACTCATGAACAAAGTCTTTGTCACAGACGTTATTGTAGAACACGTAGGGAAACTAAGCTTTAGAACACTTGTAGAATACCTAGATCTTTCAGCCAGCTTGGTGATATCCACAAGACTGGATTCTCTTGGTTTCTTCAGCCCTTCCAGGCTCTTGTTAAGAAAACCAACCCGTACGTGGTGTTCTTCTAAAGAGTCCTACCCCGGAATGCTCGAAGTTCAATGGGTCTTTCCTGAACTGGAGACAGCACCCATTCACCTTGGAATCCTTCTTTAGTTTCCTTGCCTCGGGCTAGCCACCCCTGAGGCATCAAAGTCGGGTGGATCCGCACCCCAGGCCATAGACTTCCTGGGGGCTGGTCAGGAGGACCAGGACCATGTAATCAGCACAGCATACTGGACTGGGTTATTACCCTTTTTGAGTTTGTTGTGGGTTTTGCTTTGAGAGGGGGGTTGTTTTTGTGTTGCCTTTCTATGCATTTTTATTATTTTACACTGGGATGTTTTTTTACTCTGTAACCAGTGGTTGTTTCCGCTGGTTATTGTTTGTTTGTATGTCATAAAACCTAATAAAAAGTAATTTACAAAAAAAAACGCACTGGAACGTAACCTAAACGCACCAAAAGTGCTCTGGAACACACATGTCCTTATTTAAAGGGTTTGTTAACCCACATGTCTTACTTTATATAATCTGCTCGGTCTTCTAAGGATAGGTCCCCATGTGTGTCTGTTATATATATATATATATATATATATATATATATATATATATATATATATATATATATAAAAAGCTGTATATACCTTATTTGTGAGCGCTCGTCAGCGCTCACGTGACCCGCCACCTCTCTCATCTCCCCATCTGACAGATGCAGCAGGAGGAACTGAGATCCCCCTGCTGATGTCAGTCTTGAGAGGAGGAGGAGAGAGGTGGCACGTTATGTGACCGCTGATCAGTGCTCACAAATAAGGTATATACAGCCTTTTTTTTTTATAAAACACACAGGGGAACATATCCTTAAAAGAAAGGACAGGTTATTTAAAGTAAGACATGTTATTACAGCAGAAGCAGGAGGGGGGGGGGGGGGGTGTCCTGATACAGGAGCTGACAGGCGGGGAGGGGGAGGAGGACAGAGGAGAGACAGCAGGGCTGTGGATGACGGAGGCATGTAAACTGACCACGGTGTCAGGGCTCAGCAGTGATGATATATTGTGGTCAGTTTACATAGGGGAGGGCAGAAACTGTCAGGATCAGACAGGTATTTCAGATGATACAGGGGGCCAAATGACACAAGACAAGCTCTGTGCTGTAAAAAATGATTTAAAGGAGCAGGGTCCATTTTTTTTTTGGGGGGGGGGGGGGGGGGTTAACAAACGCTTTAAGGCTAAGAAAAAAGAGGGGGGAAAATACACTGGACTGTATCAGAAACGCATCAAAAACGCACTAGGACACATCAAAGAGTGTGTCAAATGCACATGCAGAAAAGCATTCTGGACGCATCCAGGCTGTGTTTCTAGGGTATGAACTCCCTTACTCTGATTTCATTACACTGTGAGCTTCTCATAGGGATGTCTTTATCATTTGTACAGGCACAACAAATTATCACAGTATTGTTTGTAATGACTTGGATGATTTTCCCCTATAATCATCACCTTCATCTAGTGCCCATAATGCAGTATTTTTTCTGAAAGAACTCTATTAAATAAAAGACAGCTTTTTGCTGTCTAGATGGAGCTGATGATCATAGGCGATAATCATATCACAAACAATATGGTGATAATTCTTTGAAGTACCCTGATGATGTCATGACAAAACGCATAGGGAGGAGCTTGGTCTATTTCTTAAGAGAGAGTGAGACACACAGCAGTCTGCTGGCTCCTACAGAACAGTGTGGCTTGGTTACATGCTAATGCTGAAATGTAAGGGTAGGTGGCGGCTTGGTACGTCCATTCATTCATTTATCTGCTTTCTACTATTGTTTTTAAGGCCAGTTCACACCACATGCAGTCCAGTGTGGTTTTTTTTTTCTGCTTCAAAAACGCATGGTTTTCAATGGCATAGTTTAATGTTTGCAGTTCCAGTGCATTCCAGTTCATGAAGAAAAAGTAGAATATGCTGCATTTTTCCTGCACTGGTCTGTACTGGAATATGCTGTATAAGAATCAAAAATGTACCGAAACACACATGTCCTTATTTACGGTTAAGGAAAAAAAAAAACGCATTAGAAACGTGCATGCAGAAAAGCATCTGGAACACATCTGGACTGCGTTTCTATGGTGTGAACTGGCCCTAAATGCAAGTGCCATAGGCATGTGCACAGGGTGTGCTGGGTGAGCCTGGGCACACCCTAATCACCCGTGCAGTGCCAATTCCTCCTGCTTCCCGACAACCCCTCTATCCCCCCTGGAGTGCTGCCAGCTTCACTCCTCTCCTGTAGGCTGCTGCGTGGGGGATGTTTCAGGATGGATGAATGGATGAACACAGTGAGTGATCTGTACCAATCTCTCTTGTGTTCATTCTTAACTGAACCATAGGAAACAATGTTTCCTCTAATTTGTGAATTAACAGGGAGCCGCTCAGCAGAGTATTTCCCATTCGTTCACAGTCCAGTGCAGCTGAGGCTTCAGAGAAAGGGACTGGGGAAGCTCTGTCCTCAGTCCCTTTCTCTCTGTTTAGACCCTTGATATTTCACCAAAACCCCCCAATGGGGCTCCTAAAAAAATAGTAAAAACATAATAATAATAATTAATACACACTCATAGAGACAACCTGGACTGCCAAGGAAGAAACCAAATGACCGAACTGTCATAATATTAAAAAAGGGTGGGATGAAACACCCAACACCACAGACCCAATAATGGAATGACACAATGGTTACTATGATTCACCACAGGCGGCAGAACCATTCATCGGGAACTCTCTGACGGCTCGATATTGTGAATCAAAGTCTATAGAGATGATGAGGATCGTCATGGTTACCTTTAACGCAACCTGTTATTCTGGATATTTTACTTACTGTGTATGTTCAATTATTCTGTATATTGACTAATATCAACTTGTTTGTTCAAACGATGCAAATAAAAAACTCTGAAAAAAAAAGAACGGAAAAATAATAATAATAATAATAATAATATTGTAAAAACAAAAAAAAAAACATAAAACGTAAAAAATAATTCAAAAGTAAGAAAAATAAAAACTACTGACACCGTCCACTGCTCTGCTGATATACACACATGTGTGTTTGTGCTCTGAGGTGCAAGATGGTGGAGCTATTAAGCAGGAAGGGTGAAGATGGGGGCAGTGGGGGGGGGGGTGCATGTAGAGGTCGGAGCTGAAGAGGGGTGAAATGTGGATGGGGGATGCAGAGGTAAGCAGCTGTGGAAGAAGGCGGAACTCTGCACTCTCTGTGCAGCGCACCCCTGAACTCTGCACATGGCACACCCCCAAACTCTACATGTAGCGCACCCCTGAACTCTGCACATGGTGCACCCCCGAACTCTACATGTAGCACACCCCTTATATCTGCTCTCTCTGTGCAGCGCACCCCTGAACTCTGCACTCTGTGTGTAGCACACCCCTGAACTCTGCACAGGGCACACCCCCGAACTCTACATGTAGCACACCCCTGAACTCTGCACAGGGCACACCCCCGAACTCTACATGTAGCACACCCCTGAACTCTGCACATGGCACCCCCCCGAACTCTACATGTAGCACACCCCTGAACTCTGCACATGGCACACCTCCGAACTCTACATGTAGCGCACCCCTGAACTCTGCACAGGGCACATCCCCGAACTCTACATGTAGCGCACCCCTGAACTCTGCACAGGGCACATCCCCGAACTCTACATGTAGCACACCCCTGAACTCTGCACAGGGCACACCCCCGAACTCTACATGTAGCACACCCCTGAACTCTGCACAGGGCACACCCCCGAACTCTACATGTAGAACACCCCTGAACTCTGCACATGGCACACCCCCGAACTCTACATGTAGCGCACCCCTGAACTCTGCACATGGCACACCCCCCGAACTCTACATGTAGCGCACCCCTGAACTCTGCACTCTGTGTGCAGCGCACCCCTGAACTCTGCACTATATGTGCAGCAGACCCCTGAAATCTGCACATGGCACACCCCCGAAATGTACATGTAGCGCACCCCTGAACTCTGCACATGGCATACCCCGAACTCCACATGTAGTGCACCCCTGAACTCTGCACTCTGTGTGCAGCGGACCCCTGAAATTTGCACATGGCACACCCCCGAACTATACATGTAGCACACCTCTGAACTCTGCACTCTGTGTGTAACACTCTTCCCCGAACTCTGCAATCTGTACGTAATGCACCCCTGGTATTATTTGGCCCTTTAAGACCCTTCCACTGTTTGTTTTAAAATGTAACCACACCCACTATTTGATGCAGTTTGGAGGACGTGTGTGTGTGTGTGTGTGTCTATGTGTGTGTGTGTGTGTGGGGGGGGGGGGGGGGGGTTGGGGGTCATGGTTGAGTTCCTACACCTATTTTCTGAGAAAAAAAAGCCTTGTCTATATGTAGGCATACCTCCCAACTTTTTGAGATGGGGATGAGGGACACCTATTAGCAAACATATGTAGGCATAGGACACACTCCCTGCCACACCCCCCTTAAAGGAGAATTATATGGTGGAAAAAGAGCCTGTGTTGGCATGTGCTAAATCTCCAAAGGGCGCATGCCAACTAGGGAAGCCTGGCATTTGACTTGCCAGGTCCCTGTAAGGGCTGTGCATTGGTGTGCACTCTGCGCTGAAAGAGTGCAGCCGTGCAACACATGTCCCAGCACTGGACTGCTGTGTATACAAATGTTTAGTGAAAGGCATTGGTGGTTCTATACAGAGCTGTATGAATCATGGAAATCAACAACATAGAAAACAAAGTAGCGATAAAAGTCAGAACATGCTAAAATGTAATTCTAGGCAGATCAATAGTTTTTTCAAGGTAGCTAAATACACACAAGAGCTTTAGAACAATTTGAGCGCATTCTTGCCGCACACAATATGATTCCATCTGCCGCAATGATGTAGGCAGTCACAAAAAAATAAAAAAAACCTTTCCATCTATAGCGAACAATCATTTTTCTTTTTATTTATTTTTTTTCCCCCACAAAAGTCTTCATTTTGGGGATCTGTGTTTATCGGCACTTCCTTCTATAATAAGCGCTCTTGTTCTTTTACTAAACCTTCTCTCTGCCTTCCATACAAAGGCAGCTCTTAATCCGCTATCAATACAAATAAACAGAAATGAAGCCGGAGAAAATATAGAGGGGTTGAGAAATGTGAAGAGTATTTCGAGCGAGTGCGGCGTTAGGTTATTTTATAACATTTCTGTAAAAAAACGGGATTGTTTCATTCACGGTATTAAAGAGCAAGTTCAAGGTGCTCCTTGTTTTCAGTAGACAAGCCCCCCCAAGGACGGCACATCAAAAACAAATCCCACTTTATAGACGCACACAACTTGCTACACAAAAAATAATGTATGCGTCCCTGGACCGATTGTGATCAAAATACAAAACGGTTTTTATTTAATTAAACATATGAGAACACATATATAAAAAAAAAAACATACACTGTTTAAAGTGATATTAACCGCTTCAGCCCCAGAAGATTTTACCCCCCCTTCCTGACCAGAGCACTTTTTGCGATTCGGCACTGCGTCCCTTTAACTGACAATTGCGCAGTGGTGCGACGTTGCACCCAAACATTAGAGCTTTTTTTTGGTGGTATTTGATTTTTTGAAAAAAAAAACAATATTTTTTGCTTTTTGCTATAATAAATATCACCCAAAATATATAAAAAACAAAATTGATGTGCTTTTTTTCCCCCACAAATAGAGGTTTCTTTTGGTGGTATTTGATCAGCTCTGCGGTTTTTATTTTTTGCGCTATAAACAAAAAAAAAGAACGGCAATTTTGAAAAGAAAACGCAATATTTTTTACTTTTTGCTATAATAAATATCCCCCCAAAATATATATAAAAAAACAATTGTTTTCCTCAGTTTAGGCCGATATGTATTCTTCTACATATTTTTGGTAAAAAAAAAAAAAAAAAAAAAAAATTGCAATAAGTGTATATTGATTGGTTTGCGCAAAAGTTATAGCGTCTACAAAGTGATAGTTTTATGGCATTATTATTATTATTATTATTATTTTTTTTTTTAGTAATGGCAGCGATCTGCGATCGGACACTTTTGACACTATTTTGGGACCATTGTCATTTATACAGTGATCAGTGCTATAAAAATGCACTGATTAGTGTGTAAATGACACTGGCAGGGAAAGGGGTTCAACACTAGGGGGCGATAAAGGGGTTAAGTGTGTCCTAGGGAGTGATTCTAACTGTGGGGGGGTGGGGGGAATGGGTTACCATTGAGATGGCAGTGATCACTACTCCCAATCACCGGAAGCAGTAGATCTCTCTCATGCGGGTCCCGCGGGCACGGTCACGATGTATGTGGCGGGCGCACGCCTGCTAGCCCCGCCAATTAAAGGGGACATACAGGTACACCGTTTGCCCATCACGGCCCATTGTGCCGATGTATATTGTCATGCAGCAGTCGGCAAGTGGCTAAACCTTCAGTTTTTTTGTTTTTGTTTTTTTTTATTATTATTTTTTTTTTATTTAATTTTTTAAAATTAAAATAACAAGCATGTTACACTTACCTGCTCTGTGCAATGGTTTGCAAAGAGCAGCCCGGATCCTCCTTTTCTGGGGTCCACTGCTGGCCCTCCTCCTTTTCCTGGGAGGCACCCATGTGTGCTCATGCCTGAGCTGCCCAGTTTGCATCTATTGACACAGACTGGGCATTCTGGCCCCGCTCCCTTCTCCCTCGCCACTGAATCTCATTGACAGCAGCGGGAGCCAATGGCTGCTGCTATCAATCAGCCCAATGAGCAGGAAGACAGTGGATCGGATCAAGCTCAGGTAAGAATAATGGGAGGGAGGGGGGCTCCTGCAGCACAGAAAGTGTCTTACCTTAATGCATTGAATGCGTTAAGGTACAAAAAAACCTTGAGGCTTTAGAACCACTTTCATTTACATTGTCCCTTCTTTCTGTATGGGATGATGGCACTGTAATTATTTTAATTAAAAATGTTTTTTTTTTTAAGCGGAGGTCCACCCTAAAGTGGACCTTCCGCTCATCGGAACCCTCCCCCCCTCCGGTGCCACAATCGGCACCTTTCAGGGGGGAGGGGGTGCAGTTACCTGGATAATCCAGGTAACTGCACCCACTTCCGGGATAGCTCTCTGCGGAAAGGGGCGTAACTTACGCCCCTTCCTGCAAGTGCCCCGCTGCCTGCTGGGAAACACACAGATCCCAGAGGCAGCGGGGACCGTCCTCATTGCGCAGCGCGATTCGCGCATGCGCAGTAGGGAACCGGGAAATGAAGCCGAAAGGCTCCATTTCCTGATTCCCATACCCAAGATGGCGGCGGCAGGACCCGACAGACGACCTAGAGATCGGCTTCGGGTGCCGACATCGCGGGCGCGCTGGGCGGGTAAGTGTCACTATTTTAAAAGTCAGCAGCTGCAGTATTTGTAGCTGCTGGCTTTTAAAAAAAAAAAAAAACGCGGAGTCCCGGTGGACTCCCACTTTAAATAATCTTTTTTTAATCGATATACAGCTGTCACATGACTCAGCTCTTTCCCAGTCTGTCTGCAGGGAAACAGTGGCAGGAGGAGCCTCTAGTCCTCTGCTGCTGGTCATATGTTTAAAAAAAAATCAAAATCAAAACGCAGCCTTTGGGATACAAAATAAATAATTAATTTCAATAAACTGTTTTAAATTGCCATAAACATATATTTGAAATCAAATGTTTAGAATTGTTTGGCAATAACATGGTGTGGGCACATTTCTGCCAGTCACAGACTGTGCCATGCCCCTCCAGCTTGTCTCTTAGAATAACAGGGAGGTGAAGCCTCCATTAATCTGCATGCAATATCCCTCCTCCATTGTGTTTAGCTGGTTAGTGGGCATGGAGGAGGAGGGAAGGGGAGTGGGCTATCATTTATCATTGTGTATACCCCCACATGTGTGACTCTATAGTCACATGGGCTGCTCAGATGTGATAGGGAGGAAATGTTCAGCATGGAATCTCACTGAAAACTGAGCATGTGCAGAGCTGCCAACACTGCCCTGCAAAATCCCTAGCTGAGTTGGGGACATGGCCAGAAGAGGGAGATAGCGAGCAGCAGAATCAACCTGTTTTTTTTTTTTTTCAGAATACAGAAAATGAAACCCATAGTGACTGAGTGAGTATGAACAGCATGTAATACACCATCTGTTGGTAGTTTGTTATGATGTGGGTTTAGTGACACTTTACCCACTTGCTGACCAGCCGCTGTACTTATACTGCAGCAAGTCGGCTCTCCTCTACAACGGTCTGTGCATGTGAGATTGCAGGCATGCAGGAGCGTGCCCGTGGGTCCGGCGGACTCAATGAGAGAGCACATTTAACCCCTTGATCACCCGCTAGTGTTACCCCCTTCCCTGCCAGTGTCATTTTTACATTGTTCAGTGCATTTTTATAGCACCGATCAATGTAATAATGTCACTAACCCCCAAAAAGTGTCATTTGGGGTCAGATTTGTCCGCTGCAATGTCGCAGTCCTGCTAAAAATCGCAGATTCAACGATGGAAAGATGAAAAATGACTGAAGGTCTGCTTTAAGCAGATGCTGCCACCATCTGGAAATCCACTGTGTAAAAAAAAAATAAAAAAAAATCCATGTAGCTATCTCTGGAGTAAATGTAGAAAGGAAGTGGCTGTTAAAAGGCTAGTAGAGATCAGCAGCACTGAGATGAAACAAACGTTGGAAACAAGGTGAATTTTTAAAAAATACAATTTTTTTTATTTTTTTTTGATGCACAGTGCTTTGGTATGCTAAATGTCAGTCCGCATTTACATCTATTTTTCTATTTTTTTTTATGGCATTATATAATAAATGTAGAACTTGTTTTTTTTCTTTTATTGCATTGCAGTTTCTCCAAAGATCTACGACATCTCCCCCAGTATGATTGTCAATGAAGGAACAAATGTATCGCTTACGTGTTTGGCGTCTGGAAAACCAGATCCATCAATATCATGGAGACATATCTCCCCATCAGGTAAGGGTACGGAAACATTTTTTTATATCTATTTTTTTTTTTTTTTATATATCTTACATATCTATTTATTTTGTTTTTAAACTTATGGCTGAGATTTGTGTATCATAAATAATACGATGGCCCCTCTTATGTGTGGGTCAAACTCTACCCATTAGAATCTTACACTATACAGCTTGGTATGGAAGACATTTCAGAGACAGTTGCAGCGTGAGCCCAAATTCAACGATCAGATGTTGAATCGATCTCCAGTTGCCTTGTACTATTTTCCATGACCACCAATGACAGCTGATCATGTGATGACAACAGAGCCGGCAATTGGCTATTTTTCCTCGCGAGGAGAAAAAAAAAAGGCGTTCACCTGCGGCCGTGAGAGGGACTTCAGTCCTGCTCACGGCGAGCTGGCGCCAGCTTATCAGTGCCCACCTGCCCCCTGCCAGTGTCACCTAAGTATAGGCAAAAGTGCCACCCATCAGTGCCACCCATTAGTGCCCATAGTGCCACCTATCAGTGTCCACAGTGCCACCCATCAGTGCCCACAGTGCCACCTATCAGTGCCCACACTCTGCCTCAACAACAGTGCTGCACCTCAATGCCACATATCCGTGCCCACCAGTGTCATCTACCAGTGCCCATCAGTGGCCAGCAGTGCCGCCTATCAGTGCCACCTATCAGTGCCCATCAGTCCCATCTATCAGTGGTACCTATCAGTGCCAATTAGTGCCACCCATCAGTGCCACCCATCAGTGCCATCTTATCTGTGCCCATCTTTGCCCATCAGTGCCACCTTATCTGTGCCCATCAGTACTGCCTTATCTGTGCCTATCGGTGCCACCATATCTGTGCCTATAAGTGCCGCCTTAACTGTGCCTATCAGTGCCCACCAGTGCAGCCTATCAGTGCCCACCAGTGCAGCCTATCAGTGCCCACCAGTGCAGCCTCATCAACGCATTTCAATGAAGGAGAAAAATTACCTGTTTGCAACATTTTATAACAAACTATTAAACATGATTTTTTTTTTTTGCATTTTTTTTTTGTTTGTTTAGCAAAAAATAAAACTCCGAGCTGTAATTAAATACCACCAAAAGAAAGCTCTATTTGTGGGAAAAAAATTATAAAAATTTAATTTGGGTACAGTGTTGTATGCCCGCGCAATTATCATTCAAACTCCGTCAGCGCTGAAAGCTGAAAATTGGTCTGGGCAGGAGGGGGGTTTAAGTGCCCAGTAAGCAAGTGGTTAAAGGCCTAAGCCCCTGTACACACGGTCGGAGATTTCCACAACCAAATCCGTCGGATTTTGTCCGAAACTGTTGCATACACACGGTCGGACTAAGTTGTCGGAAAATCCGATCTTTCAGAACGTGATGACGTAATTTCGTTACGATGGGACTACATTCAGGCTAGTAGCCAATAGCTTTGATGTAGGAATTTGATCTGAGCATGCGTGGTACTTGGTCCGATCAAAATTCTCTACACATGATCGGAGTATGTCCGATCGAACCAGTTGGTCGGGAAATATTTCCAACCTGTTGGAAAATTGGGTCCGACGGAGATTCGGACGGAATCAGTCCGATGCATACCACACACAGTCGGATTATCTGACGACACGGTCCGATAAGACGCATTCCGACGGATTCTCCGACCGTGTGTACGCGGCATTAGAGAGTGACAATGATTTGTATTAAAATTTGAACCACTTCAGCCCCGGACCATTTGGCTGGCCAAAGACCGGAGCACTTTTTGCGATTCGGCGCTGCGTCAATTTAA
Organism: Lithobates pipiens; assembly: GCF_037356315.1. NCBI lineage: Eukaryota > Metazoa > Chordata > Amphibia > Anura > Ranidae > Lithobates > Lithobates pipiens. The sequence goes on from NW_027507785.1 coordinate 307,262,303, forward strand.
CTGACAATTGCGCGGTGGTGCGACGTGGCTTCCAAACAAAATTGATGTCTTTTTTTTTCCCATACATAGAGCTTTCTTTTGGTGGTATTTGATCACCTCTGTGGTTTTTATTTTTTACGCTACAAACAAAAAAAGAGCGACAATTTTGAAAAAAAAAAAAAGCAATATTTTTTGCTTTTTGCTATAATAAATATCCCCCAAAACATATATAAATTTTTTTTTTTCCCTCAGTTTATGCCGATACGTATTCGTCTACATATTTTCGGTGTTTATTGTTGGTTTGCGCAAAAGTTAGAGCATCTACAAAGTAGGGGATAGTTTTATGGCATTTTTATTATTATTATTATTTTTTTTATTTTTTTTAGTAATGGCAGCGATCTGCGATCGTACACTTTTGACACTATTTTGGGACCATTGTCATTTATACAGTGATCAGTGCTATAAAAATGCACTGATTAGTGTGTACATGACACTGGCAGGGAAAGGGGTTCAACACTAGGGGGCAATAAAGGGGTTAAGTGTGTCCTAGGGAGTGATTCTAACTGTGGGGGGGGGGGGGGGGATGGGTTACCATTGAGATGGCAGTGATCACTACTTTACTAGTAATGGCGGTGATCAGCGATTTTTATCATGACTGCGACATTATGGCGGACACGTCTGACAATTTTGGCGCAATTTTGGGACCATTCACATTTGTACAGCAATCAGTGCGATTAAAATTGCATTGATTCCTGTGTAAATGTGACTGGCAGTGAAGGGGTTAACATTAGGTGGCGCTGTAGGGGTTAAGTGTGTCCTAGGGATGTTTTCTAACTGTAGGGGGGAGGGGCTGTGTGTGACACATCACTGATCATAGCTCCCAATCACAGGGAGCAGATATCAGTGACAGTGTCACTAGGCAGAACGGGGAGATTCTTGTTTACATTAGCATCTCCCCGTTCCTCCTTTCCGTGAGACGATCGCGGGTATCCCCATGGACATCAAGTCCGCGGGACTGGTGATCCTACTCACGGCGCTCCCGGCCGGCGCGCGCACGCAATGGCGCGGCAGCAAATTCAAAGGGATGTACAGGTACGCCCATTTTTCTGACAACGTACATCGGCGTGCACCGGTTCGAGAAACGGTTAATTTTACCAAATTGGTTTACAAAAAGTAGAAAAACATATAATTTATCAAAAAATACAATTCATGGTAAAAAAGGACGCATATTACCACACCGTATGTTCACATTTCAATTATTCAGTATTAATTAAAAAATTGCATCAACACATCCAACGGCTTTCGGAGCAGCTTGACTCCTTCCTCAGGGAAAGTATTTTGCAATTAATCTAGGTGCAGCCTACAAGATGAGAATCATGTTAAAAACATTAATCAAACTATATACATTGGTGGCTTCTACAGCAACGAGTCGGGTTAGTAGACAATAATCAGTGTCCTTAATTCCATGACCCCCACATACAGTATCTCACAAAAGTGAGTACACCCCTCACATTTTTGTAAATATTTTATTCTATCTTTTCATGTGACAACACTTATGAAATGACACTTTGCTACAATGTAAAGTAGTGAGTGTACAGGTTGTATAACAGTGTCAATTTGCTGTCCCCTCAAAATAACTCAACACACAGCCATTAATGTCTAAACCGCTGGCAACAAAATTGAGTGCACCCCTAAGTGAAAATGTCCAAATTGGGCCCAATTAGCCATTTTCCCTCCTCGATGTCATATGACTTGTTAGTGTTACAAGGTCTCAGGTGTGAATGGGGAGCAGGTGTGTTATATTTGGTGTTATCGCTCTCACTCTCTCATACTGGTCACTGGAAGTTCAACATGGCACCTCATGGCAAATGATTGAGTTGTTGCTCTACATAAAGGTGGCCAAGGCTATAAGAAGATTGCCAAGACCCTGAAATTGAGCTGCAGCACAGTGGCCAAGACCATACAGCGATTTAACAGGACAGGTTCCACTTGGAACAGGCCACACCATGGTCGACCAAAGAAGTTGAGTGCAGGTGCTCAGCGTCATATTCAGAGGTTGTCTTTGGGAAATAGACATATGAGTGCTGCCACCTGAGGGTATAGGTGATGGACGGGCCAAGCATGTCTCCAAAACCCTATTGAGCATCTGTGGGACATCCTCAAATGGAAGGTGGAGGAGTACAGGGTCTCTAACATCCACCAGCTCTGTGATGTCATCATGGAGGAGTAGAAGAGGACTCCAGTGACAACCTGTGAAGCTTTGGTGAACTTCATGCCCAAGAGGGTTAAGGCAGTGCTGGAAAATAATGGTGGCCACACAAAATTTTGACACTTTGGGCCCAATTTGGACATTTTCACTTAGGGGGGTACTCACTTTTGTTGCCAGCGGTTTAGACATGAATGGCTGTGTGTTGAGTTATTTTGAGAGGAGAGCAAATTTACACAGTTATACAATCTGTACACTCACTACTTTACATTGTAGACAAGTGTCATTTCTTCAGTGTTGTCACATGAAAAATATAATAAAATAGTTACAAAAATGTGAGGGGTGTACTCACTTTTGTGAGATGCTGTATATAGTTTGATTAATGTTTTTAACATGATTCTCATCTTGTAGACTGCACCTGTATTAATTGCAACAGATTTTCCCTGAGGAAGGAGTCAAGCTGCTCCGAAACGCATCAGTATGTTGATGCAATTTTTTCATTAATACTGAATAATTGTTATGTGAACATATGGTGTGGTAATGAGCTCCTTTTTTTTTTACTATGAATTGTATATTTTGATAAATTATATATGTTTTTCTACTTTTTGTAAACCAATTTGTTAAAATTAAACTTTGAATTTTAATACAAATCATTGTCACTCTCTTAGGCCATTAAAGTCCCATTGTTAAGAAAGGGGAACTATGTTATTTTATGTATCTTGGGAATGTGGCCATATTTAGCAGATACCTGATCCTCCGATCTAGAATTTAAATCCATTGTCAATTAGTAATTGTGTCTAAATATTGCAGACTACCCAAAAGCGATCTTCAAAATTCTTTGGCAAAAAAAGTAAAGAATAGTGGGCAATGAAGTATTCGTTCACGTGTGTGAATCTTCTATTGTCCATCATCGATCCACAAATGGAACTGTTGCTATGGTGCCGTAACATCAAAAGCTCTTAACCGGGAAGCCACAAAGTCTTGCAGGACCCAAGAGGAGACCCAGGAGGAGACCCAAGAGGAGACCCAGGAGGAGACCCAAGAGGAGACCCAAGAGGAGACCCAAGAGGAGACCCAGGAGGAGACCCAAGAGGAGACCCAGGAGGAGACCCAAGAGGAGACCCAGGAGGAGACCCAAGAGGAGACCCAGGAGGAGACCCAAGAGGAGACCCATGAGGAGACCCAAGAGGAGACCCAGGAGGAGACCCAAGAGGAGACCCAAGAGGAGACCCAAGAGGGGACCCAAGAGGAGACCCAAGAGGTCACCATTTAAGGACGTTGCTCTTAAGCAGGGACCAGTGGAGCCAGAACCACAGGGGACCATTATCAGCCTCATGTGCTATTGCCTAGTAGTTAAAGTGACTGTATTAATGTTTCCAAGAAAAGGTCTACCTTTAAAAGAAGAGTTTACATACTTTCTTGCCACCTGTGCTGCCAAGTGCCGCTCTGTTGCTAAGAAATGGCCTTCGTTTCTCAAAGGTTCCTCCTTCTGCCCTCCACTCATTACACGACACAACTGTATCGCTACCCCCATAGGTACTGCCAAGCGGTACTTGTCCTCTAAAAGTGCCCTGACTTTACAGACACCTCTGCCTTTCTGACACTCTAGGTTCGAACATGAGTTTGTCAGACACAGTTTAACTACGTCAGCCCCGGAAGGTTTTACCCCCTTCCTGACTAGGCAATTTTTTGCGATACGGCACTGCGTTAGTTTAACTGACAATTGCGCGGTCATGTGATGCTGTACTCAAACAAAAATTGACGTCCTTTTTTTCCCACAAATAGAGCTTTCTCTTGGTGGTATTTGATCACCTCTGCGGTTTTTATATTTTGCGCTATAAACAAAAAAAGACCGACAATTTTGAAGAAAAAATTTTTACTTTCTGCTATAAAACACCAATAAAAAATGTAATAAATAAAAATGTGTTCATCAGCTTGTATTCTGCTACATATTTTCGGTAAAAAAATCCCAATAAGTGTATATTGATTGGTTTGCGCGTCTACAAACTATGGGATACATTTATGAACTTTTTTTTATCGTTTTCACAAATAGTGGCGGTGATCAGCGATTTTTTGCGGGACTGCGATATTGCAGCAGACAAATCTGACACTAAGTGACACTTTTTGGGGACCAGTGGCACCAATACAGTGATCAGTGCTAAAAAGAATGCACTGTCACTGTATAAATTACACTGGCAGGGAAGGGGTTAACATCAGGGGCGATCAAAGGGTTAACTGTGTTCCCTAGGTGTGCTTTCTTACTGTGTGGAGAATGGACTGACTCGAGGAAGAGAGACAGAGACATCTGTGTTCCTGATTAGCAGGAATCACAGATCTCTCTCTTCCTGCTGGACAGAACGACAGTCTGCCTTGTTTACATAGGCAGACCAACGTTCTGTCTCTCCAGCGAATTAGGTTTAAGGCTAATGGGTTTCCAGGAAGTTGGTGGGAAAACCGATGACAGTGTTCAGTATAGATGACTCTGTGCCTCCTACGGACACTGTGGCATTTGGGTACTGGGCACCAGAATCGGCGGTGATGATGAACCTCTGATGATCTTGAGGAATGGTCACTGGACCCCTGCCTGCAGAGATTCTGTTGCTGTACCACTACACGACAGCTTGCACAAAGGCAGCACCTGCCCAAACACTCAGGTGTCCCTTAACAACCGATGACTCTTCGGCTGTCAGTGGGATTCCCCGCTGACAGCTCAATATAAAAACAAGAATTCCCAGCAATAAAAAAATAGTGAAAAAAATTACATAAGGTCCCCCCCCCCACCAATCCATACCAGGCCCTTTGGGTCTAGTATGGATTTTGAGAGGAACCCCACTCCAAAATTTTTTTTAAAAAATGGCGTGGTCCCCCCCAAAATCCATACCAGACCCTTATACAAGCATGCAGCCCAGCAGGTCAGGAAAAGGAAGGGATGAGCAAGCACCTCTTCCCTCAAACCATACCAGGCCACATGCCCTCAATATGGGAGGGGGTGCTTTAGGCCAGGGGGGCTCTGCCCCCCAAAGCACCTTGTCCCCATGTTGATGGGGGACAATGGCCTCTTGGCCAGTGTTTGTGGGGGTCTGCGGGTGGGGGGCTTACCGGAATCTGGAAGCCCCCTTTAACAAAGGGACACCCAGATACTGACTCCCCCCTCCCTATGTGAATGAGTATGGGGTACATAGTAACTCTACTTATTCACCAAAAAAGTGTAAAAAATGACAGTAGGCGGTCAAAAAATAAAAAACAATGTCCCGCAATGTAGATCCATCCTCAATCACACTGCCCGCCGCCACTGCCGATCCGAAAAAAGGAAAAAAAAACTGTCCACTCCCTCTGCCTACCAGCTCCATTGTCTGCCAGTTCTTAACCTCTTCAATACCAGGCACTTCCCCTCTTCCTGCCCAGAACAATTTTCAGCTTTCAGTGCTGTCGCACTTTGAATAACAATTGCACGGTCATACAACACTCATACTTGTACTCATACTACATTTTTATCATTTTCTTCCCACAAATAGAGCTTTCTTTTGGTGGTATTTGATCACTTCTGGGTTTTTTATTTTTTGCTAAACAAGTTAAAAAGACCAAAACTTAAAAAAAAAAGTTTTTATTTTTTTCTGTTATAAATTTGGTTTTCTCCTTCACTGACAGGCACTGGTGAGGCTGCGCTGATGGGCACTGATGAGTTGCCACTGATATGGTGGCACTGATGGGCACTGATGAGGAGGCACTAATATTTAGAATTGATGGGCACTGATAGGCGGCAATGATATTCAGCACTGATGGGCACTGATAGGTGGCACTGATGTGCAGCACTAATGGGCACTGATAGGCGGTACTGATGGGCACTGAAAGCAACACTTATGGGCACTAATAGGCAGCACTGATGGGCACTGACAGATGGCACTGATAGGCACTAATAGATGGCACTGATGGAAAGCACTGATGATGAGGTACTGACAGTCGTTACTGATGGGCACTGATTGGCATCTGTGAAAGGCACTGACAGGCGTTACTGATGGGCACTGTTTGGCGCTTTGATGTACACTGATTGGCACTGAGTGGCAGCTGATGGGCAGTGATTGAGCACCCCTGATGGGGGCTGAGCTGATAATCAACATGCTGATTATCAGCACAGACCCCCCTCTCTGACAGGAGAGCCGCTAATCATCTCTCCCTGTCAGCGCGAACCGATGAAAGATGCTTACCGGCACTTCCTGGTTACGCGCTGTGATCAGCTATGATTGGCCACAGCTGATCACGTGGTAAAGAGCCTACATCATAGGCTGTTTACCATGATCGGAGTTGCGGTGTGTCACCACACCACCGGGCACGCGATCGCAGCTTACCCTGCTGGACGTCATATGATGTCCAGTCAGGATGACGCAACCACTTTGCGCACATCATTCTGTTACATGGCAGGCGGGAAGTGGTGAAAGGAGTTGTAAAGTCTCATGGTTTTTCATCTTATTACATTCTATGCATTAAGGTGAAAAACCTTCTGTGCTGCAGCTGCCTCCCTGCTCCAGCCGTTGTCTCGGGTCCTCATTGGATAGATTGATTGCAGCAGGAGAAATTGGATCCTGCTGCTATCAATCTATCCGATGAGGACCCAAAACTCCTTTTTTTCACTTTAAAAACCTAAGGGGCGGGGTCACCCAGTGTGACTTCACCAGGCGGCCCCGCCCCTGGTGATGTCATCAGCCAGGCCAGACCTACAGCTCTGCTCTTTGCGCTGAAAATGTCTATCAAAGTGACAATTTCCCTGTTCCTTTTACAAGAGAATATCTAGGTTTGAACAGACATTCGGTGCACATAAAGTGGGTCAGTATCCTTTCTAGCTATTGAGGAATATATTAGAAATTAAAGTTTTTATGTTAGGAGTTCATCTTTAACTTTTAATTCTAGACTTCAAAGTACATAAACCAACTTTAATATCATTTTTTTTTTCCACTTCTGGCAATTATTTGTGATTGCATTGTTTATAAATGAACTTTTCAGACGTAAATGTTAAACCTGCCCATTCTGAGCAATGTACAAAACCCATAATTTGCACACTTCTGACTTGTTATTCTACAGAATGGGGAAAAAAAAAGAACGTTCATTTTGCTGGAGGTAGAGATTATAGCACTACAGTACAAATGGTTTAATAACTCTTTGTGATTGTATTATAGATTCTAGACGCAGACCTGACTTTAACATCTCAAAGGAGGAGAAAGCTCTTTTGAAAAGACTTAGCTGAGCAACTCAAAAAATATCTTTACTGTAATTTCCTTAAGAAGTTAAATATGAATGTCATTATGTTTAAAGTAGTTTTGGAAATAAGTTTGCAAAATACATTCAAAGGTTTTGGGGTTATTAAAGGGTAATTGTCATCCAGAGACAGGAAGGAGGGGTACGTGGAGTCTCAAGTGCTAAGGAGGGGGATAAGGACCAGGCCTATTTTTCAAACTTGGTGTTGACAAGTTAAAAAAAATTAAAATTACGTAGAGCCCCAAACATATTTTATATAATATATATATATATATATATATATATATATATATATATATATATATATATATATATATATATATATATATATATGTATATATTTATTTTTTCAGACACCCTAGAGCAGTGATGGCGAACCTTGGCACCCCAGATGTTTTGAAACTACATTTCCCATGATGCTCATGCACTCTGCAGTATAGTTAAGCATCATGGGAAATGTAGTTCCAAAACATCTGGATTGCCAAGGTTCGCCATCACTGCCCTAGAGTATAATATATATATGCATATATATATATGCATATATATATATATATATATATATATATATATATATATATATATATATATATATATATATATATATATATATATATAATATTAATTAATTAATATATAATATTTTTTCAGACACCCTAGAGAATAAAATGGCGGTCGTTGCAATACTTTGTCACACCGTATTTGCACAGCGGTCTTACAAACGCAATATTTGTGGGGAAAAAAAAAACACTTTTTTAATTTAAAAAAATAAGAAAACTTCAAAATTGCGCCAGCTTGTGGAATGGTGACAAACTTTGACCCTTAAAAATCTCCAATAGGAGACTTTAAAAATGTCTACAGGTTACCAGTTGTGAGTTACAGAGGAGGTCTTTTACAAGAATTATTGCTCTCACTCTAACGATCACGGGCATACCTCACATGTGTGGTTTTTAACACGTTTACATACGCAGGCGTGACTTATGTATGCATTTGTTTCTGCACACAGGGCGCTTTTATTTATTTTTTCTTATTTATTTTACTTTTTTTTTTTTTTTTTTTTACACTGTCCCTTTTTACACTGTCCCATTTTTGGATCACTTTTATTCCTATTACAAGGAATATAAACATCCCTTGTAATAGAAAAAAAAAGCATGACAGGACCTCTTAAATATGAGATCTGGGGTCAAAGAGATCTCAGATCTCATATTTACACTAAAATACAATAAAAAGAATTTCCCCTTTAACCAATTCAGCCCCTAGAGCACTTTTTGCGATTCTGCGCTGCGTCGCTTTAACTGACAATTGCGCGGTCGTGTGACGTGGCTCCCAAACAAAGTTGACGTCCCACCTCTGCGGTTTTTATTTTTTGCGCTATAAGCAAAAAAATTACGACAATTTTGAAAAAAACGCATTCTTTTTTACTTTTTGCTATAATAAATATCCCCCAAAAATATTGAAATGGATATTTTATAGATAGGCAACTCCTATCCTCATATTGATTACTGGTTCCAAATTAATAATAACTACTGCAGTAGGGAACAGACACAAAAGATATGCTCAGCATCTTTCCAAATAACTGTTCTCCTTTATTATGACGCATTTGAAGGTTTTTATACACATGATTACGTAGGTATCATTATAATATTACAATTGTACCTTTATGGTAACAAGGGGCATATACATAGGCAGGCTAATTCTAATCCGAAAAAAAATGATGGAAGCCGCACTTTTTCCAGCGCACACAAACTGGCCTTGTCTTAAGGTGGAACTGTCTGGAAGAGCCACCCAATGAAGCCCTACTGACCTGATGTGAATAGACCCTCAGCGCACTCTATGGTAGAGGGGAACCCATGATGCACTGCAGCACACCAAAATGCACATACCATACCTTATGGTGCGCTATATTGCTAAAAAAGAATCATGCATTTTTGGGTCTGTTGTGACGTGGCTCCCAAACTAAATTGACTTAATACTTTTTCCCCACAAATAGAGCTTTCTTTTGGTGGTATTTGATCGCCTCTGCGGTTTTAATTTTTTGTGCTATAAACCAAAAAAGCATACATTTTGAAAAAAAAAAACGCAAATTTTTTTACTTATTGCTATAATATATATTCCCCAAAAATATATAAAAAAAACTATTTTTTTCCTCAGTTTGGGCCGATACATATTCTTCTACATATTTTTGGTATTTTTGGTTTTGCATTGTCTCCATTTTATATTGTAAAGTGCTGCGTAAATTGCTGGCGCTATATAAATCCTGAATAATAATAATAATAAAAAAATCGCAATAAGCGATTATTGATTGGTTTGCGCAAAAGTTATAGCGTCTACAAAATAGGGGATAGTTTTATGGCATTTTTATTAATATATATATTTTTTTAGTTATTTTTATCGGGACTGAGACATTGTCATTTATACAGCGATCAGTGCATACAAATGGACTGATTCCTGTGTAAATGACACTGGCAGTGAAGGGGTTAACCACTAGGTGGCAGTGTAGCGGTTAAGTGTGTCCTAGGGGCGTGTTGCTAACTGTGGGGGGCGTGGCTGTGTTTTACACATCACTGATCTCTGCTGCAATCACAGGGAGCAGAGATTAGTGTCACTGTTGCTAGGCAGAACAGGTAGATGCTTGTTTACTTTAGCATCTCCCCGTTCTTCCTCTCTGTGAGGCGATCGCGGGTATCCCCGTGGCGATAGAGTCCGCGGGACTCACGGAGCTTCCCGCTCGCGCCCCCTTCACTGCCTCTTAAAGGACAACGTACAGGTCCGTGATTCGGCCTGTACGCGCCCTTCTGCCGAGTTATATAGGCGTGAGGCCGTCGGCAAGCGGTTAATTCATTGAAGTGTATTTTTTCCCAAAAAATTGCGCTTGAAAGAGCGCTGGGCAAATAAAGTGTGACATAAAATATTGCAGCAGTTGACATTTTATCCCCTAGGGTCTCTGTTATCCTGTGTGCATGAACACACAGGATAACATGGACGGGGGTTAAAAAGAAGTAAAAAAAAAAAAAAAAAAAGCCTAAAGAGGCCTGGAGATCACAAGGCACTGTGAGATGCTTCTGTACACTTGTGTTTGGAGGGGGGGCAGAAAAAACGCACAGCTGAGCTGCATTTGTCACACAACTCCCCTTTAACTATGCCGTTTTATATCAGAGCTGGGGCCATGGTGCCAGCATGTCAGGAGTGTGTATACTTGTAAAGGCAACTGTCAGTTTTCATGTGGAAGTGATACAAGCAGCTCTGAGGCCGCCCATTCATTTCCACAACTGTTTCACCATATGCCCCTCCCACAACTTTTGAGGCAGGGACAGGGGAGAGGCCAGGGGTGGGGTCGAGTGCCCCGTCGAAGGGGGCCCGTCAGATAGGTTGCATGGGGCCCCATGATTTTTAATAGCAGTCCTGGTAGACAGAGTAGGAGATAACTGGACAGATTGGGGTAAGGGGTTCCAGAGGACAGGAGAGGCTCTGGAGAAGTGGAGATGAGCATGGGAGGAGGTGATGAGGGAGCTAGAGAGCAGGAGGTCTTGGGAGGAGCAAAGAGAATGGTTTGGTTGGTATTTTGCAACAAGATTGGTGATGTAGCTCGGGGCAGAGTTGTGGATGGCTTTGTATGTTAGTATTTTGATTTTTTTTTTTTCGTTGGGTGATGAGAAGCCAGTGGAGGGAATGGCAGAGAGGAGTATCTGACATTGAATTTTTAAATTAAATCCGGAGACAGTTTTTTTTTTTACTAGTAATGGTGGCAATTAACGACTCTCTGCCCGTCGCAGCTGCCACCTGCCTCACAGCCTGTCAAGTCTTACTCTCCAGGCCCCGGCTACTGTACTACTTGGTGGGGAGCGGAGGAAGATCACTCCGCCAGGGAAGGCAAGACGATGAGCAGGTGGCTGGCCGAGACTTGAGCCAAGGCAGAAGAACATGCTAGCAGGAGCAGAACGGGCATGCACCCGAAACTGAAGAAATATTCTCTCTGCTCCGACCAGCACATGATCATCAGAAAGGGGCACAGAAAATGAATAAAAAAAAATACACCCCCACCCCTTAAGCTAGTAGGAGTGGCAGAGCAGGTGGGGCGGGGGCGGTGTAATTCAGATATTCCGATTTTAATTTTTTTTCAATTCTGCACTGTGTCCTCAATCCGGTGACTGTCCCCGGAAACCAGAGATGTCTGGTCACCCTAGTGTACGGGTTTCAGGGGGAATGAAACCTGGAAACATGATTCAAAACTCAGACTGTCTAGGTGAATCCCGGACAGGTGGCACCGGCAACCCTAGGTCCAACGCTAAGATCGGGAGCTAAAGTGGTGTTTTTACCGTTAACCTGTCTCCCTTAAGTAAAAACTCTTAAGCCTTTAGCACTACTTTACACAGACCTAAAATCAAAAGTTTGGTCCTCTTTATTGAGACAGCAATAAGAAAGTTGGAAGGGAGATCATAAAGAGAGTATAAAGTCAGCTATGCATTGCAAATCCTGCATTTCTCTGGGTTGACCATGACTTGCTGATGCCGTAGTAGTGTACAGGGGTGCTAACATGAGCGGTCTTCAGTTACAATAAATAAAACTATCAGCACTTCCAAAGCAGGGGCAGACTGACCATTGGGCTGCTCGGGCACTGCCCGAGGGCTCCATGCCATTAGGGGGCCCCATCAGGGTTGCTAGCCTCAGTAAAACCAGGGACAGTATGTAAAAAAAATTATTTTTTTTTTACATCTGTCTTTGAAATGTCCCTTACCGACATCCTTTTGGTCTAAAAATCCTGAGATTATAGCTGCCCCACCTCTCCGGTACCTTCTCAGCCAATAGAAACATGTCTGTGTCTACTGTATGATTGTATACTGTGTGTGTGTGTATACTGTGTGGCCCCATAATCTGTGATTGCCTGGGGGCCCCATAATCTCCTATTGCCCAGGGGCCCCATGAGTTGTCAGTCCGCCCCTGTTCCAAAGATGATGGGCCACGTGACTCACCATACTGTTTTCAGGTCACATAACCGAAGAACTTGGCATCATTGGACCTACTGTTTAAAGTTAGACCTGTTTAAATAGCCCAGGTTGCACTTGGATGGTGCAGACTAGATGCTGCAATATTGTTGCATAACTGCCAACAAGTTTGGCTTGAAAAATACTCCCAGCCCATAATAGCGTTTAGAAAAGCATTGCCCTCTGAAGAGTGGTCAGCAGCTGAAAGCTTTTGAGAGAGCATTTGATATGTCATCTCCTCACCACTGGTTTTAACCTCTAAAAGCCTGCAGCAACAGGCTGAAAACCATGTGCACTGCACACGTTAGCAAGGAAGTTGTGGCATGGCACCATTTACTTGAGTGGGTCACGTATGGTGGGCCATACTTTCTGTGGAATACAATTTGGGATAATGTTTGACGCGATACAAAGCAGGATGACCACGCCGTGTGTATTTCCCAAAACGGCTGCCTGTATACCTTGGAGGAGAGGGGGAGGTGCAGTAAAAACGCAGCTCCACTACTTGTTTTTACCACCTGCCAGCTGGATGTGTTAACTAAGCCCTAAAGAGTTGGCTCCATCTTGTTCTTAATCATCATTTTTTTAGTTGGTCTTGGCGCTCTATTGATTTGCCCTTTATCCCAGTGAACTTTTGAAGCTGGAAGTTGTTTTGCGCAATGAAGTTGTTTGTTTTAGTGATGGCTGAACATCCCGAGGACTATTATTCTTTGTTTGATAAGCTCTACAGATCAGATCCAAAGACAACATTACAGACAAAGACACTTATCAAAATAAGCTCTTTGGAGAATGAGAGATGTACGACCAACAAGATGTAAAGGGTGTATAAAGAGCGTTCACGTTTTTTTTTACCCAATGGGAAAAAAAACATATAGATAGGCAGACAGATACTGTAGATAGATCATTTTTTCCTTGTGTTCGTCAATTGTATTTTAATACCGGTAAGTATTTTAATATAAAATTACCCACTGCATTTATAATTCTAAAGAGTGTGGAGGATTGCAGTTGCCCACCCCTGGTCTATACCCCATAACTTTTTATAGTCTTCGATAAGGAGGAGAAGAATGGGAACCCCTGCCAGGTTTAAATGATGTCTGGCAGGGGGTAAAACTGCCACCCTGTCCCCGGTGACAACCTTTTCACTAGGCAGGAAGTCAGGAAAACTCTCCAACAGACATAAAAAGTGACACTAAACTCTGGTTTAAAAAATATTCATAATATAAGTATGTATTCTTAAGTCAAAAAACTCCCTTCTATTGCGCTCTGCCTCGTCAAAATCTCCAAATTCCTTTTTTTTTCTTTGCTGTTGTGATCCAACTTCCTGTTAGAGGGTGACTACGTTCCTTCTCCATAGTCCAAATGTATGTAGGAACATAGCCACCCTCTCTTGTCCTGAGATGGACTATGGGATGTGTAATTACATAGAGCAGTGCACGTGAGCGCAACTAAAGTCCACTGCTCCTTCCAAACATTCCAATCTTGTTCCAGTCCTGGGCTGCTGCCTCTCTGATAGCCTCAAAGAGAATGCTCAGTAGATGACCAACACTGGGACAGATATTGAGGAGCGCCCTATACAAACGTTCATCACACTCAAGGGTGTGATGAACCCCTTCCTGTTAGAGGGTGGCTACGTTCCTTCTCCATGGTCCAAATGTATGTGGGAACATAGCCACCCTCTCTTGTTCTGAGATGGACTATGGGATGTGTAGTTACATAGAGCAGTGCACGTGAGGGCAACTAAAGTCCACTGCTCCTTCCAAACATTCCAATCTTGTTCCAGTCCTGGGATGCTGCCTCTCCGATAGCCTCAAAGAGAATGCTCAGTAGATGACCAACACCGGGATATTGAGGAGCGCCCTATACAAACGTTCATCACACTCAAGGGTGTGATGAACCCCTTCCTGTTAGAGGGTGGCTACGTTCCTTCTCCATGGTCCAAATGTATGTAGGAACATAGCCACCCTCTCTTGTCCTGAGATGGACTATGGGATGTGTAGTTACATAGAGCAGTGCACGTGAGCGCAACTAAAGTCCACTACTCCTTCCAAACATTCCAATCTTGTTCCAGTCCTGGGCTGCTGCCTCTCTGATAGCCTCAAAGAGAATGCTCAGTAGACGACCAACACCGGGACAGATATTGAGGAGCGCCCTATACAAACATTCATCACACTCAAGGGTCTAATTGAAAAGTTTATTGAATAAAAGCATCAGGGGAAGCCAACGCATTTTAGGGGAGATGCCTTTCCCTTTCTTAGGGCTAGTGTACAAAATAACAAAACATTATATATACTGAAAAAGAAACACTGACTGTGAAAATTGTAGCATTCCCTGGCACTCCTTGGTGAAGAGTACCCTTAAGTTGGTGGTCAATGGAAAAATGCCTCCTTACGTTGGTGGTCAGTGGAGAACCCCTTTAAATTGGTGTTCAGTCAGTGTAAAAGTGACCCCTTGCATTGGTTGTCAGTGGAAAAATGCCCCCTTACATTAGTGGTTAGTATAGAAGTGGCCTTGTACATTGGATGTCAGTGAGGAATGCAGCCGCAGAATGCTGGTCATTGGAGAAAAGTCTCTTTACATTGGTGGTCAGTGGAAAAAAAATCCCCTTTACATTGGTGATTAGTGAAAAAATACTCTATATATTAATGGTCAGTGCAAAAAAAGCCCCTCAGCATTGATGATTAGGGTAGAAGTGACCCTCTTCATTGGAAGTCAGTTAGGAATGGCCCTCTTACATGGATGGGTGGGAAATGGAGCCGATACCCTTCTACATTGGTGGTCAGTGGACAAAAGCCTCTTTACATTGGTGATTGGTGTGTCCCCTCACTTAGGATGCCAGTGAAGAATTTCCCCCTTACATTGGTGTTTGGTAGAGAACCCCTTTAAATTGGTGGTCAGTGTTAAAGTGACCCCTTGCACTGATAAAGGGAATTTTATCCGATGACCAGCATTCTAAGGCTGCATTCCTCACCAACATCTCATGTACAAGGCCACTTCTACACTAACCACCAATGTAAGGGGGAATTTTTTCCACTTGGTTGCCAGTGGAAAAATTCCCACCTTACACTGGTGGTTAGCGTAGAAGTTGACTTGTACATGAGATGTTGGTGAGGAATGCAGCCTTAGAATACTGGTCGTTGGATAAAAGTCCCTTTACATTGGTGGTCAGTGGACAAAATCCCCTTTCATTGGTGATTAGTGAAAAAAGCCCCTTTATATTAGTGGTCAATGCAAAAAAAGCTACTTTACATTGGTGATTAATGTAGCCTTTTCATTGGATGTCAGAGAGGAATGCCCCTCGTACATTGGTGGTTAATGGAGAAGAGCCTCTTTTCCATTGGTGGTCAGTGGAGAAAAGCCCTTTACATTGGCTATCAATGTAGAAGTGACCCCTCACTTTGGATGTCAGTGAAGAATTTCCCCCTTACATTGGTGTTTGGTAGAGAACCCCCTTAAATTGGTGGTCAGTGTAAAAGTGACCCCTTACATTGGTTGTCAGTGCAGAAAAGCTCATTTACTTTGGTGGTCAGTGGAGAAAAGCTCCTATACCATGGTGGCCAGTGGAGAAAAGCTCCTTTACGTTGGTGATCGGTGGAGAAAGGCCCCCTTAAATAGGTGATTGGTGTAGAAGTTACCCCTCACTTTGGATACCAGTGAAGAATTCCCCCCTTACATTGGTAGTCACTAATCATTCTTATGCTCCTTATACATGATCGGACGTTCTGCCAACAAAACCATGGATTTTTGTTCGAAGGATGTTGGTTCAAACTTGTTTTGCATACTCACGGTCACACAAATGTTTCCCAACCAGTGGCGTCTCTAGGGGGTGGCTTTTGGGGCTATAGCCTGAATCTGGGGCCCATAGCCCAGAGTCTCTGCAGGGGTCCCCAAGGGGAGGGGAGGCTCCCTGGGGACCCTGATGTAATGGGGAGGCTCTCTAGGGGCCCTGATTTTAAGGGGGAGGCTCTCTGGGGACCCTACTGTAAGGGGAGCTCTCTGGGAACCCTGATGTGATTGGGGGGCTCTCTGGGGACCCTGATGCAAGGGGGAGGCTCTCTGGGGACCCTGATGCAAGGGGGAGGCTCTCTGGGGACTCTGATGTAAGGAGGAGGCTCTCTGGGGACCCTGATGTAAAGAGGGCTCTCTGGGCACCTTGATTTAAGGGGGGCTCTCTGGGGACCCTAATGTAAGTGGGGGGCTCTATGGGGATACACACACACACACACACACACACACACACACACACACACGTATATTACTGTATATACATATGTGTGCTCACCCAAGCATATGACTTTCTTTACTACGCTGCTATGGGCTCTAGCCCCCAGATCATTTGTAGACCAAGCAACGCCCCTGTTCCCAACAATTACGAACGTGGGAATGTGGTAACATACAAGACGTACGATGAGCCGAGAAAAAGGAAGTTCAATAGCCAGTGTGGCTCCTTCTGCTTGATTCCGAGCATGCGTAGAACTTTTGTGCGTCGGACTTGTGTACACACGATTGGAAATTCCCGACGACAACGTTTTGTTGGCGAAAAATTTGAGAACCTGCTAGCCAACATTTGCTGATGGAAAGTCTGACAACAAATGTTCGATGGAGCGTACACATGGTCGGACTTTCAGCCAACAAGCTCACATCCAACATTTGTTGTCTGAAAATCCGATCGTGTATACGGGGCATTAGTGGGAGATCAATCTGCTCAAGCAACCCTGAACAACCTCTGGAATAACACCTTGGTTGAGAAAGCCTGTTCTAGGTAATATAGCTGTATCACTTCCATTGCCTCTGTTATAACCCACCGCTGTGCTCTTCACCATTTCCATTCACCCTTCTAAACACAAAGTTTGGGCTGCTAATTGGTCTCTGACTCCCGGCCTGGCTGTCTGAAATTCAGCACTGCAGGCATCCTGTGTCGGAGAATTAGGATTTTTTTGTGTCCCAGTTTTGGTTTTGCACAGCAAAGCCTCCATCTCCGCCTTTCATAACCCAGATAGCCCCCTGAGTATTCATTCTGTCTTCTAATACAGAGGCTGCCTGGGCTGTCCACATTGTTGCAGTAATGCTGAGAACCGCCAGAGACTTACTGCACTAATGAATCATCTCACAACGCTGTCAAACTGACCATATATTAGTACAATATATCATCTGAGGGCATTGGACATCGTTCTCTGGTCTGAGAGGCACAAGTCCTGGAGAAGATTCAATTCAATTAAACAACAAAAGTCATCCAAGAGGCAACAGCACTATGAACCTAAGTGCACTAGGATGGAACAAGTTCTTTAAGTGTAACTCTAGAGTGTTTAACCACTTCAGCCCCGGAAGAATTGACCCCCCTTCCTGACCAGAGCACTTTTTGCGATACGGCACTTCGTTGCTTTAACTGACAATTGCGCGTGCACCCAAACAAAATGAACGTCCTTTTTTTCCCCACAAATAGAGCTTTCTTTTGGTGGCATTTGATCACCTCTGTGGTTTGTATTTTTTGTGCTATAAACAAAAAAAAAGCAACAATTTTGAAAAAAAAGCCAGATTTTTGCTGTAGTAAATACCCCCGAAAAAAATATAAAAAAAACACATTTCTTTCTCAGTTGAGGCCGACATGTATTCTTCTACATATTTTTGGTAAAAAAAAAAATTGCAATAAGCGTATATTGATTGGTTTGATATAGCAAAACAAAACAAAAGATATAGCGTCTACAAAATAGGGGATAGATTTATGGCATTTTTATTATTCATTTTTTTTTTTTTTTTTTTAGTAATGGCGGCGATATGTGGTTTTTATTGGGACTGCAACATTATGGCGGACACATCGGACACTTTTGACACTATTTTGAGACCATTGCCATTTATACAGCGATCGGTGCTATAAAAATGCTGTACTGTATATAAGGGGTTAAACACTAGGAGTGATCAAAGGGTTAAGTGTGCCCCAGGGAGTGATTCTAAGTGCGCGCGGGGGGGGGGGGGGGGGGGGGTTGGGCTCGCTACAACATGACAGAGATCACTGCTCTCCCGATGACTGGGAGCAGTAGATCCCAGTCATGTCGCTAGGCAGAACAGGGAAATGCCTTGTTTACGTAG
Source organism: Lithobates pipiens (assembly GCF_037356315.1). NCBI lineage: Eukaryota > Metazoa > Chordata > Amphibia > Anura > Ranidae > Lithobates > Lithobates pipiens. The sequence continues at coordinate 307,280,798 of NW_027507785.1, forward strand.
GCAGGGAAATGCCTTGTTTACATAGGCGGGAAATGTCTTGTTTACATAGGCAGGGACATGCCTTGTTTACATAGGCAGGGAAATGCCTTGTTTACATAGGCAGGGAAATGTCTTGTTTACATAGGCAGGGACATGCCTTGTTTACATAGGCAGGGAAATGCCTTGTTTACATAGGCAGGGAAATGCCTTGTTTACATAGGCAGGGAAATGCCTTGTTTACATAGGCAGGGAAATGTCTTGTTTACATAGGCAGGGAAATGCCTTGTTTACATAGGCAGGGAAATGCCTTGTTTACATAGGCAGGGACATACCTTGTTTACATAGGTAGGGAAATGTCTTGTTTACATAGGTAGGGAAATGTCATGTTTACATAGGCAGGGAATGATGTACAGAACGTATGACGGGACTAGAAAAAGGAAGTTCAATAGCCAGTAGCCAATAGATTCCTTCTCGTACTTGCTTCAGAGCATGCGTCATTCTTAGTCCGCCGGACTAGCACACTGACGAATGGATTGTCCACTGAAAGCCAAGTCCGGCGGACAAATTTTGAGTCAAAACTACTTTCTAAGTCTGCCGGACTTTACGATGAAAAAGACCACTGGAGCCCACACACGATCGAATTGTCCGGCGTACTGTGGTCCGGCGAACCGAGTCCGCCGGACAATTCGATCGTGTGTGCGCGGCAAGAGACTTATGCCCCATACACATGGTCGGATTTTCTGTCGGAAAATGTGCGATCGGATCATTTTGTTGGAAAATCCGATTGTGTGTGGGCTCCATCTGACTTTTTCTGTCGGATTTTCCGACGCACAAAGTTTGAGAGCAGGATCTAAAATTTTCCGTCAACAAAATCCGATCGCATAAATTACGATCGTGTGTAGACAATTCCGACTGACAAATTGCCACGCATGCTCAGAATAAACGAAGAGACGAAAGCTGTTGGCTACTGGCCTGTTTATAGTCCCGACGTACGGGTTTGACGTCACCTCGTTCAGAACGATCAGATTTGCCAACAACTTTGTGCGACCATGTGTATGCAAATGCAACTCAAGTTTCGGCCAAAATCCGTCTGAAAAAATCCAAAGGATTTTGTGGTCGGAATGTCTGACTGCGTGTATGGGGCAAAACAGAGATGGGGCTTCTGGATGAAGATGTGAGTTTTTGGTTAAATAGAATGGGAAAAGATGTATTCTTTACATGGACCTCAGTGCTATCAGTGTAGACAGAACCCTAGAATGAAGTGTATGTTTTGCCTCATTTCTATGTGAAGCGAGTTTTCATAAACCGATAAACAAGCACCCCGCAATCTCTCCAGCTGAAATTCAGATTTCATATAAGCATTATGCTAGTAATAGAAGTTAGTGAAATGTAAAGATTTTTATAACATGCCAGACTTGGTAAAGATAATTGCTTTTGGAGGCATCTGAGATGCTGCCGGTACAGTGTCGGCGGGTCAGAGCGCGCCTCCCGTTTCAGATAAATAGCATTTTAAATACAACAGATTTACCGCAATTTATCGGGTACAGATGGAGGCTACAGGTTATTGAAGCCTCAGCCCCTATATTCATCTACCTGGTCTCTAAGGAAAGGTACATTGAAATGCTGGTTTGTTTTCTAAAGAAAACACATCGAAATTTCTGGCCTCCTTCTGAAAATGCTAGTTGCCTGGCTGCTTTGCTGGCTCACTTCCTTCAGTGCTTTCTGGGTTACAGAAGTGGAGCAATTATGCAGGTCAAAAAGCCAGGGAAAGTCATAGTTTCTTATATACATTATGGGGGGGTTATTTACTAAAGGCAAATCCACTTTTCACTACAAGTGCAAACTACAAGTGCAAAGTGGACTTGGGAGTAAAGTTGCTGTAGATCCGAGGGGGGCATGCAAAGAAAATAAAAAACAGCATTTTAGCTTGCACATGATTGGATAATAAAATCAGCAGAGCTTCTCCTCATTTCAGCTCCTCCCCTCAGATTCAGAGCGACTGCACTTCCAAGTGCGCTTTCAGTGCAATTTCAAGTGCACTATTTACTTGTAGTGCAAAGTGGATTTGCCTTTCGTAAATAAACCCCCCCTCCCATGTTACCAAAAGTATTTGGACACCTGCCTTTACACACACATGAATTTTAATGGCGTCCTAGTCTTGGTCCATAGGGTTCAATATTGAGTTGGCCCACCCTTTGTACCTATAACAGCTTCAACTCTTCTGGGAAGGCTGTCCACAAGGTTTAGGAGTGTGTCTATGGGAATGTTTGACCATTCTTCCAGAAGCGCATTTGTGAGGTCAGGCACTGATGTTGGACAAGAGAGCCTGGCTCGAAGTCTCCACTCTAATTCATCCTAAAGGTGTTCTATTGGGTTGAGGTCAGGACTCTGTGGAGGCCAGTCAAGTTCCTCCACCCCAAACTCGCTCATCCATGTTTTTATGGACCTTGCCTTGCGCACTGGTCCAAATCATTTGGTAGAGAGAGGATTATGGTGTGGGGTTGTTTTTCAAGGGTTAGGCTTGGTCCCTTAGTGCCAATGAAGGGAACTCCTAAGGTGCCAGCATTTTGGACAATGTCATGCTCCCAACTTTGTAGGAACACTTTGGGCATGGCCCCTTCCTGTTCCAACATGACTGCGCACCAGTGTACAAAGCAAGGTCCATAAAGACATGGATGAGCAAGTTTGGGGTGGAGGAACTTGACTGAGTCCTGACCTCAACCTGATAGAACACCTTTGGGATGAATTACAGCAGGGACTGTGAGTCAGGCCTTCTTGTCCACATCAGTGCCTGACCTCACAAATACACTTCTGAAAGAATGATCAAACATTCCCATAGACACACTCCTAAACCTTGTGGATGGCCTTCCCAGAAGAGTTGAATCTGTTATAGCTGCAAAGGGTGGGCCAACTCAATATTGAACCCTACGGACTAAGACTGGGATGCCGTTAAAGTTCATGTGCTTGAAAAGGCAGGTGTCCCAAACTTTTGGTAATACAGTGCCTTACAAAAGTATTCACCCCCCTTGGCATTTGTCAAGTTTTGTTGCCTCACAACCTTGAATTAACATGGATTGTTGGAGGATTTGCATAATTTAATTTACAGAACATCCCCACAACTTTGAAGATGTTTTTTTTTTTTTTTTTTTATTGTGAAGCAAACAACAAATAGGACAAAATAACAGAAAAAGTAAATGTGCATAACTATTCACCCCCCTAAAGTCAATACTTTGTAGAGCCACCTCTTGCAGCTATCACAACTCCAAGTCGCTTTGGATAAGTCTCTATGAGCTTGTCACATCTTACCACTGGGATTTTTGCCCATTCCTCCTTGCAAAACTGCTCCAGCTCCTTCAGGTTGGATGGCTTGCACTTGTGAACAGCAATCTTTAAGTCTGATCACATATATTCTATTGGATTGAGGTCTGGGCTTTGACTTGGCCATTCCAACACATTTGCATGTTTCCCCTTAAACCACTCAAGTGTTGCTTTAGCAGTGTGTTTGGGGTCATTGTCCTGCTGGAAGGTGACCCTCTGTCCTAACCTCAAATCACACAACTGGTCAGAGTGGTAGGCCGCGTACACACGGGCGGACTGTTCGCCCAACTTTGTTTGTCAAACAGTTTCGGCAAACAGTCCGCTCAAAATTAGCATGGACGGACATGGCCACACACGGCACTTTTTGAGCGGACTGTTTCAGCGAACTGTTTGCCAAACAGTTCGCTCAACTTTTGAAATGAACGGACTCGCCCACGTAAGGCTGAGGCAAATCCGCCCATTTCGAGCGCGTGTACAGGTAGGCGGGGCCCGCGAAGGAGACGTCGCGGGCTCCGCCGCCTGGAATGGACTTAAAGGGGAACCTCAACGCCCAAAAAAATCGGCGTGGGGTCCCCCCAAAGTCCACAACAGACCCTTGTCCGAGCACGCTACCCGGCCGGCCAGGAAAGGGGGGCGAGCGAGCGCGCCCCCCCCTCCTGAGCCGTACCAGGCCGCGTGCCCTCAACATGGGGGGTGCCTTGGGGAAGGGGGGGCCACGCCACCCCAAAGCACATTGTACCCCATACTCATTCACATAGGGTGGGGGGCCGGTATCCGGGGGCCCCCTTCTTAAAGGGGGCTCCCGGATTCCGATAAGCCCCCCGCCCGCAGACCCCGACAACCAACGGCCAGGGTTGTCGGGAAGAGGCCCTTGTCCTCATCAACATGGGGACAAGGTGCTTTGGGGTGGGGGGGCCGCGCGGCCCCCCCTTCCCCAAGGCACCCCCCATGTTGAGGGCACGCAGCCTGGTACGGCTCAGGAGGGGGGGGGCGCGCTCGCTCGCCCCCCTTTCCTGGCCGGCCGGGTAGCGTGCTCGGACAAGGGTCTGTTGTGGACTTTGGGGGAACCCCCACGCCGATTTTTTTTGGCGTTGGGGTTCCCCTTTAAGTACATTCCAGGCGGCGGAGCCCGCGACGTCTCCGTCGCGGGCCCCGCCTACCTTCACACGCGCTCGAAATGAGCAGACTTTCCTCCGAGCGGGAACAGTTTGCTCATTTCGAAAGTAGCCTACACACGGGCGGACTGTTCGCTCAAACACAGTTTCAGCGGACAGTTTTTCGGAATTTCCGAAAGACTCTGTCCGTCAAACTGTCCGCTGAAACTGTCCGCTGAAAGCCCACACACGAGCGGACTGTCCGCCCAAACACTGTTCAGCGGACAAGGTTGGGCGAACAGTCCGCCCGTGTGTACACGGCCGTACAGGTTTTGCTCAAGAATATTTCTGTATTTAGCACCATCCATCTTTCCCCCCCAATCTGACCAGTTTCCCAGTCCCGACTGCTGAAAATTATGGGGATGGTGTTCTTTGGGTGATGTGATGTGTTGAGTTTGCGCCAGACATAGCGTTTTCTTTGATGGCCAAAAAGTTCAGTTTTGGTCTCATCAGACCAGAGCACCTTCCTCCATACATTTTGGGAGTCTCCCACGTGCCTTTTTGCAAACTCAAAACGAGCCATTTTGTTTTTTGCTGAAAGTAATGTCTTTCTTCTGGCCACTCTGCCATAAAGCCACCTCTATGGAGCTCACGGCTTATTGTCATCCTATGTACAGATACTCCAGTCTCTGCTGTGGAACTCTGCAGCTCTTCCAGGGTTACCTTAGGTCTCTGTGCTGCCCCTCTGCATAGATTTCCCTTCACTTCCTGTCCCATAGCCAAACAGGAAGTAAGAGGAAATCCCTGCAAATTAAAGTGTTACTAAGCCCACACAGGAAAATCAGTCTGTATATGCAGTTAAGCAGGGATATGCAATTAGCGGACCTTCAGCTGTTGCAAAACTACAATTCCCATCATGTCTCTGCCTCTGGGTGCCATGCTTATGGCTGTCAGAGTCTTTCAATGCCTCATGAGACTTGTAGTTCTGCAACAGCTGGAGGTTCGCTAATTGCAAATCCCTGCAGTAAAGCATGCTTGTTATACTCACTGTGGAACCTAAGGGGGTTAATCTTACACATTGTGTAAAAAGGCTGTTTGATCCTGTCTTCTCTGATCCTCCCCTCCTTCCACTGTCCCCTGAACATTTTCTGATAACACAGAGTCTATGGAGTCATGCTGCACATGCTCAGTTTGGTGTGCATTGCTAGAGAGATTTTTTTTTTCTTGGGAGAGTGCATGTGATCATCACGGGGCCAATCAGCACTGTCCAGACAGAGGGTCAGGGGGCTTGCAGCTTCATAGGACAGCCAGAAAACTCTTCCTACAAGCTTTAACCAGTGATTGGCTGGACACTGATAGAAGTCACAAGACTGATATATACAGCTGATGAGAAAAGGTATTTAGCAGTTTATATTTAATAAAATAATCACATTTCCATGTTCTGTGTACTGTGGGAGACCAGATATAGTGGATGCAGGGTCCTGGGTTTAGTAACACTTTAAGGGACCTCCTTGGGGACTCCCAGGTCACCAGAACTAGTGTCCCCATAGGAAGATTTCTCCTCTATTACTGTTCTGGGGACAACCCAAAAGTTGGGATTTTCTTTTAATTTACTGTCAATGATAATGGTTATTAGGACAAATAGAAAGAGGGAGTCTCCCTAATGGGGGCACAGACAGCAATTAAAACCTGACAGGGGTTTTAATCCTTCCGCACACTGTCCAAAATGTAAAAAAAAAAAAAAAAAGTTTTTTGCCTTTAACCGCTTGCTGACCAGCCGCCGTCATTTTACTACGGCAGGTCCGTACGATCCCACGAACCGTCGTCGCTATACGTCGGCTCGCGGGATCGGGATAGCAGGCACGCAAACGCACCAGCTGCACGACGGGGGTGCCGATGCTCATGGCCGACGGTCGCGATGACCGCCGGCCACGAGCGATCATGAGCACGAGAGGCAGAACAGGGAAGTGTGTGTGTAAACACACAAATCCCTGTTCTGTTCTGAGAGGAGTGACAGATCGTGTGTTCCTATTAGCTAGGAACCACGATCTGTCACTTCCTCTAGTCAGTCCCCTCCCCTTCAGTTAGAAACACCTCCCAGGGAACATAGTTAACCTCTTAATCGCTCTCTAGTGTTAACCCCTTCACTGCCACTTCACTGCCACTACACACTAATCAGTGCATTTTTATAGTACTGATCGCTGTATAAATGCCAATGGTCCCAAACATGTGTCAAGTGTCCGATGTGTCTGCCATAATGTCGCAGTCCCGATAAAAATTGCAAATCTCCGCCATTACTAGTAAAAATAATAATAATAATAATAAAAATGCTATATCTATCCCCTATTTTGTAGACACTTTAACGTTTGCACAAACCAATCAATATAAACGTATTGTGATTTTTTATTACCAAACATATGTAGAAGTGTATATATCAGCCTAAACTGAGAAAAAATAGCTTTTTAAAAAAAAAATGGGGATATTTATTATAGCAAAAAGTACAAAATATTGGGGGTTATTTTCTAAAGGAAAATCCACTTTGCACTGAAAGTGCACTTGGAAGTAAAGTCGCTGTAGATCCGAGGGGGACATGCGAGGAAAATAAAAAACAGCATTTTAGCTTGCACATGATTGGATGATAAAATCAGCAGAGCTCCCCCTCATTTCAGATCTACCCCTTAGATTTAGAGCGACTGCACTTCCAAGTGCACTTGCAGTGCAAAGTGGATTTGCCTTTCGTAAATAACCCCCATTGTGTCTTTTTTCAAAATTGTTGCTCTTTTTTTGTTTATAGCGCAAAAAATAAAAACCGCAGAGGCTGTCGATACCACCAAACGAAAGCTCTATTTGTGGAAAAAAAAGGATGTCAATTTTGTTGGGGTGCCACGTCGCACGACTGCACAATTGTCAGTTAAAGCGACGCAGTGCCAAATCGCAAAAAGTGCTCTGGTCTTAAGCCAGCAAAATGGTCCGGTCTGAAAGTGGTTAATCATATCCATAGCTGAAATGTGTAAGCTGTGTTAGCCCTTGTACACACGATCGGACATTCCGACGGAAAATGTCCGATCAGACCGTGTTGTCGGATAATCCGACTGTTTCCGTCGGAATATCCATCGGACAAAGTTTTAGAGCTGGGCTATAAATCTTTCCGACAACATGATCCGATCGGACTTTGTCTGATTGTGTGTAGAGAATTCCGATCGGACAAAGTGCCACGCATGCTCAGATCAAATTCCTAGACCAAAGCTATTGGCTACTAGCATGAACGTAGTCCCGCCGGAATGAAATAACGTCATCACGTTACGTACGATCGGATTTTCCGACAACTTTGTCCGACCGTGTGTATGCAACACAAGTTTCGGTCAAAATCTGTCGGACAAAATCTGACGGATTTTGTTGTCGGAATGTCCGACCGTGTGTACAAGGGCGAAGAGGCTGTGTACCTGTACTCCACCGGCATTAATAAATTCATTCATGTAGTATGTGCCAGTCTCTGAGGGCCAAAACACATTTAGCATGCATTAGCATGTTGTGGTGCCATTCATTCTTAATTACACACCAATGCAATCAACAATAAAAGATTAAGGACTTTTGAGATGATCGTTAGCACTCTGTTTTTTTTTTATTTTTATTTTTTTTATTTCACATGGAATTTCTCAATTAGGGAGGCCCCGACTATCAATTGTGTTTGGGTGCAACGTCGCACGACCGCGCAATTGTCAGTTAAAGCAACACAGTGCCGAATCGCAAAAAAAAAAAGCCCAGTCATTCAGCAGCCAAATCTTCCGGGGCTGAAGTGGTTAATTATACTATAATGTTAGCTAGAACACCTGCGAAGAGAGGCTAGACGGCCTTTTTGAGGACCTGACACTAGCCAGTTGCTGTTTTAGTAAGACCCCTTTCACACATGGCGTTTTTTTTAAGGGGCTTTCACACTGGAGCGATGCGCTGGCAGGACGGTGAAAAAAGTCCTGCTAGCCGCATCTTTGCAGCGGTGAAGGAGCGGTGTATTCACCGCTCCTAAACCACTCCTACCCATTGAAATCAATGGGACACCGCGGCAATACCGCCGGCAAAGCGCCGCTAAAAATAGCGACGGTAAAGCGCCGCTAAAAATAGCGGCACTTTACCGCCGACGCCGCTCCCGCTGCAGTGTGAAAGCAGCCTAAAGCGCTTGAAAGAAGCTGCAACTGCAATCCCAATGTGAAAGCCCGAGTGCTTTCACACTGAGATCCCTTTTACACTGGGGCATTTTTTCAGGCGCTTTAGCTTTAAAAAAAGCTCCTGTAAAACGCCTGAAAGAAGCCGCAACTGCAATCCCAATGTAAAAGCCCGAGTGCTTTCACACTGAGGCGCTGCGCTGGCAGGGCATCAAAAAAAGTCCTGCAAGCAGCTTCTTTGCAGCGCTTTTGGAGCGGTGAATACAACGCTCCTAAAGCGCCCCTTCCCATTGAAATCAATGGGAAGCGCCTGCAAAACGCCTGAAAAGCGCTATTGGCAGCAGCGTTTTGTGGGCACCTTTTAACCCTTTATTTGGCCACTAGCAGTTAAAAGCGCCCCAACGATGCTCGAAAAACGCTGGTAAAGCGCTGCTAGCTTAAGCGGCGCTTTACGAGCGTTTTTCGGGTGCTGACATTGTGAAAGGACTCTTAGAGCACTTGGCCTTTCCCATTGGGACTGCAGATGAGGCTTCTTTCAAGCGCTTTACAGGTGCTTTTTTTAACGCTAAAGCGCCTGAAAAACGCCCCAGTGTGAAAGGCGTCTAACTCAGTAGCATCAGCACTTCTATCTTGTGGATAATAAAGACATTGAAGGTAGCAGTAATAAAAAATAAAAAAAATATGGCTTTACTCTCACAATTTCCATTTCTTCGGTTTCCTGGAAGATCCAAGCCTTCCTTATTTTAGAAATGGTAAAATACATAAAAAATGAATCTTCTTCCATCTCTAAATGTTTCATGTGCGCCTTGAAGAGCAGCACACGGGGCTTCTCTGCCTTTGATTTGAGGAAACTTCAATCCTATTATTGTTTGATGAAACTTACTTCTAAGTCATCGTATAATCAATTCTTCTCGGTCTCACGTAACCTACACCTGTGTCGTACTCTTGTTTTACATCTTCCTGTCATCCCACCGCACTTATAATCAACTCTGATAAGCCCTCGCCTGTCTGGCTGCCGCACACTGCTAATTGTTCAAAGGAAACTTTTGTGCATAAATCTGATGACTCACCTGACAGTTTCCCGGATCGCCGAAAAAACGGTTCAATTTCTTTATAGTAGAAACTGAATTTAAAAGAGAAGTATGAGAATTTTAATTTTTTTATGAATCATGCTTACCTACAGTAGGTGGATGCAGCATCCGTCCGCTGCTGGCTCTGCACTGAGAACTGAACGATCAAACACCGCTGATCGCTCGGTTCCCAAAGCTCCCTAAGCAAAGAGCCGGTGACTGTAATGCCGCATACACACGACCGGACTTTTCGACCGACTAGGTCCGACGGGCTTCCCGACGGACTTTCGGTGGAGGTCCGACGGACTTTCTGAACAAAACGGACTTGGCCACACACGAACGCACTAAGTCCGTTCGTTTTGAACGTGATGACGTACACGCGTACACAATAGCCAGTAGCCAATAGCTGCCTTCGCGTCATATTTGGTTCGGTAGACCAGCACGCAGATGAACGGTTTTCACGATTTTTAGTGCGTCGGACTTGAGTCTGTTGGATAGATTTGAAACATGTTTTATTTCTAGGTCCGTCGGATTTTTGGGAGAAAAAAGTACGCTGGAGCCCACACACCATCGAATTGTCCAACGGATTCTGGTCCAAGTCTGCCGGAAAGTCCAATCGCGTGTACGCGGCATATGCCCTTGTACACACGGTCGGACATTCCAACAACAAAATCGGTTGGATTTTGTCCGACGGATTTTGTCCGAAACTGGTGTTGCATACACACAGTCAGTCAAAGTTGTCGGAAAATCCGATCGTTCGTAACGTGATGACATTATTTAGTTACGACGGGACTACGTTCAGGCTAGTAGCCAATAGCTTTGGTCTAGGAATTTGATCTGAGCATGCGTAGCACTTTGTCCGATCGGAATTCTCTATAAACGATCGGACAAAGTCCGATCGGATCATGTTGTCGGAATATTTTTATATCCAGCTCTCAAACTTTGTTGGTCGAACATTCCGACGGAAAAAGTCCGATGAAGCCCACACACGTTTGGATTATCCGACAACACGGTCCGATCGGACATTTTCTGGCGGAATTTCCGACCGTGTGTACAAGGGCTAAGGCTCTACAATTTTCTTGTTGAAGTTTCCTTTAGTTTTACCAAAAACATACAATATGAGGTCAAACCTAAACACTTTCAATTTTAATGCAGTCAGATGGGCCCTTGTATTATATACAGTGGTGTGAAAAAGTGTTTGCCCCCTTCCTCATTTCCTGTTCCTTTGCATGTTTGTCACACTTAAGTGTTTCGGAACATCAAACCAATTTAAACAATAGTCAAGGACAACACAAGTAAACACAAAATGCAATTTGTAAATGAAGGTGTTTATTATTAAAGGTGAAAAAAAATCCAAACCATCATGGCCCTGTGTGAAAAAGTGATTGCCCCCTAAACCTAATAACTGGTTGGGCCACCCTTAGCAGCAACAACTGCAACCAAGCGTTTGCGATAACGTGCAATGAGGCTTTTACAGCGTCCTGGAGGAATTTTGGCCCACTCATCTTTGCAGAATTGTCCTAATTCAGTTACATTAGAGGGTTTTCGAGCATGAACGGCCTTTTTAAGGTCATACCACAACATCTCAATAGGATTCAGGTCAGGACTTTGGCTAGGCCACTCCAAAGTCTTCATTTTGTTTTTCTTCAGCCATTCGGTGGTGGACTTGCTGGTGTGTTTAGGATCATTGTCCTGCTGCAGAACCCAAGTTCGTTTCAGCTTGAGTACACAAACAGATGGTCGGACATTCTCCTTCAGGATCTCTTGGTAGACAGCAGAATTCATAGTTCCTTTTATCACGGCAAGTCTTCCAGGTCCTGAAGCAGCAAAACAGCCCCAGACCATCACACTACCACCACCATATTTTACTGTTGGTATAATGTTCTTTTTATGAAATGCAGTGTTCCTTCTACGCCAGATATACTTGGACACACACCTTCCAAAGAGTTCCACTTTTGTCTCATCGGTCCACAGAATGTTGTCCCAAAAGTCTTGGGGATCATCAAGATGTGTTGTGGAGAAATTGAGACGAGCTTTGATGTTCTTTTTGCTCAGCAGTGGTTTTCTCCTTGGAACTCTGCCATGCAGGCCATTTTTGCCCAGTCTTTTCCTGATGGTGGAGGCATGAACGCTGACCTTAACTGAGGCAAGTGAGGCCTGCAGTTCCTTGGACGTTGTTGTGGGGTCTTTTGTGACCTCTTGGATGAGTCGTCGCTGCACTCTTGGGGTAATTTTGGGCGGCCGGCCACTCCTGGGAAGGTTCACCACTGTTCCATGTCTTCGCCATTTGTGGATAATGGCTCTCACTGTGGTTCGCTGGATTCCCAAAGCTTTGGAAATGGCTTTATAACCCTTTCCAGACTGATAGATCTCAATTACTTTCTTTCTCAATTGTTCCTGAATTTCTTTGGGTCTCGGCATGATGTGTAGCTTTTAAGGATCTTCTGGTGGACCTTACTGTGTCAAGCAGCTCCTATTTAAGTGATGCCTTGATTGTGAACAGGTGTGGCAATAATCAGGCCTGGGTGTGGCTAGAGAAATTGAACTCAGGTGTGGACAACCACAGTTATAGTATGTTTTAACAAGGGGGGCAATCACTTTTTCACACAGGGCCATGATGGTTTGGATTTTTTTTCACCTTTAGGCTGGGTTCACACCACAGCGATGCGGGAACGCCGCAAATCCGCGGCGTTTTCCCGCATCGCATGACTCCCGCCGGCAGTTCACACTGCCCTATGTGAACGGCTGGGAGTGTCAATGAAATGTTAATGACACCCCCAGATCCGTCCGCATATCGCAGTGCGATCTGCAGACTCGCACAGGAATCGAATCGCATGGTGTGAACACCCATGCGATCCGATTCTGCTGCGGACCAAAAAAAGGGTCCCGTGCGAGTTTGCTGCGGGAGCGATGCGAATTCACCCATACTATCTGTATGGCTGAACTCGCATCGCTACGGAGATCGGATGTGATTTGCACTGCAGTGCGGTGCGAATCACATCCGGATCTCCCCCCGCAGCAGTGTGAACCCGGCCTTAATAATAAACACCTTCATTTACAAATTGCATTTTGTGTTTACTTGTGTTGTCCTTGACTATTGTTTTAATTGGTTTGATGTTCCGAAACACTTAAGTGTGACAAACATGCAAAGGAACAGGAAATGATGAAGGGGGCAAACACTTTTTCACACCACTGTAGTTGAAGGTAAATCTAAAGGAACTTGAATAAGAGAATTGTATAGTGTGTGGCCAGCCTAAGGCTGCGAGTGTTTTCAGCTCATAAAATGCTCATCACAAAGTTCCAAAACACCCAACAAGCAAAATCACATTTATTTAAATGTTCACTTCTGAGCGTTCTGCCGCCTGAAGCAAAACGCCTGAAGCTCAAAAACGCACATCAGCTTCTTTTTTCGGCAGATTACAGATGTTTTACTGTTTTTTACATTGGTGACCTTTTGACCTGTATAAAAACGCAGCAAATTTGCGGCAAAAATCGCGCAACTTTCTGCCTGAAAACGATAATCGCTCAGGTGTGAATGCAGCCACACGATCGGACATTGATCGGACATTCCGACAACAAAATCCATGGATTATTTCCGACGGATGTTGGCTCAAACTTGTCTTGCACACACATGGAAAATGAGAAAAGAAAACACTCACAATCCCACATCTGTAAATTGAAAAGGGAGCAAAAAAGGAGGGGTACTAAAAAAGTAACCACAGGTCAGAATTTAGAGGCATGGAAACAATGGAGAAGTAACAAAAATAATGTTTATTGAAAAAAAGTACATGATATAATCACAATAGTTCAAATGGTTAAAAATCATATGAAAATTATACAATTTGTACAGTGAGCCCTTGTGCGTCTACACATTTCACCGTTAGGCTTCATCAGGACATGATCAGGGTTCAAAGAAGTGAAAAAAAAAAAGAAGAACCAGTCTCACTGTCTTATAGTGAACTAGGCTTTGTGTACAAATATCCAATGGCTGGAAGGTTCCCAAAAATGTGGGGTGCTTCTAGCAAGCTATGAAGAGGTAAAGCAGCGTACAGCTAGTTTAGTAAATAAGATTAGGGTGTTACTAAAAGAGGGGCAGGTGTGCGTCTCTTGTCAGCAATCGTCAAAGAGATGATCATACTAAGAGATCCAGGAACCAATAAAGGGAACACAGGTGGAACTCAGTACACTAACCGGGTGTAATACAGCCCGCCTAGCATAAGATGCCCTTAGAGCAGGGGTCTCAGACTGGTGGCCCTCCAGCTGTTGCAAAACTGCAAGTCCCATGAAGCATTGCAAGGACAACAGTTACAAGCCTGACTCCCACAGGCAGAGCCATGATGGGACTTGTAGTTTCGCAACAGCTGGAGGGCCGCCAATTTGAGACCCCTGCATTAGAGGGAAGATATGAATGATGAGACGAACGCACAAGCCCCTGGGAGACACCCTGGTGCTGTATACCATGTACAGTTTAGCTGGATGGCCATGTTTTGGTCACTTTGCAGTTGTGCCATTCTCTTTCCATTTTCGGATGATGGATTGAACAGTTCAAAGCCTGGGATCTTTTTTTTTTTTACAACCTAACCCTGCTTTAAACTTCTCCACAACGTTATCCCTGACCTGTCTGGTGTGTTCCTTGGCCTTCATGGTGCTGTTTGTTCACTAAGATTCTCTAACAAACCTCTGAGGGCTTCAGGGAACAGATGTCTTTATACTGAGATTCAATTTCAAAACAGGTGGACTCTATTTACTAATTAAGTGACTTCTGAAGGTAATTGGTTCCACTAGATTTTGGTTAGGGGTATCAGACTAAAAAGGGCTGAATAAAAATGCACACTCAGATGTTTATTCCTTGAAAATTTTAAAAACTATTTATAATTTTCCTTCCACTTCACAATTATGTGCCACTTTGTGTTGGTCTGTCACATTAAACCCCATTAACATTCATTTACGTTTTGGGTTGTAACATGACAAAATGTGGAAAATTTCAAGGGCCATGAATACATTTTCAAGGCACTGTCTTCATAATAGTTTTCTACTTATGTTGCCTTGCCACCTGTTTAAATTCCCAAAAGCCTTCACCACAACACCATGCTGCATGCTTTGCAACGCTCTTCTTGACTGTAGGAGAGACAGAACTTTGTAGAACTTTTCTTTAGACCCCTTTCACACTGGGGCGTTTTTCGGGCACTTTAGCGTTAAAAAAACACCTGTAAAGCGCTTGAAAGAAGCCTCATCTGCAATCCCAATGTGAAAGCCCAAATGCTTTCACACAGAGATCCCTTTCACACTGAGGCGTTTTTCAGGTGCTTTAGCTTAGAAAAAAAGCGACCTAAAAGAAGCCGCAACTGCAATCCCAATGTGAAAGCCCAAATGCTTTCACACTGAGGCGCTGTACTGGCAGGGCGTCAAAAAAAGTCCTGCAAGCAGCTTCTTTGCAGCGCTTTTGGAATGGTGAATACAACGCTCCTAAAGCGCCCCTTCCCATTGAAATCAATGGGAAGCACCTGAAAAGCGCCTGCAAAGCGCTTTTGGCAGCGGCACTTTGTGGGCACTTTTAACCCTTTATTTGGCCGCTAGCAGGGGTTAAAAGCGCCCACTAGCGCTCGTATATGCTGTTAAAGCGCCGCTAATTTAAATGGCGCTTTACGAGCATTTTTCAGGCGCTGGCAGTGTGAAAGGGGTTGTAAACCCTTACAACACAATTTGACCTACAGATAAGCCTAGATTAAGGCTTACCTGTAGGTCCAAGAAATATCTCCTAAACCTACACGGTTTAGGAGATACATGCCGAAAGACAGGCACTGCTGTCTACGGCGCATGCGCCGTAGACAGCGGCGCGCAGGTGCACTGAGCGCGGCATCGTCAACGATGAAGATGCCGCGCGTCTCGGCTCCAGTGCGCATGCGCGGGAGTGACGTCATCGTGGCTTCGCCGAATGACAGCGGCGGAGCAGCGAGACCCCACCGAGAAGATGGATGCACCGGACTACAGGGGACAATGGTGACTTCGCTTGCTCCTGTGTCAGGTAAGTGACACATAATGGACTACTATACGATGCATAGTAGTCCATTATGCTTTGCCTTTGCAGGGAATGAAAGAGGAAGTAAACTCATCAGGGTTTACTTCCTCTTTAAAGAGGAAGTAAAGGCATTTTTTTTTTTTTAAAAGCACACCCTGTAAGGCAAAGGCATAATGAGCTAGTATGCATAGCATACTAGCTCATTATGAATAACTTACCTGAGAACGAAGCCCCCGAAGCGGTCCTCTGTCTTCCTCTTCGCCGCTGCCATGGATCCCGGAGTAACTTCCGGGTCTCGCGGCTCCGGCTCTGTGATTTGACGGAGCCACAATGACGTCACTCCCGTGCGTGCGCACGGGAGCCGAAACTCACGGCATGTCGCTGCGATCTGCGGCCTGCCCCAATGCGCCTGCATGCCGCTGTCTATGGCGCATGTGCCGTAGACAGCGGTGCCTGTCTTCGGGTAAATATCTCCTAAACCGTGTAGGTTTAGGAGATATTTCTTGGACCTACAGGTAAGCCTTAGGCCGCGTACACACGCGCGGACTGTTCGCCCAACCTTGTTCGTCAAACAGTTTGTCAAACAGTCTGCTCAAAATTTGCATGAACAGACTTGACTACACACGATGAACGAACAGTCCGCTGAAACCGTGCGCGATGACGTGAACGGCACGTACGACGGGACTAGAAAACGACGTCCTATACACTGCAATGCAACCTTCGGCGTGTAAATCCTTTCTGAGTATGCGCGGAACTTAGTTTGACGAACAAGCCTACACACGAGCGGACTGTCCGGTCAAACAAAGTTTCAGCGGACAGTTTTAGGGGATTTCCGAAAAACTTTTTTCGTCAGACTGTCCACTGAAACTGTCCACTGAAGCCCACACACGAGCGGACTGTCCGCTGAACCACTGTTCAGCGGACAAAGTTGAGCGAACAGTCCGCCCGTGTGTACGCGGCCTAAATCTAGGCTTACCTGTAGGTCAAAGTTGGCTGTAAGGGTTTACAACCACATTAAAGCACTTGGGCTTTCACATTGGGATTGCAGATGAGGCTTCTTTCAAGCGCTTTACAGGCGCTTTTTTTAACGCTAAAGCGCCTGAAAAACGCACCAGTGTGAAAGGGGTCTTATAGTGTGAGTTTTAACCTAAAACAGCAGCCAGCAACACACGGGACATCCCTCATTATGGGTAATTTATTGGTACATAACCAATGTCCAGTAATTGTTTCTGTTCCTGGAGTTTTGCTTTAATTATTTCAAGGGTTTCAGATGCCCACAGCTAAGGTCATATCAACAGACAGGAGTAACCTCAAACAGGTTTGAAGACCACTTGGCCCATCCATTGCGATGGCATCATGTTGGTATGAAGGTATGGTGGCTGTACTTTTTGCTGTTCATCATGAAGGGCAAGGCTCTGGCTCTACGCAACAGCTTAGCCCTCACACATTCGCTTGGAACCGTGATTTTGACATTTCAAAGCTGGAACAAGATAATTGCCACATTGCAAAGCCTCTTTGGAACAACATGGCTTGTGCCCAGCTGTGGCATTTTGATGCACAGTTCATGGACCTTTTTCTGCCTTTCTACATTTAATAAGCAACATCATTCACTTGAACCTTTCTGCTTATTTATTTCTCCTGTCCATTTTACCTGAATTTAAAAAAGGTTATTATATGTTTTTTTACTGACCTTTATATGTAGGCCAAGCTAGTGAACTTTTGTGAATGGCATGTAGCATTTCAGCCACATTGGTAGCTGAACTCCAGCCGTTACATGCAATGCTGAAATACATACAATACATGCAATTGGTTTTAGGCTAGGTCCAAATCTTTATGGCTGGCTAACACATGCAAAATCCTGCGTTTTCCCGACCCACAGAGAGACCTGCTGCAGTTTAGCAGAAGCGCAGGGGTGACAATAATTCTTAATGGCACTTCCATGTATCGGCACCCATGGCACATTTTTGGCGTTTGCCAGAACGGTAAGTAACAAGGGTCAGGGACTTCTTTCCCCGCATTTTTCATGGGTAGGGCAGCCCATGATTCCAACACAAATCACAGCGGCAGCAAGGCTTGGTTAATCAGCCTACTGATTAGACAACTAATGGCCAGCAGGACAATTATGAGTCAGTAGCTCAGCTCAGTCATGTCAGCATTATGGATGAGCTTGGGTTTGGCCCAAGCCCCACTGTCTGATTGGTTAATTTGTTTATGCAAAAGAATCCTCAGAATTGTGATTATATTAAATGCAATGTAACCACAAGAACAACTGGTAGATTTGTAATTCTCCTTTTTCAGTCTGCACTATAGGGTTGATTTATAAGAATTTGCATAGCCATTACACACAGTGCATGAGTATTCCTTCTGTGCAAATGGGACAAAAACAATTGTAAATATGCTATATCCTGTGCTGTCTAAATGTAACTTATTGATTTATAATGGAAAATACTGTATAAGGACATTAGGGGGAGCTAGGTATCATAGGAATTTCCTATAATACTTAAAGATGGTATTTCCTGTTTTAAATCAATGATACACAGTCCAGGACTTAGTCTATTTACATTTGTTTTGCCCTGTTTTCACTGGGCTCTGCTTCATTGCGTTGTGGGCCCCAAATTTTTAAGGGTCCTCCTTTTAAAGAATTTGCCCGTTGTCCTCCTGCCATGAGTAATCCGTGCCCTGCATTTTGGGTTTGAATCAATTGAATTTATATTTATATACTATTTATTATGTTATTTATTGATTATAAACATTTATATAGCACTCAAGTGCCCACATCCCGCAAAACCCAGAAGGAAGACTGGGTTAAAGCGGAGTTCCACCCAAAAATGGAACTTCAGCTTTAAGAAAGGGGACACTCTGACATGCCACATTTGGCATGTAATTTTTTTGGGGGGAGGGACCCAGCTCCCACTTCCTCCCGGTGCACCGCGGCACCAGAAGGAAGATCGCCTCTCCCCCCTCCCTCTCGGCAATCATCTGGGACACGTCACAGGTCCCAGATGATTGCCTGGCCAGTCACAGCACGCGGCTCACACATGCTCAGTGGATGCCCGGCTGTGGCGCCACAGCCAGGCACTAGCAGTGATAATGCTGGCGCCGCAGTGAGGAGGGGGAGACAAGTGGAGCTTGGTTCCCCCCCCATCGCTGGACCCTGGGACAGGTAAGTGTCCGATTATTAAAAGTCAGCAGCTGCAGTATTTGTAGCTGCTGAATATTTTTTTTTTTTTTAAGATGGAAGCCTCTGCAGCAGTGACAGCACACCACTGGAGGGCTTCATTTCATGGTAAGTCTTTAATGTGCTAGTATGCAATCCATACTAAAACATTATGAAATTACCTTGCAGGGAAAGTTTACTACCACTTTAAGTGCTTTACATAATGTACATTCACGTCCGTCCCTGCCAGGCCCGGACTAGCCATAGAGCACACCGGGGACTTGCTCGGTGGGCTGGAGCCTCTGGGCCGCATGTCCTTGTAAACCCAAGGCAGCTGTTTAGTTCAGCTATTGGGCCGGGGGGCAGAAACTACAGGTTAGCTTACTTGTAACCATGAATAGAGGGGGGACCTAGCTCTGAGCAAGGGGGTGCGCCCCCAAAACTCACATGTCCATACACTATGTGTTTTTAAGGCTTATTGAGAGTTGCACTTTGTGAGTACTCACTTTTATGAATTTTTTAAACATGAAATTATCATTGGTAATGCACTAGGTTTGCGCGCCTTCTATTTAGTGTCCATCGGATTACCCCATCTGCGGAAGGCAGCATCCACCCCATCTTGTGATACCATTTTACTATTTTCCCTGTTGTCTTCTACCTTAGAAGACCGCTTACCTCTGGAAGTGACTGTGTTTTTTGTATCTCTAATGAATAGGGAGAAGCTTGAGAAAAAGCTGGACCCGAGAGAAAACGAGTGTGGTTCCCTATGTGCCTGGATAGGAGGAGCGGCAGGGCGGCTGCATATAGAAGAATCAATCTCTCTATTTTACTCCTACAGCCTCTAAAAAGCCAGATTCTTCTCCTCTCCCCCCCCCCCCCCCCCCCGCATGCATTCAGAGGCTACAGGAGGAAAATGGAGAGATTGATTCTTCTATATGCATCCACTCTTACTATCCACCTTCTTTCATCTCCCCCCTGTGCTCTCAGGCCCCCCAGATGCTCTCCAGCCCCCAGTTCTCTCCGGCCCTCTGTAAGCTCTGCAACCCCACAGTGCTCTCCACCCTCCTGTGATCTCCCCCGTCCCAGGATCTCCAGCCTCCCCTCGCTCTCCGCCCCCCCCCCCCCCGTGCTCCTCGCCCCACCTGTGCTCTCTGCCCCCCCTGGGCTCCTCGCCCCACCTGTGCTCTCCGACCCCCCCCCTGTTCTCTGGCCCCTCTGTGCTCTCCACCACCCCCCCCCATGCTCTCTGCCCCTCCGTGTTCTTCTGTCAGATTGGATGGAGAGCGTCTGTGAACAGCAATTTTCAAGTCTTACCACAGATTCTCAAATGGATTTAGGTCATGGCTTTGACTGGGCCATTCTAACACATGAATATGCTTTGATCTAAACCATTCCATTGGAGCTCTGGCTGTCGTGGTCTTGCTGGAAGGTGAACCTCCCCCCCAGTCTCGAGTCTTTTGCAGACTCTAACAGGTTTTCTTCTAAGATTGCCCTGTATTTGGCTCCATCCATCTTCCCATCAACTCTGACCAGCTTCCCTGTCCCTGCTGAAGAAAAGCATCCCCACAAAATGATGCTGCCACCACCATGTTTCACGGTGGGGATGGTGTGTTCAATGTGATGTGCAGAGTTAGTTTTTTGCCACACATAACGTTTTGCTTAAGTAAAAATTTTTGGTCTCATCTGACCAGAGCACCTTCTTCCACACAGGGCTGGACTGGGACAAAAATTTGGCCCTGGACTTCATCCAGACCAGCCCACTTTAATTTTGCAAACAAGCACAAAAACAGTATATAAAACTATACGTAATTGGGCAAAAAAACATAAGTAGCATAACATAAGGAGTCCTCACTAACCTCTTTTATTATTTCACTTATTCTCCTCTGTATTTTTCTCATCTTTCTCACATCACTGCGTGAAGTTGAGGGCAAGCCGCACAGCCATTACTTTGTCACTGAAACCGGCCCACTGAGCCATCGGCCCACCGGGAAACTCCCTGTAGTCCCAATGGCCAGTACATGCCTGCTTCCACATGTTTGTTGTGTCCCCCTCATGGCTTCTCGCAAACTGGCTTTCCGCCCTCCCCCCCCCCCATGTTCTCTGTGCTCTCCACACACCGCCCCACCCCCGATATCTCTCTGCCCATCCGTGTTCTTTCCCGGCCCTTTTACCTCCATCAGGATGGAGAGTGGGGAAGGGGGCGGTAAATATGTCATGGGCCGCTCAGTCTAAACTGCCCGGGCCTATTTTTTGCCCCTGCCTTCAAGGAGCTTGCAATCTAAGGTCTCTAACTCACATACATACGTAGACATACTAGGGCCACTTTTGACAGGATCCAATTCATCTACCAGCATGCTTTGCTTTCTAGATACAGCAAAATATATTTTGATACGTTAGTTGTATTTGTGATTCTCTGTTGGCTACAAATTATCCAGCTCTTGAACTTTGCAGATCAATTGATATTTGTGAAATAGCGGCCAATCAGAATGAATCCTTTCTACAGTACACTGAAATCCAATATTGTGAGTTATTGCACATTGCTCTTTGCCATCCTGAAAAGCCCCATAAATCTTGAACTGCAAGGTAGTGGTGCCCTATAAAATGTGCTTTGCCCTGAGCCTTAGATAACCTAAGAATAAAAAAAGAAAAGTAAAAAGAAAAGCTTAAACTCTGCGCGGTTTACGTACAAATAGAATTCATACTACCGGAATTACAAGAAATTGTTACTTCTACATAATGGATAATATTTGTTATTTTTGTAACCAAGAAGTAATATGAAGTTTCGATGTGAATCATTGTTCACTGAGCAGAACAATAAACTCCAATTCCACTCAACACTAGGGGGCAATATTGATTATGCAGATAAGACATAAACAAGCCCAGGCAACCTGCAGCTATCTGCTCTATGATAAATATGCAATTTTTTTCGGCTCTACCAGCGCTGACAAGTTATTTTATTTTATTTTCGAGTAGTCTGTATTGTCTGCAAATATTATTGTTGTTTAGGTAATCCGTTATAAAAAAAATAACATCTATTAGTCTACTGCTCGGCTTCTTGGCTATATGTGAAACCTGGGCCACCATTGCATTTTATGGGTCCCCATAGTATCCACATGACTGGGTCCCCTCTTTCTCCCCTTCCCCCCCCCCCCCCCTGTAGTGGCAGGGCAGTGACCTTGGAGTGGCAGGGCAGTAAGCAGAATGTAGTAGCTGGACATGGTAGTAAGCAGCATGGAGTGGATGGCAGGGTGGTGAGCAGGGTGTAGTGGCGGAACAAAATGTATGTAGTAGCAATGTAGTGGGCAGTATGTAGTTGCAGGTCAGGGCAATGAGAAAAATGGAGTGGCAGGGCAATGGGAAGCATGTAGTGGCAGATGAATGGGCAGTGTTTAGTAGCAGGACAGTGAGCACTAGGTAATGGCAAGGCAGGTGTCAGGAAAGGCTCCGTCCGCTGGTAAGATCCATCATTTGGCATGCAGTACTGAGGTCCACCAGCAGGTGTCTCCTGGCAGTTTGTAACTGTCAGGAGAGACTCTCCCTGCTGGTGTTATGTCACCATTGGGCCGCAGTACTAGCGTCCACCAGCGGATGGATCCTGGCAGTAGGGAGCAGGCAACACTTCCTGCACTCAGGTGTTACTTGAGGACAATTAATGCAGTCTTATAAATACCCGGCAAGCCCACACATGCTTGCCTTGGTATCTTTCTCCCTGGATCCTGACCTTGAGCCTGCTATCCTGACCTTGAGCCTGTATCTGACCCCATCCTGGACCTGTCCCTCCTGTTTGCCTTGGATCCCTGCTTTACAGCCCATCCATCCATCTGTCCTCGCCCTGTCCTGTTGGTTCCCCATCCTTACCCATCTGCTGACCCCCCTGTGTATGACCTCGGCCTGGCTTTTGTTACGATTCTGGTATTCCCCAATATTTGTTAATATTGTTGTTTGTGGTTTTGGGTTGGTTGTGCACTATTATATTCACTTACTTTTCACCTATGTAAATAAACATCATTATTTTTCACTTACATGTGTTTCTGGTTTCCTCTGTGCAGTCCACACAGTTCTGGTCTTATCTGATACGTGACAGCAGGGCAGGACAATGGGCACCGCAGAGTGGCAGGGCAGTGTGGGATAGTATGTCAGTGGGTAGTAGGTAAGGAAGTGGATAGTAGAGATGCACGATTCTGGCTAAAATGAGAATCACAATTTATTTGTTTAGAAGATAGATCACGATTCTCTAACGATTCTCTCGACGTAACATCATCTTTCACATTAAAACAAAAATAATTGGGCTTACTTTACTGTTTCGTTTTGTTTTTTTATTCATTGAAGTGAATTTTTTACCAGAAAATTGCATTTGAAAGACCGTTGGGCAAATACAATGTGACATAAAATATTGCAGCAATTGCCATTTTATTCCTTAGGCCGCGTACCCACGGGCGGACTGTCTGCCGAAACTAAGTTCGTCAAACAGTCCGCTCAAACTTTTGAATGAACGAACTTGCCCACACACGGCACTTTTTGAGCGGACTAAGTTCGTCGTACTAAGTCCGCGCAACTTTTGAAATGAACGGACTCGCCCACACACGAGGAGGACAGTCCGCTCATTTCGAGCGCGTGTCAAGGTAGGCGGGCACCGCCTGGAATGGACTTAAAGGGGAACTCCAACGCCGAAAAAAATCGGCGTGGGGGTTCCCCCAAAGTCCACAACAGACCCTTGTCCGAGCACGCTACCCGGCCGGCCAGGAAAGGGGAGCGAGCGAGCGCGCCCCCCCTCCTGAGCCGTACCAGGCCGCGTGCCCTCAACATGGGGGGTGCCTTGGGGAAGGGGGGGCCGCGCGGCCCCCCCACCCCAAAGCACCTTGTCCCCATGTTGATGAGGACAAGGGCCTCTTCCCGACAACCCTGGCCGTTGGTTGTCGGGGTCTGCGGGCGGGGGGCTTATCGGAATCCGGGAGCCCCCTTTAATAAGGGGGCCCCCGGATACCGGCCCCCCACCCTATGTGAATGAGTATGGGGTACAATGTACCCCTACCCATTCACCTGTAAAATAAAAGTACCCAAAAAAAAACACAACACACGAGATAAAATATTTTATTGCACAGCTCCGGGGGTCTTCCGTCTTCGGGGGTCTTCTCGCCGGACTCCTCCGCTATCTTCTTGTAGCTCTTTTGCTAGCGGAGGAGTCCGGCTTTCTTCCTCCCCGCCGCCGGCCTCTTCTCCCGACTTCGGGGGTCTTGTCCCCCTCTTCGGTTCTTCTGCCGGGCCACCGCGCCTTCTTATAGCTCTTTTGCAGGCGGTGGCCCGGTCTTCTGTCGCCGCTGTCGTCGCCGTCGCCTTCCGTTCTTCTTCTTCTTCTTCTTCTTCTTCTTCTCCAGGAGATGTTGACACGTCGCTCTCTCCGGCCGGAATGCCAGAGCCGCGCTGCGCGGCCACTTATATAGTGACAATGGGGCGGTGTCACATGGTATATGTCACATGGGTTGGTCACATGGGTTGATGTCACATGGGGACTATGACATCGTAAGGGGGCGGGGTCACCATGTGACCAACCCATGTGACATATACCATGTGACACCGCCCCATTGTCACTATATAAGTGGCCGCGCAGCGCGGCTCTGGCATTCCGGCCGGAGAGAGCGACGTGTCAAAATCTCCTGGAGAAGAAGAAGAAGAAGAAGAAGAAGAACGGAAGGCGACGGCGACGGCGACAGCGGCGACAGAAGACCGGGCCACCGCCTGCAAAAGAGCTATAAGAAGGCGCGGTGGCCCGGCAGAAGAACCGAAGAGGGGGACAAGACCCCCGAAGTCGGGAGAAGAGGCCGGCGGCGGGGAGGAAGAAAGCCGGACTCCTCCGCTAGCAAAAGAGCTACAAGAAGATGGCGGAGGAGTCCGGCGAGAAGACCCCCGAAGACGGAAGACCCCCGGAGCTGTGCAATAAAATATTTTATCTCGTGTGTTGTGTTTTTTTTTGGGTACTTTTATTTTACAGGTGAATGGGTAGGGGTACATTGTACCCCATACTCATTCACATAGGGTGGGGGGCCGGTATCCGGGGGCCCCCTTATTAAAGGGGGCTCCCGGATTCCGATAAGCCCCCCGCCCGCAGACCCCGACAACCAACGGCCAGGGTTGTCGGGAAGAGGCCCTTGTCCTCATCAACATGGGGACAAGGTGCTTTGGGGTGGGGGGGCCGCGCGGCCCCCCCTTCCCCAAGGCACCCCCCATGTTGAGGGCACGCGGCCTGGTACGGCTCAGGAGGTGGGGCGCGCTCGCTCGCCCCCCTTTCCTGGCCGGCCGGGTAGCGTGCTCGGACAAGGGTCTGTTGTGGACTTTGGGGGGACCCCCACGCCGATTTTTTTCGGCGTTGGAGTTCCCCTTTAAGTCCATTCCTGGCGGCGGAGCCCGCGACATCTCCTTCGCGGGCCCCGCCTACCAGGAGACGCGCTCGAAATGAGCAGACTTTTCTCCGGGCGGGAACAGTCCGCTCATTTCGAAAGTACAGCGGACTGGCCCACACACGGGCGGACTGTCCGCTGAAACCAAGTTTCAGCGAACAGTTTTACGGAAATTCCGTAAGACTTTGTTCGTCAAACAATCTGCTGAAACTGTCCGCTGAAGCCCACACACGAGCGGACTGTCCGCTGAAACACTGTTCAGCGGACAAAGTTGGGCGAACAGTCCGCCCATGTGTACGCGGCCTTAGGGTCTCTGCTAAAATATATATAATGTTTGGGGGTTCCAAGTAATTTTCTAGCAAAAAAATATTGATTTTAACTTAAGAAAGAAGTGTCAGAAAATGGTTAAACTTCCTGCATTTACATATTGTTGAAAACTTGGCAGTCTGCCCAGATTATTTATTTACACAGAAGTTTCTATCCCTTTGATCTAAGAAGGAAGCTTAGTTACAATGATGCAAGTTAAAAAAAACTTGGCAGACTGCCCAGATGTTTTCTTTTGACAGCTGAGTGAGCAGATAAGTCTCTCCACTTGTTTATATGAAAGAATCAGCAACCTCTGCAGGAGAGATGTCAGAGGGGGTGAATCGAGATCACGATTTTTAAACGATTAATTGTGCAGCTCTAGTGGACAATATGTAACTGCAGGGCATTGGGCAGTGGGAAGCATGTAGTGGCAGAGCAGGGAAATAGGTAGTTTGTAGTGGCAGGACAGTGAGCACTAGGTAGTGGCAGAGCAGGTCAATGAGCACCCCAGAGTGGCAGGGCAGTTAGCACCACAAAGTGGCAGGGCAGTGCAATGAGCACCCATGGGCCTCCGAAGAACTTTTTTTCAGGTGGGGGGCATCATTTTAAGGTCACCCATGCAGTTTAAAAAGATGTACATTCTCTAGGCTATATTTATATGGGCATGGTATGCCTGGCCTGAGTAATTTCCAATACAAAGTGATGCTGAATTATCTCTTATATAACACATTTATCTTTCCAGTGGAAAGATCTATGTGTTATATAAGAGATAATTCAGCATCACTTTGTATTGGAAGTTACTCAGGCCAGGCGTACCCCCAGTTCATGCCCATATACATATAGCCTAGGACAGTGATGGCGAACCTTGGCACTCCAGATGTTTTGGAACTACATTTCCCATGATGCTCCATTACACTGCAGAGTGCATAAGCATCATGGGAAATGTAGTTCCAAAACATCTGGGGTGCCAAGGTTTGCCATCACTGGCCTAGAGAATGTACATCTTTTTATATAGCAATGTATTGCAATACATCTGTTGTGGCCGTATTTTTATCTTGATGAAAACAGCCTATACAAAGTGAAGAAGATGAATTATCTCTTAACATAAACAGACATATATGTCCAGTAATAGCTGTCCAACTTTCCAGCAATATATAAATCAAAATGCTCCCCCTAACCGTGGTTCTTCTTCTGTTGCTTGCAACTGTATATGCCACTCAATTCAGGTTGGGATTTCCTGTTATGTGATGATGAGTAGGCACTGGCAGCGTCTCCTCAGGTGCCAGCGCCAGCCGGATCTACACAACACATACACAGGCAGGCAGCCAATCACTGAAGAACAGCGGCGGAAAAGCCGAGCTGCCGAGCAGCCAAGCCATCTCATCCGATGATCGGGTCGGGGGTGAGGGAGGGCCATTAGATGTGTCAGGACAGAGAGCAGCCGGCTGACTCAGAAAAAGTCAGTGGCGGACATGGCGAACACTGCAGCTGGCAACATCACCTTCTTGATGATTCCGGGGGGGGGGGGGCAATTGCCCCGAATTGTCCCTACCTGCAGACGCCCTTGTGAGCACCACAGGAGTGTCAGGGCAGTGTGGGATAGCAGGGCAGTGGGTAGTATGTAGTGGTAGAGCAGTGGGCAGTATGTAGTTGCAGGGCAGTATGTAGTGGCAGGGCAGTAGAAAGTATGTAGTGGAAGGGCAATAAGCAGCATAGAGTGACAGGGCAGTGGGAAATATGTAGCGGGAGGTCGAGGCTGTATGCAATGGCAGTGCAATGGGCAGGATGTAGAGGCAGGGCTGGGCCGGGCAAAGGCCAGTAGCCAGCATTAACAGATCCTCAAGCATACC